>NC_138945.1:29845000-30445000 GCF_965226115.1 Aulonocara stuartgranti | reverse complement strand
GGAGCTTCCCATCTGGAGACAGGTGGCACGTGATGGTTTGAGGGTTCAGTCCTTCAGGCAGATCAAACTCCTGTCTGAACTCCTGCAGTCTGTAAGAGTACGAGCCTTTCCCATCCTCCTGCTTCTTCTCTGTCTTGCCACTGACTCTCAGCTTCCTGCCCACCTGCCTGACAGACAGCTCCTCTGGGGAAAAGCCTTGAGTGTCCAGCATCAGAGCAAACTTGTCTCCCTCTTTCTCCAGCTGGACGGCAACTGGCTGCACAGCCATGCTGCTTTGGAAAGGATCTGTCTCCTCCAGGATCCTGTGTTGAAGTTTATCCATCAGCTCCAGACTGCTGCACAGCTCCTGTAGGTTTCTCTGCAGGAGATCCTGCTGGTAGAAGAGAGGCTTGATCTCTGGCCACAGACTGCGCACAGGCCAGTAGAAGTCCATGAATGGACTGAGTGCAGACTGGACTCCATGAGAGCACAGCATCTTCAGTGGGTTTAGTGTTGAGTCCTCTTCTTGTGAGATGAAACACTGTTCAGGTGTCTGTTGTCTTCTTGGTGTTGCTTGTCTTGCTTTCTGTCTCAGCAGTGAGACTGTCCCAGTTTATATATACTAAGTGGAGGAGTTCCAGAGTCTTCAGGAATGTTCTGGTCTTTGCCACAGATCTCCACTGGGTGGAGCTGTTTCCCAGGAACAGAACCTCACTTTTGCTGCTGGAAAAACTTAAATCCCCATCCATGACTTGAAATATGTACTATTTTTCCCCCAAATTTTCATTTGCTTTGACTGAGAAGAAAAACTATATCTACTAAACAAATATCTGATTCATGCTGATGAAAGACGAGCAGGAAATTGACCTCTTCTTCCTCAGCCCTCAACCTGCTCTCACCAAGACTGAAAAATACAAAAAATAAAATAAAGAACAAAACTCCGCATTACTTGAGAAGTATAATATAATACAATATTTACTGGAATATCCATTCTAACCATATATGCAGTGAATTTGTTTTTAACAAGTCCATTGATTTAAATACGAATTTAAATGCAAACATTGGAGGTAAGCCTTAGATGTACACCATTTCCCCAGAAGGGGTCCAGAATCTTCAGGAATGTTCTGGTCTTTGCCACAGATCTCCACTGGGTGGAACTGTTTCACAGAACTTCTGACGTCACTTGTGAACTGAATGCACTTCATGTCTGATGTGAAAAGCTATTTGTCTACTGATCAAAAAATGTTTGGGTTCATGCTGATATTTTTTAAACACTAGTTCAAATCAATTTTATAATCCAAAACATATTATTAAAATCAAATAACATAAACTCCAAATTCTAAGAATGTGTAGAGAAACAGGTGAACATGTTTCAACATATAGCCATTACCACATATATCCACTAGGATGGGTTGTTTCTCAAGAGTGCCGAGTTCACTTAATAATTCTTAATAAGAATATGTTTTTGCAAATGTGTTTTGCTAACTTCAAATAGCATGATGTTAGTAATTATCACATGTGCAGTATATAATTGTTGTTAAATTATATGGTGAAATAGTCTGGCTTGTAAAATATTTGCTCAATTTATCAATACTTGGTACATTCTTCATGTTTGTTTGAAGGCTGTAACTTTCATTTGTTTAATAGATTACTGGAAATTGAAAAGCAACACACACACACAGAACTTGTGGAAACTAATTGCGCAGTATTTGATTTTTCTTACTTGTGAACTGAATGTTCTGTTGTTCACTTTGACATCGAGTGTTGTCACATTTTTGGAACAGACAATAAGATTGCATGAACTACTCTGAAACCACCTGGTCTATGAAGTGTTAACTCAGATAAAGCCAGGAGCTCATTCATCAAACCCAGATGGTGTTGAATTAAACAACAGTTTTCAGTCTGAACTACCAAATTCAATTTGTCCTCATTTGTTTCTATTTTTAAAAGCCATAAAGTTTAGAATTTTAGAGCTGGAGAACTTGGATGCATGGATCACAGGACCTCAATAAAACTCCTTCTATCCTCCTCTGTGCTTTTTTTCTTTCTTTCTTTTTAATGTAGGACTTAGAAAGAAAGACACAGAAAACATAGTTAAGCTTTGATAACATTTATTTCTCAACACATGAAAACTGAATGAATATCAATACAAAAACATTTATTTTACATTGGTATCATTTCATATCCATGTTTTCAGGTTTGTCCTGTGTGCTGCTGTGTGTCTCTGTCCTGCTGTCTTCTGCCTGTGAACACACACTCTGCTGTGCTTTGTCCTCTGAGCTCCTCTTGATAGTCAGCTCTCTCTCAGCCTCTTCAACACACGGAGCTTTGGCTGCCTGGATGTGGAGCTTCCCATCTGGAGACAGGTGGCACGTGATGGTTTGAGGGTTCAGTCCTTCAGGCAGATCAAACTCCTGTCTGAACTCCTGCAGTCTGTAAGAGTACGAGCCTTTCCCATCCTCCTGCTTCTTCTCTGTCTTGCCACTGACTCTCAGCTTCCTGCCCACCTGCCTGACAGACAGCTCCTCTGGGGAAAAGCCTTGAGTGTCCAGCATCAGAGCAAACTTGTCTCCCTCTTTCTCCAGCTGGACGGTAACTGGCTGCACAGCCATGCTGCTTTGGAAAGGATCTGTCTCCTCCAGGATCCTGTGTTGAAGTTTATCCATCAGCTCCAGACTGCTGCACAGCTCCTGTAGGTTTCTCTGCAGGAGATCCTGCTGGTAGAAGAGAGGCTTGATCTCTGGCCACAGACTGCGCACAGGCCAGTAGAAGTCCATGAATGGACTGAGTGCAGACTGGACTCCATGAGAGCACAGCATCTTCAGTGGGTTTAGTGTTGAGTCCTCTTCTTGTGAGATGAAACACTGTTCAGGTGTCTGTTGTCTTCTTGGTGTTGCTTGTCTTGCTTTCTGTCTCAGCAGTGAGACTGTCCCAGTTTATATATACTAAGTGGAGGAGTTCCAGAGTCTTCAGGAATGTTCTGGTCTTTGCCAGAGATCTCCACTGGGTGGAGCTGTTTTACAGGATTTATGACATCACTTCTTTTCTGTGAAACTATTTGATTACCGCATGTATTTACTAATGTCCATATAGGCTGCCTCAGTGACAAAAACATGTAAAATATATAAATGTGTAATAAGCGTAAATGCTACATATTTCAGATCTGACATCAAGTTTTTATTGTTTACTTTGATTAAGTAAATATTCAGTTACATTATTTAAATTTTTGTTCAAATGTGATATTTAAAAAAAACACAACCAGAAATCCAAAATCCAAGAACGCCTAGATACTCTTTCACGGTAATTGCAGAACATAGTGCAGTTTGATGCATTTATCACATATAACCAATTTGTGGGGCTTTTTCTCAAGAATACTGACTTCAGTTAATGTTCAATGTAGGATCAGAACTGTAAATCTTTAACATACTTTATTAAATTGCTACAGTTGGCTGTTGATAATTATCAGATTTAAAGTATTTATTTATTTATTTATTTTCAGTCTCAGCTCAAATGATCTGACTTGTAAAATGATTGCGTGTATTAGCCGATACTTATTTTGTTCTTCATGTTTCTTTGAATTCTGTAGCACTGCATTTGTAAAATAGGCTGCTGGATATTAAAAAGCACAGCTCACATAGACCTTGTGGAAACTAAATGCACAGTTTTAAATTTTTTTTAACACCTGAGCTGATAAACGTTTTCTTGTTCACTTTGACATGCAGAGCTGTCATTTGTTGGGAACCAACACAAAATTAAAACTACCCACATGGAGTTAAATATTAAGTGGGTTTTTTTTGGTCTGCACAATCAAATCCCATTTTTATTAATTTCTCCAGATTGACAGAAGAAATAAAACGATTAAATATGTCTGCTTTTTTCTTTAAAGAAACAACAATAATGTTTCTACAAGAATATGAATGTCAGACAAAGCCAAAATTAAAAGTAAAGAAAAAAATCAATTGAAATCATTTAATCTGTTCATTACTGTAAGACTGAATAAATATGTGTATCTTTAAATCTGTCAGACAAAAGTGTGTTTATCTTGAAGACCAAATGAGCAATGAAATAATAATCATTTCTGAAATATCCCCTTAATTTAATTTAGCATCATGAGTAAATACTCAGAATGAATTTGTTCATTTCCATTAAATTGCTAAAGTGAAGTTGAGATTATATATCCATCACACAGCTTTTGTGTCTGCCGACAGCATACTCCAGCAAAAGAAGGACTTGTTTGCCTGAACAGGTTTACAGTCAGTCGAAGAGCCAACACAGAGAAAGACAGAAGATCACTCAAGTACACAGTCATACCTTTGTCAAATTTAGAATCGCCAGTAAAGTTAACTTGCATGTTGTTGTACTGCAGGAGGAAGCAGCGGAACAGATCCGACATAGATTCAGTGAGAAACTACACACATAAAGTCCTGAACCAGCCAGCTGTAGATTCGCTGTTGCTGTGAGGCCAGAGTGAAGAAACTGTGCTAAGTACTGCACCATCATCATGGATACTTTGAAGTATCTTTCTTGGTAATCAGGCTTCCTCCCACAGTCCAAACATATGCTTTCTTTATAGATTGCATAATGTGAACATGAATGACATTCATTCTCTCAGCATTCATCTCAGCTCCCTGTGAAAGACTGGGAACTCTTCCAGGGTTTCACAGGACTTCTGACATCACTCATATGATTTCTTCATTACAAGTTTTTACCAGTGATCATAAGAGACTACAAAACTACCAAGCTTAGATTTGAGGGAAGCAATATTCAGTTATGGTGCGAAAGTTAAACTCAATTTTTAGTGGAAATCATTTAATACAGACCAGACTTTTTTTTTTTTGAAAATCGACGACTTTTCACAAGTCTATGAAGAAAGTATGAAACACCTCGTCTATACATAGGGCCTTTTTATTATTCTTCCAACAGTAATTTGAGGTTTCATCCACTAGATGGCAGGATCTCCTTCCTCATACATGTACTCCCAAAACTTTTGAAATACCTCTGAAATATGTCTTCTATTATACCATATTTGGTATTAAATACTAAGCATAAATACATAAATAAATTAATTTTCATTGTTATTTTTCAAGTTGTTTGCAGACCTGCTTTGTGATTTCCTGCCTTTTAATTTGCATTTTCCTTTTGTTAAAATAATACTTTCCTACTAGTGGTTTTACAGTTTTATGATTAGAAATGAATAACACAACCATGTGATGTAATGATACACATATAATTGTAACATACTGACTCTAGACTACACAATCCAAGATGTACTCCATGTTTTTTCCAAAGGGTAATTAACATTAAAGCCCTCATCTGGATGTATACTTCTGCACATAGAAACAAATTAACAACTGTTTATGCGTCAAACTAAACAATCACACCAACCAAAATATGTAAAGATATATTTTTAATCAATTAATTATTGTCATGCCTTGTAATATGTTGCAACTGATAATTTACAGCACTGAATGTTATTTTTGTCAGATTTTCTAATAGCAGTTTATACCTCTCATCTATCCTTACTTATTTTACCTTTCCTAAGAGTATAGAACAAAGACTAATATGATGATGATGCAGAGAAGTAGGGCAGAAACAGCATGGAGCCAGGTTTTAAACCCACAGTCTTTTCAACATTTACTGTGTCTCTCAAGAAAACAAGACGGATGATGAAACCTCGACTGGCAAATACAGCAGTTTGCTGCTCGGGGATATTGTGTCATGGTTGGTGTCAATATTTTTGACAGATAAAGAGAATATATGAATTTTTGGAGTGGGAAAGATACTTTTTCTTTTTCTTTTTTGTCAAGCATTCACCTTTGGATGAACTCTCAAAAGTGGAGGCAGGATAGAAGTGAGGAGGAGGTGGAGAAGAATGAAAAGTAACAAAAATAGAGGAAGGATGAGGAGGAGGAAGAGGAGGAGAAAGCAAGGCTCCGCTCCAAGTAAATCATCTGCATTGTTCTCCTAATGCTTCTTATACGCACCGACACCCACATATCCTGAAAGTGTCGGGACAGCGCCGCACACACAAAGAGAATCCCAGGCACAAATTCACACTTCCTTGTTACTGTCTTAGTTTGTCCCTCACGGAGATGGTTTTTAATGCACCATAATCCCCCTCGTTCCCTTGAACACATAAAAGACATATCCTTCTATCTGTGTAAGTGGCTCTGACGGCCACCAGCTCATCATGAACACACATGCACACACAAGCGCACACGGCCGCCAGCTCATCAACATGCAGTTATTCCTTTGGTGCGGGATCGCAGGCTGTTAATTGGCTGCCAAGCAGAATGTGTGTGTTTTTGTGTGTGTATGTGTGTTTGTGTCTGTACTGCAGAGCTGGGGTTGCTTAGAAATTCCCGTCACGTCCGGGAGCCTCGATTAAGACGTTGCTCCAGTTTCGAACAGACAGACATGTGGGGAGGAGGGGAAAGAGGTAGAGAGGGGTAGAGGATGCAGCAGGGGGGAGAAAGATGAGAGAACTCCAGAGGAGTGGGAAGAGAGAAAGAGAGGTGATGAGGCGGGACTCGGCAAAGAACAAAAAAAAAAGAAAAAGGAAGGAGAAGTGAGAGTGAGAGAGAAGAAGTGAAATACTGCAGTGGTCCTGTGTGTGAGACCTAGAGCAGATAACATACACTCTACTGCCTGTCTTATCACTGTGATAGAGTTGCAAAGTAGAAGACAGTATTTTAGGTATGTGCTGTAGAGTTCCAGCAGTGGGAGTCCTGTTCATCTCCTGCAGATACATTGTTAGGTGACTGGCTCACATAGAACTGACAGTCTCCTGGATTAAACAGCAGTGCAACTGTGCTCAAAAAAGGGGGAAAAAAATCTGTTTCCACGATGAAAAAGTGACACATACAAGGACATAAGTCAAGCAAGACTGAAAAGGCTTATTTCAGTCAGAAAAAGTAATTCACTTAGTCTCTGTTAGCAGATGAAGTTGTGTTAAGTGCTCTTTACTGAGAGGAACCTACAGATATCTGATAAAACATTTAGCAGTTTAAATTAGCTCGCTTTCAGAGTCCGGATCACTTCTGGGTGATGATGACTCTATTACAAAATTGAACTTAGTACGTTTTGCCTTACAGTTCTGTTTGAATGGCATTGTGGAGCGCAAAAACTCAAATGTTTGTTCAATAGCTGGTATCAAAGCTAAGGCTGGTGACCATGCATAGAATATACAGTGGGGCAAAAAAGTATTTAGTCAGCCACCGATTGTGCAAGTTCCCCCACCTAAAATGATGACAGAGGTCAGTAATTTGCACCAGAGGTACACTTCAACTGTGAGAGACAGAATGTGAAAAAAAATCCATGAATCCACATGGTAGGATTTGTAAAGAATTTATCCGTAAATCAGGGTGGAAAATAAGTATTTGGTCAATAACAAAAATACAACTCAATACTTTGTAACATAACCTTTGTTGGCAATAACAGAGGTCAAACGTTTACTATAGGTCTTTACCAGGTTTGCACACACAGTAGCTGGTATTTTGGCCCATTCCTCCATGCAGATCTTCTCGAGAGCAGTGATGTTTTGGGGCTGTCGCCGAGCAACACGGACTTTCAACTCCCGCCACAGATTTTCTATGGGGTTGAGGTCTGGAGACTGGCTAGGCCACTCCAGGACTTTCAAATGCTTCTTACGGAGCCACTCCTTTGTTGCCCGGGCGGTGTGTTTTGGATCATTGTCATGTTGGAAGACCCAGCCTGGTTTCATCTTCAAAGTTCTCACTGATGGAAGGAGGTTTTGGCTCAAAATCTCACGATACATGGCCCCATTCATTCTGTCCTTAACACGGATCAGTCGTCCTGTCCCCTTGGCAGAAAAACAGCCCCATAGCATGATGTTTCCACCCCCATGCTTCACAGTAGGTATGGTGTTCTTGGGATGCAACTCAGTATTCGTCTTCCTCCAAACACGACGAGTTGAGTTTATACCAAAAAGTTCTACTTTGGTTTCATCTGACCACATGACATTCTCCCAATCCTCTGCTGTATCATCCATGTGCTCTCTGGCAAACTTCAGACGGGCCTGGACATGCACTGGCTTCAGCAGCGGAACACGTCTGGCACTGCGGGATTTGATTCCCTGCCGTTGTAGTGTGTTACTGATGGTGACCTTTGTTACTTTGGTCCCAGCTCTCTGCAGGTCATTCACCAGGTCCCCCCGTGTGGTTCTGGGATCTTTGCTCACCGTTCTCATGATCATTTTGACCCCACGGGATGAGATCTTGCATGGAGCCCCAGATCGAGGGAGATTATCAGTGGTCTTGTATGGCTTCCATTTTCTGATGATTGCTCCCACAGTTGATTTTTTCACACCAAGCTGCTTGCCTATTGTTGATTCACTCTTCCCAGTCTGGTGCAGGTCTACAATACTTTTCCTGGTGTCCTTCGAAAGCTCTTTGGTCATGGCCATGGCGGAGTTTGGAGTCTGACTGTTTGAGGCTGTGGACAGGTGTCTTTTATACAGATGATGAGTTCAAACAGGTGCCATTCATACAGGTAACGAGTGGGGGACAGAAAAGCTTCTTACAGAAGACGTTACAGGTCTGTGAGAGCCAGAGATTTTCCTTGTTTGAGGTGACCAAATACTTATTTTCCACCCTGATTTACGAATAAATTCTTTACAAATCCTACCATGTGGAGTCATGGATTTTTTTTTCACATTCTGTCTCTCACAGTTGAAGTGTACCTCTGGTGCAAATTACTGACCTCTGTCATCATTTTAAGTGGGGGAACTTGCACAATCGGTGGCTGACTAAATACTTTTTTGCCCCACTGTATATATAGTCATGTACAGATATGTTTAGTGCTGGGTGATATGGAAAAAATATTTATCACGATATGAATTATTTTATGTCACGATAACAATATATATCACGATATACCACCTGACCTGTGGTCATCTGGAAAGTATGCAGTCTGTAAACAGCGAGCACAGAGGGTGCTGTCTTTGTTAATGAAAGGGATGGTTACGCTCATGTAGGGCTGTGTATCTCTGCTCGTCCATAGGTCAGTCATCAAGGCATAATGCACGACACTGCAAACATCCTTCTCTACTTTGGCCCGGCATGCATCATATAAGCGAGGCAACTCAACTTTACTGAAGTGCTTACGACCGGGCATAACGTACCACGGATCAAAGACTTTGATGAGGTCACGAAAGCTGTCCTTCTCAACTACATAAACAGGAACCATGCCTTTACAAATGTAACGCGAGATGGCTCCTGTGATTTGTTTATGGCGCTGGAACGTTTTCTCATACGGCGTATCTTGTGCGAAAGACTGCTGTATCTTCAGCTGGCTATAGTTTTTCTTTTCCCAACTTGCTCCCATCGTTCCACAACTTGGTTTAGCTCGGATTTTCTGGATTCTTGAGTTTTCTTCTTCGTGGACCTTCTGTAGGTGATAGAAGAGATTTGTTGTGTTGCCATTGGGTGCAGGAATAGTTTTATAGCATAGCTTGCAAATGGGCGTCTTCTTTTTTTCTTTTTTTTTCTTTTTATTGGCCTCGATACCACATTTTCTTTTTTCTTTTTTTTTGTGTCCCGTTTGGATCTTTAGCCATCAGAATTGTTGTCAAATGGGCGTCTTCTGCTACGTGTTGGTGCTGTTGAACCCAAAATGTAACCAAATCACAGACGTACCCCCTCTTTTTTCGGTAAAAGTGCTTCTTCTTGGGCTGCCTGTGTAGCTGTCTCTTCCTGTTGCATGTCCAGGCATGAAACTGCAACCTGTCGCACGTCCATCGTTTTGAGTTACCGTAAAGCATGCACATAAAGCAGCACCATGTCGCAAAACCACAAGACGGAGTTTCTTTGCAAAAAATATCTTTTTTTTAACTTTATTTTCTCTTGCATAAAGTTAAGAGTATGTATAGTGAGAAGACAACACTAATATATCTGCCACAGGCTGTTTAATGATATATTTTATGTAATAATTTATAAAATTAGGTTAGAAACGGTAGAAGACAAATGGCATGATAGACACTTTTCTATCGTCCACACGATATATATCGTCATATCGCCCAGCACTAGATATTTTTATGAAGATTCGTACAACAGTGGTATCTTTATCATGATGTCAGGTCACAGTTCATCAGCTAAAGCAAAGCAACCAAAACATTGCTTTCAAAACAAATGCTCGATTATTTCTGAAAGAAAATCTGGAATTCGGAGTGCACAGAAATAGTTTCAGAGCCAAGTGAGTGACAGAGAGAGAAGATTAGGTGAAAAGGGAAATAAGAAAAAAAACAAATACACAAGAAGCCCAAGATTACTAAAAGATATGCTCAGATGCAGAAAGAAGAGAAAGAGCAGGCTGCCCATTATAGATTATAAATGGGCAGATAGATTATAAACTTTTACGACGCTCTAATAAATCCTTGAGAGACTATTGGATGAATCTATGTCACACATATGTACTGAGTCAGTCAGCACATACTGTAACAACACATACACAACACAAGATTTTACTAGACATACCCTGTTATGTAATCATGCCAAAGAGAGAGAGAGAGAGAGAAACAGAAAGAGGCACTAATCAGACACCACACACTTCTCACAGCTGTCTGTCAGACGCTGACAGGGGCCATGTTGCTCTTTCCAAGCTGTGACATCCAAATGGCTTGTTTTGTTTTTACGTTGACATGTTGCCATTCTTTATTATTCATGCAGTCAGATGGTGGCAGTAGACCACAACAGCTCAGATGCTTTAAAACAGACAAAGCTTTATGTATGATGAGGCTGAGCTGATGAACAGTACGTAAGATCAATTGCCCAAGTTTCCAGTTCCAAAAGGAAAGACACTAACACTGACTCTTATCAAGTAAACCCAGAGAAATCAGATTCTTCTTACTTAATTCATATTCAATTCTATCTTGCCAACTAGCCTCGCTGATTACCTTTTTAAAGATTTCCCCCTAACAGAGAACAGGGGTTAAGGGCCGTTGTCCTTCTCTGCTGGTGACCTTGATCCTCTCATTTTTTTTTCTATTTGAAAAATAAAATTGACTGCTGCCCTCTCTCTGTGAGGGTGTGTGTATGTGAAGAACTGCAGCCCAAGTGATCTTAACATGCTACCGTGTTTGTTTGATGGAGGATAATTAAATAGGCAATAGAACCCAGCCTGCTCTAATCGCTATCGATTCATTTGCAGCACTCAGACACACAGAAACACACACACACTCGGCCAATACCCCAAAGCCTCAGGTCTCTACAAGTAGATGTCTGATACTCCCACATCAGCTATCAGCAGCCTTTCATGTTTCAATGGGCTTATTTAACCTAATCCATATTAGCCTTCATCCTCAGCCCTGTAGTGGGCCAAATCTATACATAACCCTTTAAGGAAAAAGGATTTGTCTGATGAACAAATGACCCTGCAAAAGAGCCATGCTCAGTCCCAAGCATTCTCCATTCTTGAAATCCAGAAATTTAAAGCAAAACCAGACCCCAACGATGTGATCGACACAGAAGATGCGGAAGTTTTATTATTGATAAAATGCTCTCAAATTCCCATTCTCACCCAGTCTGCTTGTGTGGCAGCAAACATTGTCATTGTTAATCCCCAATAATAGAATAGCTGGGATACATTGCAAAGTGTCAATAAAAACAGAAGGCAGAATGTCACGGTTCTGGGTCATGTTGACCCAGCTTTCTGTTTTTCATGCTTTGGTGTTTTTCTAGATTATGATTTATCAGTGATACTGTTTTGATTATGATGATTATTTAGTAGACTTTGGTCAGTGTCAAGTCTGTCTCTCTCTGTCTAGTCCGTGTCTTAGTAAAGTGTGTTTTGTTTCCTGTTTTACTTTGAAGGTTCTTGTTCCCGTCTGATGTCAGTGTTCCGGCTTTGCTCTCCTTGTCTCGTTAGGTCTTATTTCTCCCAGCTGTGTCCCCCTTCTGTCTCTAATTCCTTGATGACTCCCTCAGTGTATTTAAGCCCAGTGTGTCTTTGTGTCAGCGTTGCGTCGTTAATGTCTGTTCACCCTCAACAAGCTGTGTGTGTTTTGTCTCCAGTGCCAGTTCAGTATTTCTGCTACAGTGTTTTAGTCCACCAGCGTTTTTGTTTGTCTTTTGGTGAGTTTAGTTTAGTAAGAGGTTTTCCCAGCAATAAAGCTGCGCTTTAAGTTGTACTTCTGTGTCTGAGTCCTGCATTTTGGATCCACCACTCCTGCTTCCCTGCCTGCCACACAGCCATCCATGACACAGAATGTCTCAAAAGGTTGGGACATGGTCACCTTATTTTAGCAACAGAGTGTAAACCTCTGGGAACTGAGGAAACCAGTTGCTAATGTTGTCCTGTTCTTTTGGTGCCCCATCCCAGCATTTTTGAGACTTGATGCTGCCATTAAATTCAGATCAAGGTTTCATACAGAAATTAATTTCCTTTTTTCATTTCTCTCTGATGATAAAGTGCCTGTTGTGTTTGCCTTTTCAAAGTGCATCATTTAATTTAACACGAGTGTCATAAACCACAACGTGGTTCTTTGCTCCATACAAGCCTTTGTTCTCTACATGTGTGTGCCTTTGTTCTCCATAATGTGTTTTGTTTGTTCGTATCTGTATGACAATGATTAGCGTTGATGGATGATAGTGACCTAATAATTGTGACAAGGACACAACATTAACATTGAAGCTGGAACAATGGTAGTGCAGCTGTGTGGCCACTGCATTATTCAGACAGGATGGCTAACGGAGAAAGAAGGGGAAGGGGAGAAGATGGGAAGTAGGAACAAGAGGAGACAGGAAGGAAGGATGAGAGGAGAAGGAGGGAATGGGAGCAGGGCTAGGTGTGCAGCAATTTAGATATGAAAATAGACTGGTGGAAGGAAGGAACATAGATACATATAGCTTGTGATAGGGCTAACAGATATTTAAGACCTCAACCAACAAAAAGAAAGGAGATGGAATTGTCTCTGACGACTGTCTATAGTCAAACATCCATCCATTTTCTAACCCTTACCTAGGTCTTGGCCACATGGGACAGCAGTCTAAGCAGAGATGTCCAATGTCATGTGTACAATTTTATTCAACATACATTCATTTTTTAACCGCTTAACCAAAGTCACAGAGGAGCAGGAGCATTTCCCAGCCAATCACCAGTCCATTACTGGGCCAAGACAGAGAGACAGCCAACCATTCAATGTCACGGTCACAAAGGACAGTTTCCAAATGACGAGTGAGGCAACAATGCTAACCACTTCAACAACTGTCTTAGATACTAGATACTGCTGCAAATATACCACCATTGCTAAGGCCGACAATGAAACAAAATATAATAATAATGTTCATTGTGACCAAAACTCTATCAGTACACACAAGCCCCCACCAGCCCCACCTACACACACAAACTCATTCCTCACAACCCCTCACCCTCTCTCTCATAACAACTAAAACCACAGGGACACCTAGATAAAGCCCCTCTTTGGCACAGTACTGATGGTATCACTGGTGTCTTTTAACAAGATATAAGACAAACAGGACCCAGAGGAATGGTTTATTGATCCTAACACAGTATCTGTTCACTCCATCTCCATCATAATTTAGAACAAATATAAAACATATCATCTACTTCATCTCCATGTTGATCAAATTTGATTACCAGTTTAGTCTGTAACACATCAGGTTAGAAGGTGTTTGGTCACTGAGATCAATGGGGTTCAGTATTGCAGTTCCTGTCTTTGGTCCTATCATGGTCTATTTTGGGTTTAGCTATATGTTAAATTTTTTGGTCTGTCTTGCCTTTGGTGTCAGTGAGCTGATAAAATATGGATGGTTTGGACTTTTCACCTTTCCGATTTTTATTCCTTGTATAAATCAAAGGAAAATGGAGCCTTTTATGGCTGGAGCTCATCCATGTTTGATGTGCAGCCAGGAGGGAGACCTAGATAATAGAAGCTATCAGAGACATACAGCGCTCTGCGTGTGTGCATGCATGGACGAGTATCTTTCCTCTTTCGGATTCTCTTCTATTCTGAGGCATTAATGGACTCGAACGCATAGACTTCCAGATGTTCTGACATAGAGATTAATTGGTTTTCATACACATGCACAAACATGCACACAATATGTGTTTTTAATAACTGTATTTAAAATGTGACAGTAGTAACATTCAACAACGTGGCGTGGAATCTGCCACGGCGGCAGATGAGGTCAAGCAGCCAGGAAGTTGGGATTCTCGTATTTCAGTTCAAGCTGTTAAACCTCACGAAGACATTTGAATTGTGTGCCCAGAAAGCGCCCCCCCCCCCCCCCCCCCCCATTAAAGCTTATAAATCATTCAGTCATTACTTATCTATTCATACAAATTCAGCCATTCAAAGTAATTCAAACAGTCATTGATTTTTCTGCCAGGGATACTACAAAATAAGAGGAAATTACCTTGAGCAAAGTGATCAAAGCAGCACAGCGATGAGCGATTCATCAGCAGCTGTGGATAATAACTAATCGTCTGCAGGGACTGATCTCATAGAAACTTCACTCTTATCTCTGCTTCTGCATTTTGTCATTGCTCTTGGCTAGTACTTGCTGTGTGAGAAAATCAATAGTCATTTTAGAAACATGACTTAATAATGACTTATTGCACACTGTAGTGAGCAGTAGTTGAATTAAGGTCAAAGACTGAACAAGCACTTCTTTTAGATTTATGCTCATATGTAACTTGTACTAGCCATTATTCTTGGAAACTGAAGAAAACCTTTGTTTCAAACATGCTCGCTGTTAACCTTTTCAAATTCTTTGGAAATTTGTTAAAAATATAGTTAAAGAAGATAAAGTAATCATGTTTAAGCACCTGGAATGGCAAACTAGCTGAGACTGACTCCTGAATCCATGGTTGGAATGACTGGCTCTGTGTCAGTCAAGATGAGCACAACAATGCAATATACACTCACCAGCCACTTCAGAGAAAGTGTGCCTTGTTGATGACCGAGATCAGAGGAGAATGTCCAGAATACTTCTAAACTCTAACTACAGCAACAGTAACTCAAATAAACAGTTGTTACAATCAAGAGCATCACTGAATGCAAAACCCCAGGAGGTCCAAACAATTATTAGCAAGATGTACCTAATAAAGTGTACAGTGAGTGTAAACAGTAAGCATGTGGCAGTAAAAATAAGGACAATCGTTTTTTTGTTTGTTTTCTTTGTAATCATTATTTGTATTGGATGAAGTAACGTCAATTCCATCTTAAATTTTAAGATGAAATACAAACCTCTACCTAAGGTGGTTCAAGTGAAAACCTTTGGATGGTTCAATTTATCTACCTATCCATTCTTCCATCCACTACAGTGTGCCACACTGCACTGCTGGTGTTATCTACATGTTTTTAATGGAAATTTAACGGCAATTGAAGTGAACGTACCCCACCCATCAAATTCACTGTATGAGCATTAAAGAGACAGGATTGGAAAGAGAGCAAATTCATTAGACATATATGACGCGTGGCGTGTAGAGCATGTTAAATTAACAGCTGTTGCCATACGGATAAACAGAGTGAGGGAAAAACTGTTCCAAACAGAAATGGGAGACACACACATGTGCACTTACTTTTTATTGAAATACAATTTCCAGGTGATGCATTATAGTCATTAGTCTGTCTGTGCTGAGCATGGGGAATATTAAGACAGATGGGTTGTTTTTCACCCAAACTAAGGCATTCTCACACTCATTTACTCCAGTTTATACATATCCAAGAAAAATCACAAATTTCCATATTATGTACTATAAAGGGTTTTGGTGCAGTGCAAGTTTGCTACTGTTGTTGTAGACTTTTCTTTTCTTCTTTTTTATATATTGAATGCGAGTTCTGAATTGTGAACTCTAACTGAGCTTACCAAAAACTTCTGGAAAAAAAATGATAGGGCACATTAGAGCAATCTGATTGTTTTTAATGACCAGATATAAACCTGGTCAATTTAAAAAAAAGAACAACACTTTAATATACTTATTTAAAGTAAGAAACTGATACACAAATGTGCAGTTATTGCACTTTATTGATAATCTCTATATACAAAAATCATGCATGCCCTGATTACAACAGGAAGGAACTGCCTTACACTGTTTAGTGAAAAATTCTCATGATATTCCAATTAAACTGTTAGGCTAACTGTAGTCCCTAGATCAACTAATCAGGCAAGAGAAACTGACAAAATAATAACAGATCCATTCATCTCTTTAAGTTTTTTATTAAATCAGTGCTTGCAAAATTGTGATGGATGCAGTCATACAGATCAACTTAACTTAACTCTACTGTTATTACAGTAAAAAAGAAAGTGACTAAGGTCATTTACATGGAAAATGTATGGCAAGCAGACGCTGTGGAGGATAATTCCCTTCCAGCTCTCAGCAGGTAATGTCAAAATAATTATCAGACGAGACAGCTCAGTAGGCAGGCAGCACCTCTTCATTATAGAGTAAGGTTGAGGAGGCTAACGACCTCCAAATGTAGTAGTATACACTATACAAGGTCCAACATGTAACTTTCTAAATCTTTTTCATTTTTAATCCTCATTTTTAATGTTTTTTTTAAATACACCTCTCTTACATGACTAACTCACCAAATAATGTGGACCAGAATGGGATGAGGGTGAGAAGAAAAAGAATAGCACATGGGAATGTACAGTCATGGTGAAAAGAAAGTACACCCTTGGTCAGTTCTTGGGTCTTAGAAAATAAAATAAATTTGGTCTGACATGAACAACAACGCATTGCATATTACACGCTGTATTTATATGTTTAAAAAACCAAATAAATTTTGGTATACAGAGGAGTTCATGGTTGACTGCAAGGTGCTCAGTTGACAGCAAAACCAGCCCAACTCATTACAACTCCATCACTGCGTTTGACAGTTGGTATGAGGTGTTTGTGCTGATATGCTGTGTTTGGTTTCCACCAAACATGACACTAATTATTGTGATGAGTCATTTGGACCACGTTTGGTTCAAATGACAAATGAGAACTCTTGTGGTTGGGTCATATACAATTTTGCAAAGCTAGCCATGCTGTTATGGGGTTTTTTAGAGAGAGGAGGCACACCTTTCCAACAAGCCATACTTGTTCAGTCTTTTGCTAATTGTATACGGTCATGAACTTTAAAATCTAACATCCCAACTGAGGCCTGTAGAATCTGGGATGCAGCTCTTGGTTTTGTTTTGCTTTGTTTTTTTTAAGCATAAACACGATCTGTCTTTGGGGTGAATTTTCTGGGATGGCCACTTTCAGAAGATGGTCAACTGTCTCGAATGTTTTCAGCCTGTGAACAATCTTTCTTACTGCAGAATTTTGGACTTCAAACTGTTTGAAAATGGCCTTAATACCACACAGCTCCAACAATTGCCTTTTTAAGGATCATTGCTGATGTCTAACCTCCTTTGCATTGGCTCCAGAACTGTCTTCTTTATACATGCGCTCACATTTGCTGATGATCAGTTAATTATGTGCTATTACTTAAGCAATCAGTAAGGGTGTACTTAATTTTTCACACACGGCTTCTGCAGTTTGGCTTAATATTTGCTAAATAAATAACACAAATATTTCATGTTTTGTTAGTTTTCTAAGGCTGTATTTAACTAATTGTAAGACAAGTTAAGTACCAGTTTATTTGTATTGTACCTGTATGGTTTACTGTACTGAGATATAAAACCTTGCAATTTAAAGAGGGTATCATTTAAAAAACAAACAAAAACATGCGTCTGGTTAATACCAATCAACTAGATAAGATAATTTAACAAAAAAATACAGATAAGTAGATTTTCTTTTATTATACAGTATTTTGGTTAACGTATTGCAGTCAGTGTCATCCTTTCCCATAGAATTTATGTGCTTCTAAGAGACTTGTCAATAAACCTTTTTTTAAAGATTCAGAAAGTGTGTGAGCAGTTAAATTGAGTTTGTTTGAGTGACGGACTTTATTAGACCTGGAAAATGGCTTCTGCCTTTGTTGTGGCTGCTATGCATGTGTGGTATTGTAGTTGTTATTAATACATTACCTCCATGTGTCTTAGGTTAACAACACTTTCATATCGTGTCCTTTACTGACCTTGCACACACATGCATGGGTGAACATACACAAATTTGAGCACAGACAGTACTCCAAAGGGAGCTCACGTTAGGGACATTTCTGCTCATATGATTGACTACTTTGAATAAGGGACCTTGGAAAAACATCTGGGTAAGTGACAAATATGCCCCCCTGGCTGCCTTTGTATGAAGGAGGCACACACTGTGTGTGTGTGTGTGTGTGTGTGTGTGTGTGTGATGGAGCAAGAGAGAAAAAGAGAGAGGTAGAGAGAAAGAGATCATCGTGTGTGTGTGTGTGCGCGTGTGTGTGTGTGTGTGGTGCATTATCTCCAGTGCTACACAAAGACTTGCCAGACGGCTACCACTGGCAAGGTTTTTGTGTGTGCTTGTGTAGGTGTGTGTGTGTGCATGTAAAATGTGTGTCCTTGCCAGCCACTTGACATCACACAGCCCTCTCGTGGCAGGCTTCTCGGATCAGTAGCAGAATGGATAAGGCTATTTACCAGCATCTTATTTGGTCAGGGTCAGACCTCCAGTAACAGTTTAATAGGTGTTGAGGGTGGCTGCTACATGGAGGAGAGCAGCTTTATCTGTCCACATATATACAACACAGTGTGTGTTTTTATGTGCCTGGGAAGTGGTTTAAAAAAAAGTTTTAACCACCAAGAAATATATTATACATATCATTCATTTTTGCATTCAGCTGTATCTGTGCCCCCGTCAGTCTGCTGTTTAATTCCATTCAATTCTCTGAGATGCTTTCAATTGTAAGGTAAAATAGAAAGATCCCACAATAATAATGTTTACAAATACAGCACACACATATTATTTGGGAATAAATATAAAATGAACATGTCAAAGTCTTTAACAAAGAAAAAACTTCAAGTAGTTAGGTTTCAGTTCTGAGGATTAGACCCTTTGGGGAAAGGGAACATCACCTTCAATGAAATATCCAACACAGAAACAGACACATTTAGACCCTCTTACAGACTAAATAGAAATATATGCATATACCCTCAGACATGCCTACATTGCTACATACTTAGACAGATACATTCACAGACACATGCAATCACACCTACGCTGACAGCTAAGGTTCTGCTGAAGGTCATTCATAATGATTAAAGAGGCATCTCTGCAATGATTTTTAAATGACCCTTGGGACACTGTGACCATTGACACCTCTTCAAGAGAAAATTACTTTATCGTGCCCTGGGACACCTGAATTTAGACTGACACAGTGACAGTCTAACAGACATATAAGCATTTAAGAGCAGACTGGAGGAAAAAACGTAAAGCCAAATGAAAACACAGGGAGAGTCACACAGAGTCATGCACATAATGTCATGAATGATATGAAAATGTGTAGGGGTGTAGTGGTGGGTAAGCTTGAGCTGGTAAGAACACAGAGGGGGGACAGACGAACACAAGACGTAAGAGACAGCCTGGACTAGCCCAAAGCCAGAAACCCATCCATCCAGTCCGAGAACAATCCCAGTCAGCACCAGTGGGAATATAGCCCCAGTTCAATCCCAGCACACACTCATACGCTCACACACACCCTGCAGCTCTTTTCTTCAAGCCGCTGATACAGAGGTTTTGGTAATAGCCATGCTGATGGTGTGATGGCTAATTTCACCTTCATGCGTTTGGTGTGTGTGTGTGCGTGTGATAATCACCTTGAGCCATGCAGGTAGTGGATTCCCCCAGAGATCAGCTCGGTTTGATTTGACATAACACACCTCACATGCACACACATACACAACACTTTAGTGCGGATATTAACATATAAACTAGCGTGGCTTTGTTAGAACTGAGAATCACCTTCACACGCCATGCAAGGTTATCACAAAAATTATTAATAGTGCGTAGGCGTATGAGGGATGTTTTACAATATCTGTTGTAGGGGATTAGGATATTGAGCTATTACCTGTCTTTAGGTTCTATCTTTAATTTCACAGTTTCTCCAAAAAAAGCTTGTGTTACCGAAGAATTGACCTCAAGTGTTAATTAAATTAAATAACCATTGTGTCTACAGTAGACTTTTGAGGATAAAACATTCTCATGCAAACAGGTATGCTTACTGAATAATTTCACTATGTTAATTGCTGGCAAGGCTTTCATATCATTGTCTGCTTTGTGTGAGAGTAATCACACAATAAAACGAGTTGCTGACATCAGCAGCTAATTTCACTGCATCTAACAGACACATCATTACCAAGGCTTGCATCATCATGCTTTAAAAACACAATACATTTTACAGAACCTCACAGCTCATTATCACTGTAACCTGGCAATGACCTGCATTTTGCTGGATTCTTTCCCCAGCCTACGATGTAGCATTGTCAATAGCTTAGTACAAAGACTGCAGGTGTGATTTTTTTAGGATGCCTGTCTTTACTTGGGCAGTGTTTGATTTTCTCCTTGGATCAGCAACTGTCTATGTATTCATTTATCCATCTGTTTCTACCCCCCACACTCCACCTAGACAAAGAGAAAAAAGACTGGTAACTAGCTCCCTTGTTACCCTGTCAGTTGGTATCTTAACAAATAAAGCATGTCTAATTGCATTGCTGGGAAACATCTTGGAGTAATTACATGTCCGCTGAAAGTAGCCCATTACAATCAAACCAGCAAGCGATGAAAACACAGACAAAAACAGAGTACATTGCAGTAAATGCAATTTGGTCAATTTAACTGGTCAATATCAACTATAATACAATTAGGAAACACGCAGTGACATCCTTGTGATTTAATTAGTAAGAGAAACGTGTTTCATTTATTGCTGCTGACTGTTTTTATATGCAGTTTGCCACTTTCCTTGGGGTAACCTCACAAACTGCATGGTAATATATTTACAGTCTCTGGGGTCTCACCGATGGGCTACAACAGCAGAAGACCACACCAGGTGCCACTCCTGTTAGCTAAAAACAGAGAATTGAGATTAAAAGTCACTAAAACTGGACAATGGAGGATGAAAAACAATGTCTGGCTTTGTTGACTCTTGATATCTGGTGTAGGGACTATTTTCTTGTCACACTTAGTACCAACTGAGCATTGTTCACGTGCCACAGCCTGCCTTATTATGGTTGCTCACCATACCAATCACCCTTTATCGTCACACTGTACCCATCTTCTGATGGCTGCTTCCA
Source organism: Aulonocara stuartgranti (assembly GCF_965226115.1). Taxonomy (NCBI): domain Eukaryota; kingdom Metazoa; phylum Chordata; class Actinopteri; order Cichliformes; family Cichlidae; genus Aulonocara; species Aulonocara stuartgranti. The sequence continues at coordinate 30,423,836 of NC_138945.1, read as the reverse complement.
GCAAGGTAACACCGCATATCACAATGCTATCAAACTCACAATCACATCAAACTGGCTTCTTGAACAAACAATGAGTTCCCTGAACTTAAGTGACCTCGACAGTCACCAGATGTCAGTCCAGTCAATCATCTTTGGTATGTATTGAAATGGGAGATTCACATCAGGGACGGATGACAAATCTGCAGCAACCATGCAATGCTATTGTGTCAAAATGGAACAAAATCTCTGAGGAATATTTCCAGCATGCTGTTGAATCTATGCACAATGAATCAGGATGGTCATGAAGGCAACAGGAGGATACAGCATGGTGCTAACAATTTAAATTTCATATTTTTGGAGGAGTTTTCTTTATGCTGCGTTTTCTGTTTCCTATTTTGTGGGATTTGTTAAGAAAGTGCAGAGAATTAACCATTTAAATTAATGATGACATTTTGCAATAACCTATGAACTAAATACTCATTGAGACATTTCTGTATTTAATAGGGGGAATACTAAATTGTAATATCTTGACTTAGACAAATATCTGGTGAGATCAAAGGGTGGCACTTTTTGCTGTTTTGATGATTTGGTTTTCTTTTGTAGACATGTGACTACGGTATCTCACCGAGTCAACCAGGACTTCCTCTGAATACCAAAAAGCATTCACAGTCAAATGTGAGTCTATATGTCCAAAAGCTAAAGCTTGGCCACAACTGTGTCACGCAACAGGATAATGATGTATGACTATGTCATGTATCAGGAACTCTACAACAGAATAGCTGAAAGGAAAAAAAATAAACATATTGCAGTGGCGTAGTCAAAGTCCAGATCTCATGCTGTCTGACATGCTGTGTCAAAATTAGAGATGGCACGATATCACTTTTTTATGTGCAATACCGATATCAGAAATTTGGATATCTGCCGATATAAATATTTATATATAGGGTATTTTATAATCAATAAAACGTTTTTTTTTAAATATCTTGCTGCATTTTGTATAAGTTCATACTCAAGTTTAAAAAAACAAAATAAAACTAAAGCTATTCTGTTATACCTTGTGCAAAAAATACACTGCACCCAAAATATTTCATGGTTCAGCAACACTGATCAATCTAATAAACTTAAACCTACACCATCCTTCCTATTGTGGTATTTTAAAGAGTACTTAGTAGAAATATTAAGCAACCTAACTAATAGGGTTGCCAACTCCTAGCAAAAAGAAAAAAAAATAGGGAACCAACCCCTGCCCTCCGCCTCACAATGCTTAATTGACGTAATCAACCTTAATTTAATGCACGTGTAAAGAAAAAAAAATGCACAGAAATCAATTATTTTTCTACAATAATTAAATAGATTCTATATCTTTCTTCAACTGAATTGCAGACTGCACAGATGGTATCTTCCCAAAGGAAAAAGTGTTATAGCTTACTATGTTATAAATTTGACTTAATAGTTCTGATATACAATAATGGACTTCTATACATTTGACATCAGATGAAAACTTTGGTTGTAAGATTCAGATAATTATCACAGACGCGGACTACAGCTTTCTTGGCTGCTGCCTCAAAGCACATTGTGCGCTGTCTATCTTGCGTGCTGCACAATATCGTTTATTATTTAGTATCTACTGATATTTACTGCTAGCTAGTTTATTGTGATGGTGCTGTTTTTTTTATTATGTTGCTCTTTGTTGTTTGCTTTCTCTTCTGTTTTTTTTCTCCATACAAGTGACCCAGGTGTTTTGTTTTTTTGTTTGTTTTTTTTCTTCTTCCCCCCCTTCTCACCGTCTCTTCTCCCCTTTGGTTTTCTTTCTCTCCCTCTCTTTCTTTCATTCTTTCTCCCTGTCCTGTCCCCCAGTCATGTCTGTCCCGTTTGTAGCAACTGAAAATAAAATAAATTCATAATTATAATAAAGGTAAATCAAATGGACCAATATGGCAAGGCCATGATGATCCACTTGGTAAAATAAATCTGCCTGGCATCTTTCTTGGCCTTAAGACAACAATTCTGATGGCTAAAGATCCAAACGGGACACAAAAAAAAAGATTCAGATAATTGTTTATTAAAAGCTAGACATGACAATTAGAAAGAATGTATGTCTTTTTGCCCCCCTTTCCCTGTTAATGCCCTACCTGGCCCCCTGGCAAAATCTTGCTAGACCCGCCCCCGCACAGTTACCAGCCGTCAGCTACTTAGAAAAGGATCCTGGTGCTGATCGGCTGATCAGCTGATCATTGATTAGATTCATGATTGAAGTAGCAGCAGGAGAGGGAGGGAGAGAGAAGAGGCAGTCACTCCATATATCGGTCGTTAAGCTTAACGTGGGAATGCTTTATAAACATTCAGAGATGAACTTACACACTTGCTTTACTTCTCTATGGGAAACCTTTCTCTGAGATGAAATGCCGGTTTGGTAGCGAGGCTACAAATGCTCAACCAGACCCCCAACAGGTCTTGCACGCCACAGCCGCTCTATCACGTGAAGCATACTGCTCCAACGGCTAAGGTTATGAGCTGAGTTACGCCATGTCGCAAGTTTTGTGAGTTGCTTTTGTGATATTTAATGGATCGGATTACATTTTTTATTTCTCTCTGATATTCGATCCAGTAATTTAGGTCAGTATCAAATCGGTCCATCTCTAGTCAAAATTGAAAAATATAAAACGAGATAATATGAAAGATTTATATTCTCACTGGACACCACCTTTTACCTTGCTAGCACCAGGTTATATCCATTATTGCCTTCATAACTGGCTTGATTCTTTGAGAGCTGAATAAATGAATATCTGTGAACCTCACACAACGATGTGACAGAAGTCATACAGAAAAGATTACTTTAAGTTATTACTGCTGAAGGCGTTTCTACAAGTGTTGTGTACTTACTTTTGCACATCACTGTATATTAAAAATTTGGCCTCATTGTTCACTAAAGTTATGCACAATCTAAAAACTCAGTTCCAAAATTCAAAAATTTTCCTTGGATGATATTGCTACAGTTACACCTTCAGAATGACTGAAAGTAACATAATATGATGGCACTGCTTTTTCCTGTGAGGTCACAAACAAATCACTGCAGTGCAGGAGCAAAGCATAAAACATAAAACAATTATTAATAATTATTGTAATGTGTAGTGCCTGTGTGTGGTCAACAGATAATGATTGTTACAACAAGAGTTGATGTTACTCATGTTTTATTGCAAAAATATAGATTTGATAACACACTACAAAAACATCAACACAAACATAATACATGACAGTCTCAAAAACAAACCAATAGCACATCAGTAGCTGAGTATTTTTACTGTGCTTTCAATAAATCACAATGAATTTGTTACTCAGTCGCTTAAAACTGTATGTGTGAACTGATAAAATAATTACATTTGAGCTGGGGACAATTGATTAATCACATACTTGTTTTGTATGTTAACACTTTGTGAAAGCTGCACATCATTTCTAAGATCAAATATGTGATAATCAAATAAATGTACCTATTTTCCACTTCCTGAGAAGTTAAAAACACAAATGCAAGTAGACAGTGCCGTTGGAAACAGTGTTTGTCCCACTGCAAATATGCATTTGAAGAATTGCTTTTTCTCAAAAATGTTACTCAACAGGCAAATGCCGTGGTCTCGAATTACAATTGTAATTTTATTGACTCACATTAGTCTTTAGGAGACATTTTTCCCCCGTCAGTGTGGTTTTCTATATGGCACAAAATACAAATCCTATGCACTTCATCAGCTGTTGCTAAGATGAAGCTGCCCACTAAAGAAGTGGAATAAGTTCAAGCTTATTCCAAACATCTTTTAAACCAAAAATAAGTTGTACAAAGTCTTTGACTTTATTTGCACAGTTGCTCCAAAGTATAAGAAATGCTGAAACGACTAATCAAAAATAGTAGTAATATTAATATTAATAGTAGTAATGGAAGAATGCTAGAACTGTGGGCCCTGATACAATTCAACTCACTTTCAAGGACTCCTAAACCTATTTTCAGTATGTTCACGTCTGACAACCCCCCCCCAAAAAACTTAATCAGTTAGTGCAACCTTTTGTTGTTGTTACATTCCCATGCATTTGTGTATGCAAAAATTAATTTTGCAAATAATGTCAGGTCACATATTGCTTTTGGGTCTTTCATAGAATCCAGTCAAACTGGTATCTACTGGTTTATGCGGTGCTGTAATTTTGGAATAAACCCCCCAAAAACTCATGTATGAGTGCAACAACTTCTAATGGACATTTCTGCCTGGACCAGTGTGACTAACTTAGATTACATCTTCTCAAACTCAAACAACAAAGATGTTACATAAGACCGGTTGTCTTATGTAATTTGACGCAACAATTTTGTCTCCTGCATAAACACTGCATGGCTGACGGAGTTTCAGCTGACAGTTACTGAAGAGTAAAACCACATAAATCTTTAGTATTTGCTGGTTTGTTGTGCTTTCTTTTTTTTTCTTGGCTAAATGTGAGCAAAAGATAAAGTCATGCTATTGGAAAAAGTGCTGAGAATAAAGTATTTGAATTGATGATTTGATAATCTGAGCAGAGCATATAATTAGCTTGACTGTATATTTACTATGGTTTGCAATGCCAAGAAATCAATACCTGTTCTCACACTTTTGGAATTAACAGTGTTGATGCTAAAAAGCTGTCAAGACTGGCTGAGGCCTTGACATCAAGGATTAGTGCTCTGTTGACTTCTTGTTAAAAAGCCAATAATTCACCTTTATTCTAAAAGATGCCTGTCAAACCCTGTGTTTACATCATGAAAGTGTATTGTTGTGCCATACACTCGAAAATATGGTGCTCTACATCAATGATGCTCATATAACTTTGATTTGTATTACAAATATGATTAATTCTTGTGCTTAACTGTAAAAAAATTATGCCATGGTGACCAATGGGAGTGTGAAGGGAACACAGTAATTTTAATAATTAAATAGTAAATAATAAGGATACACTTGCTGACAGTAACATGTCAGTCACCTATCGATATTTTAGTCAAACAAAGGGCAACAGAATTCTCATAAAGTGCAAATTAAATTAGTTCCAACAAGCATATTATCTGACATTCTTCTTATTGCCTGTAGACGTTGTTGGCAAACATGTATAGAAAGTTGAACAGCTGGGGCATAGCATTTTGGCAGGGGAGTAAATAACGGTGCTCAAAAGATGAGAGGCACTTATAAGGGTGTCGTATTCACTAATTTTTCATGCCCCAAGCATAAATTTTAGTTTGAAAATTCCAGTAAGCTGAAAGGGTGGTTGTAAAAAGCCAATAACATGACAACTAGGGAGGGTCAAAACACTGCGAAACCCAAACTAAAAGCAGTATTCGTGAGACTGAGGAAGCCTTATGACTCGCTGGGTCGTAAATAAAAACTGCCCAACACAACTGCTTTTGCTGTACAGTACATGCCTTATATTTTGCACCATGTTACTGATGCCTTCCCCTGCTGAATGAAATACCTGCACAGCCACAATAATCTACATAGGCATGGATGCCAGTTTTACTGCCAAATGTTGCCTGCTGTTAAATGCTTGACATCACTAAATGCATACAGTTCCCCAATAATATGCAACATAGCAACATAGTTTATCAATGTACAAGCCATAGACTAAAGAGGCTATGCAGATATTTATCTTGTACCAGACTTTCACTCTGTTAGAACACTATGACTTTCAGAAACACATAATAATATAGAATATTAACCTGTGACCATTCCCCACTTTACAATCTTTTATGGAAGCAGTCAAGAAGTTTGATCTTGACAGCAGGTGGAAAAGCTTAAATGCCATTACCTAAGAGGGTCCTTACCACCATTAAGGACTTATCCCTTTTACTCATCTTGAACTCTGTGGGGGGTCTGAGTGTTTCAAAGTGAAAGCATGTTCTTTGAAAAAGTGAAATGCCCCTTTAAAACCTTTACATTCTTCTTGTGTGCTTTTCTATACCTTTCATACAATCAGGTGATAACACCTCTTGAACCCCCCCAAAAAAAGAAACCCTACTTCTACAATCTCATTGCATTTCCATCTGTATACCCCAACACTAGCAGTACACTAACTGATACAAATATAAGCATGTTATCTGCAGAGAGCACAGATATAATGTGAGAACGTAGCTTCTCTTTAGGTGAACAATGCAGTGAAAAAAGGTCAAGTTTTAGCAATAAAGCACTGAGTAGCAATCTACGTATAACATACCATACCAAAGAGAAGTAAAGCAAGGGCTTGATCATTGACATCATTGTATATGTTTATACCATACAATACACCAGAAATTCATCAGTCCCTGTTCATAATTCTCATCTACTTCTAGTGTCAACAAAGCTTTTCTTGCTGCTCTCATTTAGGGCCACTGAAAAATATTTCTAGGTCTTGCACCAAAAAAAATGTAAAATGAAACATAATCACCAACAACATAAGATAAATATTTGCTCTTTTGCATACCCTTCTGGGGACCCTTATCTGGGGACAGTTGTGCTGGTTGCCCCCACTCGATAGCGGCCCAGGTCTATGTAGCAGGAATGCCGATTCAGAATATCTGTCACTATTTACTAATGTGTTCTACTCTGAGATGACTGGTCAATATCCACTTGTCCACATGATAGCAGACAGAAGAACAATGCTCCCTGCTTTAAATATATAATACATTATATACATGAAAGACATGTAGGCAAAGCTGCTCAGTAGTCCAAGAGAGAGTATTATTATAAAACACAAACTGTCCACATAACTTTTGCTCTTTTTTCAAACAAGTAGAAATAAATAAACGATTATCAAGTAGATGAATATTGCCTCCTTATTTTCAGCAGTCCTGTTAGAGTGAGGTTTATTGTGGTGTTGCAGACATGCGTGTGAGAGATTCTCCGCGGCATGGTAAACTGAACAGAGTGCTGATGGGTTTCTGCGGTACCTGAAGTTTGTTGGTTCTAAGTGAAGGCTTGATGAAGATCCGAGTGCACTCTTGAGAGAAGGCTGCATTGAAATCCTTGTAGAAGTTCCCTTAAAATCTGAGGAAAATGTTCCATTAGAATACCAGTAAACAGTCTTGTTGGAATCTTTGTGATCCCTTCCATGAGAATCTGAATGGCAGTTCCATTATTACATGAACAAATGTTCCATCAGGATTGAATGAACCTTTGACGAGTGTCAGTTTGTTCCAGTTGTATTCTACTGGAACCACATTTAAACATGAAGTGGAGTTTAATTTGAAAATGCGCGATCGATGAATGGATGTCAAATTAAAAATGTCCAGTTCCAGTGTGGATCCTACCTTAAGGTTATTTGGAATCTGGATGAAAGATTTACTCATAAGCAAATGCTTCTTTTGAATCTCAGCAAAATCTTCTCCTAGACTTTGAAGTGAAGGTTTTTAAGCGATTTCAGTGTTCCATGTGCTGCTTGCCTGCAATCTGAGTGAATATTTCACTAAAATATGTGTGAATTTTTCAGCTAATAGAACAGTTTACAATTAAAATATGCATTGCTTTGTAGTAACTTCACTGTAAGTGAAAGGTCTTACACATAGAGCAAAGCCAGCTGAATAACATACAATCAGTGGCCTCATTCAGAAGCTGGTTTTAAGGACTAGAATGGTTTTATTGCCACATTGTAGCAGTGCTATACATTCACCCAGAAGAACAGCTGTAGAGAGTATATTTAAGTGTAAATCTTCATGTCTTTATTTGTTTGTTTTCACTTCTCTTTTTTAGGCTCTGTAAGAACCATTCTTAAGATCTAGTATTTTAAAACAGCAAAGGTCAAGTATCTATTCTTGTCTTTCATTGCTTTGGAAGATAATTAAGTAAATGACAGTGAATATGAATATGGATGATTAAAATAGATTTTAGCTTCAGTTTTGCACATGAAGATGTGGTAGAAATGGGTAAAAATCAAAACCACAAGCACATCAGCATGTCAAAGCAAATATTGACATTAATTTAAATAATGATAATGGTTCAATATATGGAAATTAATTCAGTGAAACCTGATGGAACGGTAATCTCGATGGAGAAAGTTGCCAAAGAATCAGCAAGTACTTTTTTTGTTCCACGGGGCTCAGCTCACCTGAGACAGGTTGAAAAGGTTCCCTTCGAGCCCAGTGTATAAACTCACATCTGTGATACAGCCAAAAACTTTATGGTTGCTCTCAGAGTTAGATCTGCTGTCTGTGATTTAGGTATCCAAAACAGTGCCAAGAGGATCCCCAGAGTCATATAATTGAATAATTAAAGTAAAACCATTACTTAAGTTCATATTGAGCTCACCATCATCATCCCTCCAAGTAGCACCACTCAGTCCAGTTCAGTTTGGTTTTAGTGCTGCAATATCCAATATTCCCAATGACACCAACGCAAACTCCACACACAGGAACCAACAACATGTGGATCCTCCAGTTTAGATCGGTAGAACACTGGGTATCCTCGTCCACAGAAAGTGCTAAGCCACTCTAGGTCCAGTACATAGTAGGTCCATATATTGTATTTCTGTGTTTGTGTGCGAGTGTACGAGTGTGCATGTGTCTGTATGTTTGTATTTCACATCATATGTTTACAGTAGAGTTGGTGCTGTTCATATGGACCCTCATCTCCTGAATGCTAGTAATAATTTTTTTCTGGTGTCCAGCCAAGTTCACGCCTACTCTTCGCAAATCCCTGAAAAACAGCACACAGAAAACAGGGCACTATATTTAAGCATTCTGCTAACAAATAAGGCAATGCATGAGAAAGTTGTTAAAAATAAGCCTGCATTTTGGATTACTTACATAAATAAATTCATTTTTAATGAATGTGATAACCAGTCTTTTTTGTAAGTTAGAAATTATTGTGTGTTTGGGCTTTTGGATACAAACTGACTAAAGAGATTTTGCTGTTAAACCAATTTCTCAATCGTCCTCGAGTTATATATGACATTTTTACCAATGTTCTGTAGTTATATTATCTTTATATGAACTCTTAGTTCAATGAAGAGAAAAAGCATTTTGAAGTATTTGCACAGACTTGCAATCTTGTAATGCAGTGCTTACCAAATTTATTAGACCCCCTGTAATAAAAATGAGAAAACACAAATATTTTAGAAATCTATCAAAAACATGTTTAAAAAAAAAGTTTTAGGCAAATAACAAACTGAACTCACATTTTTTTTATCCAAATTTGAACCGGCAAACTTTTCTCTGAGAGGTCAGAAATTAACCAAGTCTAAAATTCAAGTGCTGAAAATAAACTTTCCTGTTCAGGAATGCAAGTAAAGAACTGTAATTTGGCTTTACTATAATATGCTTTACACTAAATTTGAAAATGAATGGAAAACAACAATAATTATAGCTTAGCATTAAAAATATAATTTTGATTAAAGAGCTTCTGCATAGAAACATACAAAAATGTGGGTAATTATGAATACCTTTCATTTAGGGCAGCACTGGAATAAAACTTACATTGGGTGATGGTCTAATAAAGTTGTTAAGCACTGTAGATAACCTTCACACCACTTTGTGTGTTCATTAGAGTGTTCATTACATTAAATGGTCTACGGAAAAAACATCTGTGATGCTGTTTAAACCTGGCATTAACATGTCAGCTAACGACATGAGTGAATAGACCCAGTATACACTGACAATGCATTCAAATCAGATCGCTATCAAACAATATGGGATTTGGACTGGGCTCAGTACTGGACCACAGTGTCTTCTGTGTAAGCACAATCTGTAGGTAATTGTTTATGCACTACTGGCGTACTACTCAAGTGTAAACAGACATATATCACCAAGATGTGTTTCAAGCATGTTTGGCATGTTTGACTGGGTTTTTCCTGAAACATGCCAATGAATAGACCTAATCTTGTTTTCTTCTTATAACTTACAACTATAGCAGAATAGGCACATGAAGTGCTTTGCTGCTTCTCACCAGTAAAGAAACAACTGGATACAAATGACAGATATATTAGATTCAATGACAATTGGTCACTGATGTAACTCAAAGATACATTCTAATCCTGTAGATGAACTGACATACTCTGAAGTGTCCACTTGTAAATACCCAGTGGACAGCGATAAAAACCCATGTTAATGCCTTACAAATGATTTATATTAAAACCAGGGGGAATGAAACTAAACCTTAAGGTAGACGTCCTATCACCTATGCATTTATATGTATGTGTGCATGTGCATAAGACTCTTACTCTGATGTCATCTGAGCCACTGTTTCCAGTGAAGAGTAACCTCCTTCCATAAACAGTTCAGTGTAACGTCCCATCTTGATGGAGTCAAGCCACTCTCCTACAGTCTGGCTTCGAGTGCTACAGTTCCCTTCTACGCTGGCATGCTCCACTAACAGGTTGGAAACTCTGGAACGTGGGAAAACAGGTAAAGAGAAAGCAAAATGTTTGAACATGAGTCTTCATGAAGCTATTTATGCACCATTACACAACTGCAAATGTTGTCCACTCAAAAGTCTTTGTCATTTGGCTCACTCTTCATGCTTACAAATAAGGCTCTCTCTTATCAAACAGAAATATTTATGCCAACTAACAACATTCTCCACACTATAACTAGAAGAGGCGTGTGGTGTGAGAAAAGGACAAGCATAGCTTGAGTCATTTTAATCTTGACGCCCGTCATATGTCATTGTATGGCTGTTAGATAAGGTGTTGCTTTATTAAATGCGTTCCGGTGTGTGTGTGTGTGTGTGTGTGTGTGTGTACAAAAAGAAAGAGGAAAACAAAAGATCTACCATTATTTCATTATCTCCGCAAAGAAAATAACATAATGAAGTGTCTGCATAAATGTCTGCTTCAGAGCAATTATTGCCATTTCATACCATTATGTACTAATGCACTGCACATACATGGAGAGGAAATACTAACTGAATGTTCAAATGTTACGACAATCAAAGGACACCCCACTGACTACATTTCAGACTAATGCTTCATTCTAAGAAAATTAAGCCACTTTATTTCTCTGCTCTTTATTGCTAGTGTGCAGCAGCCAAAGACTACATTTTAACTATGCTGCTACACAGGACTTCAGTAAGACTCTATTTACATTTTATCTTGAAAGATGAAGTCTATTAGCTTAGAGTGCTGAGCCTAATTTGCTTAAAAATGAATGTGTAAATGAATACACTTCATTTTTAAGAGCCAAGAAGCAGAAGCATCATCAATAAGTGTTTAGAAATGTTTAACAGAAAGCTAACATCATTTCTTAACAAAGACAATAACACCAGCCATTTAGATGATATCATCTGTATGTGTGTGTGCTTGTGGAATAAACTATAACTAATATATATTTTAAATGGTGTGCAAAGTACAGTGTTACATCCTACCTGTGTGAGGAGTTGACAAGCTTTTTTAACGAGCTGGGGTTCCGGATGAATTTGTCTAGCAGGCAAACAATCTCATCAAACTTGGGACGGTTGCTGCGTTCTCGCTGCCAGCAGTCCATCATAAGATGGTACAGGGCCTCAGGACAGTCCATAGGACCTGGCAACCTATAGCTTTCCTCCACTGCTTTTATTACCTTCAGATAGAGAGATGAAGAAAGACAGGCAGGTTAGCTTTACAAAAGCAAACAAACAAAAAACAAACCTGTGTATAATGTACAAACAGTTATACTGTAAGAGCAAAAGATAAATTTCAATCATCTATGCGAGTAGCATAGCTAAAGGTTGCTTTAACTTCATGATTATTGTCTGATTGTAGAGTTTAGGAAGCAGTTTCTTCCTCCTCCCCTATCATCATCAGTGGAACAGATGTTGGGGTGACGGATGAATCCCTAGGACTACACATAAACAGCTAACTCGACTTGTACAGGAACACAGATATTGTCTTTAAGAAGGGTCCAGAGTTGCCTGTATCTTCTTAGGAGGCTCAGGTCCTGCAATGCCAAATGCCCATGCTGTCTATGTTTTGTTACTCTAAGGTTGGACATATGACTATATGGCAGTGTGTTGGGGCAGCAGGGTGAAAACAGCTGATGTCAGGTGTCTGAAAGGAGGTTGCTAAAGAAACTGCTCAGCATTATGTACAATCCATCCCACTATACATTCCTCTCTGATTGCTCACCACAGCACACACAGGAAAAGGCTCATTGCCCCAAGGTGCAGGCCTGAGCACTACAGCAGATCCTTTCTACCTGTGGCTATTAGATTATCCAACTCCCATCTGTTTTGATAGTTCAAACACTGAAAATACCCCAAAAAGAGCAAAAAAAGCGAAAAAGAACAACTACACATTAACAACATTAACACTCTATAATACTATAATTTTATACCTTCTCATCTGTTCTTTACGAGATGGAAGGATTAGTATTACTACCATAGTATCACTTGTAATTTATTCTCTGTTATCACTTACTGCGTTTGCTGATGGCATTAATATAATTAACACTGTTCCACTTTGTGCCTATGCGCACTCCTGTACTGCTGCTGATACTTTTATTTGTGTTTATATGTCAAACTTTTGTCTTTGTGTCTTTATTTTTAGTAACTGAGATTTAGTTTGCTGTTTTTATGCTCTCAGTTTCTGTTCTTATTGCACTGAGCATGTAAAAGACACAATAATTTCAAAACACCATAATCAGGTTTGTTCAAAAGATTCTGGTATGCTGTCCCCGAGGAAATAAGACTCCAAAGCGACTATAAAATGAAAATCTATAACATGGATATATATTGAAGTATGCAGAGGGTACATCCTGTTTGGTGTATCCTGCAATATTTTTTTAAAGGCAGAACCATGACACACTTCAGCAAGGCAAGATTACTTTCAAATTGAGTTCTCCTGAGCAAGATCCTGAATTCTGATACTTGCTCTCTACCTGACCTTATACTCAAATATCCATGAAGTTAGCAACCCAACACCAATGGCCTGTGTGAATCCAGCAAAATAACACAACATTAACACAACTTTGTTTATTTCACATGCGTCATAACCCCGTTAATCATTTCTGCAAGTAACAGGATGCAGTACTGAATCACAGAAATGTTTTGGTGGGGGAAATTGAATTGGATGAATAATAAATAAACCTTAGCTCCCTCCGTTAGACCCTGCAGTGGAAAGCAGGCTGCAGTTTTCAGCCTAGTTCTGCCAGTGCAAGACACTACAGGGAATTGATTTGTTGAGTTTATGACAGCCTTTACTTGTGTCAAATTCACACAGAAGACAGATGTGATGGCACTCCAATACGCTTGCATGTATTAAAGCGCATGCATATGTACTCTTGCACTCTAGCATAAGAGAGAAGCACAGCAGCAAATCACTGCGTGCTGAGGGGGTAGAAAAACTGACTGGCAGGGAGGAAAGATCAGAGGAAGGGAATGAGAGACGAAGTGGGGGAAGAAAGAGAGGGCGGACAAGACGCAAAAAAGTGCATTTTGTAGAGACAAAAAAAGGGACAAGAGAAAGAAGTGAGAAGGAAGAGGAGACAGTGGGCAACAGAAGGTGATAGCTGAGAGAAAGAGAGTGTGAGAGCCTGCACTTTCTTGTGCAGATCAGAGAAAATCCAGCATAACGCTTTCAATTAAACATCAAACGTCTTCTCCTCTCCTCTCCTTCTCATCCTCCTCTCCTTCCCCTCTCTAGATTCGAGACAGACAGCCTAACAACCAAAAGGAGGGTGGAGTCTGAAGTAGGAGTTGGAGAGGTCACTGGAGGGCTGTGCGTGCATATGTTGCCTGTGTGAGTGGGTGGGTGGGAAATTGATGCATGTGTGTGGTGATGAATCAAGTACTGCAAGCTCACGCATCACCATCTGATACGACTGCAGTTGTAAAATCCAGCAAATACTACATGCGTTACTCACAAGATTAAAGAAAACTAACTTTTCCTTAAAATGTCTTTAAAACTTACGTCTTGATTGGACATCTCCCAGTAGGGCCTCTCTCCGTATGACATCACTTCCCACATGACAATCCCATAACTCCACACATCGCTAGCCGAGGTGAACTTCCTGTATGCAATTGCTTCTGGAGCCGTCCAGCGAATGGGAATCTTTCCGCCCTGTAACAAAATGCAGTGTTTACCAGATGATCCAAACACATTGAAGCATTTAACGGAACCTGGGGCTTGGAAAATAGAACCTCAAATTTTCGTGTGTTGTGCTGCTTTATTATGAAGAAATCTGATATGTTCACATAAATAAATAGACTCGAGCTACGCTTGTCCAGAGCTACAGCAGTAAATACAGCTGCCGTCATTCAACATTTTCATCTTTTGTGTCATGAGGATGGAAACCAAGAACAGACCTTAATTGAGACACTTCTTCCGCATGTGGTCCAATCCAAATTTCCCCTAATGGATACCAATTTAGGAACACATTCATGATACCAAGTTTCACTTTCTTATACAAATTCCCTATCCTAACTGTCGGGGGCCCTGTGATTCCTCTATTTTTTACTCATCTTCATTATCATGCTTTCATTGCAAAGATAAAAAAAAAAGTTCACAGAAAGACTGCTGAGTTCCACAGGAAAGTGTGTTTTCAGCTGATGAGTAGTGAAATTAGCTTGATGCAGTATTGATGAACACAGCAGCAGGATATCTCAAGCTCTGATTATTTGAAGGGTGTGAATTATGTTATTCTCACTGCTCTGTCAGGGAAGGAGACCCAGACAGTGATAGAGAGAGAGAGCAAGAAGAGATGTAGCCTGGCAGTGAGAGGTGAGTGACAGGATATTTGGCACTAAGGCAGCAAGACTCAGTGCTAATTGAGTGTTGCAGAGACTGAGCTGAGTACTAATTGGACCTCCTCCAGCAGGAAGCAGGCCATCTCTGGCTGACAGAACGCCACTCAGCCTGGGATATACAGCTCAATTTAAGGCCTGCTGCTGTTGTCTGTGTGTGTGTGTGTGTCAGTGTGTGTTAGTTAAAGTGTCTAGGTGTGTATTTAGTGGGAAGACTATTCTGTGTGTCAGTTTTTCACTTAATCCAAAGTTTGATAAGGCAGAGTCATGCTCTGACACAACCCATATTAAATGTAAATAACTTTAAAGACAACAGTGTGCTGCCCTCTTCCCTAACACCCACACCGAGGCAGTCAGGTGATTAATTTATTAGTTGATCAAAAGAAAGTTAAGTGAATGCTACTCGCTTGCATGCACCTTTTAAATATCTTTGCTCTGATATAATATTACAGTCTTATGTAATTTAAATTGAACAGACTTTGGGCAGTTAGCCTGACAAACAACTTTAAGATATGTAATAACCACTGGCTTCAGAAATTTGTGCAGCTTTACCCGCGTGGTATATGCAGCCTCCGGATCATCTTCCAGGACTCGGGATAGACCAAAATCAGACACTTTACACACAAGGTTACTGTTGACCAGGATGTTACGAGCCGCTAGATCACGGTGGACATAGCCCATGTCAGACAGGTATCTACATTTGTCAACACAAAGGGAAGAAGGGTTAAACACAAACACTGCACGTTAATGAGTTTGAAAACACAGTGTGTTTGTTGGTTTTCTTTATACCTCATGCCAGATGCAATCCCACGCAGCATACCAACCAGCTGGATTACAGTAAACTGGCCATCATTTTTCTATGTAGAAAGAAGGGACAAAGGTGGAAAGACAATCTTAATATTTTGCTTTGGTATCTTTATCTAAACAATTGAATATAGTGTAAATAAATCGAGTCTATAATGTATCACATACGATGTACCACATATGTATTAACAAAAAATAACACGAATAGAAATGAAGACATAAACAGATGAACCTTAAAAAATGGGGCCTATAGAGAGTTTATAGAGCTGGCCTTATAAAAGCTGCCAGACAGGACAGGATAGTGTAACTCTATATATGTCTGTGAAGGTTCTCAGTCATCCAGGTCATCGCAGTCTAAGGAGCTTGGAAAGAAAAGCGTCTGGAAGTTGCTTGAAGACGTTTCACCTCTCATCCGAGAAGCTTCTTCAGTTCTAGGGTCAAATGGTGGAGAGTCCCAGATTTAAACCCAGTGGGAGTGACCCCCCAAGAGGGACAACTCTATATATGCACCACATAATAATAATAATAAAACATGTGAACATTTCTGACTTTATTTTGATAGGGACAGTGGGAAGAATGGCAGAAGTAAGCACAGGGGGGGATGACATTTAGCAAATGCTACCCAGGCAGCATCTGCACAAATTATTTACCCATGTTGTATCGAACTTTAGCACTTAACTACTGGTCAACCCTGTATATGTTCTGTTGATTTTAAACCGTGTAAACCTGCAGACCTGGGCCAATTACAAGATAATATAAAGAAAGATGGGAAAAGGCTCCTTTTCAACTTCTCCCCCTGGATTTTGTCAATGGCTGTTATGGTGCCACTGCAGCAAATGTTGGGATTACTTTTTCTGTTTTTCTCTAACACCTACCAACCAACAGCACAGGTTGTGGATCGTGAAGCAGGAAGAAAGATTAAAAGCTGAAATATATTCTCCAGTATTGGTTTGGTTGTAGCCACATAATCACTGATCAATACAGATCTGATTAGCCTATTGTGTCAGCAAGGCAAGTCAGCTTATCTAACCCTAATGCTCTAGTTTTATGTGATAATTATAGAGAATATCCATAAGCACTTTACTCTGAAAATACACTTAATTTACATTTATATATTTCTAGTATTTAGCTCTGGAGCTCACCATTTTCCCTCTATAAGTGTCAGTGATGGTCATCCAATCAACTATGCACTTCAAGTCAGACCTCCTGCTCTATGAAATGACCTAAAGCATTAATATTTCCATGAA
This sequence comes from Aulonocara stuartgranti, assembly GCF_965226115.1. Lineage (NCBI taxonomy): Eukaryota > Metazoa > Chordata > Actinopteri > Cichliformes > Cichlidae > Aulonocara > Aulonocara stuartgranti. The sequence continues at coordinate 30,407,122 of NC_138945.1, read as the reverse complement.
TCCTGCCCAGAGTTCAGTGTCACCCTGCTGCCTTGAATCACATCATGTTTTATGAAATGACTGTCTCCTGTACAGACGCGTGTCTCCCCAAGTAATTCATCTTTCCCCTTCCTCCCTGCAATACCCGACTTAACCTTTCTGGTACTCTCCCAATCTGTATAGAAGAATGATGCTAAATCGGTTGTTCAAGATTTGAGAAAAATGAAGCATGCTTTTTGCCAAAGAAATAATTAATTCAAGCAACAGCATTGGATGACAATATTAGCTTAATTACTAAGTGGTAAGGTATTACCACTTAGTAATTAAGCTAATATTGAAAACTGCATACACAGTGATGGCTTTTTCCCTGGTATGGAAGACTCTTTCACTAGATTTCCTCTTAGCTTTTTCCCCTCTCATTGGTAGGCTCTCATTGTTAGTTTAAGCTTTTGCTCCTTCCAATCCAAATGTAAACTATCAACATTCCCCTCATCCACTCTTCACATTTTGACAGCAGACATGCAGCTCACAGTTTCAACAAATAGTTTTTTCTATCCACTCGCAGCAGAACATCCCACTTACATGTGAAATGAGATGTTAAGCCAAAGATGTGAGTTAGCAGCCTCACAGTACATTGTCCATAGCTGTGACAGCTAATCCAGGACCCAGTCCAGCCTCTGGTTTTCAAATAGCTGTGTCATTTATACTGGCCTCAGTACACCAGCCATCCATGTAATTACTTCTAAGGGTTTTCTGTGCTGCACCGTCTGCTGGTGGCCCATCTTCCCTGCTTCCACTTTGCCATTCAGGTTTATTCCCCATGACACACAGGACAGTCATATCAGCAGTTTTCACTCACCACAGCTCTGTAACACACACTTATCTGTATTTTTTGTCTCACAGCATCCCCCTTTTCCATGCAGCCAAAATGAGATCATTCCCTTCAGATGAGATTTCTGATTGTTCCTGTCTGCAATGCCTTTCAAGCAAGTAAACCGACACCTCAAACCAGAAGCATTTTACTCTCCCCTTTCCTCCGTTGTTGTTGTTTTTTTGTTTTTAAAAAAACACTTTAACTCTCTTCAGTGCTGAATCCTGATTGAATCTTATGTATTTCATCTCTTCATTAGCAAGACTCTTGAAGAAATTTATAGTTTTTCTCATGCAGGAATTAGACTTGTCTACTACCTGAGCGTTGTGCCACTGTAGGCAGTGAACAGACTGTTAAGTGGTCTGAAGAGGGAATATTTATTTCAGCCTGCCTCTTCATTAAATTCCACATTCTACTCGCGATGAAGGCAGTACTTTCATTTACGCAGGAAAGGCATTATTCCAACTCTGAAGGCTTAGTGACTTTATATATTCTGGTGAGGTGATCTGTGTCATAGTAAAGGTGAGAAAGCATTTCAATATTTAAATGTGCCTTAAATCTGCCCCATGCAGATGAACTCAGATTCTCTGATTATTCACTACTATTTTGTGTTTCTCATCATGTTATCTTCCTTCCTTGACCTTATCAATGCAGCTGGCCTCTCCAATTGTCTAACCAGGGTCTCCTAACTGTCTCTCATTCTGATTTTAAAACCAGCTGACCGTGCTTTTGAGGTTGTTGCACCCAAACTGTGAAACAGACTTCCTCGGTCAGTCAGGTCAGGCGACTCTTATTTGTTTAAAATGACTAATGAAAACTGTGTATAGGTTAGCGTTCCTTTAATTTTACCCTTTAATTTTTTGCCATAATTTGCGAATTTTTGCATGTATGTTGAAATGAAATCCTGACCGTATGCCTGTGTCTGCATGTTTGAACATGTATACTTATCTTCAATTTGTGGCTTTTATTTGAACTGTGAAGCGCTTTTTAACTCTATGTTTTGAAAAGTGCTATACAAAATACATTACTATTAGTAGGAAATATTACTTTCATCGCCTGAACACATCTGTATCTGTTTTCTGCTTAAAAGCTGTTATAAAACCTGCTTTAACTGCCATCTTTCTGTTATGAACCACTGTTGTCTCAATGTGTGCACCACTGTCTGTTTCCAGCATCCTTCAGTCCATTGAGATGTTACAGACAACACTAAAACTGAGATGATATAATTTCTTGTTAATGAAGCTACGAATTCTGCTTAAAAAACTTTTTGGAGATTTTTGGAGAATCAGAGTGGGTTTGTATTTTATCCAGGGTCGTTTTTTAAGTATTTCTTCCCTCAGACCCTTCTCCTGTATAGTTTACCTTGAGAAAAGTGTCCAATGAGCCATTCTCCATGTATTCTGTGATGATCATCACCGGCTTGCCTGAGAAGAAGAAAAAACAAAATCAACAATAAAATACTTCACATTAATAAGCAAATATTTTGAAATCATAGTTTTGACATAAGATTTTGTTTTTACCATTTATCTAGATAGCAACACAAAATAAAATATCCTCTAATGATCTAATTCCAAAGTTTATATTATATACAAACAAAACAAAAAAATAGAATAAGGACATATCATGTGTGCCAATTTTTGCTTGAAATATGGCTTACTTCTCAGTTAAAATAATCAATTCTTTATCTGACTTTGTGCATGCAATTTTCCAAAATTTAAACTGAGATGTAAACATTTGTACGCATGAGAACAACCCTTAACAGCAACTTATACGGTGGCCCTGAGAGGCCAAACGGACTGCAGAAAACACCAGCAATAAGAAAAACACTGCAAAAGCACACAAAACACAATGGAAATAGAAAAAATGAAAACGGAAACTGGAAAAAAGAAAACACAAATAGAAAAAAACAAAAACAGAAATAGGAAAAAACTGATTTCCAAAAGCGCAAGGGAAGTGTTTCTGGGGAGACAATAATCTGATGGACCAGGTGCAGGAACCAAAATATGCTAAGAATTGTGCTGGGAGACACTTAAAAGAAGTGGAGGATCTATCGGTTTTGTGAGGAAAGAAAAGATGAGAGGTAAGTGTGTTAGCCTAACTATTAGCCTAAAAATCCATCATTAGTATTATATGAATCATGAGATTAAAACACACACTCTGTCTCCCCAGAAACACTTCCCTTGTGCTTTTGGAAATCTGTTTTCTCCTATTTCCATTTTCGTTTTTCCTTTTCTGTTTTTTTCCCCTATCTCCGTTGTGTTTTGTGTGCTTTTGCATCATTTTTCTTATTGCTGGTGTTTTCTTAAGTTGCCTGTTTGGCTTCTCGGGGCCACCATAAACTTAGCAGCTAGATCAACACTCAGTTATGCAAAAAAGAAAAAAGAAGAAGAAAGAAATATGTTAATCTTCATGAAGGTAAAACAGATTATAGGGTTGAAATTGAATTGTCAGCTTTCCAGTTGCTTTCAAAAGTTAATATATTAGATACTGTTGAACTTGACAAGCAGACTATGACATTAACTAAGTGTAAGTCAGAAAAAAAGTTGAAAAGGAAAACCTGTTAAACTACAGGACTGATTAAGTACAGCATGCAAGTTTAAAATGACATAGCAAGGCTTAAGATTCCTATATATCTACACCAAACAACTGCTGTGAGTTTTACTTACATTGTGACATCCAATATGTGCTAGATCCTACAGGATGCAGTTTCACACAAAACACAGTGTATTAAACTTAAATAGTGATACACATGCTGATAACTCACTCTTAGTAACCACACCCTCCAGACGGATGATGTTTGGGTGGTTAAACTGGCCCATGATTGACGCCTCCCAAAGAAAGTCACGTCTTTGCTGCTCTGTGTAGCCTGCTTTCAAGGTCTTAATGGCAACCTGGATCTCTCGTTTCCCGGGCAGCCTCAGCGGTCCACTGCACACTTCACCAAATTCCCCTGAGGGAAAAAAAGGTAGACATTAAGAGTGGCATCAACATTTCAGTTAAACCTGACCTGTAAAAACTATTATGAAATGGCAAATCAACCTTGAAGATAGATTTTCTTTAAGTAAAGCTGAAATTTTGTGCCTGACACACTGTGTTTGTACAGCTTATATTCTTTACTTTAAGGGGCCAATCTTGAAATTGGCTAAAGCGCTTGAAGCTAATAAATGTGGTCAGTCAAAATTTTTGTCAGTGGAAACATTATTTATGTCTGTGCACAATGTTGCTTTTAAGCACACTCTTAACTTATGCAAGCTTATGCAATTATGAATGTGACAGGTTTATGAAGGTTGTAGAAAATACGATACACTGCAGTAGTGTTAATGAGAAAATGTTTCAACACTACAGAAGGCAGAATTAGGCTCGAGTCATTATGCTATTAGTCTATGTGTTTTAATAAGGCATTTTGTGACGTTAAGCTGTTTCAGGGCACCGATTAAACAGGTTTACCTTTGTGGTTCTGAATTAAGGATAACACAGACAGGCTTAAACTGATGCTCCAAATATGAAACAGTGGATCTCCAAGGTGTACACACACAGATGCAGACATTATTTTTTACCCACCAGCACCAATGATCCTTTCAATGGAGATGTATGAAACGTCAATCTCCTGGGCAAATTCATGCACTGCCTGGTTGGGATCTTCATAGGTGAGGGGATCGATATAAGTACGCACCCCTGGAAATTTTACTGCAGAAGCACACACACAGAGCAACATTATTATTTGAGTACAATAGATTCATACGCCTAAAAAAAAGATACATGTATTAATTAGTGCCATTAATTATTCCCAGAAGACAACCATCTTTTCATCCATCCTGCAAATTTGGCATGCAGATAATAAACGCTAATTTTAAACATTTTATTTCACAGTCCAAATCAATATAACACTATCCCACATGGTATTATTTTCCTGACTACTCTGGAGTTGATATACCAATCACAGTTGGCTTTGATTCCATACCAAAAGATGGATAGAGGGTGTCATGCCAAAAATGTGGACAAATATATTAAGCTGTCACAATCTATAAGTCATCATAGCTCTATGTGTTGTCTGCCAACTGTGTGTTTGCTGGTAGCTATGAGCCTGGTTTGTGGCAGTGCCATTCAGTGAATAGCTACTCTAGCAAAACACTGTCAACTGTACTTATAGTACGCACATGCCAAAGGAGATAGCATGACATGACCGCTGTGTGAACCCTGTACTGTACATGTACTGTAAACTTTGGATGAACTTAAGCCCACATACATAGACACATACAGAACGAGTCTGGGCTTTAACCTACTGTGGCCATTGTGGAAGTGCATCTTTTCCTCTTCGGGATCTTGCTTTGCTTTGCTATAGCCACAGCGCCTAAGGAAGAAGTGATCCAAAAACATTAGTGTCAGTGTCATGTCAAAGTGCTGTTAAATACACACATGTAAAGTCAGCGACTAAGCAATGTTGTCAAATGATACTTGTCTCAATGACACATACACTGAGGGGGAATAACTAAATCTGATGATATTTCTCAGAATGGGACTTTTATTTTGAAATAGCGCAAGTATTTTAACATTTATCACCGTCTCCAAGGTAGACTGAATGAATTCCGGCATTAATGCAGTTTGAGATGAAGGCAGTAAAAAAGAAATGATCCCTGTGGTTTCCTCTCAAAGTGATATCATTTGGCAACTATTTCCTAGTACAAACTAGTACAAAAACACAGGAAAATATACTTTTTGAATAGTGATCTCACAAAATAGCCCAAGCAAAGAAAAGCAAACCCTGCCACCTCCCCCAAGAATCTAAGTGCAAAATAAGCTTTATATTTTCTCACTGAATCTGCTAACCCATCTTTTAAGGTTTTCAAAAATATTGCTGAAAAGAAAAGATGTCAGCAAAGGAATGCAGTTTCCACAAAATATCAATAACCAAGAAAGCCCTTCTCGACATATCAACTCTGACTTTTGCAACAGGAAAAAGAGATCTGTCACTTTTTAAGAAAGGCCAGACTGAAAACAGAACTTTTGAAGCCGCAAGGCTTATGTTTATGTCTATATCATATTCTTTTCCATTATGTCTGTGTAAGCCTGGTGGATTAAACCGACATTGATTTGTATGTTTGTGTGTTTGTGCTTAAAACGCTTCTATAAGTCAATATTTTTACAACTGGCATCAGAGATAATCACAGATAACCCAGATTAAACATGTGTAATGAATTTAAACTTGATCCTATATGCAAACACAAAAACACACCACGCAACAAACAGATACAGAGTAACTAATTAAAATATCTGCAATGTAAATTTACTGTTTTATTTTAGTCATTTGTCAAACAAGTATTTTTGATGGTAGAATTTTTCCTATCTTTTAGTTCTTGAAGACAGATGAAGACACGCACACACACACAGCGGGGCCATGTCCAAGTCTTTCCCATCGGACCTCTCTGTAGGGTAACCAAGCTTGGCTAGAGGGGTTTGTATGGGCAGCTGGAGAGGGTTGACTCTGTGTGTCTGTATTTGTGCGTGTGCGTGTTTTGTGTGTCTGCCTGGAGGGTGTTTAGTTTGCTGGATTTGTTGAGTCAAGGGGTTTGAGCATGCCCTCCAACTTCATGCATGTGTTTGCGTGTGTGCATACATGTGTGTTAACCCATGCATACACCAGTGCGTATGTGCTAGGCTCCACACATGTGTTCTGTGCACGCGTGTGTAGTCTGGAGAGTCATGTATGAGTGGGTGTGTGGGAGATGCATTGGTGGGAGGGGGTTGTGGTGCTTGTGCCCTAAATCCATCGTTGGAAAATTTGGCATTCTTCCATCTCTCCTCCCCCACACACAAAACCCCGGAATGATCCGCAATCCTCATCTCTGTTCGGCTAAACCAGAAATCAACTCTGTATCGTTCTGATTTGTTTCTGAATTCTTTCCAACATCATAATTTTATGTTCAACATTAAATACAGTTTTTTAAAATTGTGCATTTACCAAACCTAAACTGTTTAAATGATGACCTAATACTGAAGGAGAGAAGAAAATTTCGTAAATGAAGCAACAATATGCATCTGGGAGAAAAACGAACATGTATTTTCATTCTTAGAAAACCTCAAAATATAGTAGAGAAACTGAAATGTGAGCTTTGACTTAACTACCCTGAAGAAACAGAGGAATACACGAGTTCTAACGATTTTTTTACTCTGGCTTTGACTATTTTCTCTACTGTCTATTATCACTCCGTCTGCAGTTTTGTGTCTGCACGTGGGGAACATTCTTTCATAATTAAAAAAATTTGACTTTACTGATAAAGTGAAGGTCATATGCACATGGGGGCATGCGAATGTGACAGACTTGTAGACTGAAAAATGGTAAATGCTTATGAGCAAGGTTGTGCTACCAGATGTGAGGAAAATCCACTTGACTGATATGAATCCAGCCTGTAGTTATAACCTAAAAAGCAACCCTTAATCCTGACCTATCACAAAAGTCTTACTTCAAGCTATGTGTCTAATCCCATAATGCTGCTCAACCACAGAGAAATATCTGGGACAGAAACGAGATTTACTCAGCATAAGGTCAGAAATGGATAAAGTGATGAGGGACCATTATTGAACTAACGTACAATATTGTACATAAAATAAACAGAGAAGAATATGCACTATTATCTGCTTTATTTTATTTTTTTTTAAATAAGGAGAAAATAAGAAAAAATTGTCTTTGACCTCTTGGACCTCTTTTTTTCTTCTTCCATTGAACATTTCAAATTCTTAAACTGCACTTTCATAGTCCAGTAACAACAAACTTAACCTCAGCATTAAACTTCTCCATCTAGGGCTTAGCGCAGTGGAACATCTGCCTACATTTGACCCAATCCCATAAGCTTCCTGTACCATTCCAACCCTTTGCATGTCCTTCTTCACTAGATCCATCAAATCTCTCTGTGGTCTTCCTTTTCCCCCTGCTTGGGAGCTCCATATTCAGCATCCTTCGCCTAATATCCACTATCCTTCCTCCTCACGTTCAGGCGATCTCAGCCTTGCTTCTCTAACTTTGTCTCCAAACTGCTCAATCTAAGCTGTCCCTTAAAATTAAAATGAAATGAAAGATCATACCTATGCTTCTTCATGAAAGAAGCAAAAATGTGAATGAAACATACAATCCAATTGGCATCTGGAGAAAATGTCCTAGAAAATGTCCAAGCCTCATCTTCTGAACCCAACTCAGGGCTCAAACACATGAAAACATGCATAATGTACGTAAACATACTTATTTATTCCTGATATCACAATTAATTACTGACATGTGACTTTCCCGTCTAATCAACAACAGCTGGTAATAAGTTAACACCATGCCAGATAATTTTAGGCTCGAGTGTCAAAAATATCACACTTTCATGCTGATAAACAGTTTGATTGCCTTCTCACATTTTATTCAACAATGTTTGAGCCACTCCAAAACAGTTTTACTAATGCCACTGACAGGAGCCAACACCGTCAAAAACAACAGCACTTGCCACCAGAAAAGTTCAGGATATCCTCAACAACTCAACACAATATCCCTGTCATCAGACAACAGCGAGCTTCGCTGACTCATCAACTGCTGTCGGACTCCTATCCCTAAATTTTACAGCCACCTCAAGTCCAGAGCTGTTTGTCCTACAGTGACCACCGTAGTTAGGATTATGCAGGTAAATTGGGAAGAAAACAGAACTCCGTTGACTGCAATCTACTGACATCTACTGGTTAGATTTTACAGACCGTAACTTTAATTCAATATTTCCAGTAACAGGAACATTATTAAAAGTAACACAGTAGCACTCTCATGCTAATATTTTGTATTTGTTTTTATTGCCATGTGCATGTGCGTGTATATTGGTGATATACACGCACATGCACATGGATATACTTTTATATCATATTTTCTTTTGCAGGTATATAGGTTATGCCTTACCGCCCACTGAGCAGGAATCCAGCAACCACTGCCAGCAGGACCAGAGCCAGTGTGATGGCCACCGCTACTATCGAAGCTTGAGCACGCTCACTAGTAGCAGTTACTGCCAAAGACAAGACATGGGATTACACACAGTACACAAACACAAAACCACACCTGGCATCTGTTGTTGATACAGCCCCAGAACACAGGTGGGAGTTGTGTACAAGTTAAACTTCATTGTATTGTCATTCTCTCCTTCTCTTTGGTGTACTCACAGTAAGGGCTGGTCTGGAATTCAAAGCGCCGGCTAAATGCACCATAGCCTGCTGAGGTCCTGGCTCGTACCTGTAATGCATCATATCATTCATGCACCATACTTCAATTTAATTCATTTGGATTTGCTTGATCTTAGGCAATACTGACAAACTATTTTGTCATTGCTACATATTTAAATATTTTTTCCTTCCCTTTTGTCATCCAGTTCCATTATCATTCTCTTAATTTGTGAAACCCATTTCTGACCTGGAAGATGTAAGCTGAAGAGGGCTTCAGGCCTTCCACCACCATTTCAGTATCCTTGGATTTTATTATTGTGTAACTGGAGTCCTGTTCCTTTAGTTGAAGAAAGAGAATGTTAGCTTAATTTATTCATGTGTTCTACTAACATTTTTGTACTTTTGATTGTCAAAAATGTGTTGCCCCAATAATTGTATTGCCAAATTGTATGCATATAGCTTATTGCTGCTTTCTCTCCGCAGCTACCTGTGGTATATGCGAGCATGAGTGTGTCTAAATGCCTGTGTGTAGGGATCACTTTTCCAACTGTAACCACATCAGGTTTTAACTCAGCTAAATGCTGCCTCCATTAGCCAGATGCCATTAGCTCACCACTGACCACAAACCCTACCCTGCTCTCCAATGTACCTTTATTGTGACCTTAGAAAAGAAGACATCAGAGGATTACAGGCAGAAAAGAGGAAGGGCACAGGAACAATGATCTGCACAGAAGCATCAAATTGCTGTCCCTACTTAAGTCCAACTTAACAAAAAAGGGGGGAAAAAAAGCTATTATGCTGTTACAAAGACTTTTGAAGTCAAAGTTTTCTCACTGGACCCGGCTTAAAACACAATTTCAGTAAGATACACACATCTGTAGCTGTAACAAATTAGGTGTGTTATACAGGGCAAAGGGGAAGTGCTGCTAGAGGTTGTTCAAGCATGGTCAGTTTCTTATATATGGTCAGTTTCTTATATATATATATATATATATATATATATATATATATATATATATATATATATACTCTTAAAAAAGGCCAGATACAACCAGTGTCACTAGCTATGTACTTTGAAAATGACATTTATCAACAGAAATGTTTATATGATGTGTGTGTGTCTGTGGACTAAAGTCAATATGATATCTATTGTACAACTAAAAGCAAAAGCTTGAACAAGAATAGCCCTACAAATGAGTTTTCTGTTGTATAGTACATTTAATTTCATAGTACATATTGTTCAAAACTGTATACATTAAAACACTAAACTGGAAAACCAGTGCTTTTAAAACTGAAACCTCTACTGTACGAGAGGTTCAGGGAGGTACTAGGAAAACACAGCTGGCCCAAGGGCAGTAGACAAAGGTACACAGCTTTGTGAAAAGATTTTTACCTTTTCAAAATACTTGATCTCATACTCTAGGATGATGCCGTTGGGACGATCAGGCTCTGCCCAAGAAAGGGCAATGCTGCTCTTCCCTGTATGACCTTTCCTCACCACACTCACAGGGGACGGTGCTGCAGAAACAAAGATTCAAAGAAAATAGTACGGTTTGAAGTATCAACATAAATAGCACAATCCAGCAGTTAAATATGATGCAACCCATTGCACTTCTCACTGCATTTCACATTATTAAAACTAAATAACACAGGCATAAAACTCTAATAAACCGTGGCACAAAGGCACGTGGCAAAGTGTGCCAATGTTGTAAAATCTGCTGGATCCCATCAGCATTCACAAGACATCATTCTTTTGAGGACACCTCATCCATTGATGTTTACATGCACATAACTAATTGTCATGCATGCTGTGATTGCTGTAAATCATGAAAAATTTAACTGTAGATTAAAAAACCTAAAGAGGATTTTAAATTTGGCGACAATAGGAAGAGGTTTTTCATGTAACAACTTACACAGTAACGGATATCTATCTTTGCTGTTTGGTGATTTCTTTCAAAGACATAATTTGCCATGTTTTTTCTTATGAGTTTCATGTTTGGAATTTAGGCTCCTCTCTGAGGTTGTTTGCTTTTGTCTGTCAAGCTCCAGCTCAAAAAATGTTATTTTTGGTTACCAAGCAGCTCTGCCTCAGAAGCATGTTTGCAATTTGGCAACAAGGTGCACCTGTGTCTAATTAAACCATCCCTTTATGTCTTGCTGCTGGCTGAGCATGTGCTGCCAGAGAAGCATATGAATTCAACTGTTTAAGTCTTCACATTTGAGTGTCTAGTGTACCAAATTTGGCACACATTAAAGGTTACGAAATACACTGTAAAACTCTTCTAATGTAGAATCAACACAAACAACAAAATAACGACATAAATGTGTCACTTTTATGCACAAGATATTTGTGTATTTCGTTCTTTTCTTTGTATTTCTTTAAAGCTTATATTTTCATTTATGTCTTTTTTCTGTCATTTATCCTTTCAGTTTTGAAGTGAGCTTTGTTCTGCAAGTTTACATCAATTGCAAAGCCATCCTGGTGTAACCTGATCTATTGGTTCATCTCTCAGAGGGACAATTGGAGAGTCTCTGACACATAAAGAGCTTTTAACTAGGCAAAATGCTCCCTCAGGCAACATCCCTATAGCCTGTGTGTGTGTGAATGTTGATGCGCGTGGATGTGCATGTGAATGTGTGGCTACTGCAAATGCTAAACACCGTTTAGGTTTCAATGGCCTCAGCAGAAGTCCACAGAGAATAAATCATCGCTACAAACACAGTAACTGTATCTTGAGTGGATGGTTGCACAGAAGTGTTATCTGGAATATCTTAAAAGCCTGAAACCAGAGACCGAAACTCACACACATACACACACTCAATGCTTAAATGGTATAAAGCCTGGATTCAATGATGAGAGAGAGGGTTTATTTTCCCAGCAGCTTTATGGGTAACAATACACCAAAATCTAAGTTTACACCCTCCAAAAATGGATGCAGTTTTCCATTCTATATTTAATCAAATGTTTTGAAAAGGATTTGTAAAGAGGGTACAGCCTTTTACCAAAGCTAGTGATTTTTAGGGTTATATAAATCATTCTTAGATTTGAAGTAGGGATTTTGTCTCAAAATTGTCATCAAAAATGTTGTCAAACATTATTTTTCACAAAGAAACAATAAGGACACTAATTATAGAGGTTACGTTCCTTTAATGCCTTTAAAATCTTTATTTATCATCATAATCCATCCATCCTTCCATTTTCTTCCACTTATCTGTGGCAGGGTCGTGGTGGAAGCAGCCTCAGCAGAGAAGCCCAGACCTCCCTCTCTTTAGCCACCTCCTCCAGCTTGTCTGGGGGAACACCAAGACGTTCCCAGGCCAGCTGAGAGATATAATCTCTCCAGCATTTCCTGGGTCTGCCCCGGGGCCTACTCCCAGCGGGACATGCCTGGAACACCATACCCAGGAGGCATCTAGGAGACATCCTTGTCAGAAACCCGTTCCTCCCAATCACGCCACTCCAGGTCTCACTGTCATTGCCCACATGAGCTTTGAAGTCTCCCAATAAGGCGACAGAGTCCACAGGGGGAGTACCCTCAAGTACCCCACCGAGGGACTCCAAGATGGCTGGGTACTCTGTATTGTCCTTTGGCACATAAGTGGCTCATCCGGGTGGTGAGCCTACAAGAGGGTGGACCCATGTCTCTTTTTCGGGTTGTACCTCGCCGCGCCCCATGGACTAAGGCCCAGGCACCAGGCACTCACCGTTGGGCACCCTTAATGGACCTGGCTCCAGGGCTCCAGGGCAGGCCTCGGTAACCCTATCCCAGCCAGGGTGAACTGTTTCCTAGATCTTTCAATCATAGGGATTTTTGAATGACTCTTTTTCTGGTCCCTCACCCAGGACTAATTTCCCATGGGAGAGCCTACCAGGGGATGAAAGCCCCTTGTCAACATAGCCCCTGAGATTACTGGGACACACAAATGCCTCCACCACGACAAGGTTGCAAACTCGTAATTCTTAAAAAATAATTTTTCTGTCAATTTAGACAAACTAAAACTGTTGACTTTTTCTAGACTATAATCCAAACTATAGCCATTCCTATTTTAGTTAGTTGGAAGTATGTGCAAGCTACTTTACATGCTTTCACTGAGCTGTTGCTTTACTTAATGCAAAGTCGGTTTACATTTGAAGCACACATAAAAACAGGAAATGTTGGTCTGCGGCAAACACAGCGATTAAACACTTTTTGGCTCACTTGGTTCTGTCTCTTCCTTATCACCAAATACAGATATATACAATATCTGTATATACCAAAATAGCACTCACACTCAAACAAGTGCTTTAAAACCCAGATTTTCAATCGAGACAGAAGGAGAGGTAATAGAAGAGAGAGACGGGGAGGAGGAGGGAATGCAAGAGGCAAAAAAAAGTGAAAAATGAAAGACGAGGAGGAGACATGTTGAAAGAGTGTAGACGGGACCCAGCAACACTTTTATTTTAACAACGGGGTAAACAGTGTAATGACACTTCTAGCTTTAAACACTTCCACTGCGTGTTATAACTGCTAATGAGCACGTACAGTATGCCAATGAAAACGCAAATGAAGATGAACTCCTGGTGTTTATGCCTGGTGGCTGGTAATGCTCTATTTGCTATCCGTCTGATACTTTTTTTTTCTACAAAGAGTGAGTTTAGAAAAGGTAAAACCCATTCACTGGAGGAATACAGCTATCCAATGTAACAAATAAAAGCAACATTATCACAGTGCTAAACATAAATCTCCCAGACCACTATCTGTCTGCACATCACCAAAATCAATACCGGCTTTCAACGATCTCGTTTTTATCTTATAACTACCCTCTCGGAATGACTGATAGATAGATTGAGACAGAATGAATTGGAGATAGGGGACAGAGATGTCTTCACTAGGGTTGCAAAGTACAAAAACTGCTATCATCTATTTTGCGAGGAACTTTAAAACTTTAATCTGCCTTTTCTTTTGATGCAATACATTCGATTAGTGGCTTTGCACCAATCCAGCATCTTGCCACAATCCACTTCCCTATCAGCACATCAATATTGACAAAAAAATATAATAGCTGGAATATTTAAATTGTGGCTTGGAGATTTAATGCTGTGACCATAAACTGCTCCAATTTGGTGTATTTACAGAATTTGCATTTGTACCATTCCCATCACTCTCCCTTTATTTTATAACATTTATTTATTGTTGCTGGATTAATTAGGATATAAATGGGTTTTTTTTTAAATTAGAGGAAGTAAATGAAAATTAATGCACAAACAACTGAGCTATTGGTGCCTTTCTATATTTTGACAATACACACCACACTTATAAGATTCAGTTTCCTAAGTTATATGTTAGAAGGCTTTTTGTTCCTTTTAAACCACTAAATCCTTGAGTTAACCTTCACGACCTTGGTGGATGTTAGCCAATTTGAATGGATTGTTAAAATAAACACACTCTACAACCCTACAAATCTTTTATCTAAATTCATTTAGTACTTTTTGAGCTATCATGTATACAGACAGAAAGAATGCAATGCTACCAACAATATAACCTCTTTGCTAAGATAGTGTTGGGATTGTTGGGAGCCACAATGTTGGGTGAAGTAATACTATGTTATACCTGTCAAACAGTGTGATCTATGGCATTAATCATAGTTTCAACTAAAGAAATAGAAACAAATGATGTGTTTTTGCAACAAAGTGTTCGGAACAAAGTGATTAAAGATACAATTTAAAGTTATGTGTAGAGAAAACGCACTGGCTCATACCTTGAGTTGGGTGTCTTTTGATAATTGAATGACTCATAGGTCAGTGTAAGTGGCTTACAAACAAAAATGATATTCATATGAAAATAGTCATGCACAAGGACTGAATGGGAAGTCTGTCTCCCTGTTAGAAACATCTAAAGAAATGAAAGGTGGTTCAAGACTTTTGCACAGTATTGCACGCTCCACATCAAAGTAAAATAAATAGCTGCAGTGGCAGGCAGCACATTTTTACCACACGCAAGCTAATGTATCATGGTACATTTGATTAATAGCCAATAGCAGAAAAAACGTATTTGGGAGCATTTACTGTGCAAGTGGCACTCAATGTGCCTACAGCAGGAACAAATAACCTGAAATAAGATATTTTAAAACAGACAGAGCTATCCTAATAAAACAAAGCTGTAAAACTTGTGCTTATTAAATAAAAAAAGAAACTATTTAGATTTCAAAGCTTCCTTTTTGAGTGTGTAGAAAGAGCAATATGCTAATTGTTTCCACTCAAACATTCATCAATGTCTGAGCAAATACAGAGCTTAAAATGTAACATATGGGAAACAATCACTGGGTTGCAGGGAAACTTGTATGAGCATTTTGGTGGCTTACTTTTCTTTTCAAAATTAATTTCTACCTCATAAAGGCAGGTGCTAGCAAGCCACCTTATCAAATTTATATACCAGTGTGTCAAGGAACATCAAAGCAGTGAAAAATATGTGGGCTTCCATGCTCCAACAGTGCTCTTTGTATTTTTGAATGTATACAAGCAGTTAATGTCCAGACTCTCACTATTGTCTCTTTACTTCCGTCCTCTGCTTATCTTTCCTGCTGTTACAGCTTTTTGCTGTAACCTTTTCTTTCCTTATCACAAGCATCCTATCATTTTCCCTCCACATTTTGCCCCCTCTGCCCTGTTGTTCTCTCGTTCTCTGTCATACATTTCTCCCGTTTTTCACCTCTCCTGATCTCCTCTTCCCAACAACCAACACTTTATTATTCAGCAGGGTTTCGCAGGGACACTGTGAAATCACCTATTTCACGGATAACTTATCGTGTGTGACACTTTTCACACATCAAACAGCAGATCCTCTGACTCTATCTCTCTCCCTGCCTAAGCCTTAGCAGTAGTTTTGTCTCAGTACCTTGTTTTTACTGTCAGAGAGCAGAAGCACACTCTAGACCAGTCACATACGAGCACAACAAAAATGCAGGTGGTTAAACTGCTGATTGAGGTTTTCACTTAGTAATTACATCTGTCACTAAAGAGCAGATGGATCAGAACATTTTAAATCAGTCATTACAATTACTGCCTCAGGATTATTGTGAAAATGATTGTTCCAAATAATGTTAGTCACTTGATACACAGCCTTCCAGTAGTTGAAGTGCTCACTTTGTTGGTTTTGTGAGTCGCATTACACAAACAGCGGTTGGTGCACACTGCTACAAAGAGCTAGGAGCTGTATTCAAAAAACATCCTTGGGCTAAAAGGATCTCTTATTCCTAGGGGTGGACTTACTTCTAACTTTAGTACTCTTAAGTTCATTTGTTGTGAAATGATTCACAAATAATTTTGGTTTTAAAAGCAGATGCAACATCTAGAAGATGTTAGAAAGTTTTCACTCCTAAGTCAATATAATCTACATAAAATCAGCCAAAGCAGCTGCAGGCAACATTCACTGCTGTTATTATTTTACACAAGTACAATGACATAGCACAATTACACAAGTGGCTGTGTCATTATCATGACATTGAAAAACGTTGTAAATGAATCCAAAATGCAATATTTAAAGCACAGTTTCACAGTGTTTAGCATCATACACTGTATTACATAAACAAAGATGGCTTTCTAAGTGGATTCTTACCTAAAACTAAAATTCTTTCACTAACACAGACCTGTTACTTGTCAATCAAAAGACAAAAGTTCCCTCTTTATTTTTTTTATATTTTTGCTTCCAAGCAGAGTTCTTCCTTTCTTGTAATGTTTATTGTAGTGTAGTAGTTCCCTAGGCTTTCTGAAGGTCTTTGGACACTCATCAGAAATGGTCTTATTCTTAAGGATAGAAAACAGGGGGAAAAGGCTGCGGTATGCCAAATTACACAAGAATTGGACTGAAATGCAGTGGCAACAGGTCTGATTGTATGAAATCTTTGGTTCACGTCTTTGTCTAAGATGTAAGGAGGTCAGGGGGGAAATATAAAAGTGAATGGGGTTGAATTTCAGCCAGGACATTAAAAAGAAAAACTGCCTTGCCTTTTGCCTAATATATTGTATTTCTATGTATGTTTACACGTGCTTCAATAATTTGTTGCACCGTTTTTCTTTTTTTCCCTAGAAAAATATTAAATGAAGATTGGGTTATAACCTTTGCACAGTTAATGGTATACGTGAGTCTTGGTGACATCTATAGCATTAGGGCCATCTCTCTTTACTAGCCTACTAGTTTCCTCATTTTTTTATTTTTCCCAGCACCTTTAAATACTACTTCAAATGGAAAACCCTACACATGCTGGGAAAGCACAAGTTCACGCTTGAGCCACCTTTCAGAATAGGATGTTGCTATGTTGGCTAATGAATCTAGATAATAATTAGCTGAATAATAACACTGGAAAGAGGTGTTATATCTACTATTTTCTACTTTCTACTATTTTTTTTTTACACAGAGTAAGGCATTTAGAGTGCATTTCAGATGGCACGGCCAGGTTGTACATGCATGCTTGTTTATATTTGTACTAATTAGAACTGTTAACCACCAAGCTGCTCTCAGTATGCTCACACGATTCTGTTTTCAAGGTAATGTTAAAAAAACACCCTCACTTACAGTAGCATGTACCAGATACAAGCCAAAGTACAGCAGACTTTATTGGTCTGTGACTCTGTCAGCCATGTGTAATCTAACGTAATCCCTAATCTCCACTTGGTCCAGTGACTGCCTAACTTTAATCCAGCTACAACTGAAATAAACTGCATTTGAGTTGTGTAGTCTGGTGTAATCCACTCAGTGTGCTGACAGCCACAGTGACAACACATTTAGAGGAATGCCAGTAGTCTTGACTGTTAGACAGCCATCTGCCTCGCTCTTTTTCCTGTCCTCCTAAACACAAACTGTACCTTCCTGATTACTTGTACAGCTCCTCCCATTGATACTACTAATAATAACTGCTATTCTTTGGCTGCCAGTAAACCATCTGTTTGGATGGAACAAACACATTCTTTCGACATAGCTTTTTTCCCCCCTCTTGCCTTTTCTCCTGACAGAAGCCTTGGGGAAGAGAGTAGTAATTTTGCATTTTTCTCATTGCATTATGCTTTGCGCTACCCATTTCATTACAAGCAAATAAAACTAAAACTAACAAAAGCACATAACTCTTAACCCATAAAAAATAGGTTCCCAGTGGAGTGTGAATCCTAATCTTCATTTAAAAGGAAGCTAACAAAGCATCCAGTATTTACAGCTATGTGAAGTAGCTGGACTCTTTCATTATCCAATATGTGTTTGGCCACTTTAGTGGTTTTCATTTGGTGCTTAAACTGACTTCATGGTTACAAAGATCTGCTAAGCTGCTCTGGCATCACATATAATGCATACTCCCAAAAATGATGAATGCTGAACATCACACCAGCCTAGGTTTTGTTTTTTTGTTCACACTTGAGCAAACATAGCCCTCACCAACCTAAAATTCAAATGTAAACTTGTATGGCATCAGCATGATCCATCACTGTTGATAGACATGCAGAATAACACCTGCTGCCACGCACAACAGCCCATACACATAACAGAGCTTTCATTATGCCACAGATTCCTGTGAATCTCATTGATGCGCCTAATTGAGGGGACCAAGCTGCTTTTTCGATGACATAGCTGGATGCAAAAACAAAAAAAAAAGGCTGTCCACTGTGTCATGTTCTCTCCTTCGCTGCAGGGATAATGCATAAGTGAAAATTAATACAGCAACAGATTTGTTGGACAAATACTGTGATAATTTGATCATCTGGTGTCTTTGTTATCAAACCCAGATTGTCATGCGATGAATCTAGCATGCCAGTTGGTCTGTGGCATTTTAAATAAGCGTGGAGAAGAAGCAGTTATGACAAAACATTTGACTTTTGCTGGAGAATTCAGGATAAGTTCAAATGGAGGAGTGGACAGGTATGGTGAATGTGATGATGAGTCAAATCTGGCGGAACATACCTGCCTGATTGGTTGTCACATTAAGTGACACATACTGCTTTGCATGGCCTTTGGCTAGGTCTGACACTCCGTTGACGGCTTCCAATAAGAAGCTGTAGTTGGTGTGTGATTGCAGGTCAGCCACCATCACTGAGGTGTTCGACAGGCCAGTGCGGCGTGGCAGAAAACGTACATTGGGACCGCACTCTTCCAAGCCCCTTCCGTCTGGCAGGACCTGTCTACAGATGACGTTATATCGCACATCCTTCCTGCCACCTGTATCCATAGGAATGGACCACTCCAAGAAGACGCTGGTCTCGTTGACATTAGAAATAGCATTACGAGGAGCAGATGGAGGGCCTGAGGGAGATGAAAAGGGCTTAGAAGAAGATACAGCTAGAAATACAAAGAAGCATTTGGATAAACAAAAGCCTTGAAAGTGAGCATGAGCAAATATAAAGGGGTTATATCCTCACGTGTGCACGCCATATTAGAAGGGTCAGAGTCTAGCTTAAAGTATCCGTCTTCACAGCTGCAAGCAGTGGCTCCCATCTGTCTGGCCACACTGTGAGGTGGACATTTACTACAGGCCAAAGACTCCAGCAGCGAGCGGTAAAAC
Organism: Aulonocara stuartgranti; assembly: GCF_965226115.1. NCBI lineage: Eukaryota > Metazoa > Chordata > Actinopteri > Cichliformes > Cichlidae > Aulonocara > Aulonocara stuartgranti. The sequence continues at coordinate 30,387,576 of NC_138945.1, read as the reverse complement.
CCCACTTTGCAGACTGAAAGACAGGGAGGAGAGAGGATGTTTGGGGGTGGATAGGGAGATGATAAAAGTGGACATATAAATAGAAAGGAGAAAAGGGGTCACAGAGAGAGGTACAAATACAAAAAAAAGTGGGGGAGAAAAAGACATGGTTATTTCTTTTGAAAAAAAAGGAGGTCAGCATCACACTGGTAGGAAATTTTCCCTGGGTGGTTGCGGTTGTTTTGAGGTTCCTCATCAGAGATATACAGCAGTTTCATAGTTGAAATTAAAAGAAGCATTTGGCACACTTATATTGTTTCTTTTGAAGTCTGATTTCTTCTTATACAGTGGGGCAAAAAAGTATTTAGTCAGCCACCGATTGTGCAAGTTCCCCCACTTAAAACGATGACAGAGGTCAGTAATTTGCACCAGAGGTACACTTCAACTGTGAGAGACAGAATGTGAAAAAAAAATCCATGAATCCACATGGTAGGATTTGTAAAGAATTTATTGGTAAATCAGGGTGGAAAATAAGTATTTGGTCAATAACAAAAATACAACTCAATACTTTGTAACATAACCTTTGTTGGCAATAACAGAGGTCAAACGTTTACTATAGGTCTTTACCAGGTTTGCACACACAGTAGCTGGTATTTTGGCCCATTCCTCCATGCAGATCTTCTCGAGAGCAGTGATGTTTTGGGGCTGTCACCGAGCAACACGGACTTTCAACTCCCGCCACAGATTTTCTATGGGGTTGAGGTCTGGAGACCGGCTAGGCCACTCCAGGACTTTCAAATGCTTCTTACGGAGCCACTCCTTTGTTGCCCGGGCGGTGTGTTTTGGATCATTGTCATGTTGGAAGACCCAGCCTCGTTTCATCTTCAAAGTTCTCACTGATGGAAGGAGGTTTTGGCTCAAAATCTCACGATACATGGCCCCATTCATTCTGTCCTTAACACGGATCAGTCGTCCTGTCCCCTTGGCAGAAAAACAGCCCCATAGCATGATGTTTCCACCCCCATGCTTCACAGTAGGTATGGTGTTCTTGGGATGCAACTCAGTATTCTTCTTCCTCCAAACACGACGAGTTGAGTTTATACCAAAAAGTTCTACTTTGGTTTCATCTGACCACATGACATTCTCCCAATCCTCTGCTGTATCATCCATGTGCTCTCTGGCAAACTTCAGACGGGCCTGGACATGCACTGGCTTCAGCAGCGGAACACGTCTGGCACTGCGGGATTTGATTCCCTGCCGTTGTAGTGTGTTACTGATGGTGACCTTTGTTACTTTGGTCCCAGCTCTCTGCAGGTCATTCACCAGGTCCCCCCGTGTGGTTCTGGGATCTTTGCTCACCGTTCTCATGATCATTTTGACCCCACGGGATGAGATCTTGCGTGGAGCCCCAGATCGAGGGAGATTATCAGTGGTCTTGTATGTCTTCCATTTTCTGATGATTGCTCCCACAGTTGATTTTTTTCACACCAAGCTGCTTGCCTATTGTAGATTCACTCTTCCCAGTCTGGTGCAGGTCTACAATACTTTTCCTGGTGTCCTTCGAAAGCTCTTTGGTCTTGGCCATGGCGGAGTTTGGAGTCTGACTGTTTGAGGCTGTGGACAGGTGTCTTTTATACAGATGATGAGTTCAAACAGGTGCCATTCATACAGGTAACGAGTGGGGGACAGAAAAGCTTCTTACAGAAGACGTTACAGGTCTGTGAGGGCAAGAGACTTTCCTTGTTTGAGGTGACCAAATACTTATTTTCCACCCTAATTTACGAATAAATTCTTTACAAATCCTACCATGTGAATTCATGGATTTTTTTTTCACATTCTGTCTCTCACAGTTGAAGTGTACCTCTGGTGCAAATTACTGACCTCTGTCATCATTTTAAGTGGGGGAACTTGCACAATCGGTGGCTGACTAAATACTTTTTTGCCCCACTGTATCTCTCCGGGGCTTATTTCTTTTAGTCAACCTGTATAACCTTGCTTTTCATGTTTCACTGTTTAATCAAAAAGTTTTCCTCATTGAAGGATTTCCCTTCTTGTATTATCTTCAGTTCAATGATTTATAACCAGCACCTGATTAAGTTTGGACTTGCATCTGCTTCCCAATATCGGTGCCATATGTGCAGCATTTACAAACAAATACGACAAGGCAAACAGGCAAAATTTACTTTCCTCCCACACAAACACACACACAGACAGATCTCAGGCTGATCTAAGTGGGGCAGGTAGACGGGATGCTGATGCACTGTGAATGTTAAATGGTACTCATACATCAACAGTCTCACAAACCAGCTTAACGAGTTGGCTGTTGTCATCCAGATAAGTTCTGATAAGTGGAGTTCTATAAGTTATTGCAAAGTCAGTGGCATATTTCTATATCACTAAGCAGGACAAGGGGGAGAATTGAGGAAAAAAAGACTTGTCCTCTAAATTTAGGAGCTGGTGTTTCCCCAGTTATTGTGAAGCCCACTCAGATCACAGCTATTATTAAGAACTACATAATTAAACCTCAGGTAGGAGGACAGGAGGACAAAAACTAGGAAACGGAAACAATACGTGATGGTTAAAAACAGAGATAAGGTGAGAAAAGGAAATGATAGGAGGAGAAAAGCCAAGCTTACAAGGATGAGACAAGGAGAAAGAAGAGAAGAAAGGACGAGACAAAGGAAGACTGGTGGGATGGTTTGTGTGTATGTCTGTGTGTGTGTGTGCGTGTGTGTGTGTGTGTGTGTGCGCGTGTGTGTGTGTGTTTCAGTCGTTAGGCAGCAGTGGCTCTGATTCACCTTGACGGAACCTTGGTCTGTTGTCATGGAACATTAGGCCTGAAAAATTCTCCCTCTGCCCTGGATCACTCTAAGTCTCACCTTTGCTTCGCGCACACACACACACACACACACACAGACACACACACACACAGACACACACACACACACACACACGCACACGCACACGCACACATACACACACACACACACACGGAAACAGGCCTTTTATAAAATCTGTTTGGCATTTCGAATGCCTCACATACTGTAATTATAAGTTGGGGCTCAAGATAATGTTTTTGACACATTTATGAAGCTGGCGAAGCTTCAGGACAGGATTACATCTGGTGACATTCTCTATGCTTAACTGCCTTTGTATGGCTTGTTTCATTCAGGTGTTTAAGAAAGTTATTCCATGAGCTACATTTTTGTGTATTTTTGTTTCATGAAGCATTTTAATGTTTCAGCTTCTGTACTGATGGTTACTCCCTTACTTAATGTGCTTTGTTAGGCCAATGATGTACTACCCTCAACATGGGTGTGCGAGCCAGGGCAGTAGGACACACCTAATCTTTTTGTGAGCCTGTTACCACACACACACCTACACACTTGTGGTTGCATATAGATTTATTGCCATTGTCTGGTCTCTAGCTCTCCTTGGCTTCATCCTCCAAACCCCCATGGTCAAATCAATAAAAATGGGATGGCAGCTCATTTCACATACATAGACAAGCATATTTGTGCCCAAACAGTGAAGTAGAGTGTTGGAGAGTAGAGTCAAAGCAGAAAATAAATAAATGAAAAAAAAGAAAAGAAAAACTTCTTTAATAATTTCTGATACTACATTCAGGTATAATGCCAAGATGATGGATTATCTTTATTTATTTTTCATCTCTTTTTGATTTGGTAAGCTCTCATCATCAGGCGTGCGTGTCTGTAACTTTGTGTGCGTGTATGTGGCGCTCCCCAAAGATCACCTGTCAGTCAAACAGTATGGTGTGGGCACAGTGTGGTACTATGATGGCTCCCTACTTGGATTTCCTGTTCAACTCGTTTTGACATTCTGGATGGTTTTTTCTTTCTTTCTTCTTAATTTGTCTGTTGGCCACCGTTGTGGCCAGCTGTCACTCAAGAGAATACACACATATATGATCTCTAATTGTTGGGAAATAGTTAAACCACTCTACCATAATGAAAATCAAATAAATCATTGTTACTTTGACATTTACTGCTTATGCAAAATAAATCTATTTGTTAGCTGAAAAATAGATATATTTTTCCTATTCCACGTTTGATAGACTGATAGACTTTTGCTCCCAGTGTGGCGTCAAAGGCGAGATGATGCGCTCTGATTAAATTAAATTAATGTATGGAAATGTCTTTCCCCTGGAAGTTGTAAATGATTATGAAAATGATATAAACATTTGCAATTAAAATGTGCAAACTGGCATGAAAAAAAATCCATTGGATGCCACTTTAATAAAAGTCAATTCTAGTTGACTAATCACTACTTGTTAAGGTATTTATTATCATTAATTCTACTTCATTTCCATTTCCATTTAGGATAAATAGATTACCCATGCTCTACATGCAAATGAACAAAGAACATGCAGAGAAATTAAGTCTATAGATGCGTTTTTTGAATTGTATGAGTACAGCTGACAACATATATCATGACTACATATCAATATCACTCTCTTCACTTAATTATGTGTTAAAGGATTTGAATGCAAAGGTTTGTGAAGGTCAGAGAAGCAAACTGGAGGTTGGAAATAGGATTAAGTGCTTAAAAAGCCACAGAGAGTAAATTTAAGAACACTGAGAGCAAGAAACAGCTGAGGGGCAGCCTTAAGATCCACAGTACAACTGTCTAGATAGGACTGCATAACATGCAAGCGGTCTACATTAACTTTACATGGCAGCTTGATTACTAAAGGTTTATTAAAAAATAAGTGCTATTTTTAAGTGATTTTTTTTTTCACTTCATTTATTTTACATTGCATTTACTGTCTGTTTTTGACCAACTCACCTTTTGTATTTCCACAACAATAGCGAGGGACATGCAGGCAGCTGGATTCGGATGAGGTGCTTTAATTCTTTAACCATCTTAAATGCGCAAATAACCGAAAACACATATGTATACACACTAACAGACACACTTCCTGCAGTGAGATTAGTTATGGTCATGCCTGGCTGACTGAAATAGCTCATTCCTCATTGTGAATGCAACCTGAATAGACGGCGTTGGTGGTATTAATGTACGTGTGTACGAGTATGTGTTGCCCTTGGGCAAGCTGTCTTTCTGATGCCACGCAGCTCTTAATGCACAGAACAAAGGGTAATAGGTAATTAATATGCAATACACACTAATGTGCATTTGTGTGTGTTTGACTGTAAGGTTAATACGTAATTAATATGCATCATACACTGGCATCCCAGGCAATTAAGGATCCAGCGGTATCCGTTGATGCTTCTTAACGAACGTCCTCTTTAATTGGAAACATTTCACTGTAAACATGTTGATTTATATGACTGTCTGTCGTTTGGTGGGATTAGAGCGAGTAAGCGATTAAGGCAGAGAGAAGGAGACGTACTGAGATAAGGACTAAAATGAAAGAGAATTTAAAGTTAAGGACCACATACTGTGTCTGAACACTGGATTTAAATTCATTTATATGGGCTTAGAAAACTGTATGGATGCAAATATATTAAAAAAAAGATCTCTTATGTATAATTACATAGTATGTTAATGGATTATTACTGATCATACCAATGCATCAGATTGCTGGAGAACACTGCATACTGGACTACACAGTAAATTGTATATGTAGCTGTTGTAGTTGTTTTTACTGCAGTTATGTTGCACCACTGAACCACCAAACAGCCATAAAAAGATGAAATGAGGATGGAAACACAAATGGCTCACACCATTCTGTGACAACCACTTACGTTTCCATCTTTCCCGTCACTCTTCCAACAGCACACACAGTCAGCAGGACTGACCAAAAAGTAAACTTTGACTGAAGAAATCCAAATACTCACGAGGCTGAATTTCAATGCACTGCCTATATTGTTAGCAGATACTATTGTGAACTAAAAAACCAGCTGAGGAAACACAGTAAATATCCTGTTCCTGTGTTTGTCCCACAGCAAACTACTGGCCTAACAATCATAAACACGTGTTTCAGGGTGTGCATGCATGAGATGTTTCATACCTTTATTATTTTTGTATTGCTGTGTTTGTGTGCCTCTGCTTGTGTGCATGTGCCAATGCATGCTCATATTTGTGCATGTTTCTATGTGAACACAAACAAAGAAGGATGATAATACCGTAATAATACACAATCGAGTGAATGGGGTTTTCCTTTCTGTTGGTTGACAGAGGAGGCCATTGTTCACAACTCATTTATTCTCACAATCAGACCACGAGCAGAAACCCAAAGGTCAAGCATCCAGGTCACAATAGCTTTCGAACCAAACCCAATGTATTGGCTCAGTAAGTGTCTAGAGAAAAAGAGTAAATATAAGAAATGTGTGATAAATCATAATATGCTGACTGGATGTCTTGGGAAAACAATTTAACTAGCCATAAAACATACTATAGTGCCCTTTCACCATTTAGCTGACATTAATTTACTTCCAAATATTAGACTCCATCAATGGACCAACAAGCATGAAGAAAAATTGCACAGATCCACAAACTAGGTGTACAAAGGTCGGGATCTCAGTTGTACAACCATGCTCTTGCAAAAAGGGGATAGGACAGTGATATGTGACGTGTATAAAATTAGGTTGTGAATTTCTTATGACTTTTAATTCACAAATTTGCATGTATGGTATAATCCACCTGACTCAACACAAAAAATAGCATGCCTGCATTGCATCATTGCTGTAGAGCTATGATGGTTTTATAAAACGGGTGAAACTCATCACCTTTCTTAAATGCATTATGGGTAATATAGTGCCAAAATGATCAGTACTAAGCTTCCACTGGCTCGGACTCTGGAGATGGCCAGGCTTTCATGGAAAGAACCTTGCTGCTGAATGAAGCATTTTATGAATATTTCAGCAACTGCAGGAATGCGTGCGTGTGTTTCTGCGTGTCTGTGTGGGTGCATGAGCGTTTGCTCTTCCATCTTTGTGAGGACAAATGGCTGGCCCATTTTCTTCAAAGAGATTTTCTTTTAGGGGTATTGTCTGAGTGAGGATGATGCATTTGTCTGTTAGTGTAACAAATGGGATTATGCAACTTGCTATGCTGGTTATGGCTCGGGTCAGAGGTATGGTAATGACAATGAGTCAATTAAGGTCTTCACAAGTATAGATAAAACCATGTGGGTGTGTATGCTTGTTAACAGGGGCAAGGGTAAAAGAGAGGAAGCTCTTCTGGGAAAGTCAGTTTACCCAACAAGCACTCAGGAAGCACTTTAGTTGTCATGACAGCATCACCACGTGGAGATGATGGGGGGAAGGGGGTGGGGAGAAAGCTGGAGAGAGAGCATGATGCAGGAGGAAAGAGTTCAATGAAAGAAGCCATTAGCAGATTCCAGTTGAGCAGGATCTAAAAGGAATAATGGTGGCTCTTTCCTTGATGAATCTAGTCAATTCATAGTTTAGGGGATGATGGTTTCCTGCCACTTGATATTTGCACTCTTTATCTTTGACTGTGATGAGGGATGGCAGAACATTTCTGTATGGGAATCTGAATACTCTAAACTCATATGACATGAATTAAAAAGACATAGATACAGGCTGGAAAGTATCTTACTTGAACTACTGGATGTTTTGGGTCCAGTGAATTCTGATCTAGTTATCAAAAATGGACAACAGAAGTTAAGAAAAATGTTGTCTGTCATCAGAATCTGGTGTAAACAACATGAAAGCACCTAAGTAAGGCCAATCCTACCATCAATGTATAAAGGGTTCTAGCTGGTGGTGGTGGATGGTGTAATGATGTGCAGGATCTTTCCTGGTTAAACTTTGGACCTGTTAGTACCAACTGAGTACAGCCTAAACGAGTATTGTTGATGACCACGTCCATCTGGTTATTACCAGTGTACTCATCTTCTGATGGCTGTTTCCAGAAGAATAACGTGCCGTGTCACAAACCTCAAATAATCTCAAACTGTCTTGAACTTGAAAATGAGTTCACTATAGTGAAATGACCTCCACGGTCACCAGATCTTAATTAAGGATACAGCAGTGATTCATATAATTGATGTGCACCAATAAATATGCATCAGCTGCATGATGCTATCATGCCAATATAGACCAAAATCTCTGAAGGATATTTCAAGCATTTGCTTGAATTTCTGTTATGAAAAATTAAGGTAGTTTTAATGCAATAGCGGGACCAACTTAGTACAAGCAATGTGTTGCTAGTAGCATTCCCTCTTCCCCTGTAGTTTTTTTTTCTTATAATCTTACCATTAAGAGAAAAAAAGTACTACTTGAAATGGCATGGGAGATGAAAGAAAATGTTCTCCTCTCCTTTTAGGATGTAGGTCTATGCATTACAGGGAGCGCAGAATTATTAGGCAAATGAGTATTTTGTCCACATCATCCTCTTCATGCATGTTGTCTTACTCCAAGCTGTATAGGCTTGAAAGCCTACTACCAATTAAGCATATTAGGTGATGTGCATCTCTGTAATGAGAAGGGGTGTGGTCTAATGACATCAACACCCTATATCAGGTGTGCATAATTATTAGGCAACGTCCTTTCCTTTGGCAAAATGGGTCAAAAGAAGGACTTGACAGGCTCAGAAAAGTCAAAAATAGTGAGATATCTTGCAGAGGGATGCAGCAGTCTCAAAATTGCAAAGCTTCTGAAGCGTGATCATCGAACAATCAAGCGTTTCATTCAAAATAGTCAACAAGAAGCGTGTGGAAAAACCAAGGCGCAAAATAACTGCCCATGAACTGAGAAAAGTCAAGCGTGCAGCTGCCAAGATGCCACTTGCCACCAGTTTGGCCATATTTCAGAGCTGCAACATCACTGGAGTGCCCAAAAGCACAAGGTGTGCAATACTCAGAGACATGGCCAAGGTAAGAAAGGCTGAAAGACGACCACCACTGAACAAGACACACAAGCTGAAACGTCAAGACTGGGCCAAGAAATATCTCAAGACTGATTTTTCTAAGGTTTTATGGACTGATGAAATGAGAGTGAGTCTTGATGGGCCAGATGGATGGGCCCGTGGCTGGATTGGTAAAGGGCAGAGAGCTCCAGTCCGACTCAGACGCCAGCAAGGTGGAGATGGAGTACTGGTTTGGGCTGGTATCATCAAAGATGAGCTTGTGGGGCTTTTTCGGGTTGAGGATGGAGTCAAGCTCAACTCCCAGTCCTACTGCCAGTTTCTGGAAGACACCTTCTTCAAGCAGTGGTACAGGAAGAAGTCTGCATCCTTCAAGAAAAACATGATTTTCATGCAGGACAATGCTCCATCACACGCGTCCAAGTACTCCACAGCGTGGCTGGCAAGAAAGGGTATAAAAGAAGAAAAACTAATGACATGGCCACCTTGTTCACCTGATCTGAACCCCATTGAGAACCTGTGGTCCATCATCAAATGTAAGATTTACAAGGAGGGAAAACAGTACACCTCTCTGAACAGTGTCTGGGAGGCTGTGGTTGCTGCTGCACGCAATGTTGATGGTGAACAGATCAAAACACTGATAGAATCCATGGATGGCAGGCTTTTGAGTGTCCTTGCAAAGAAAGGTGGCTATATTGGTCGCTGATTTGTTTTTGTTTTGTTTTTGAATGTCAGAAATGTATATTTGTGAATGTGGAGATGTTATATTGGTTTCACTGGTAAAAATAAATAATTGAAATGGGTATATATTTGTTTTTTGTTAAGTTGCCTAATAATTATGCACAGTAATAGTCACCTGCACACACAGATATCCCCCTAAAATAGCTAAAACTAAAAACAAACTAAAAACTACTTCCAAAAACATTCAGCTTTGATATTAATGAGTTTTTTGGGTTCATTGAGAACATGGTTGTTGTTCAATAATAAAATTATTCCTCAAAAATACAACTTGCCTAATAATTCTGCACTCCCTGTATATAGTGGAAAAAATGTAATGTACTGAACAATTTTGAAAATACACAGAAAAAAATAAAACACTCATGTCACACTCAGATCCTTATCGGCACATGATGGTAATTCTACTAAAATGACAGATGCTTCATGATCATGTGTGTATCTCTGTGTTATGCAAGAGACTGTAATACCCTTGTCACCACAGCATCAACCACAAGCCTCACACTGTAAGTGTGAGCTGCTTGTTCACTATCCCCATAAATCCCTAGAGGGAGAAGGCAGAAAGCTTCTTCACATTACTACGCCAGTGAGACTGTTTTTGATGGCAGCATCACGACTGTGGCCAGATCAAGTTTGACATATGCTGCAGTGACGTCTGACAGGCAGGCAAACACAGAGGAACATCAGGGGAGCCATGGCACTGAAACAAAGAATCGTCAAGGGAAATCCAACTCTACCCCTGACACTTAGACAACTATCTCCAAACAAAATATTAAAAAATGTTGAGATGTATCCTGAAGATGCAATATCCTTCCAGTCACAACCAGGTTTTTTTTCTTTATTACAAGTAATTCTGTTAATTAAGGATACCAGTAGTCACACTTGTTTTAATTTGCATCCCGTATCTGCTGTCTTTCTCCTCATCCCCTCCCCCGACATCCCTTTCTCTCTCCCCCAACATTGCTGCCCGTATTGTACCTCTAAGTCTTTCTTCTTTTGTCATGTGAAATCAGTGTAGCCCAAATCCAAACATCACAAAGGCTCAATCCTGCTTCAGTCCACCTTTTTCCCCTCATTCTGAATCCAAAGCATTTAGCTCTTTTTTTTTCAACATCCAACATCCTGGTCATCCTGAATTCCCTTTTCTCCACATTGAATCTAGCCCTTATTCTATCACTGCACGCTTCTTTCAATATTTATTGCATCATTCCACTTCATCATTTTACTCTCACATATACCATTATTCCATTATTTACTTTCAATGCAGCCAACATTCCAGTCAATCTCTAATCATTGCAGCTGTAGATGAATTTCTTCCTATATGAATTTCACTCCAAAAACAATTTATTCAAATATATTTCAGGCCTTATTCCACCATTTCAACATCTCTCATCAACAATTCAATCATGATTGTGTTTTCAAGTATGTGTCCACCATATTGGTGACTGGACTTTTGATCATCTTTCTTGGCTTTCTGTACAAGCTAAATTATACTATGGCTTACTTGTATTTTTAAAGAAAACAATACTGTTAAACACACCACACTTTTTTTGTGCTCAGTTGCAGTATCCAGATGAAATTCATAATCATGCCACACGATTCTCAACCAACCACAATTTAGTAATTCCTCGTGTTAAAAGTAACTTTTTGAAAAACTCTGTTATATTCAGAGCATCGTTTCAGTGGAATAAGTTGCCTGAGGCAATAAGAGAATTGGCTTCAATTCATAATTTTAAAAATCACCTAAAAGCCTATTTAGGCAGTTTTTAATGTATTTGTAAAAATTGTAGAGGGTAATATCACTTGTAATGGAAATTGTGTATTTTGTTTGAGTGTTTTGTTTTGGTTTTCTGCTTTTATATAATTTTTAATATTCACATGTTTACATTTCAGTATTGTAAAACTTTACTGTAGATCTAATTGTTGTAACATTTTATTTGGAGATATTTGATGGCTTGGGCCCCAGGAAGACTAGCAACCACTGTTGTGGAAGCTAATGGGGTTCCTTATAAATAAACAAATAAACAAATCTTATATAAGACTGACAGATCAATAAGTTATGCCAACATATCTACATATTTAGGTTGAGGCCGTCCAATTAGCCTCTGCAGGCCTTTGCTCTGATAGTGGTTTAGCATGGAGGCTTCTCAAACTGTTCTGATGATGTCAAACTTTCTTGGGACTTGTTCTGAAAAATAAATTCAGTTTCCATTGCCATTTCAATATGGTAATGCAGCAAGACAAGGCCATTAATGCACCAATTTAAACATTTGTTTATGTAACGTTTTCAATGTTAAACATTGTTAATGCACATCAAAAATATTTTGCTACATTGTATATTCCAATAGCCAACCGGCTCAAATGTGAGAATTTAATGCCTCCTCTTTTTTGTATGGTTACTCTCATATAAAATAGTATCTTTTGTAAACAAGACCGCAGACTCTAAGGTTGTGTAACTTTTTTGTAATTTTTGTTTTCTGACATTTTGTAGACTAAATAATTTAAATATAAATTGGGTTTATTCTTAACCCATCTGAGGGCTGAGTTGATGTAAAAAAGGAAAATGTCAATTTTACTAACCCGATTTGTGTGACATGTCCTGACAAAGCTAATATATTTGCCTTTCTATTTAGCTCTTATTTAGTTAACCCTTAATTCAAGCATTCTTCCAGTGTTTCTTTCTATTCTCTCTAGTATTCAATCAAACAGGCCTCATTTCAAAGACTAAGTCAGTCTACACCCTCTTCCTTCTTTTCTCTCTCTTCATCCATCTGCCATTTCTATCCACAGTTATCCATTCTCTATCCCCATCACCCCTGGAACAACACTCATCCATCTCTTTGTCTCCATGCCCTCACACCCTGTGGTGAGAAATCTCCAATTTATCTTGTGTCCCCTTGTTTTGCCTTCACTTCTCTCTGTACTCTTCTCATCACTCTGTCTATCCATCAAACCATCTACCCATGGATGTGCTGCCCTCCTCCCTTCAGTCCTATTAGGCTTACAAAGCTGCAGGATAGCAGCAAAAAGGCTGAATGTACATTCATATTTATTATGATATACCATATGTATGAGTATCTGACAAAATTTGTTCTTTTACAAGACATTTATTTATAGAGTGTATACATATATATATATATATATATATATGTATTTATATGTATTTTTATATGTATGGCCACACAGTTGCTGCTCCACAGGGATGATGCACCATTTTCATAAATCCCTAAGAGCTCAGATTCTCCTTTACATGCTACAATTGTTTGGTGACTGAGTTATTTCCACAAATAGAGATGAACTTTTGAGAGAAAAGTATATGTGTGGGTGCTGTGTGTATGTATCTCCCAGATGCAGAGTAAAGACAGTTGTGTGATGTGTTGATAGTGAAAGAGGCAGATCTTTTAAACTGAGGAAAAAAGTGAGGGAAGAGTCAAAGACAGCTGCAAGAGCAGGAGAGTGCAAATGCACTGGATAGCAGAACCTGAAAAAGAAAAAAGTAGGATGGAGAAACAATGAATGATAGGCAGTCAAAGAAGAAAAAGAAGCAGACATATGAAGGGTTTAAGAAATGCAAGAGCAAAATGACCGGGTAATGGACAAACCAAGGTACAGAGAAAGACACACACCAAAGGAGTGAGAAAAAAATGGACGTGTGAATGAGATAGAGCAAGAGAGGTGAGAAAGATAAAGACAAAAAGGAGGATGAAGAGCTGTCCATAATGAGTTTTGTCCTACATTCACAAAGGCAACATTAAATCATGCTCTACTAAGCAGCACACACACTGCCAATACAGCCAGGGTTTACACATCTTCTCACTCACTGTAGTGTCCTCTGACCTTCAATCCATTGATTCACTGTCTAAACATAAAATGTAGTTTTTACCAATGAGGCATCTCTCTTTAAAAAGTGCTATTCGTTTTTAATAGCACATATCCACTGAAAGAGCATACAATTAAAATTAAGGTTCTAAAAATCCAGCTCAACAGATCTGTACGACAACCATTTCTTAGCTAGAAACTACTCCTGTGCTGTCCATAAAAAGACACCAAATATGACTTCTAGCAGTATGGAGTCCAGGAATTCTTTCAGTGTCTGAAAAACAGAAATCAACACTTTACACTCCAATGTGACTGACTGAAATACACATGAAAAAGTGTTTACTAAGGCAGAGAACACATATGGTTACAAACCTGCTACTGAGGAAACCCTGCCATGTTTCTCTCTGTAGACATTTTCAAAGGGTACGTGTCACTCTAACAGTTTCATCTGTATACAAAACTGTAAAGACGAAAAACATCCCCCTGTAGCCTAATTAATAGTGAGGAATCTTTTCTACTCACTTCACTTCAGCTTGCTGTAAATATGGACTACAATTTGCGAAAAAAAAGAGATAAATGATATTACTGCGAGCTCCCGAGATTTGTTTTTATTCCAGAAGGTTTAACTAATGGCAAAAATTTGCATATCACACAACTTCATCTCCTAAGAATTCAGAACACTCCTTGGAGCTTGGAAAGACACCATGAAAACCAGGTAAACCCTGTAACTTTGTTCTGGCACAAGAAGGCAGAAAGAAAGAGCCCGTGGAGGCAGTTAGCTGCAAGACAAGGCAGGGTCAGATTTTATTAAAATGGGATAGCTCAGTAGGTAAAGTGGTCGCCCCATGATCGGAAGGTCGGCGGTTCGAATCCACTTAACGGCTACCCTGAGGTACCCCTGAGCAAGGTACCGTCCCTACACACTGCTCCCCGGGCGCCTGCTTAGTGGGCTGCCCACTGCTTCACTGAGTGAATGGGTCAAATGCAGAGAAAAACAAGTAATTTCCCCATGGGGATCAATAAAGTATCCATTATTATTATTATTATTATTATTATTATTATTATTACAGTGACATCAAAATAACACCTCACAACCCTTTACAAAAGTGCACAAAGGGAGTGCTGCTTTTTGACTGTTCTCTTTATAGCTCAGTCTACACCACCGAAGTACCGTTTTAATCTTTTGTGCTGTCCAGGCAAGCTTCATGCATTTGCAAATCCCTTTGCAGTTATATGCTTGCCAAGCCATTTTGGGTGGAAACCTTTTGGAATTCATAGATTTCTTTCTTTCTTTCTTTCTTTTTTTTTGTATTTTAATACTCTGTAATGATGTCACTGTCCTGTTACTTTAAAAAAGTCATCAAAAAAGTTTTCCTTTGTTTTGCATTTTGTTTTACTTGCAGAATGATGAATGTGAATATGCATAGCATGTAGAGAAAGTGCACAAGGCTACAGAAGTTTGGGAGCTTCCCTCCAGCATAAGGTGCAGCAAAGTACTTTGATGACAAACCCTTTGTAGCCAGGCCTCGTACCAGAGACCTCACAAGACAAAAAAAGTACAAGCTCATGTTTGGTGAGGGCCCGTTTAGCCCAAGGCTTATAATGTTTCTTTCTTAGTTTAGCATGTTAGCATGCTAATATTTGCCTATAGACGGTACTAAGGAATCAAGACTACACCACTCAGCAGATCCTGAGTCAAGTCTTCACATCATTATTTAACAATCCATCAAGTTTTTAGAACCGACTTGAATGCCAACAGCAGCATTGTTAGCATGCAAAAACACAGCTGCAGTCTGTTTAATAAACTAAAAGCGTTAGCGTGACCAACAACGAAAACAGAAGTAAATGTGCAAGTAGGTGTTAAAAAATTTAAGTCCTTGAGTCAAGCATCAAAACATGTAAAATATGTTAACGAGGCACAAGAAGTCACAAAAAGTCTGCGTTATTTTTCAGCGAAACTGCTGTACTTACAGTGTACAGTAATTTTGAATATTCTCCAGGCTTCAGCTGACACAAGTGGTCAAATCAAAAGTTATCAAATGGCAGAAGTCTGTAAAGCATAATTAGCTGTGTATAATTAGGTGGCAAGCTAATGAGTGGTAATCACAGTACTGTAGAGCCATTCTTTTATCTTTTGCATGTGCATTCCAGTCAGTATTCATGCAGTAGTACACAGCAGTATAGCTTCAAAGATGATCCTTTTATTTTAATAATACTGAGACAGTAATTGGTTCTTAATATTCATGATCACAAAAATGCTGTTCTGGAACTTTTTTTTTTTTTTTTGCCTTCTCAGCCTGTAACCGTAACAGTAGTCTGGCTGTCTGTACAGTCTGTGGGAGAATGACTTCAGGCAGGCCAGTGGTCTACTGACAGCTATTTCCTAATGATCTCCCCACAGATATTTCATATCTGACAAAGTGAAGCTACTGTAGAGCTACTGGAGAGATGGTTCACTTTTTTACCATTTGATTATTGAGAACTAATCAAAGCTTAGTTCTCTTTTGGTTCTGAAAGAAAAAAAACCCTACTATTAGACCTCTTTCACATATTGTCATCTGCCAATCACCCTCCTTTAACATTCAATCCAGTTTCCACATGCACATATCTAAATCAGAAAAGCTAAAGAATAAAACTTCCACATCAGTAGCTCACAAACAAATCATGTATTTAATCACTAGAGACTGGTACTTACTTGGGAGAAGACTGTGTGAAAATAAAAAGCACAAAGAGTGACCAAATCACACATTTCACTTTACTGTATCACATAGCGTCGTGCCATTGTAACGAATGTTCTCTGAAATTTCTTCTTCTTAAAGTCCACCATGCCGTTCAAAGCTACTCTCAGTTCCATAAGTGGAGTTTAGCGTGCAAATAATTGAGTAATTTAAAGGCAGCGTAGGGGAAGACTGAAGAGGTTGAAAGGAGAGAAAAATACATAGACCCTAGGTACCCATGGAAATAGCAGTTAAGGTCAGTGGTGGGAATGTTTGGGCACGAGCTGGAGCAGAACAGTATGAGAGCAGCAAAGTGCTGCAGGCCACAGGGGAATACCCTCCACTAAGCTAGAAAGAAACACTCACAGACTCACGCAGCAACAGCGTAAGAAGCACTCTTGCTAAAAGAATAAACAGATCCATGCACACACTCAAGCACACTATACTAAAAATAAACATGTGCATGGATATGAAAATACACACAGGATGAAGACAGCAACCAAAACAAACAAACATGTATGTGCACCCACAGCCCTAAAAAGGTAACAAAATAATGTGATGACTAGACAGATTAAGAAACTGGATCTTTAACTTCAATTAATCATCTTAAAAGCTGCTGATTTATTCAAAATGATCTTATTAGCTCAATTTCACAACAAACTTTACCCTCTCACCTTGACAAGATCCGTTGATTTCCTCAAATCCCGGCTGGCAAACACACTTCCCAATGGGCACCAGCCACTCTCCCTCTGTGCTGCAATGCATCCTGGGAGGCTCGTATAAAGGCAGGGAGTTATTGACACAGCGGCCCACTACCTCTACCAGCTGTGAGGCTTCTGAGCCTGGGATTGTGTCAGGGAACTCAGCCAAGCTCTTCACCAAGAATGGGCAGCGTTTGTAGAAAACCCTCACTGAGACTAAAGCAATGCAGGCCCCTAAATCCTGAAATGCCAAGTAGAAGCCTTTCCGGGTCAGAGGACCTAAATCGCGGACTTCAGTGTTAAGCTTCATCACACGATCCCCAAGGTCCAGCTCAGTGAAGCTCTCATCAGCTGCTATGGTATCAATTTTGATGTACCTGCTCTCCTTCATTGCCCTGTCTTCCTCTTCTGTCATCCCGGTACCATCTCTCATCTCTCCTTCCTCCATCTCTTCTTCGTCCCCATCTGTTTCATAGTAATACATATTAAAAGTCTCCTTGCAGGTCCCGACACCCCCTGGCAGGCTGTTGCAGTCTCTCAGGGTGAACTTGAGCTCAATAAATACCCGCTGGGCACCCTCAGTCAGGATCCAGTTGGTGTGGAGCCAGTTGTTCTGGTTTTGCTCCATCACACGGCATACTTGGTAGGTGTGGATGGGAGCATAGTTCTCGTCTACTTCCCCAATCTCCTCCCACTGAAAAAGAAAAAAAACCCCAAAATATTAGTGGAAAGACCTTGTTCCTTTCAAATGATTAAATGCTTAATATTCCCATGCACATCCTGCATTCAAAACATCACTAAAGTCAATTTTACAACATGCTTAAAGTACAGAAAAATGTTTTGATGAAATGGCTTTAAATTTGTTATATACAAGAATATTTAGTAGCTAATGCATCAATGTGTGAATATTACTTTACTATGGTCACTGCTTGAACCTCCAAAGAGTCACAACATCAATTTAATAGGTGTGTGGGGATAATCGTATTTTAAAACTCAAATTTATATCGGTAGTTTTTAGCATTCTGATTTTTTAAATTAATCCATTAACAGTTACCAACAGTCAGCCCAACTACAGTTTAGTCTTAAACTTAATATTAATATTAATAATGTACCATCTTATTCTAAAAATGTAAGAGTGTAACACACAGTACAATATTACCAAAATGTATAAAGTATAAAACACATTTTTTTTTCAAAACCATAAGTCATCCTTAGTAACACACTTACAGTATTACATCATAACATTTTCAGTCTACTAGGACAAACTTGTCTAATTAAGCATGCTTATAATTCTACATATAACAATGAAGTAAACAGTAAATTCTAGTATGTTGCCTGTATTGTTTAAAAATGTGAAATTATACTCATACAGAGAATCTGACACCGTGGTAATACTTTAAGAATGAGCAACAGAAATGCTTTTCTGAAAGGATTAACGCTGGTGTGGAAATTTTAACGGTGTGTTTGTGTGTGTGTGCATGCATGTTAGTGTGTGTGTGTCAAGGTATAGATGGCAAAATAATCCTCATCACTTCCACCTCATTTCCTCCTACTGCAATAGAGAGAAAGGAATGAGATCGTGTTAAAGGGTACATATGCATTTACCATGAGTGAGGGGTGGCGTTCTTGTCAGCAAAAAAAAAGAAAAAGAGGATTTAACCTGCACCTGTGTGTTCATCTGTAGCACCATATCTCTAAAGGAGAATGTGTGTGTCTGTGTGAATCCATTTCTGCATGTGCATATATGCAAATTACCTTGTCAGCATTCAAGTGTGTGTGAGCATATGCATCCATGCATGTGTGCGTGTGTCAGACAGCAGCATTAATTCCCTCTGCAGGTCTCGTGGGAGATGGCTATTATCTGCATCACTAGCCCTCTCTCATGACTAATATAGGCGCTTCATCATGTCACTGTAATATGGCCAGAGGGACCAGACTATGATCTGGTGTTATGGCTTAATAGCCCATATTAATCAATCCTTGCTGATCCATTGTATACAACCCTCTGTCTTTATCTTTTCGCTCTCTTCTCCCTGTCTCGTTCTCCAGCTGTCTTTTTTTTTTACACTTTCCCTGATTAAGTGTGTCTCTTTTGTTTTGTCTCTTTTGTTTTCTGATTGTAATTATTCAGTTTCAGAATCATTTGATAATGGATGCAGACATTTAAGTATTTATAGATATTGTGTGCACACGCAGTGTGTTAATAGTCTTGCACCTTTATCTTTGTAACAAGCAATTTCACTTTTAGTCTTCCTGAAATTGTTGGAAAGCGAATCATCTTATGCGATTTACTAAAACGCTGTTTGAGGATTTAAACTTTGTTCCTGAGTTCGGCTTAGACCTAGGTCTTGATTGGTGGTTTGAGTGTATTATGCTAATGAGGGTCTTCACATATATGGAGTGCAAACTATTCAAAGATATCTGTTTTTAATTGTGTGCCAGTCCCCATCTCCACCAGACCTCAGCCCAGTCAGTCCCAGTACAGACATTAAGCCTCTTACTTGTTAGATCGCACAGATCCACAAGCCTGCTCTGAGATTTACACAGCTTAACACATACACACACACACACAGAGCCACACAGCGTCATTATTGGTATCCCAGCGGGGAGTTGAACAGACGACCTCCTCTCACTCTGCCTTGAACAAATTGGTTCGGCATGTGTGCTTGGAAGTGGTGTTGCCATTGTTGCAATTGGGAGTCCTCCCACTTTGTAGCTCAACTGTATTTATAGAGTTTAATTACTAATGTAAATAGGATATGATACTTGAGCTAACACTTTAAAGTGAATAATCAAACAATTATTTAGCATAACCCATTTACAAGCAAACAGCCACAAAAATGAGTAACAAAATGTTACCAAGGTTCATCCTTTGGCTTTCCAAAAAATGCCGCTGATGTAGAAACAGACTGCTCTAAGACTTTTTAGTTGCACCTACTGGAGGAACACACTTTGATCTGTGCACAGAACAGCACAGCAGTAAGGTTGCAGTTGCAGAACCACATTCATAATGTGAGGGAATGTATTGAAACAGTCAGTCTAAAAGTTAATCACACAATAAACTCACCTAATGCTAGATCTATTTCAACTTTACTTTCTTCCTTCTCAATCACTCCAGAAATAACCTCTCGATTCAGTGCATAGACCTAACTTTGTGTGCAGACTGCCTCTTCATGATGTGAAAGGGGAATGATTTTCTATCCCCACCGACAGTAAACTAGTGGATTTACCAGGTCATGTTTTTCAGAAGACTTAGACAATATCCTAGTACCTCAGAAACAACTGTGACCAATTACATCAATCAGGACAACTTTATGTTACATTGGTTTTCAATCTATTTTCACAAAGCTAATGGTAAGCTAACAACAATATATTTTGTCAAGCAGCAGGGTTTTGAGAAGCACATATATGTCATTACTTTGTCACACTAAAGCACAACTATCTGCATGACTTGGAATTTTTTTGCCAATTTGGAAAAGCTGCTATTCCTGTAGGAGTGCAAATGGTCCCAACACTCAGTCTAAAGAGATTAAGATCTCTTTCATTTGTGTGTCATTTCATCTCCACTTTGCTCCAAACTAAAAAAAAAACCAACTCCCCTATAGGCATCCTTCTAGCTCCTCATTAGTGTGTGTGTTTAGTTTTGGGGGTTTTTGGACTGTTATATGTGTATTTTTGTGTGTCACATCTAGTCTGAAGACCCCCTGTGGTTGTGCTGAGTGCCTTTCCGGCTGCAAGTCTACAACGCTGTAACCAACTTATTATTATCACCCATTACTGCTGACCATCATGACACTGTAATAGAACTGGCCCTTTTTCTTCTTAACACTACCAGTGCCACTACTCCCCACACACACACACACACACACACACACACACACACACACACACACACACACACACACACACACACACACACACACCTCTTTCCATCTATGGCCTCCTCTCTCATTCCCCTGATTTATTTTTTTTCACCCATGTCTATCATCGTTTTCCCTTTGTGTCCTTTATTCTTACTTTAATTATACAATCTTAAAGTCTAACAAAGTGAATGCAGGTTGCCTTCTTCCTCCTCTGACTTCTCATCTTCCAATATTTCCCTGATTTCAGTTAACCTCTCTAATTTTTTCAAACTACTTTGTCTTTCTTGCAACACTGCAACACTTATTTGGCTTCCCCATTCACTTCAACTTGTCCGCTTTCTTTTCTTTCTAACTCACCTTGTCTTCCTTTCATCTTTCTACTGTAACTGGAAAGAAAATCAGCTAAATAGTATATAATCTGCTGCACAAAACAAGCCTGCTGTAAGCTGTCATTGGGATATCATTTAGCATCTGTGCTCAGCCACAGTTCTTGAAGTCTGTTCGGTACTTTTGGCATTAGCCTGTCTTTATCTTCGGTCAATTGAGCACAGTGAATCAGTGGATACAGCTGATGAAAAAGAGCTCTCTAACTGGCTGTTCAGCCAAGGGAATCAGTGATTACATCAATTTAGTCTGGTTTTGCTTTTTTTAAATTTCACCTCATAAATGAAACTGTATGGTAGAGTTGAATGACTCTCTGATTACCTAATCAGTGAGCAGTTACACGTAAAAGATTAATTGTACAGTGTGTTGTTAGAAACTGAAAAGTTCTGAATCATGAACTTCAGAGTGCCAAGTACTGAAGCTGTTTATAATTTCATAAGACTGCAAAACACATAAACAAATGAAGTATTTTGTCACTATAACAAGCCAATTATAAAAGGTATCAGTAATTTTGGGTGTAATAAATATACTTAAATAGCAGTTAATTATGTCGAGGATACCACAAATATTTTGGCCAGTTTCTCTAATTATTATGTGCCAAAGTTACAGTCCTATTCAAAAGTCTGAAACCACCCCTCCTGCCTTTATATTTTGCTTCCAAGGAGTCTGAGGTTCTTGTAATTTTTTTAAAGTGGTCTTGAGCAATTGTTCTCCAGGCTTTCTGAAAGTTTTTATTTGGAAAATGGATACCTTTTCACACATTTTCAGTCCAGTTCTTGTATTTAACCACTGTCAGAGATTTTTTTTTTGTTGTTGGGTTTTTTTAGCCACTTAAATCTCACCTATGAATCATTCAGGCAAAAAAGGTCCCTATCTGGAGGAATAGACCAGTGTTTTGTCCACACATAACAGATCATTTAGCAAAGAATTAACTTTAAATTCTACCTTTAGACACTTTCTTACAAGCACCCTGTTGCAAAAACACACAAATTTCTAATTTATTTAGTTAAAGCTATGAAAAATGTCAACAATAACACAGTCTGACAGGCATAAAATAGTAACAGTAAAACAAGAACTAGAGGAAACAACAGCAGATGAACAGTATTTGAAAGTCCTTAAGAAATATGGAACAAGGCCCTTCCCGGGGGTGGCTGTAGAGAAGCCATTCTTAAGGAAGGGAAACAGGGAGAAATGGTTGAAGAATGCTAAATTACAAAGGAACTGGGCTGAATTACGTAGAAATGGGTCTGATGGAGTGATGAATCCAAATTATAAAAAAATGACTCAAATCACAGTCAACACGTAAGAACGAGGTCAGAAGAGAGGTACAACAGTGAGTGTCTAACATGGTGGAAGCTCTGTCATAGTTTGAGGCTGCATTTCTGCCAGCGGTGTTGGAGATCTTGTCAAAATTGTGTGGAATTATCAACAAAGAAATATCAATACTATCTGGAAAGCATGAGAGGACTTTTAAAATGTCCTTCAAGAACCCAGAAGAACTATTCTTGCAGACTACTTAAAGAAATTACAAGGGAACTTGCCTGAGGCTGTATTGAAGAATAAAGGTGGTCATACTAAATATTGACTTTCCAGCTCATTAGAATTGTACAAACTCTGCTTTTGCATTATATATAATGCATGTATGTTTGCACATTTCAATAAAACCCTGCACACACTCCCCATTTTCCTAGCAAAACATAAAGAATTGGTGGCCCAAGATATTTGAACAGCACTGTGCGTGGTGGTCTTTTTTTATGTAGAGCACATAACTAGAATTTATTATATGACCCTAAACATCTAAACATAATTAATTAAACATAAAAGTCATATCCAAACTATCAGTAAATGCTCCTCCACTGGCAATAGGGAGATATACAGTTGATATCAACATTGAAAAAAAGTTCAAATGTTGATGAATCAAAACTCCTCCATGTTTAGCCTCAATTACGACAGCATTTCTTGCTCAGTCTTTTCATGTGCAAACAATTGTCAGTCTCTGGTGCTGAAAAATGAAACCAAATAGTGCAGTTTCTTCACTGGCCAGATGAGGCTTGGCCTCAAGTCAATCCTAATAGAACTTAGGGTAAAATAAGCAGAAAAAAGTAGCATGTTTACAGCCTGTTTTAAAAAGCTGTTTTGGTCTTTCCCCCATTCACATGAACATACAACACCACAACAAGTTCAATAATTGCCTTATCATCCACTCTCTACCTATGATTACATCCCAGTGAAAATAAAGCTACTATATTTTACCTTTTAGATTTCCAATTTCCAATTGCTATTGTCCTTATTTCGGGAACTTTCTCCTCTATCAAAAATAGTTTAAGATGAAAGCATTCTGTTCTCGAGATCAAAGAAATACTGGTTTCTCATGCTTCTCATGCATATCTTCATCTGGAAAAATCCCATTTTATCGTTCTATATATCCAGTTCTCCCTACTTCTCTTTCCATATTGCCAGAATAAAGATCCAAGTTTCAATAAACAAAAATAACTCTGGGTACCAGCCAGCGAGGCCTGGTGATTTTTTTTCCACTTAGACTTCCAAATTAGATTAGAAACAGCAACTTCCAGAGGTCTTTTTAAACTTCGGTTAATGTTGAGCTTGTGTATAGAGAAAAGATGTGGATAAAGAAGCGAAGAAACAACAACTCTAAACAACAAAGTTCAAGGAACTCATCGTAAACACAAACCAGCTTTTAGAAACAGGATTTTATAACACAGTATTCATGATTTTCCACTCCAAGTATCCAATTTCAAGCTACCATGTAAATCACTAGAGTGTTTCACTCTCCTACTTCAAGACATTTATCTGTTACAGTAATTATGCTGTGTTTGGTGTTACTGCATTCTCTGAAATCTGTCCAAGTTTTTCAAGGTCATCCATCACATTTTAAGACACATTTAAAGCTCTTATTTTAATCCCTTTTGTTTAAATTCAAGTTTAAAAAACTGTCAAATCTTTACTTAAAAAAAAAACAATGCCAAAGGAAGCAAAGAGAAGAGTAAGAGTCAAAGGCAAGTAGAGGACAAGAATAAGAAGAAATTGGAGATGAGGAGTCTTGCACATGTTCAGGGACATGGAAGAATGGAAGTGAAGGCAATGATGGGGATGAAGGGAAGAGGAGAAAACCAGGAATAAATCAAGCCATCTGGAACATGAGACTTAAAAAAAATCATTAAATAAATAACTTTCGTGCCTTTTCAAGTACTTATTTAGCCAAAATTTGAAGTGTGAAAGTGTGTGCTTGTGTGAAAAAAAGTCCAAGACTGCAAATAGTGTGCTGTTGTACCAACACTGAACACGTTATAATGGCCAACTGGGAAATATAGACATGTTTGGTGTGTCTTTGTTAGACAACCCCCCAAAACGAGTCGTCTTAAAAAGCAGCTGAATATAAACATAACAACTAATTAAGACATCGTTAAGGGATCCTTGGATTGTCTAATGAAGTCCTTTATTTCCTCTCTCCATCTCCCCTAAACATAGTTATTTATGCAGCTGTACTGTTAAAAACCCGCACGCCATAATGAAATCTTCATTAATATGATTGCACATACGGCTGCTTTTGTCAGCACTATCTTTCCCATCTACATACCGCCACAGAGTGGGCTGTGATTTGAATACTCAAAGCTAAGAAAATGCTATGGTCAGCACTATTGGTACGGTGTGTATAGCTGCATCTTTTCAGAGAAGATTTGCCAGTAGGAGATTTTTAATGTGGATCAAATCGATGCACAAAACATTTCTGTTTAAATAAGCCACGGCACTGTAAACCCCCAGATGTTCCACACTTCCATTTTTCACGTAAGTATGACAGACTCAGTTGTAGCTTAATGTCTGATGTTCTAAGGTAGTATTGAAAATCGAAAAGACATTAATCATTTTTAAAGCACCATTTTTCCTCATTAAAATACACTATATGATACCATGAAATAACAATTTAGTAAGTCTAGTAAGTCATTCTCTAATTAGCCTTCACCTTGGGAATACTTGGAAATGGAAAGTCAACTCCTGGCTTGAGAATAAAATATTCCATGGTGACTTTCGATATATTATTCATGAATTCAATTTACCCTGATAATGAACTGAAAGTTCTTGGAAATAAAATGATCTTTCACCTTGATAAAACAAAAGAATAACTTACAGTATGCTTCAGTGTAAACTATAATTATAAGTGTCTTTTGATTTACACACAAATGAGTTTACTTTCCTAATGGGTAAGAAAAAAAAGATCACTAATCATGAATCAAAAACATCATAATTGCTAACAGCTGACTGCAGCATCTGTAAAAATGGAGATTTAGTATTTGTCTAATCTCACCCACACTTTTATAAATCAACACCTTTTCGATACATCTTAGAAAGAGGTATACTCACCCCATTCTTAGGGTAGGCCACCCATCCCAGGTCTCCCATCACAGAGCGGGAATCCAGCAGGTTCACTGTTGAAGGTTGGGAATACAAAGAATTGTTAGTAAAGATGAGCAACAAGCTGATTCATTAGAAATGCAAAAGGAAGAAGAAATATAAATCCTCACTTTGTTTACCCCTCCCTTATTATACCAAGTCACCAAGATAAAATGATTTACACATATTCAGCTAATGAAGGCCAGGGCTTGCTGCATCACGAAGCCTGATTGGTGAATAGACTCAACTGGATGTGCTAAGAACTGATGACACCTTAGTCACAAAGAAATGCTTAAGAAAATAGAAGCCAGACATTATACCTATTACAGATTCATTCATCAGAGCAAATATTTGCCCAAGTCAAAGGATTTCTATCCACATTCATTTGTCAAAAATAATTCCACATATAAAATCTATTGAATTAGAATGTGTGCGTGAATGAGAATGTGGGATCTTGCTAACCAAAAACTCCCACACAACTTTGTACGCACAATTCAGTGTCTGCAACACAACTCAAACTCAAACTAATCCATTAAAAAAAAGGAAAACCTCCCTGCTCAGCTTCCCGGCTGAAAGCTGTCAAGTGCAATTACTTGATCACTTCAAATCCTTAAAGTGTGTTTCCATCAACTCTTGTGCAAGACTGGTAACAGCGGAATCTCGCAAGTTGCGTGTGTGCCTTCACATGCTTCTTCCGCATCAAATGCACAACAGGTCTTGACAAAAGAGCCTCTCGTGAAGGCAATTGTCATCTCAGTTTTTTGACATATTTGGAGGCACTAAACAATATTCTCTTTAGTGGCTTGTTAGTTTTATCTCAACAAAAGCACATGTCAACATCTGGAAAATATTAGATGTTTACTGAACCTAAGCTCTCATTATAAACATACTGGATATGGCTGAGATAGGCAGATGTTAACACCCAGGTGCAGAATCTGACTAAATCATTGTGGCCACATGACTGGGCGAGAACAAAGCAGGTTAACACGTAGTATATTAATGATGTGACACAGTTTACAACACCGTATGCTGTCATAAACTGAGCTCATATTCTGTTAAAGCAGAGTTCAGTTTTCTTTATCTCCTCTACGATAACATTTAGCTTGTTCTTTGTTTGATACAATGTGTACTCAAACAATAAAAGAAAAGTCCAACCAAGTGACCCATAGACAAGCTTTTATACTTGAAGCAGATTAAGAGATAGACATTAGAAAATATTGCTAACTGAAGCAAACATTATCTGTATCTACCTACAACAGCAGACAAAGGGGATACTTCTCCTTGCCGCGTCTCTCTACCTGTTTTTATGACTAAGTAGTTCATGTCTAAATTGAAGCCTTTATTCTATTTTGGTTAAGCTCTGTCACATGTTTAACTTCATAAGAAATCTTTTTGCATCTATGTTGTAAACATGAAATCTGATGATGAACAACAAAAAATAAGACTGGAAGTGAAAAACAGAAATTGCATTTGAGTCTAGCAGGGGACTGGTGGACACACTATGCATTAGGAGACATTTTTCTTTAACCCATCACAGCTTAGCCAGGTTGGTAAAAACAAATCTTTAAGACTTAACCTCCTAAAAATCTTGGATAAGGTAAAACTTCTGCTGTTCTTTAAAACAGGTTTTCACATGTAACATTTACACAAACCAACCATTAATGTATGTAAAAAAAATAAAATATCAGCCAACTATCCAAAAACACAATTTCAGAAACATTGGTGACTTTCTGACCAGCTGTTGAGTGTAACATTTACAGTTACATGTGCTGTCATAAAACAACCAAACTACACATGAACCCTGCCCTAATGTAAACAAAATGATAGGCATCCATAAATAATCTGCATCACAAGGTGTACTGGTGTATGCAGCGTTGCTCAATATCTCAGACACAGACATTCTGCAACCCCGAGCACCACACAAACACACAGACGTAGACACACCTCCTGTCTTACTGTCTTCACTGTTCTACAGAGAATAATAAAAGATGTCCTTAGGAGGCGATTAGACAACTAATTAGGCCATAAAGAAGAGATAAGTGATACTGAACTAGATCATAAGGGATATGTTACCTCTTTCCCTCTCTTGTTCTCTCTAAGGATTAAACCACCTAACAAGTTAGAGCTCGGCTATGACAATGATCTATAGCACTTATTATTAAAAGTCATCTCAGCTAAATGAATGTAGTGATTTAAAGTCTTGAGTGACATTACTTCAAGGATACATATTTTAAATCCTTTGAAGGATGCGGATTTTTAACATTGGAAATACTGATAAAATTCTCCTCAAGTTAAGTGTTGTTGCTGTTAGACAAAGGACATTTATTTTCAGTTACACTGAAACTATGCAGTTTTACTCCTTGACCTAAGTTATCTTTAACAGTCTCGTGTGTAACCATATCTTACCTGTTACTTTTACCTGCACATATGAAATGCGCAATTTTAATTAATGCAGTCCCCTCATCTTTTTTTCTTTTTTCGCTGTGTGTACCTTGTGATGTTTGATTTTGACAATTTACGTGTTAGCTCAGAGTTCTCTGGGATTAATGGTCTGTTTTCTCCTCCCACACAGAGAGAGGCAGACAAATATTCTTTCTTTCAAGCCATTTGGTGTAATTACTCCAGATTCACCATTTCCATTTGATCAATGCCACAGCCAACAAAAAGTAAAGTGAAAGCTTTTAAAATCCGTTTAGGCTCCCAAAACCCCATATCTTCCTCGTGTCACACATCATGATTAATCAAACACAGTAATAATGTAACAGATGTGAGGCTCTGGGATGTACTCTGAATTTCATTAGTTTTTTAAAAATGAGCTGATTAGTTTCAAGAGACGGAATTTTCAACATGGTAATGTGTGCACAACTTCCTTTTTATTTATTTTAATTTTTGAACAATTGTATCCTGATTTAGTAAGTAAGTCATTTAAATGTACTTAGTGAGACTGGCGAATAAGTGAAAACCAAACATTTACATGAGGTTAGTAGCATGCTGTCAGATAAGAACTTCCTCTTTTTCAAAACAAAACCTGAGATGGGCAAGTGGCCAAAATACCCAAATATTTTTCAAATTTGTCTACACAAGCAAAAAATAAATTCCTTAATTGTATTTTTTTTAACTAATTACAATTAATTAGTCAAATGAGAGAAGAGGCTAGTTTAATTATGGGCTTCACTCACCTCTCCAATTATGCATGCAGTGCTATGGTGATTATCCTTTGCAATGCAAATATCTGTCAAATGAATCTAACGTTGGTTTTAAATGGTTAACCTCTGGTAAATGGTTCTTGACTGGCTGGGTGTTGAACAGCTTCATTTCTGGTGTTTGGTTAAGTAAAAGTTTAATATCTTTTCTCTGCAAATTAGAATGAGATGAACAGGTTTTAACTTGATAGTTGAAGACAACAAAGAAAACAAATGTCTGCGTATATGCCAGATGTGAAAGATCAAATGCTGGCATGTTTTTTTATTTCCCCTTCACTCACTTCATTGACTCCATCCTGAAGCTTGGCTTTAAAAAGGCTTTGGCTTAAAAAAGGGGGGTATTCAAGTATTTTGACAGCAGGTTTTGATACTAATGACGAATAAATGTAGGTGTATTTTAACCACATGCATATTTTCATTATTTAATGGAACAGTGCACCTTATCACATTAAGGATATATTCATAAATTGAACACGAAACATCATGATTTCCTGGATTCAATAAAAAAGAAAGAAAATAAAGAAAGATATAATATAAACAATCTTTGTGAACTTTTCATGTGCTGGCCAATGACGCCCTGCTAAACGCTCCAGGACCCCTCAGTGTCCTGTGGCCAAATATTGAGAACTTTGGTGAATATAAACTTTTACCAAATAAATCTGCCATGTGGAGAATATGCTGCTTGATGAATGTGCTCTCTTTCCCGGATAATGCTGTCTAATAGCTCCAAACAATGGTATTCATCTGGAGCTATTAAAATGCTGCTCATGCAGACAATGGCGTGGGAACAGTATTTGGCAGACTATTTTACACTTCTTACTCAGTTTTTTGTGCCTACATTGTCAAATATTTATCCTTATTTTATGCCACTTTACAGTTGCCCACTTTTCACATTTAGTAGGACAGTGTAGGTGTGCATTTGTTCAGATGATAAGAATATTGCAGGTATTTTGCAATATACTGTGGAACTGAGGAAATTTATGAGCGGTCACAGATTAATCTGACATGATAAGTGCTGAAAGAACCAAACATGAACAAACCTATAAAGGAACAAGGCAAGCCCAAACTAAATGAGTTTTCAGGGAAATTAAGTTATTGTCACACCTAAACGTCAGCATTTTAATAAGTGGGAAGCCAAGCGGTCAATTTAATTTTAGAGTCGTTTTACAGTAACTACCGAGAGAGAAAATAAATAAATACAAAAATAAAAATGTGAATTTGCATTCTTCGTCCAGTCTATGGTGAGCACCTTACACGCTAAAGACAAAAATGCTAAAGAGTGATACGGAGATTTTTGCAGCGCACTGTGCGTCTGTTGGCGCTGCCATGTCCTCAGAGGAATGGTTATCAGAAAGAGACATGTTCTGTCCAAAGGTCTTTTTTTATTCGACCCTTTACAGTTTGGGAACACAGAGTCATTGCACACACGGGGCACACAGCTGTCATAAAGATAATCTGTTTGTATTAATATTATATACGACCTCTTTCTGCCGTCAAACGGCTCCAGAAACGAATAGACCAGCCAAGGAGTCTGAGACCGATGGTCTGGGCACCAGCTGTGGTACGAGCAGACCTTTAACCGCTTTTCGGCGCCCGTTAAAGCCTAACCAAACAGCGCTGTCAGTAACCCTAAATCCTTCCTGTTTTAGTTTACCTTCGTTTGCGGGAATGCACCACGCTCCAAGAAATGCCAGGCTCCAAATCCATGTCCATGTCACCAACCGAATGCCACAACTCCACCAACGAGATTGCATGGCGCATCCAAAAAAAACCCAAAACCAGCAACAAGATTTTTTTCTTAAACAACAGCAGTTTCGGTCAGAACAGAAGGGGAAAGCGTAGTGAAACCATCTGTCGCGTTATGAGTCCGCTCAGAAAGATGGGGATCATGTTATGCGGCGGCAAGAAGGAGGCAATGAGGAGCCGAGTGCGCTCTGGTTTTGGGAAGGCGGGCAGCGCGTCGGGAGGCGGAGTGAAGCTCAGTCTCTCCAATCACAGACCCTCCACAGGTGAACCCCACTGCCGCTGAACTCATTTCTCCAATAATCGATTACCCCTCACTCATTACCTCTGTTGACCGTAGAAGCATTACTTACCGTTCGTATTAAGTTGCCCTCTCCTGCTCTGCGTTTCTGCACGATTGAGACTTGCTACAAAATTGGATTTGTAAAGAACAGAGCGCAGGTACTTTGAGGTGTTTTTTAAAAAGAAAAAAAAAAACATATCCCCGTTGTTTCAGTCCAGCTGCATTGCTTTCAGTTATGTGGGTTATCAGTGCTTGTATTCAGTTTTTGACAACATGTTTATAACGCAACAACTGCCGTTTTAACTACTGAGACAATGTTTAAAGACGCATTATTTGACTGCTGCTGCAGCAGTGTTTGCTTTATAATCTTTCAGTAGTTCTTGGTGTATCACGTCAGGGAACAACAGACTGTAAAAGCAAAAGCAACCCTTATTTAGTAGGATAATTTACTGGTAATACAGTTATTGTAGTATTAACATCTTCTGTAGTAGTGAACAGGATGTGGATTTCCAATAAATATTGCCTCTGGGCAGCATTTCCAGCCCCTGTGTCTCATATAATCACTGTGGTTTGTGGACTTTATAGATCATTTTCAGGCTACAGACAGCTGACAATGATGGTCTGTCTCGCTCTGTGGTAGCCCTGTGTTAGACCAGTGACTGCTTCTAGTCCTGTGATAGCTGGGATAGGATCCTCCACACTCGTTGACTCTGGATTGGATCGGCGGAAGAAAATATTTTTAACACTATATTTTTTTTCATGCTTGGCATGCAACACAGTTCTTGACAAAGAGCTATACATCTATGTTGTATCCATCAATGTTGAGGGTTCTTTAACTGATGGTTTCTCACCCCTGTCTTCTTCTTATTTCTTCTGTGTTCTGCAACGCTTTTAGCAGTAAAAAAAAATTAATTAAATATTTTTTTAAAAAAGAAGAAAGAAACTACTTTGTAACCCTGATTTTTAATAGAAATATACAACTTAGTTTTACATAAACCTAAAGTATGAGTCTACAGGTATACTAATTGTGTAATCACTGATTATCCCATCTAGATGAAGACTTCTTTCTTAAGAGGTTTAATTCAAGGCTTTCAGTTTACTTTTATCTTTTATCTTATCTTTTAATGTCAATTCAGTGTACTAAGACAAACTGGAACAGTCTCCAAATACTTTTTTCATTTTTCATAATATTTTTTATTGAGTTTATTTGCTCCAACTAAAAACACACAAACAAAAAAAGTGCACCATCAGCCATCTCGGTACAATTGTCTTGCTTTCCAGTTAAATGTGCTTTGGTGTATTTGAGTTTTAGTTTCTTATAATCTGTGTTGTAAGATTATAATTCCTCAAACTGCCTAAAATCAGTTCATAATTTTTGAATGTGAGACTTTAAGAAGTTGTATGTTGATTCTGTGATGTGAGCTTTCCTTTCCTTTGTGACCATCTTCTACATTTTCTCTGTTACCTTTATCCATTTAGACCAATTAATGCCGTATCTCTTTGTATTTTTATCTCTGTTACTTATTTGTGTTTTCTGTATGTGTTTTGCTTTTCACTTTTTCTTCCTCTCTCTCGTTCTCTGTGGTGAAATTACATTCTTTAATCACTAAGCAATTCGTGGTGTTATTCACATGTGTTACCCTGCTGACACCTCCTACATTCCTTGTGTATGCACACAGATCTACGCATATATAACACATGGATAGACACAGGTATTGATTTCTCTCTCACCCCAACTTGGAAACACATCAAGATACTCAGTGACCTCGCTGATAGGCGCACAGGGCCCCACGTTTTGTTTTTGCTACAGAAATTGAACAACCTCGGATTTTAAATATTGCATCCTTTTAAATATGTGAAAAAATTGTTTGCCAAGCACAAATGCAACTGTAGGTGTAATTCCAAGGTGGTAGTGTATTGTAGACGTGTAGGGGTCTGATCAGCAGTGACAGCGGGTGTGGAGGTGGTTCTGGGATGCCAGAAACTGTTGTTGTCTCCTAGAGGTGTCGGTTTAATTCTATAAAAGGTCTGCGGAGGAAAGTGTAAGAAAAATTCACCCCGCAAGGAGCCTTACCATCAGATGAATCTTCTCATTTTTGTTGGTTGAGAATGCATTTTTGTTGTTCTACGCCTGTTTGGTAAATGGGTGGAAAGAGTGAGGTTTCACTTTTAGATATTTTTAGGTCAGCAATAATGGAGTTATATAAAAGCAAGGATGGACAGGTGGAATTCCCTAAAATAGACGATGCAGGAAGTGGTAGGCATTCTCCAGATGTATCAGTTTTAGGATACAACAGCTGCACTCAGACTAAGATCCTCAAACAAGATTAGATTAGCCATGAAAATAATAATAATAATAAAAAAGAATTTGTATATATTTTTTTTCTTTTGGGGGATGCAGCATTCATTCCAACATTTATGTTTTGTGGGTCTCTACTAGCTCTGTCCTTTTAGTTGCTAAATACACCACTAAGTTCACCATCCATTTGTTGACTCTGTGTGTCTTCCATTTCGTGCCAGACAGGCAGTGTACAGTTCATCAGAGCTGTTTTGCGGCCTGTGACAGGCTGGGCTCTGCATGGCAGAGTAATAACTCTCTATGTGACTCTGAGTATCTGTGCTTTTCCTATTAGCAAATGTATATATGGCCAGTTAAAGATATAGAAAAAGACAATACTGCTTCACAACAAATTGCAGATATTGTCCTTTTGATGTCTTGTGAAGTTTTCTTTAATAACAGTATGGCCAGTAAGTTCAAATTACACATATTAGTAAATACACATGCTAAAATAAATAAATAAATAGGCATGCCATTCATCTGAAAACCACAACCATTTCCCATTTTGTTCATTGGTGGCAGAATGTCTTTTTTATCACTACATGGTAGAGCACCATGAAGCATTTTCTAAAACCAGTGGCTTGGTGCAATCAGATGTGATGGTACCTTGGGGGCTGAATAGTCAGCTGGGATTTTGTGTCTGCTCACTCATGACAGTAGGGGAGGGAAAAGGAAAGCAAGGTCAGAGAGGGTCAGTGCAACACACACACACACACACTGTAAATACTGTAGAGGTTTGCCTGTCTCCTCCGCTCTCTCTCTCGCACACACACACACACACACACACACACACACACACACACACACACACACACACACACACACACACACACACACACACACACTTGTTGCAGTGAGCGTCTTGTTGGCACAGTGCACATTAAACACCTTTGTTGCAAGCCTAGGGAGTCGAGACTGGCCTGGCCTTCCAGCTGAGAAGATCTCACTTTACAACTAAATAGCTGACTCTAGCATGTCTTCTTTTTTGTACATATTTACTGCCGGACCATTTGGCATAATATTTCTAGTATTTACAGTAATCCGGTTGGAAGGAATCTAAGCTTTTCAACCTTTTAAGCTGTCCGTATGTAACCAAATGCCTTTTACCCATATGAACATGCAGTCCTATAATTGCAGTGATTTATTTTATTCTCGCCATATTACTAATATGAAGAACATATAATGTTGATGTGTTTTTCCCAGGGTGTAACCATAAAAAAATAAGTTTATAAATGCATGCACGTTATATACAAACATGACATTACTGTGTATTTTAACCCCAACACAAAGATTCATGCACACACATACAGTATTATCACCCAGTTCCCCAAATAATCAGCTTTTGGACTTGACCAGCTGGCCCCTTGTTGAAGGGAACTCTGGGATTTTTCAGAATACCATGACATTAAATAGTGAAACACTACAACACATTTGGCTTTAAAGGGATATTTCAACTTTATTACAGTATTCCTTCTAGAACATTCCCACCATGATGTGTAGAAACTGTAAGAGAATAGAAATGTTTCTGTTTAGGGCTCAAGAAGAGAATGATGAACATTTTTACTTTTCACAACAGCAAGAGTATTTCTAGTTACTATCATGAATTTTGGCTGCCTTTTTTGGCAAAGTTCCAGAGGCCTTCTGTTGTGCATGCTGGCACACTCGAGCACCTACCATGAAAAAGAGGCACCATCATGTTAACAGCTAAACTTTGTCTTTCCCAACTGCAGAAGGGTACACTGCTAAGCAAGCTGAAAATAGACAGGTTTTCTTTGCATTAGCTGGCTCAACAAAGTAGTAAGTAAGTAAATTAGATCCCAAAGTTATAGTTACAATGGTGAATCCGCAATTTATTTGTTAACCAAGGTATTTTTTTATGTTATTGTCCTCTGCACAATATGGACTGATCAACCTCTGAGGAATTGGTCACAGGGCTGGAAAAAAAATGTTGTAAATTTGGAAGTTGGTTTTCTGTTGCTTCTGAGAAGTGGTTAGCAATGTTTTATAGCAAGAATGTCCTGGGTTTGAGTCCAGCTTGGGCTGTTCTGTGTGGAGTTTGATGTTTTCCCTGTGTCTGCTCGGGTTCAGTCTGAAAACTCTGGATACTCTCATAGTCCACAAACATACACGTTAGTTTAACCGGTAATTCTAAATTGGCCATATGTGTGAATGCAAGTGTGAATGGTTGTTTGTGTCTCTGTGTTAGCCCTGCAATAGCCTGGTGGCTTGCCTACAATCTGAAGTTGGATCAGTTGTTAAGAAAATGGCTAGATTTACTTCTACAACTTAACTAATATGTATCAGTTTTCTAATGTGGAACATCAGCACAGTGCAGACCAATCAGAAATATTTATTCTGTTCATCTACTGAATGCATGTTAATTCCCCTGTCAAACACACATTTGCACTGCTGTAATTGTATTACTTCCATTTACGGCCTCACAAATGTACAACTCAACAGGCTTGCAAATATAATTTTCTAAAGTTGGCACGTTTTACTGTTGAATTAATTTTAAAACTGAAAATAACCTCCACCTGAACAGGTGAGGTACAACATACATTACTGCTGGAGTCATGTGAAAAGAGAATATTCTGG
This sequence comes from Aulonocara stuartgranti, assembly GCF_965226115.1. NCBI lineage: Eukaryota > Metazoa > Chordata > Actinopteri > Cichliformes > Cichlidae > Aulonocara > Aulonocara stuartgranti. Next base: position 30,351,992 of record NC_138945.1, on the reverse strand, counting down.
CTTTAGTCTCACCATAGCTCCCTAACCCATTAATCTTTTTTCATATTACACCCCCAGGTCTGCTACAGGTTCCATAGAGGAAGAGACCTGTCCTAACTGATGCACTGGTAGCTCCAACGGGTTGCTCAGGTTGACTGTTCATTCAGGAGAGGACAAACAATCTGGGAGATAGTGTCAACATCATTAGTTGTTCAACTCTCACGGTGAACCTCCTTGCTGTCAGGTAAGAAAAAGAAGCTGACAACATCATCATGACTCTGTAGAAAGAGCGGGCAGGTCTGACAGATGTTTCCTTATGGCACCGTGCTGTCTAAAAGACAGTTAAGTATCCAACTGTCAAGCGACCTTCAAGCACCACAAATGGACTCCAGTGTAGGGAGGAATAAGGAATAACAGAGCTTCTTCTTTCTGCACTTTTGATGCAAATAAAACAACCTACATTGCCTTTCATAGTTTACTAACTGCTTGAGTAGTTATCTGCCCTCAAACAAAGTTATACATTTCAAATTCTCTGGCCTCTCTTTGACCCCGAAACATGGAGCTCTTGTTTGGGCTTATAAAGAAGGAAAGCGCACAAAAAATGTACACACACACACTCACACTGACATGCACATACGCACACATACACAACCCCCTGGGCATCGTTAAGCCCTGCTTAGCAGCTCAGTGAGGCTGGCAGGCAGGGCTGCTGATATTCTCCCTCTATTTTGGCTGCTCCCCTCTGCATGCTGCTCCAAATCCTACTGCTCTCTTTTCACACTTTTTATCTCCTAACTCAGGACCTACAGAATATATACTTTATATTAAAAAGTGTATGTAGAGGCTGAGGAAGAACTTATTCCTAGTGAAGACTGAAGAGAAAAAAGGGCTCAAGGATTTACTGTAAGATGAGCTGTTGCATAAACACTAAATAAAGACAGTACTTTGATTTATGGTCTTGGTATTGGTGTAAGTCTTACAATGCAGTAAGACTAAAAGTGAAACACCAGTATTGCCGAAAAAGCACAGGAGACAGAAGGAGGTGGGAGCTACGACATTGTCCTCCAAACTACCAGGGCTAATGCACAGGAGGAAATTAGCAACCAGCCACACTTTGAGAAATACTTTCACAGCATTCTCTCTGGTGAGGTTTTTACTATTGTTCTTACTCTTCTTGAGCTAATCTGAAGGCCACATTAAGTTTTGAGGTCTGCACTGACTTTGCAGGCACACAGTGAGCCTCAGCATCCACTGACCCCGCTCTGTGATGGCCTACCACTTGGTGGCTGAGTAGTTGTCATTCCCAGTCGCTTCCAGAGCAAATGCAAAGCAAGAGTGGTCAGGCCGTAGTGCGGGTGAGTCCTTCTGGCTGCATACAGGGAACGAATGCTGGGAGAAGTGGCCAGATGCATAATGTGGTATGTATATAAAACATGTGCATTATGTAATACATACAAGTTATTGTGTACCACGTTCCATAAAGCAGTCAGAAGCAGTAGATGGTAAAAGATTTCATTGTGAAGGTTCCTTTTGTTGTTTGTTTGTTTCTTCATTTGTTTTTACCCTTAAATTTTGGGAGGCTTCAGTTCACCTCAACTTCATGCAGTCTAAGTCACAGGACACAGTGTCTTTGTTCTGATTATACAAAAATCAGCTTGGAGGATACATGAGGGTGCTTCAGAATTCAGATTATTTTAAAAATCAGAGCTACCATTTTGAAGTTACATAACACAACCCCCACTCCCTCACCCCTCAGTATTTTGGTATATTTTTACTATGGCTTTTCTCCATTTCCCAGAGGCACACCCAGCTCCCTATCCTCTTTTATCTATTTCATCCTTTTTGTCTTTTCCAGTCTACCCCCTCTTTCCCTCTCTTTTCAGTCAGTCTTACCCCACATCAGTCCATGTACTTTTCTGTCACTTTGCTTTCCTCTCCCACAGCTTTTTCTCCAATACATCCTATGTTATACTCTTACTCTCTTTCTCTTTACTTTGTTCTGGTGGTAAACTTTCTCACTTGTTTTCCCTTCCTACACTTCATTGTCATATCACCACACTTCAAACGTGGTCCTCCAAAGATTCTATTAAAAAACATAACCATAAGCAATGTCTCGAAACCTCTGTGTTTCTGTAATCAGTTAAGAATTTAGAATTATGAAAGCAAGACCAAAGATATAGAAATTCAATTACTTCTGAAAGAAACGGGAAATGTAAAAAGTAAATGACTTCTAAATCGCACCCCATTGTTTGAGCTTTGCATAGACATGTAGCCTTCAGAAGTATAGATGATGTAGGCTCACGCACACACACACACACACACACACACACACACACACACACACACACACACACACACACACACACACACACACACAGAGAATCCAGGGTAATCCAATCAATTGTAAGTCCAGCTCAGTGGCGTTAACAAAAGGCTGCCGTCTCTCTTTCATTTTATGTCCATCTCTTATCTCTGTTCCTTTTGCACATTTCCACCAAAATACAATGTACACAATTTATCAGCTGCTACCTGAGGGTCAGATTTTCTGATATAGAAACACACAGAAAATCTTGCCACTAACAGAATCATGTGCGATCATATATTTGAACATTATATCAGTGACAAAACATGTGTTCATGACTGAATGCTGCTGTTTAAACAATATGAAGTCAGAGGCGCTAGCATTACAGTACCCATAGGACAAGTTCTTTCTTTCTCTCTTTTAATTTGCTGTTAGCTTTTAGGCATGTAGAAGTATCCAGGCATGTCTGAGAGGGAATAAGCTGCATTCAGGCAAACATTAATGTAATGCATTGGCGTGAATGCAACCTTTAAATCACAGGCAGGAAGCAGTGCACGGAACAGGAAGTGCTGCCCCGGATATCAGTTATCCATTATCCAGACATCCACTGTTTTCATCAGAAGCCCCAAAGCTTTAACTGTTATGCCCACAGGCTGCGTTTTCAGACAATTGCCACTGGGTTCCCATACTGCAGTATTAATAGCATTGATCCATCTACGGAACAACAATAAGACAACAAAAATGTGTTCAGCAAACCTCTTATATGTACGTATATTACGTATATTCCCATATCCTATCATGGGTGTGTTTTATGTTTATATTGTACAAACTTAAAAATAACTAATGCCAGTTTTAAAAACTTGAGTAGATTAAAGATTAATTGTGAATGAATTTCTGAAAATGATTCAGTTGAATTTTATTTCATTTATGCAGCGCCAAATCATAACAACAGTCACCTCAAGGTGCTTTATATTGTAAGATAGACCCTACAATAATACAAAACACTAACAAACAAAAAAAAAAAAAAAATGATGCTGCTTCTTTTCTTTGCCATACCAGACAGATGAAATAGTGCAGTGTGGAAGTGATAGCGAACAGAAAGCAACAAATCACTCTCAAATGAGCTTCAAAAGGGTAAATGAGATAACAGAGAGTCGCCTCTTGAAATTGCATCACAGCGTTACACTGGAATAGGGGTGGAAATTGTGTCGACCCTAATTTTATGTTTCCATTATTGCTTATTGGGGGCGTAGCCCATGAATACCTTTGACCACAGAAGAATCAATTGACCTGGGAAAGAATGCTGACTGTTCTCTTCCCCACGACAACAGAAACCAGATGTCAGCAGGTGTTAGTGGGGTTATGTCCAATATGGAAGGGGATTATGGCAACACCATCAATACAGCACGTGCCATGGTCCTGGTTTCCTGACTTGTTTTTCAATTACTAATTATTAATTTGAATTTTGGGTAACTACATTGACACAGGCCTTAAATAAGAGCACAGTTAAATGGAACTGCAGAGATTGCTATTAGCATTTTCATTAATTATGAATAATATCTGCATTAATAGTAGATTCATTCCGACCCTCTAACCAGAAGTTAATATTCTAACAATTGGTAATGGGAAACATTTATGGCTTTGCTCCAGCTAGTGTCAGTCACATGTGGGATTGGATCACAAAGGTTCACTAGAATATTCACATTTGTACTGCTTCCGTTCTACTACCACCAACTAAGACAGAAACAAGTATCAACCCCTTGGTTACAGGTATCAACCCCTTGGTTACACATGTACACGTAATGTTAAATCTGAATGTTTCAGGAATGAACCCCTATAGAGCAGAAATAAACTTGCTGGCATGCGTAGATGCATATAAATGAGGTAACATGAAAGACGTTCCCTGGAGAATTACCATATATTACTCCTGCTTTCCTGTTACATAAAAAAATGAAATAAATCTTATACATGTAGACTTAAATATCTATATCTGATATATATGGTCTAGACTCTTGAAAATGGCTGTTGAATTAAAATGTCTTTAATATAACCTAAACAGCTGGTAAGATTTATATATGTATAAAAAAAAAACATAAACGAAGCACAAAACGATAAAAAGAAAAGAAAAAACTGAATCAACCAAACAGAAAAAAATTACTGATTACCAATAAACTTCAAAAGCCTGTTTAATGCCTATTTCCCCCACCCTCCCTTTTTTTTTTTTTGAAGTGAGGCATATGAGCATTAAATACACTACACAAAATATACATTTTTTTTACCAGCAGAAATGGGGTTAGAGCCAGAGCTCTTCAGTGACTGTGGTGTCTTGCAGTTAATAATAACACTGTATTTTGCATTTGTACGTATATGAATAAAATGCTTTTACAACAAATCTTTCTGAGAAGAAGTAACCCATGAAATTTTCTTTAAAATACAAATTTGACAAGGTATGTGGTTGTGCTATTCAGACTAGAGACTCCCCCCTAGTGCAACTGACTACAATTTGTCACACTTTGGGATTTTACTATGGTCTTATATCCAGGGTGTCCCTCATTTTCACAAGGGACCAATATTTTTCCATACTTTGCAGAAATGATTCTTTGTGCGTCTATGCAGTATAAAATGCTAGTAATTAAGGGCACTATAGCCAGGTCAGGGGCAATCTTTCTCAGCAGAATCACTTCCTACCTTGCTATTAAAAAAGAAAAAGAAAAGAAAAGAAAAAAAATCTTTTGTCTTACAGTTTTGCATGTTTTAGCCAACCTTGCATTGCTAGAAATAAGAAAGAAGGAGAATGGCTGTATTTTATTCCCGTTGACTGCACGTTATTTCATAAAATGACGTTAAAATATCTGTTCTTTAAAAAAGGAAAATAAAATATAGATGGATGGGTTCAGTGTATCACCAGATAACTTCTTTGAGAAGCATGATTAAAGCATTTGCTCTTCATATCTGTGGATAAAGCAGAGGTACAATGTCACTTTAAAGGAGGACATATATACTCCGCTGGTGTTGCTCTCTGATGCCTGCATACACAGATGGTTTTGTGAATATGCTGCCTGCCAGGAAAGAGCTGGCACAGCTGGTAGACACTGCAGAGGTTCTCTAAATAACATCTTGTAGATGGGCTCACTTGATCTTCATAATGTAACGATGCAAAAATAAATCAGTTTTGGTTAATAGCTCGTTTATTACCCTCAAATTTACATCCTTTGGCAAGGACTGGCTTTATAATGAATCCAGTAGTTGAACAAACTGTTAGGGATCAAAAAAAGTTATTTCAGAAGCCAAAATCTGGCAGCATTTTTCATATTAAACTTAATACGTATTACATATAAAGTGAGAGTTATTACAGTATCCTCTAAGGTGAAAACACTAAATGTCTATTGTGTTGAATGTCTGGTTTATTGACCATGCCAAGGATTCCTGAAGGTCAACACCATAAGAAATCTCATGGTTGATGTTGTCTGTGCCATGGTCATAACACATTACAGTACTCATATTTTATGTGAAGAGCAAGAATTTGGGAGGCAAAACACATTTTTTATTTAAAAAGCTGACATTACATTGCTAGCTTGTTTCATCAGGCCTCATGATTTACCTGTCAGGGGAGCAATTGCACAGCTGGCAACACTACAGTGGAGCTGGGAGACCAGCTTGCAGACAGACATATAGGATAGCAATAAAAAGAGACGTAAAAAAAGACCTGATGGCTTTATGTGTTTTTCATGTACTGCAGGCACTGTGGCCAAAAAATGCTGAAGCGACAGATTTCTGATTGTACACTGATAAAACCTTATAAATGTCAATGGTTTTTGAAGCAGACAATCGCAAATTGATAAGACTCATAATATGGTAATTTTTTTTGAAATATATACAATTTGAAAATAATTAAAATGTATTTAAATCAATATCATCAAATAAAAAAATTGAAGAACGGAAAAAAAAAATTAAAGTTGTCTCCTCCTTCCACAAAGTGATGGAGTACTTGTTCTAAAAAAAACTGTATAATGCACAATAGAATCAAGTTTTAACACGCTTTTTGCAAATCTTTAGGGACCTGGTGCCTGATATCCAGCTAATACTTACATAAAAGAAGTGACTTATAAGCTTGTTTTTCCAATCCTTTCCCCCAGAATAAATCATAAAAACATCACAATCCACAATACTTAAAACTATTTACACTGCAGTTATTTCTTATTCCCTAATTCTAGTGTATCGCCTGGTAAGTTTTTGAAGGTAAATATAATTACATCATAATTTGAGCGAAAATACACAAATTCCAAAGTGCTAGCTTTTTAATTTGAAGTCCTCTTATTGCATAAAAGAATCTCATAAAGATCAGTATTCAAATTTCCATTAGACATCATAAAGGCAGTATCTTTGCTTTATATCCACAGTTCTTTGGAACGTCAGTTTAAAAAAGTCTACTTTCTGTAGTCCAGTGCCTGTTTACAAAGTATATATGCATTTTATTGGCTGGGAAAGTACTGCATTAGATGAGTTGAGACTTTAACTGTAACATAATGAATATCACGACATTTACTGCTTGAATTTCTTGTGTTTTCCTCTCTCACATACAGCATACACAACTAGTAAACATGAGGAGAGGGAAATTGGAACTTCAAAGAAGTATAGGCTAAAAAGAAAGAGAGCAGAACCTCCTTCTGTGGCACAAAGCACCCCTGGTAGTTGCCTCATCTACTTAGTTCCAGCACTATGACAGCTCTGTTAGATATTTCTGTGTGGGAAGGTGTTTATGTATATTTTGGTTTATTTCAGTGAATAGTTATGGGCAGTTATGGGAATCGAGGACTGACTCTTGTAGAGAATCAGTTCCCAGTAGTCAAATTCTGAGGCATCGATCTGCCTGAGCAGGGACGTGCAGAGGGGGGGGGCTAGAGGGGCTTGAGCACCCGCCCCTTTCCTGATGAGTGCCCAAAGTGCCCTTTTGTTGAGGCAACTTTAAAAAAAAATTTTTTTATTTTTTTTTATTTTTTATGTGTGTGTGCGTGCAGAGTCCTGTCTGTGCCCCTCAACAATAATATTTAACTATTAATCATAGTTTTGCTAAATAAAAGGATCTGGCTTGCATCAGTCACATGATCACATTTAACCAATGATCGCCCTCGACGGCAGAACGCGCTGGTTACGAGCCGGGAACGAGCTCACAAAGAGCACGCGCATTTTTTGCGGTCTGGAGCTGTAGGAGAAACACAAGTTAACTCAGAGACAGACTGATGCGACAAAACCAGTAAGTAGGTGTACAGCGTGCACTGTAGTGTGTAGCACACAGGAGTATTAGCTTATTACGTACACGTTGGTAAGTTGTCTTGTGGCAGTTTGACGAACTGAAACGAGCGTGCTGTGTGTGCAACAGCGTGACAAACATTACCTGTCCTTTTATTAACTGCACAAGTAGTGCTGGTCACAGCTGCTGGCTACCTGTGTAAGGCTGTCATGGGTCTGTAGCTCTGTCACCGTTTTAGGGAACATATTTAGTTTTAAAGTAAGTTTCTGGGCATTTCCTGCCTTTCTGGAGGGATTATATTTCACTAAAAAACGATCTAATATGCATGTCCACATAATAATTATTATAATTATAATATATTAAAAAACACACGCTGTATTTTAAAGAACATACATTAAGAAGCAGATTATATTAGATTTATATTTTAAATAAGGCAAAAGTTGGATTTTACAGCAGTAAAATGATTGTATCTCTACAGTTTAAAAATGTAATAAGCTTTGCCCTGCACAGAGTGGATAGTGAAACAAATGGAATCATCATAAATACATTATTTCATATTGCTCCTCATTGCTTTATTATTGTAGCTCTAGTAATGAATAATAATGTAAGGATGCCCATAGTATATACAGTATTCTGAAGAAGGTCTAAAATGTCACTGTGTGTGCATGTGTGTGTTTTATTTAGCTGGATTTAAAAAAATATTACTCATGATATAACATTGTCCAGACATGGCTGGTAAGGACATGAGGAGGAAACAGTAGGAGCTGTATGAGGCTACTAAAGGCAGGGCTATAACATTTTTCTGTCATCATTTTATTATAGATTAAGTGCAAGAGTTGTTAGGTGTGGATAATTAGATTATAGTTTATTGCAATAGCAAGTTGTGCCTTGTTCTCAGATAGACAGCAAGTGGAGAGTGATATATGAAATGATGGGAAGGAAGGAAGAAGAGAAGCAAAGAGTGATTCACAGGCAGAGCCGAGTTTATGTCACAGTTTTTCGTTGCCTTATGGTTCCAAGCGCTGTCACCAATCTTTGCATTTTGTTATTATCTCATGACACTTGTTTAATCAGCTACCATCTCTCCTGTGGACTTTTTAATGTCTACAGTCTCAGATCAACACAGCCCTGCCCTTCCCATATTAGATTCTTGATGAATGTGTGTTGTTGTTATTCAGCCTGGTTCAATGTGCCCCTTTTTAACTTTGAGCACCCGCCCCTTTAAACCTCTCTGCACGTCCCTGTGCCTGAGTATCAATACCGCTTATGGATTCTACTTGCACTTCAGCTACAATCAGCTGATTTCAGTTAGTGTGTCAGAGTAGGGCAACAGCAGAGCAGTCTACAGCGTGGATATGGACATATTTTTATTCCACAAAAGGACGGTGCAGCATTATTCTGCTAACACAGCTTAGGCTCTTTGCAAGCATGTGTGCAGACGGCATGCAAATGCTAAGCTAGCCAAGAATCCATACTAATATCAAAGCCGAGGGAATGCTAATCTTAGCACGGCAGCTAGATCCTGAACTTCAACAGGTAACACAAAACTAATGTAAAGAATAGTATAATTAATTACTTTTTCCTGAGAGTAATTAAATAACAGAATTGAACCGATAAGAAATTGAATTGATATGTGATATCGATAATGGCACTGGAATCACTAAATTCTTACTAATTCCCAACCCTATGTACATGTATAGCTACATGTATATACAGCAGGTTCCCTTAAATGCCATTTACAGTCTGGTAGCTAAATGCTGTTTATCCTGGTGAGGCAGCTCTCGCTCACCATTTGGGGGGAAGAGGCTTTTAACCAGTGGTACACAGACAGGCCCTGTTCCTAACAACACACATTTTAAACTCTGCAAACCCTCCATTCCTAAAAAGAGGTGAAGGAAAGAAAAAAAGATAAGGGGAGGAAATCACTAGGAAAATTCAACAATGGAGAAAGAGAGATGTAACAACTTAAAAAACAAAGACAAAAATAAATAAACATATAAGAAGACAGAAAGGGGTGGGGGAAGTGCAAGAGAACACAATTTCGGTTTTGTGATTCATTTCAAGAGAAAGAAGACATAAAAGAATCATACAGCAAAGTAGTGCAAAGTAGCAAGGAGGGGGGAAGTCACTGGGTTGGTGACAGCTTTATTAAGGCTTTTGTGACTCTGCCAGTGGTAATATCCACACAAACTCACACAGAAGCACAGACTGCCAGACAGGGAATACTAGTGCAGAGGAAGTGTGATGTCAGTTGACCCCAATACAAACAAAGACCCACCAGTGTCAAATACATTCACACGCACACACTCACACACAAACACACACTCACACACACACACCCTTGGGGCACTTGGCAGAGCCTGAGCTTCAAACTGGAAACAGCCTGATACAGGAAACGACTAATTACAATTAGCACGCTTAGACACACAGATACATTTACATGCACTCATTGACATATGCATAATACCCATGCCGCTTTCAAAGACACATACAGAGACAGACAGGTATTTCCAATAACTAAGCAATCATTTGAAATGCTACATGGCATTTTCTTACAGGGGCTGTCAACCTACCGCCTCACAGTGTTAAAAAAAGAAGAGACCGAGACATTAAAGACGGAGGAAACAAGCAGACAATGCCACAAGTTAAACTTAAACCTGTCAAATAAATGAGTTCTAAATTATTACTGTGTGTGCATTGCTGTAGACATAAAGTGAGAACAATGTGAGAATCTTTTCTAGTCTTATGAGGAAGACAGAAGAGTATATGATTATTTCTACATCTTTTTGTGGGTTTTTTTTTTTCAGTTTGAAAAAATCACGTTGACTCTAAAGATCTATTAGCTGCTTGCTACCGACTGGACAAATCACACCCCAGCAACACCAAAATGTGTTTTTGCTATTTATTTATAGCTGCAGAATAAGATTCTGTGGTAAAAACAAGCGAGTCAACTCTTCTGGAGCTTTAAATATTATATTGTGATTTGCCATATTCTCTTTTTCCTTTCTGCAGAAAATCAATACCAGTGTGTCATTTCTCTGAGGTATGGATAAAAGGGGGGTTCTGACTGGGATTTTCTATTTTTCTGGAATTGTAATTTACAACATTCATTCCATGAATCCTTTAACTCTCGAACAACCTAATAATGCACTGTATTTACTATCAGCTTGTAAATATATAAATTAGTTTACACAAAAGTGATCAAGGTTCTGTAAATACCTTCTGTTGACATGGGATGTGGCATTAAAAGTGTTCCCTCAAGTTGAAGACATGACCTGGTTTTGGAAGTCAGCCAATATCATCTAACACATCGTTAAATTAATCTAAGTGAACTTTGGTATTATTAGATGTTGGCCACAGAAAGTGTAATGGACAATGCAATTTTTAAATCCAGGTGAGCTCACTATTTGTCTATCTGTCTTTTTTCTTAACACCTTAAAGCCTGAAGTATAAAATAACTGTCAGAAACATATATGTATATATATTTTAAATATATATATTAACCATCTGACAAATTTGTTTAAAAAAAAATTAATTTGCAACATATTAGCTACATCTGGCTTTGCCTAAAAGCTAGATGTAGCAATTTTTAGCCTAAATTGCCTAAAAATGTTTTGTGCAATTTAATTAGGATTTTTGGGGAAAACAATCCCACTAATGATGTAGAAGTCTCAAAAACTGTATATATCAAATATATCAGACAGACAGCAATTAATTGTTCTACCTAAAAGAAATAAGTCTCTAATAGTTTTGCATCATTTTGACCTACTAAAATTTTAGGGGCATATTCTTTTTTCTTTGCATATAATGAGAAATTACAAAATACAATGACAAAACCCAACACTTCCATTAAGTGATACTATTGATCTTTAAAGGTGGCACTGTCTCACACTATTGATTTCAGATGGGTGTGTTCCTATCCAAGGCCTTCTAAAGTTTCTGCTGAGTGCTTATCCAGGGGTTTTAGGTGAAGTGAAAAAGAAATATTACTTCTTAAATAACATACTTAAGAAATCAAGTTGGAATATATTTTGCTTCTGACCTTGGGTGACCCCGCTTTCCAATGATCTGCGACACAAGATGACCCTTTCTACCTCTCTTATAGATGAACTGTGAATTAGAGTAAATTACTTTTTTTATAAATGGTAAGTATACATATCCAAGTAAATGACACACCAACGGGCATTACATCACTCCTGCCAGACCTTTTTTTGACTTTCAATAAAATCACTGCTTTTTACTTCAGATTGGAGCGTATCAAAATATGTAACTGCTTTCAGTACTCTACATGCTTAAAGATTACTTCACTGCCTTTAAGGGTATTGATTGTAATTTTTCTTTTTTTGCAATGTGTTGATGGCCTTACAGATTTACTTTGCGTGTAACATACACTGTAATATGAGAGACAAAGTACATCACTGTATTAAAGAGAAACAAGAGTGATCAAATATATGAATGAGTATTTGTTTATTCTCACATAGACATACTAGGTTAGGATTGGGGAAAAAACATAACATTATTAACATACATTGACACAGGTAGAAAACTGACATACAGTGCTGTGAAAATGTATTTGCCCTCTTCCCGATTTTTTTGTTATTTGACAAACCTGTTGAATCAAGAAATCGCTTAAATAGAAACTTTCTGACAAAGTGAAGTAGGCTAGTAGGATATCGGAAAGAAACACATCATGCCACATGCTAAAGACACTCAATAACAGATGCAAAATAAAGCCATTGACATCTAAGGCTTTGGGCCTGCAGTGAACCACAGTGAGAACCATTATCCACAAATGGAAAAAAAATGGGAACAGTGGTGGATCTTCCCTGGAGGGGCCAGCCTATCAAAATTACTCCAAAATTGACTGATGACTCATCCACGAAGTCACAAAAGAACCCAGAACAACATCTAAGTTAATATAAGATTTAACAATAAGAAGGATGTTTAGAAAACTGTGTACTTATTTATTATTTTTTTATTGGCCACATGGAGGCAGCAATAAAAACGGTGCATTTGTTTTGTAAATAAAGAAGGACTATCTAAATAACACTCGCAGAAGACTACAAATTAAAAAATTAATACATTAGACATCAAATAAAATAAAAAATTAAATATAATAAAAAGTGCCTGGAATGCTTTCCAAGATAGGTACCAAGTGGTAAAATTTGCATGTAGAAGGACTTTAATCATAGATAACTCAGTTTACCAGTGTTTGAAAGATAATAAGGATTTGAAACACAGATTTTAGCTGACTCAAAAACACGTCATAATGGTGTTTCCTATAGTTTTCTAAACTCATTTTGAAAACATATTCTAGCATGTCTGTCTGTGTAAATTTCTAAAATCAATTTTTTTTTCCCAGTTGTTTTGCTAATGACTGTGCAACTTTCTGCTTTATAAAGCAGAAGGTTGCACAGTGATTAGCTTTCCGTGTGTGTGTGTGTGTGTGTGTGTGTGTGTGTGTGTGTGTGTGTGTGTGTGTGTGTGTGTGTGTGTGTGTGTGTTTGGTGTATGCTACCATGGTGGTATGTCATTGCCACAATTTAGCATTCTGTTCCTTTTTCCTCAGCTCCTCTAGGAATTCTCAAGTGACACATGACCGAGCCTCCAGTATAGGAAAAATGCTCTGCAATGCGTCCGTCAGTTTGCTTAGTCGTGCTGTGGTTCCCCCACCACCACCTCAGTGCATTCTTCTTGTAGGTTCTGAACAAGAATACTATTCCTGGTGTGCTTCCACCCAACAAGCAAAGATGCACACACACTGTCACAGCTGCTCTGTCTCAGTCTAAAAAGTCATTGGAATTCAGATCATGCATGTACTTTGGGGTCGTGACTTTCTGCTGTGTACATGGCTCAGAGCTATATAGCAGGGGAAAAGTGCACACTCTCTGTGATCTCCCTCTCTCTCTGTTTTTGCCTGTCATCCGTCTCTTCCTCAAACACACATACACACACAGGGCTGTTTGAATTCTGATCTTTTTTTGCTCCTAATACCAGACCAAAGCGAAGTGGGCTAAACTTTCGTCTCGTTCTTCAATCAGATAATTACACCTGTCTCTTTCTTCATTTACGTCTCTCATCTTCCTCTTTCTTGGAGATTCAGACAGCACTGACCACAAGTGGAAGATTGAACTGTTTTACGTCAGATGTGTTAGAGAAGCTTTGCTAGCAAAGCTTTCTAAAGACGAAAATTAAATGCAACTGCATTAAGGAGAATTTCTCCTGAGCAACCTATTGTCAAGTTAAGAATAATAATGGAGTTTTCATGACTATTAGATCACAAGATGGCTTCTCCTTGGTATAGATTCTGTGGAGAAAAATCCACAGGAAATCCATTTGTCTCACCACCACAGCAGTTAAGCTCAAACAAATGTATTGCCCCTTTGCTTTGGTAAAACGAAGCACCAATGATAAACTTCTCTTTTTACTCTAGGCTCCACCCCCCCTTTGCCTGATAAAGATGTCTGTCACATCAGCTAGACGCAACCTCCTCCCCTCTTTTAAGCTCTCTTCCTCCTCCCCCCCCCTCATCCCTATCTCTCTGTTGCTCTTCTTCTCCTGTATTTCAATCTTCCAAATTCCATCTTTTTCTTTCTCTGTGGTGAACTGGAACAGGCTATGCGGCATGTTTCCCCACATTTCTGTAAACCCAGATCCTGTTGCCTCTCTTCTTCTCTCTCACCTCCTCATCCTGACACCCTCTGTCTTCATCCTTTTCGTCACCCTCTTTCTCACTCAGCCCTCTCATCCTTCCCCCCCTCCTCTACCCATTTCCCCCCTCTTTGCCTGTATCTCACTCTGTCCTAGTTTCCACAGCCTGCGTTATGAATTATGTGCAACTAGCTTGCCTCATGAAAGAATCATCTTGGCCAATGAATAATAGATGTTGAGGAGAATAGAAGTGTAGGTTACAAACTGTGTTTACCCTCACTGCCTCATCTACTGCCTTATTAATTTCATCGTAGTTAAACAACTGGATAACTGACTCCTTTTTTAGATGACTTGTTAATGCTAGTTAAGAACAGGAACCCACTATGCACTCAAATCTGCTATAGATGGTAGGGCTAGTATACTGGGTCACTGCTTCACACATCTTTGATTTCATCATATAAAGGACTGACTGATTCAGTTGAGTTTATATTCCATTTAATGCTGTGATTCCCAGTGTTCCGAGTACCAGTTGCAGAGTTAAGTATTATATCAGACAAACCTGTGTTTACTCATTTTCTCCTTCCCTAAAATATTGGCTGAATGTCTCAGTGTATATCCGTATGAGGAGTGAGTGAGAGTGAGAAGTCTAAATTTCTTCATGCACATTCATAGTAATGGGACAGAAATATTTGACAGTTTTGAAAAAACATAATTATAAAATTATAACATTTATGACAGGGGAACTAAAATGTTCATTCAAGGTAAGGAAAAGATTTTGGTCATGGCTGATAACTACCATTAAAATGGTTATGGTACATGGCACGAAACCTGTACTGCATGGCATTCCCACTATTACTGCATATTTCAGTATTCAAACTCAAAGAAGGTAGAAATACACTAAAAAAATAAATAAAAGGTTTACACTCTAATTAATTTTTAAAAACAAAATATTAGTACAATAAAACGAGACAAGACAGGATCTCTACATCCTCTAGCACAGCAGTCCCCAACCCCCGGGCCTCGGACCGGTACCGGTCCGAGGCCCGGGGGTTTATAACGTGTGTTATAAATAAATCTTCTTTTTTTTGGTACCGGTACTAGTTTTATTTTGTTGTATTTATCCGCGACACCTTAAAGGCCGGTCCGTGAAAATATTGTCGGGCATAAACCGGTCCGTGGCGCAAAAAAGGTTGGAGACCGCTGCTCTAGCAGACCATTACATGGGGAAACCTTTTGAATACAAGTGTGCTGATCCACACAGGTGTGCACACGGGTGTTCACTGTTCATAGACATAAACTACACCTTTCTTGGCTGCTATTTCCAAGCACATTGTGCGCTGTCGGTCCTGCTTGCTACACAACAACATTCAATATTTAGTATTTACTGCTGTTTACACTTAGCTAGATTAACGTGATGGTGTTGTGTTTAGTATGTTGCTCAGTTTTTTTTGCTTGTTTTCTCTTCTTTTTCTCTCAACAGGTGATCCAGGAGATTTTTTCCCCTCTTCTTTCTCTTTTTAAGTGCCTTTTCTCACTGTCCCTCTTCCCTTCTGTTTTTCTTTTCCTTCATCTTGCTTTCTCCCTTTCCTATCCCTCAGTAATGTCTGTTCCGTCTGTAACAACTGAAAATAAAATAAAATAAATAATAACAACAAAGGTTGATCAAATGGACCTATACGGCAAGGCCATGATGATCCATTTGGCAAAGCAAATCCATTGGGTATCCTTGTTGGTCTTCACACAACAATTCTGACGGCTAAAGAACGAGAAAAAAAAAACAAAAAAAACAAAAAAAAACAATAAAACAAGACAGCTTAAAATTACCTAATTATGTTAGTGAAGTAAAAGTCAGAGAACCGGTAGGGTCAATAGGATTCTGACTTCAGGGATTTACACAGTTTCATCCCAAGAAACATTTCAGTCCACATAGTAATAGGTATAGAATGAATGAATGAATGAATTGCCCAGCTAACACTGTGATCCCCACTGTTCATCACTATCGTGGATGAAAAGGTGAACATTTACTGCAGACTTGTCAGAATGAAAGATATAGTCTTCTGTATGTGGACTTAGACTAGGCTGACACCATTACGTTCCATCTCACTAGGTATCAAAGGCACACAGAGACTCAATCTCAACGCATTCCCATGCCTTCCCCCAACCCGCTCCCTCTCCGTTTGCACACTTGTATGGAGAGTCTGCTACATTAAGTGCTATTCCAGACCAACTAGTGTTAAGTGTTGAGAGCATTATAAAGTCCTCCAACAGAGAGTCTGCAGGCCTAATGACCACAATTTTCAAAAGTGCAGTGGTTATATATGTCTAAAACAGAACAAAATGCTACACATAGTAACACTTCATAATAATGGCACATTGTTAGCTCATTAAAGTTTATTTGCTAAATTTCTTTTAATATTGACAATAACGACTCAGTTATGTTTACTAAGTGTTTAGTAGATTTTTTTAAGTTATCTCTCAGCATAATTTTGATTCTTTACAAAGTTGTAGCTGATATTCATGAGAATTATTTTAAATTGGCAATGTACAAATAGGCAAGTAAGCAGATCAACAGTATGAACCTCTAGCCAGTGGTTTGTGTGCTGCTTCTATTTCTGTTTGGCTTCTTCACTTATAGCTTACTTTTGGTTTTGCAGATGTTTTTATGGCCTAGTCACACTAGAGAAAAAACAGGATGGCAACCTCCTTGTGACTGAGGAAAATTAGTAGTTGAGCAGTGATTGCATTTAGTTTTTCTTGGAAGTAGTTGTGGCATCTAACCTGCCAACAGTACTTTTCCAGATGTTGCTCACTCAATCTGCGAGTTACCGCTTTTGACCACAAGGCGATTGCACAGGTGGCCTACTATAAGGCAACTTTATAAGGATCATCATTCCAAGCAGATAGTGTGTATGTGCTAACTTGACTCTATTCAGTCATAAACTGATAAAAGACTGATGGCACTTACTGTTGTTTAACCACCGGCGTGAAAACACCAACGCTGCTTTGAAGATATGAAATGACTGGCAATGAAAGGCAATGAGTCTGCAAGTTTATTGCATGGTTGCAATAATTTTGGCAATATTATGGTCTCCAGGCCACTGTATTGCTGAATGTTTGAAGTTTGGCAATACAGCTGTGACAAAACTATATGACTGAAACACTAAAGTCCTCTCCCTTATAAAAAGAAAGTGAATTAGAGCTGGACTTCACACACACCACACGACATTTTTGGCAAGCTAGCTTCTTGTTGTGGTAGCGCTCCCTGGTCTCTCTGGGTTGTGGGTGAATGGCTACATTTCTCTTAAAAATATTTTCTAGAACAAACACCACCATGGCAGGTAAGTGTGCATTCAAAATTTTACTCAATGATCTCCCCAATACTCAGAGCATGTTACAATCTAAAGAGTCCCACCATAAACACTACCAGGTAGGAACCAAAATTACCTTTCATAAGGAGTTATAATAAATAACTTAAATGTTACACATACATTTTAAAGTGCAGTAAATAATAATGAATTAAATATATAATGCAAAGTCACAAAATAATATTGTACAGCCTAATATGCAACATAAGTTCATTTCCAGTCTACATAAATTAAATGATACAAAATTGAAGGGCAGTAACTAAAGTTACACTAAGATAACAAGCTATCATTAGAAGTCGTTAGTTAAATAAGGAAAAGGCACAAAACGTTGCCATAGATATAAGACCTGCACAGTTGGATATGCAATTAGACAATTAGGCTCCCTGTGCACAGAACATTACCTTGTGAGCTTTTATGAAAATTAAAAGATGTGATGGCAGACATCATGTATTCGTACTTGTTTATTCAATATGTTGGTTATTCTATCACACACTTGTCATACATATGCTCAACAATGATGCATGTATCCTGTGTACAATCTGAGACTGTCTGGCAAGTAAGCAAGGAGAAAGGGAGCCAGGGGTAGAGAGAGTTGTGTGGTAATTATAGATCAAGAGGATGGTAATTCTACTGAGTCTCTATCCCTATAGATTGGGGGTGGGGGTGAAAAAGGAAAGACAGTAGAGAGGAGAAAGAGGGAGACTCAAGGGGAGTGAAGGAGCGGAGAGAGAGAGCACAGACTTTGGGAGAGAAGTGAAAGGGAGGAGAAACAGAAAAGTAGATCAGCGGGAAGAACCAAAGTGCAAAAAGGAAGGGCGAACAGGAGTGGTAGGAAGTAGAAAGAGGGGAGGTGAGAACAATGATCATATAATCATTTAAGGATATTTTCTTCTTTTTTTAACATTTGCACTTTTCTACCTGTCAGTTATTTGGCTTTTCATTCTGTGACGACTGTCACGGCTGCACAGCAGTCGTGTGGTGAATTGAGAAAAGGATCCAAGATGCAGGCACTGACTGGGGTGCGAGTGAAAATTTATTTGCAGAGGTGATAAAGTGACAAAACAGGAAGAACAGAGCGGGGAGTAAACAAACCTAAACTGGGAAAACTAAAGAACAAAACTTAAACCAGACACTCACAGGAGGAGGAGCGAAATGCACAAAGAGAGATGGCAGAGAGACGCAGAATGAATACCAGGTAACAGAATAATGCAGACTGACATGGAGTTAAACAGACGACGCGACAGAGAGCTCAGGAAAACACAGGGCTTAAATACACGGGGAGTAATCAGGGAATGGGCCACAGGAGGGAGACACAGCTGGGAGCAATAAGGCTAACGAGACAGGGGAGCGGTAAAACTGAACACACTGACATGAGACATGAACTTTCAGAATAAAACAGGAAACTAACAGACACAGAGAACCAGACCGGACACTGAACTTGACAGGCAGACTCATGAGCAGACACAATAACACCATGGACAGACAGAGGGAACACAGAGAAGTGGAAGCAGGCAGGCAAAGAACAGAAACCTAACAAATGGCAAAATCACAACAGAATACACACTCGGAATGAACAAAAGCATAAGGAAACACAAAACACTGAGTCCTCAGACTCAGGACCATGACAGTACCCCCCCCCCCTCAAGGGCTGGCACCAGACAGCCCAACAGAAACACAAAAACGGACCAAAGCCAAAAAAATCCCCCACGAACCAAAAAACAGAAAACGACCCGACCAGGGCGGGCGGTGGGGGTCCAGGACGGAGGGACATAGTCCGAAAAGGCCCAGACGGACAAGGTCAGGGGGCCGACCCGGAGGCCAAAACAGTTCAGTTCCGGGGGCCGACCGTGTGAAAGGCAGCAGCAGTGGGGCAGGTCCGGAGGCCGGCCACGCAGTAGGCAGTGGTGTGGAAACAGTTCTGGGGACCGACCGTGCAGACGGCAACAGCGGCGTGGAAACAGCTCTGGGGGCCGACCGTGCGGACGGCAACAGCGGTGTGGAAACAAGTCCGGAGGCCGGCCACGTGGAAGGTAGTGGCGGCGTTCAGGAGGGCGTCCACAGTGGCGGAGATGCCCAACAAGCGGCCTGGCAGATGACCGACGATGTGGAGGTGGTAGTAGGGGACCTGAAGGCTGCGTGGCCCCTGCAGCCCCAGGCGAAGCGGAGGCTGGACCAGACGAGGCGGAGGTGGAGGCAGAGGCTGGACCAGACGAAGCTGATGAGGCTGAAGCAGAAGCGGAGGCTGGACCAGGCGATGCTGATGAGGATGCTGGAGCCGGACCAGGCGATGCTGATGAGGATGCTGGAGCCGGACCAGGCGATGCTGATGAGGATGCTGGAGCCGGACCAGACGAGGATGAAGCGGAGGCTGGACCAGACGAAGCAGCTGATGAGGATGAAGCAGTGGCTGGACCAGACGAAGCAGCTGATGAGGATGAAGCAGTGGCTGGACCAGACGAAGCAGCTGATGAGGATGAAGCAGTGGCTGGACCAGACGAAGCAGCTAATGAGGATGAAGCAGTGGCTGGACCAGACGAAGCAGCTGATGAGGATGAAGCAGTGGCTGGACCAGACGAAGCAGCTGATGAGGATGAAGCAGTGGCTGGACCAGACGAAGCAGCTGATGAGGATGAAGCAGTGGCTGGACCAGACGAAGCAGCTGATGAGGATGAAGCAGTGGCTGGACCAGACGAAGCAGCTGATGAGGATGAAGCAGTGGCTGGACCAGACGAAGCAGCTGATGAGGAGGAAGCAGATGCTGGACCAGACGAAGCAGCTGATGAGGAAGCAGATGCTGGACCAGGCGATGCTGAAGCAGATGCTGGACCAGGCGATGCTGAAGCAGATGCTGGACCAGATGCTGGACCAGGCGATGCTGATGAGGAAGCGGAAGCTGGACCAGGCGAGGGTGATGAGGAAGCGGAAGCTGGACCAGGCGAGGGTGATGAGACTGCAGCTGGTGATGAGACTGCAGCTGAGGGCTGGACGGGCTCCTCAGGCCCCCCAGCTGACGAGGCAGAAGGCTGGACGGGCTCCTCAGGCCCCCCAGCTGACGAGGCAGAAGGCTGGACGGGCTCCTCGGGCCCCTCAGCTGACGAGGCACATGGCTGGACGGGCTCCTCAGGCCCCCCAGCTGACGAGGCAGATGGCTGGACGGGCTCCTCGGGCCCCCCAGCTGACGAGGCAGAAGGCTGGACGGGCTCCTCGGGCCCCCCAGCAAAAACAGTCTCAGAACCAGTGGGCACTAAAGCCCCTGGCACACACAGGACAGAACCAGCAGGTACACGGGTCTCTGGCAGGGACGCAACAGAACCAGCAGGCGCACGGGCCTCTGGCAGGGACGCAACAGAACCAGCAGGCGCACGGGCCTCTGGCAGGGACGCAACAGAACTAGCAGGCGCACGGGCCTCTGGCAAACACATGGCAGACTGCAGCTGCACAGAGCATTGGGTCTGCTCAGGCAGCGACGGCCGGGTGTGGTCCTCAGCTGGCTTCTTAACCGCCAGGGGTCCTGAGTCTGCTGGGGGCTGAGACCCAGCCTCTGGGGAGGCCCTGGGGCGAGTAACAGTCTCTAAATTAGCCAGTTTCTGAGAAACTAGAGTGGTTTTAATGCATTTGTCTCTCCGCTCAAAATGGGTGCTAGGAACGAGATTCAAAATGGGTGGCACAGACACAGCCTCCAGTATGGAGGGAACGGGTGATCG
Organism: Aulonocara stuartgranti; assembly: GCF_965226115.1. Lineage (NCBI taxonomy): Eukaryota > Metazoa > Chordata > Actinopteri > Cichliformes > Cichlidae > Aulonocara > Aulonocara stuartgranti. Next base: position 30,330,740 of record NC_138945.1, on the reverse strand, counting down.
GGCTAATGGCATAGATGCAGGCTGGGCTAATGAACTGGCTAAAGGCTGATGTACTGGTTGAAGTGAGACTGGAGTTGGTGGTGGAGTGGATGAAACACAGTCAGCTACTATTCTGCCCTCACTAGGGTGTAAAGCTGGTTTCTAGCTTGGCAGATAGCTAACAGGTCCACAATAAACATCCAGGAGTCAGCGGATACGTTTTAGATGTTTACTGTTGAAGCACTGTAAAACTGGTACAGAAACAAAAATAAAATATTACATTTCTGCTGTAATTGAATTTTCTTTACAACATCAAACATTAAGCCATGCACTACAATGTATATAACACATAAACACAAACGTATCCAAACCCTTTCACTAGTTATTAGGCTCACGCATTTAGCGATTAGCTTAATGCTAACATTACATGGGAAATCCCATAGACGGGCTAACGTGTTAGCATCGCGGCCGTTTTTCCTCACAAAAGAAAGTTTTCCACACAAATCTCTAAACTGCTACACATAACTATCGCGGGAAAGCTTACAAAACAGATAGCAACTACTTACAGGCATGTGCTCTCTCAGGCTGAGCAAGAAAAAGTGAACAAAAAGTGGAATAGACGACAGTTTGTCTAAAGGACTGTTTTTCACTGGTGAGGTACTACGGCAAGTCTGCTGGTACAAAAAACACACACCCAAATGATCATGCCTGCCTTAAAGGGGCAGCACACTCCCCGCCTGGTATAGAGTACTATACCACTATGTCCCTCTGAGTAACAACACAACTTCAGTGGCGGGTCTCGAATACACCCTGGGGGTGCCTCCTTGAACAACTCTCACCTCCACTTTCCGGACCCTGCTGTCTCGACCCGGAAAGGTATTTACCACAAGCCCTGTGGGCCATTGATTTCGTTTAGCCTCCTTGTCCTTTAGGAGCACAACATCTCCAACTTGCAGGTTGGCTTGTTCTGCTTGCCATTTCCTTCTTGGCTGGAGTGTCGTTAGGTACTCTTGACGCCATCTTTTCCAGAATGAATCCGCAAGACTTTGAACTTGCTTCCACTGACTTCGGTAAAGATCCTTGAGGTCGATGTCTTCCAAGGGAGCAGACACGGAGTCCACCTTTTGTGTTAAAAGCATAGCAGGGGTGAGTATGGTCGGCATGTCTGGATCTGACGACACAGGGACTATTGGCCGGGCATTCATGATGGCTGCGACCTCTGCCATCAACGTAGTGAGCACTTCGTGTGAAAGATTAGGGGAATGCATCTTGAGTAAGATGCTATCCAAAATGCGGCGAGCCATCCCTATCATTCTTTCCCATGCTCCCCCCATGTGGGAGGAGTGTGGAAGATTGAAGTCCCACGTGCAGCCTTGGTCTCTGAGGTAAGAATGAAGTGTTGCATCTTCTGGGGTTATACCAAGTTCTTTACATGCACCGACAAAGTTTGTGCCTCGGTCTGAACGAAAGAGCTTTGCTGGACCTCTGATGGCAGTGAATCGCCTAAGCGCATTTATGAAGCTTGACGTAGACAGAGATTCTATCACCTCCAGGTGAACTGCCCTTGTTACTAAACAAGTAAACATAACAGCCCAGCGCTTACTCTCTGCAAGGCCTCCCCTCGTGCGACGGGCACAAACCGTCCATGGTCCAAAAACATCTAATCCAACTTGGGTGAAAGGAGGAGATTGGGTCAACCGATCAGCAGGTAAGTTGGACATTTTTTGTTTTTCCAGACTTCCTCTCAACCGCCTACAGACGACACACTTGTGTATGATACTTGATACAAGTCTTTTTCCTCCCAGAATCCACAGTCCAGCGGATCTGATGGCCCCTTCCGTGAAGTGCCTACCTTGGTGTACTACTTGCTCATGATAATACCGCACCAACAAGGTAGCAATGTGGTTGCTTTTGGGAATGATTATGGGATGTTTCTCTTCCCGTGAGATTGCGGATAATGACGTGCGGCCACCAACTCTCAGTACACCATCTGAATCCAAGAAAGGGTCAAGTTTCCTGAGAGGGCTGCGTTTTGAGACAAGTTCTCCTTTGAACAGGCTCTTGAGTTCTTCTTTGAAGGCCTCGTGCTGTACAGTCTGTACAATTACTGTTCTTGCCTGTATATGCTCATCTACCTTTGTCAAATCTCCCTCCAGGATCTTAGCACAGGATCTGCCTTTCTGGATGAGCTTTGCTATGCCACATACAAGTGTCTTCCAGCTGGAAAAGCGCTCGAACCTGTGTGAACCAAGCTGTCTTTCAGAAGCTCCTGTCGCAAAGGCTGCTATTAGTGGACGCACGTCTGCATCCCCGTCTGGTTCAACGAGCTCAAAGAACTCTGGTGGGGTAAGTGCAACTCGCTCGTCGTTTTCAAGAAATGATGGCCCAGAAAACCAGTTTGTATCTCTCAACAGTGCAGCTGGAACTGGTCTGGTACCATGGTCAGCAGGATTTTGTTCTGAACTGACAAACTGCCACTGTTCAGGCTGCGAAGACTTCCGGATGCGTGCTACTCTGTTAGCAACATACACATAAAACCTCCGGTTGGCGTTGCAGATGTAGCCCAGCACAACTCTGGAGTCGGTGTAAAACTTCACTGTGTGGATTTCCACATCTAGCTCATCCCTCAAGATATCGGCCAGCTCAACTGCTAGTACAGCCGCACAAAGCTCTAGACGGGGCACAGTATGGGAATGCCGGGGTGCTAACTTAGATTTCCCCATGCAGAATCCTACAAGACAGTGTCCTTCATCATCAACTGCCCTGAGGTAGGCAACTGCAGAGATGGCCATGGTGGACGCGTCGCAAAAGACACATAACTCCCTGTGCCGTGTGGAAAGCAGAGAAACAGGTAGGTATGGCCTTGGTATGTGAAGTTGCTCGAGTGCCTTCAGTGAGTCTCTCCAAGACTTCCACTGTGCCACTTTTTCAGCAGGTATCGGGGTGTCCCAATCGCAATGCTCAGCGCATAACTCTCTGACTATAGCCTTGCCCTGGACTACTATAGGACCTGCAAACCCCAACGGGTCGAATATGCTGTTAACTGTGGAGAGAATACCTCTACGGGTAAAGGGCTTCTCCTCCTGGGAGACAAGAAAGGTAAAGCTGTCGGTTTGAAGGTGCCAGTTGAGACCTAAGCTTCTCTGCATAGGTAACGGATCCACACCTAGCTCTAGGTCTTTCAGCTCTTTAGCACGTTCCTCAGGTGGAAACGCCTCCACTACTACGTCGTGGTTGGAGGCTATCTTATGTAGCCGTATGCTGGAATCAGCCAACATCTCCTTGGTTTCTTTCAGCACTCGGATGGCATTGTCATCGGTGGGGAAGGAAGCAAGACCATCGTCCACGTAGAAGTTCTTTAGAACAAACTGCTTTGCTTCTGCACTCTGGTCTTCCTGTCCTTGCAAAGCTGCTCTTCTCAAGCCGTATATGGCAACAGCAGGAGAGGGGCTGTTGCCGAATACGTGCACGGTCATCCTATACTCTGTGATGCGCTTGGTGGGGTCATTGTCCTCGAACCAGAGGAAACGTAGGAAGTCTCGGTGATCGTGGCGAACCTTGAAGCAATAGAACATTTGTTCTATGTCTGCTGCCACCGCTACAGGTTCCTTGCGGAAGCGGATGAGCACTCCTAAAAGTGAATTATTCAAGTCAGGGCCACTCAGCAGGATGTCATTCAGTGAGACACCATCCTGCTTAGCGCTGGAGTCGAACACTGCCCGTACCTGACCTGGTTTTCGCGGATGATACACTCCGAAGATTGGTAAATACCAGCACTCCTGTTCACCAGTGGGTGGTGGTACTGGTTCAGCATGACCTGCCTCAAAGATCTTCTGCATGAAGGCAATCATGTGTTCTTTCATATCTGGCTTCTTCTCCAGCATGTGCCGTAATGTCAAAAGACGCTTGACTGCTTGGGCTCGGTTGTTAGGGAGTTTGTGCCTTGGTTGCCTGAAGGGTAGTGGTGCCACCCAACTATTCGAGTCATCTATGAAGACCTCGTTGTCCATTATTTCCAGAAAGAGTTTGTCTTCCACAGACATAGCAGGTTTGTTGTCGTGTGGCGTTTGCCGGAAGACCCCTTCACCAAGGCCATCTTTCCCATCAAACAGGATTTCGGATGCGTTAGCTCCTAGAAACTGATGATGCTGCTCTGGAGTGTCAAGCTTCTCTTTGATGTAGAAACTGTTAGTGCAAGGGTCGAACAGAGAGGTACGACCGTTACTCAGCACGTTGCACCGATAGACGTTTACAAACTCTGGTTTGTGAGCTCTTCCGAGACAAACCTCTCCCACAATCACCCATCCCAAGTCGAGACGCTGGGCGTAGGGGGCATCGTGGGGCCCATTGCATTGCTCTCGAACCTTGTGTGCCTGTGGTACATCTCGACCGAGCAAGATCAGGATGCTTGCTGATGGATCTATAGCCGGGATTTTATCCACAACCCGCTTGAAATGTGGATAATGTCTGGCGATCTCAGGTGTGGGGATTTCAGACTTATCATCAGGAAGCATGTCACATTCGATTAAGGTGGGGAGTGGAATGTGAGTCTTACCATCTAATGACTCCATGATGAAATTGTTAGCTCGGCGCCCTGTTGTTTCCATAACTCCTGAGCAGGTCTTCAAGGTGTATGCTGCCACGCCCTCTGTAACTCCAAAAAGCTCAAAAAACTCTGTTCTTGCCAAAGACTTATTGCTTTGCTCGTCGAGAACAACGTACGCCTTAACAGCTTTCTCCCTCTGGCCAGCTGGATAAACTCTGACAAGACAGATTTTGGAGCACGACTTTGCTCTGACGGTAGTCCCACAAATGTCTGTGCATTTTGCTGTGACAGCTTGAGGAGCTTCTTCTCCTTGCTCCCCGCCTTGCTCTCTTGCGGTTACAGGAGTCTCTGATATCCAGGGGGCCGGCCCTGGGTGTAGCGCAGTAGGGTGGTTCTCACTCTTGCACTCTCTGCACTGAACGTTTTTGTGGCAGTCTTTTGCTAGATGAGTGAACGAAGCACAACACTTAAAGCAAATATTATTTTCTCTAAGATAAGCTTTCCTTTCATCCAAAGATTTACTCCTAAACCCACGACAGTTTCTGAGGGGGTGTGGTTTGTTATGGAGTGGGCATTGTTCATCTGGTTCGGCCCTCCTCTTCCCTGAGGGGCTGGCTTGCATGTTTTTAGAGTTTGAGGAGACTTCTGTCTTTTTGACAGAAATGGGTATTTTCATGTTTGATTTGAAGGGGTGTTCTGGCTTCCCCGTCCTCCAACCACTTGTAAGAAGGGCAAAGCTTGGATCATTGAGCGTTTTGGCTTGATCACAAACAAACTTTGCGAAGAAGGAGAACGGTGGGTAAGACGCTTGATGATTTTCTTTGTAACGAGATGCTAAAGAGACCCACTTGTCATGCAGGGAGTATGGCAACTTTTGGATGATTGGAGTGATGCCCCGAGATGTGTCCAGGTAACTGAGGCCTGGTAGGAACCCATTGGCTCTGGCGGCTTCAAGCTCCAAGAGAATGTCTCCCAGCTCTCTCAGCTTTTGATTTTCTCGATTTGAGATTCTTGGAAAATCATCCAGTTTCTTTAGGAGAGCTTCTTCTATTGCTTCTGGCGATCCATAGCAGTCTTCCAACCTTTGCCATACCATTCTTACACCTGCAGCTGCATCGTGTATGTGGACTGCTCGTATCCTCTTAGCATGCTCTGATGACTTTGGTCCCAGCCATTTACATAGCAGATCAAGCTCCTCTCTTGACGTCAGTTTTAAGTCCTCTGTAGAACTGTGGAAAGATTGCTTCCAGGCCCAATAATTTTCTGGCTGATCGTCGAACCTTAACAGCCCAGAGCTTATCATCTCTCGCCGTATTAGATACTTGGCCAAGTCTGTGGTCGATGATGAAGTGGGCTCGTCAGTCCTGGCAGCACCTGTATGAGACTGAGGCGGTTGGTAGCTACTGCTGTATTGTCTCATATCATGTGACTGTGTCTGGTGTCTGTAGGTATCCCTGGATGGATTTAAGCTGTGTGAATGTTCTTGCTTGAACGGGGCTGTCCTGCAGGGGCTTTGAGTACGAGGGTAAAAGGGAGTGGCATCTTGACTCAATTTGGATGTTCTCTGAACAGGCAAGTCGTATTTGCTGATCTCATCACTGTCGACTGGTAGTTGGTGCATCAGAGTTGGTATGAGTTCTGGTAGCTGTGAGTTTTGGTGAGGTTCAGGACTTGGATTACGCTCAACGTATTCATTTTTTAGGCTAACCCGATCTAACTCCCCAAATTCGTTTTCAACGGCTGCTTCAAGAACATTCGCTTCAGCAATGGCAGCTGCAGCCGCGCTCTCAAGCCTCAAGGTATGCAAACTGGCTTGCAGCTCTGCTTTCTTCCTAGCAGCCTCAGCTGCTGCTTTTTGTTGATCTTCCTCAATATATGCTTGTGCTTTTAACATATCTGCCTCTTTTTGTGCAAATAGTGCTTGAGCACGTGCAGCCTCTGCTTTTGCCCGTGCTCTGGCTGCAATGGCACTGGCTGAAGAGCGCTGACTGGCACGTGAGGTGTTGGAGCATATTGACCGCGTCTCAAGCGTGTCGTCGTTACTATCCATTGTAGCTTAGAAGAAACAGAAGAAACTGTGTTCCACGCAGATCCACTTTTCTGTAGGTAGCCGTGTTGGGACGATGCCTTTTTACTATTCTGCCCTCACTAGGGTGTAAAGCTGGTTTCTAGCTTGGCAGATAGCTAACAGGTCCACAATAAACATCCAGGAGTCAGCGGATACGTTTTAGATGTTTACTGTTGAAGCACTGTAAAACTGGTACAGAAACAAAAATAAAATATTACATTTCTGCTGTAATTGAATTTTCTTTACAACATCAAACATTAAGCCATGCACTACAATGTATATAACACATAAACACAAACGTATCCAAACCCTTTCACTAGTTATTAGGCTCACGCATTTAGCGATTAGCTTAATGCTAACATTACATGGGAAATCCCATAGACGGGCTAACGTGTTAGCATCGCGGCCGTTTTTCCTCACAAAAGAAAGTTTTCCACACAAATCTCTAAACTGCTACACATAACTATCGCGGGAAAGCTTACAAAACAGATAGCAACTACTTACAGGCATGTGCTCTCTCAGGCTGAGCAAGAAAAAGTGAACAAAAAGTGGAATAGACGACAGTTTGTCTAAAGGACTGTTTTTCACTGGTGAGGTACTACGGCAAGTCTGCTGGTACAAAAAACACACACCCAAATGATCATGCCTGCCTTAAAGGGGCAGCACAGCTACTGTTATGGATGTTTTGAAAATGCCAACTTGTGAGAGGTCAGTTACCACGAAGGTAGGTAAACGCCGTGTACTGTCTTTACCCTCCCCATGAACGGCCCCAGAAAACACAGTCCCAGAAGCACCAGCGTCCTTAAAACTCACCACAGCTGGTCGCACAGGAGTCCCTGAATCCGGCTGTGGGGTGAAGCGTCGGTGGCGCGAATGTTTCCTCCCCACCGCTGACGGCTCCGACAGGCAGGGAAAAACCTCTGGGGGGTCGGGCCGTGAAACCTCCGGTGGGTGAATCTGAGACGGATGCTTTGTGGCGGTCGTAGTCCATTGTTGCTGGGCACAATTGGCTACTTCCCGAGCTTGCACCGCTTCCTGGGCTTTATGCAGCTCAGCGATTAAGTCTGTAAATCCCCGGACCTGGTGGAGATAGGGATTTCCGGCCAGGATTGCCTCAACGGCATTTATCCCCACAACTTTCGCTCGTGCATTGGAGGTGTGGGTTACCCAGTCCACCAGGCGTAGGGCACGTGTGAGGTCGCTCTCCCCGGCCAAGACCGCTGGATCCATCTTGTGGTCGCGTCGTACTGTCACGGCTGCACAGCAGTCGTGTGGTGAATTGAGAAAAGGATCCAAGATGCAGGCACTGACTGGGGTGCGAGTGAAAATTTATTTGCAGAGGTGATAAAGTGACAAAACAGGAAGAGCAGAGCGGGGAGTAAACAAACCTAAACTGGGAAAACTAAAGAACAAAACTTAAACCAGACACTCACAGGAGGAGGAGCGAAATGCACAAAGAGAGATGGCAGAGAGACGCAGAATGAATACCAGGTAACAGAATAATGCAGACTGACATGGAGTTAAACAGACGACGCGACAGAGAGCTCAGGAAAACACAGGGCTTAAATACACGGGGAGTAATCAGGGAATGGGCCACAGGAGGGAGACACAGCTGGGAGCAATAAGGCTAACGAGACAGGGGAGAGGTAAAACTGAACACACTGACATGAGACATGAACTTTCAGAATAAAACAGGAAACTAACAGACACAGAGAACCAGACCGGACACTGAACTTGACAGGCAGACTCATGAGCAGACACAATAACACCATGGACAGACAGAGGGAACACAGAGAAGTGGAAGCAGGCAGGCAAAGAACAGAAACCTAACAAATGGCAAAATCACAACAGTATACACACTCTGAATGAACAAAAGCATAAGGAACACAAAACACTGAGTCCTCAGACTCAGGACCATGACAACGACACCATTTGATGTGACATAACTAAAAATATCAATGTATGAACTCATTATCCACCAGAGTGAAGGGCACACATAATTTCAACCACTGCGGGTACTCTGACCTTCTATAGGGCCTGTAATAAATTGGCCTATGTTTTTTTTGTCTTTTGGTTGTTTGTCTTACACACATACTGACTCAAGCTTCAACCAAAAGGATTAAGGACAATTTCAGACCCATTGCCAAAAGATCCTACATTCTAGCCTTTGCTTGTATTATCCATGTCTGCCATAACCTTATTACAAATAATATATCTTGGGTTCATCAGTGGCAAAGTATTTTCTTAAACAATACTGACCAAAAAAAGAAGAGATAAATCTTACTAACCTTATCCCAGATGAAACCAGGGTCATACTGTATGGTATATAAGTCTTCCTATCATAGTCCCTTGACATGCAGCCTAACTTTGTAGGGAATAATATCAGACAACACAGCAAAGCCTTATTATAGCAGATTGGACAGAATCAGACAGCCACACATACTGTAGATATCTGGGATCATGAAAGCAGCTATGTGTTGTATGGGTTGTCATTACATTGTCAAACAAGGTGAGAGAATGTGTATAAAAATGTTAAGCTGTCCATCTGTTTGGGCCCTTTGAGGTGTGACATGGTGGCTGTGACACACTTTGCAAGATAACAAGACAGGGTAGAAATTGTCATACCCAGCTCTCAGTTATGCTCCTGACACATGAGTGCTGTTGATCATGCCATTATCAAGTTAATATTATGCAGCCAGACTGTTGCATAAGGGCGGTGTGAAAATTTAATCAATGATCAGTCTATTCCACCTAACTCATGTCAGTGTGTAATTTACATCTCTCTGTTGTAGGTGGTAAGAAATAGTTTTAACTTTCAGTTAGTTTTGATTAAAATTCTGCTTGTTTGCTTTGACATTTTTGGACTATTTAAAAAAAACATTTGTTTTACTCAAATTTTTTAAGCTGTTAAAAGTTATAATGTGTCTTAATAGCAACACTGAAGGCATTAATTTGCTGTTTATGTAACAAAGTGCTCAGAGATAATAGTTTCATCATAAACAGATTTCCCTTAGATTGTTTCACAATTATATGCACGCTCTTTGGTTCTGTCCACCAGTTCAGAAGTTTTGGCGCGAGATATGTGAAGACTTATCAAAGTGTCTGAAATGTAACATTCCAACTTCCCCTTTAGTGTGTTTGTTGGGCAGCTTAGATAATGTCACTACAGAAAAGAATATCGCCCATTTGGTTTTCACTGCCCTATGCATAGCCAAGAAAACAGTCCTCATGAACTGGAAAAATAAAAATAATCTTGATTCCAGTCAATATAGAAATTATCTATTAGATTACATTAGTCTTGATACAGCCTCTGCCACCACATCAATTGCTCTGGGCTCCTTTGATCAGCTCCATCACCTAGTGGGGGTGGGGGGTCATAGTTTGGTCCCACCTTCGCTGTTGTGATTGGTGTGGGGATAGGGACAGGCTTGGGGCGTCAGGGGATTCCCCAGAAGCGTCTTCCTTGGAGGGCTCAACCCGGGGTTGCGGTCATGGCCTGTTAAGGGCTCTGTTGGCTCTTAGGTGACGGTTTCCTCGTGGCTGCATGCAGCGGGGCTAGGGGAGGGTCTGTGCTGACGGATGTGGGTTACTGACCTGGGAGTCTGGCTGTCTCTGGGTGTGTCCAGGGCAGGCGGGGTTCTGGGGGTGCTCCGTCTCTGGGCTGGGGCCCTGGCTGGGCCTTGGGGGCTTGGGTCCTGGTTGGTGTGTTGCCGGGGTTGTGGGCGGGTGGGTGTATGGGGCCCCAGTCCTGGCGCAGGGTGCCGCCGGTGCATCAAGCCACCTGGGGGGCTCTTCTACTGGTGGGGGAGGTTGTTACATCTTGCAGGAGCTCTCTTCTCTTCAGGAACTCACTCTGCAGGAGGGGGAGATACAGGAGAGGTGGAGGAAGATCTCAGCCTGGGCGTCTATTGTCTTGTGCAGTTTGGAAGATGAGTGGATGACGGGGTGGGTGCAGTTTTCTCTGTGGTGGGGTTGGGTGGACTCTCCCGGGCTCTGTGGGGCCGGGCGGCACTGCTGTACTGGGTCCTGGTCGGGAGGGGCCTGGGCCCCCTTTTCCCTGGCAGGTTGCAGAGTATGGGGGTGCCTACTGGGGTCAGCGCGGGAGCTGGCCCCAGGGAGGGGTCACTTGCCCCTCCCTTCCTTCCCTCCCCATCTCCAGCTTCCTCCCCCTTCCCGCTCCACCACAATCACCCACACATGCAGGGCCTTGGGGTAAAGATGTGTCACCAAGGTGCAGGGGAGGCATCCCCCCCCCCTCTGTCCCCTTCTGGCTGTCTCTGCCTCAATTTTATCCCACAACTTAGACATTCACATTACTCACAATCTCATAACACATACATATAGGATCTTGGGGGTGGGGGTGGACACCTCACCCCTGGCGTCGTTGCCCACCTCTCAATTTTAAATACACGTAGACATTGAGGGCTATCAGGAGGGGCTATGCGCTTACCTGCTGCTCTCTGGCAGGTAGCTCCATGCCCTCCTGGGTTTTAAAGGCACCTTAGAACACACATGCATCAACATTACATAAGAGCGGGCGGAGGGAGGTTTGGAGTCTTCACACACCCCCGTTCTCTGTGGGGCCTCCCTGCTGCTGCCGAGTCGGGGCGGTCTGCTTCTCCCCACCCCAGGGAAAAGGGTAACACCACCTGGGTCTGGGTGCAGTTTCCCCCTCCAGGGGCAAGGGTACATAGACCCGGGGCTTAGAGTACGCTTGGGGAGTGTGAATGTATGTACAGTGTCTCTTTATGTCTGTCCCCACGTTGGGTGAGTGCTGAGTAATTGCATATGAGAGCATGAGGGTGGGAATGGATGTTTGTATCTGTGTGTGCCTGTACAGGGAGTGCAGAATTATTAGGCAAATGAGTATTTTGTCCACATCATCCTCTTCATGCATGTTGTCTTACTCCAAGCTGTATAGGCTCGAAAGCCTACTACCAATTAAGCATATTAGGTGATGTGCATCTCTGTAATGAGAAGGGGTGTGGTCTAATGACATCAACACCCTATATCAGGTGTGCATAATTATTAGGCAACATCCTTTCCTTTGGCAAAATGGGTCAAAAGAAGGACTTGACAGGCTCAGGAAAGTCAAAAATAGTGAGATATCTTGCAGAGGGATGCAGCAGTCTCAAAATTGCAAAGCTTCTGAAGCGTGATCATCGAACAATCAAGCGTTTCATTCAAAATACAGGGAGTGCAGAATTATTAGGCAAGTTGTATTTTTGAGGAATAATTTTATTATTGAACAACAACCATGTTCTCAATGAACCCAAAAAACTCATTAATATCAAAGCTGAATGTTTTTGGAAGTAGTTTTTAGTTTGTTTTTAGTTGTAGCTATTTTAGGGGGATATCTGTGTGTGCAGGTGACTATTACTGTGCATAATTATTAGGCAACTTAACAAAAAACAAATATATACCCATTTCAATTATTTATTTTTACCAGTGACACCAATATAACATCTCCACATTCACAAATATACATTTCTGACATTCAAAAACAAAACAAAAACAAATCAGCGACCAATATAGCCACCTTTCTTTGCAAGGACACTCAAAAGCCTGCCATCCATGGATTCTGTCAGTGTTTTGATCTGTTCACCATCAACATTGCGTGCAGCAGCAACCACAGCCTCCCAGACACTGTTCAGAGAGGTGTACTGTTTTCCCTCCTTGTAAATCTTAGATTTGATGATGGACCACAGGTTCTCAATGGGGTTCAGATCAGGTGAACATGGAGGCCATGTCATTAGTTTTTCTTCTTTTATACCCTTTCTTGTCAGCCACGCTGTGGAGTACTTGGACGCGTGTGATGGAGCATTGTCCTGCATGAAAATCATGTTTTTCTTGAAGGATGCAGACTTCTTCCTGTACCACTGCTTGAAGAAGGTGTCTTCTAGAAACTGGCAGTAGGACTGGGAGTTGAGCTTGACTCCATCCTCAACCCGAAAAGGCCCCACAAGCTCATCTTTGATGATACCAGCCCAAACCAGTACTCCACCTCCACCTTGCTGGCGTCTGAGTCGGACTGGAGCTCTCTGCCCTTTACCAATCCAGCCACGGGCCCATCCATCTGGCCCATCAAGACTCACTCTCATTTCATCAGTCCATAAACCTTAGAAAAATCAGTCTTGAGATATTTCTTGGCCCAGTCTTGACGTTTCAGCTTGTGTGTCTTGTTCAGTGGTGGTCGTCTTTCAGCCTTTCTTACCATGGCCATGTCTCTGAGTATTGCACACCTTGTGCTTTTGGGCACTCCAGTGATGTTGCAGCTCTGAAATATGGCCAAACTGGTGGCAAGTGGCATCTTGGCAGCTGCACGCTTGACTTTTCTCAGTTCATGGGCAGTTATTTTGCGCCTTGGTTTTTCCACACGCTTCTTGCGACCCTGTTGACTACAGGGAGTGCAGAATTATTATTATCTCTGCGACCTGCTGGAGCGGGGGGGCAAGGAGGAGTTGGCCGTCCGACTGCGGTCTGGAGTGTGGGGCCTCCCTACTGCTGCGGAGTCGGGGCGGTCTGCCTCTCCCCACCGCAGGGAAAAGGGTAACACCACCTGGGTCTGGGTGCAGTTCCCCCCTCCAGGGGCAAGGGTACCTAGACCCAGTTCGTAGAGTACGCTTGGGGAGTGTGATCGTGTGTACAGCGTCTCTTTATGTCTTTCTCCACGTTGGTTGAGTGTGGAGTAAGTGCATATGAGAGCATGAGGGCGGGAATGAATGTTTGTATCTGTGTGTGCCTGTATGTCTGTGTCTATATGTCAGGTTGGGTATCAGACGCCACCTCTCTGGGGACATCTCAGGCCCTCCAAGGTTTGGAGGCCTATCTCCACCCACCACCACTTCCCCTGCCAGTGGCGGACTCCCTCAGGTGTCGGTGCGTTGGTGGCTCTTTGTGTCTGGGGGTGGGCGTCCGGGCTCACTCCTTGGCGGCCGCTTATCGGGGCCTGGAGCCTGGGGCTCACTCGGGCCACTTCGGAGGTGGGGTGCCCCTGGCTTCTGCTCTGCGGCTGCTGAGTGAGCCCTCATCTGGGACTCTCCTCAGCTCTTACTGGGACAGTGGCGCGGCTGCCCCTCTGTTGGTCTTCCTTGGTCTCTTGTGTTCTGGGGGCCTCTGGATGTCTGGAGTTTTGATCTCCTCCATACCTGCTTCATACCCTGGAGGACAGGGCTGTGGCTCCCCACACTCCCTAGCAGATCGTTACATGGAGAAACCTTTGGAATGCAAGCATGCTGATCCACACAGGTATGCACACGGGTGTACACACGGGTATTCACAGACGCGGACTACAGCTTTCTTGGTTGCTGCCTCAAAGCACATTGTGCGCTGTCTATCTTGCGTGCTGCACAATATCGTTTATTATTTAGTATCTACTGATATCTACTGCTAGCTAGTTTATTGTGATGGTGCCGTTTTTTTTATTATGTTGCTCTTTGTTGTTTGCTTTCTCTTCTGTTTTTTTTTTCTCCATACAGGTGACCCAGGTGTTTTTTTTTTTTGTTTTTTTTTCTTTCTTCCCCCCCTTCTCACCGTCTCTTCTCCCCTTTGGTTTTCTTTCTCTCCCTCTCTTTCTTTCATTCTTTCTCCCTGTCCTATCCCCCAGTCATGTCTGTCCCATCTTTTAAAAAACGAAAATAAAACAAATACATAATTATAATAAAGGTCAACCAAATGGACCAATATGGCAAGGCCATGATGATCCACTTGGTAAAGTAAATCCACTTGGCATCTTTGTTGGCCTTCAGACAACAATTCTGATGGCTAAAGATACAAACGGGACAGGCAAAAAAAAAAGAAAAGATTGTTTCGCTTTTATCTTGAATTTTGGCAAGAGCTTGTTCAAAACCTACTGGTTTCAGCTAACTCACTGAAATTTGATTGCTAATGGATCCAAGAAATTTCTGTAGAAATCATTTTAGGTTACTTGTAGGATGATGAACTTGTGCATCTCCTTGTACAAAACAGAAAAGAACAGAGGAAGGAAGATAATAGTAAAAAGTGAAAGCCAGGGAAGAACAGAGTGCACCAGAAAAAACATGAAAGAGTTGAATGTCAGACATAAACAATCAGAAGTGGAAAAAACCCAGTAAAAAGAAAAGGGGAAAGGCTCGGGTGTAGAATGGCAGAAAGAAGAATGATCAGCGATATGGGGTTAGCTACAGTGACACAGATTGAAAATGCAATAGAGAGAAGAATGGATAGAGAAGGTAGTAAATGAGAGATGAAATAGCAGAAAATACAGTGAAAGCAATCATGGGCAGGCTAGAGTCTGCCTGCTCTCTTGTTTCTTTAGGCTGAGATATCTCAATATTGACACAGCTACGTGTACACAGAACAGTCTCCTTGGATGGAGTCAGGAAGATATACCGCAGCTTGCATCCACACTTTAAAGCTCGAACACCTCATTGATGTTTTTATCCCTCCAAGGATCGACATCAGGACAAAGCCTGAAGTCTCACTCTTCTTCAAACCGAATATTAAAACTCTTTCTTATGTGGCCTGAATATGAAAATCAGATCAGATACCTGGCCTCTACCTCACCTCCTTAGAAGCAACTAGCAACAACTCTGTCCTTTCTATTAAGATCTAATTTTCCACCTCATCTGCAATGTTAAAGATTGAGCATATGTCTAAAGGAGAGACTCTAATATATATAGTAAAGTTCACCTTTGATGTATTTGGAAGTAAGAGTTTTGTTTAACTGTTACAGTTTTACTCAATATATTAATGTAAGTTGTATTCAGTGTATTATGCTACAGTATTTAAAGTGTATTTGAAGCAATTTGTTTTGAATAATTTTGGCAAAAGGGATGTAATGTGTAGTATAATCATGGTACATAAAAAAGTGGTAAGGAAGGTTAATAAGAACTTTGTACATAATGGGGGAATAAGAAGTGCAATAATCGTACATGATGAAGATTAAAATAATCTGGAAACTGTAAATACACTGATACACAGCCAAATGCTTGTTGAATTGTTTCTACCAGCAATTGATTTTCTTTTACTCTCTGCTCTCCTCACCTCTCCTCATTTCTCCCCTTTGACTGGTCAAAGCATCACCTCTAATCCAATGGCTTCATTAAATGATAAAGAATGGCTTTAATGAGCTCCCTTGTCCATTCAGAGGAAGAAATAAAGAAAGAAAGACAGACAGAAAGAAAAGAGAAGGGAAGAGAAGGTACGAAGGAATGTGGCTGTTATTAAAAACTTGACCAATAATAACTTTAAGGAGCAAAAAGTTTAGTGTCTTATTAAATCTTACATGTAGCTGGACAACTGTTCCTCACAAAAGCCTGCATGCACGACATGACGTCAGTCCACGCTTCATGACACTCCAGCCAGACCATTAAATACCTCAATAGTCTGGATCCGAAGTGATAACACCTTCATTAATACAAATCCAGTTCTCTTTGTCAATACTAATTAGCAAAGTTTGACAGAATTGTTACAGGACAAAGAGCCACAAACTTGAGTAAGGCAAAGTATTTCTGTGCTTCAAAGTTTGTTGTGTTGGGTGTGTTATTTACAAATCAGTTTAAACTCAGAGATGCTTTGAAGTCAAAATCAAATTCACAGTTTTTCTAATACATAAAAAATTGACTTGAAGCCTTAAATTCTCCTTCAGATCGCAGTCATGCATGTGAAGTGTGAGCCGTTAAAGTTTCCTTTAAATAGGTCTGAGAAAGACAGATTGTAAGTTTAAGGTGTAAAATAAATATCGCACATGGGTTCTGACTTGGCCGTGGGTTCTAAGCAAACGCAATCAACTGTGCGGACCATGTTCTTCTGTATTTGTATTTGAAATTCATTGATGCTTGTGCAGTAAGTATGTTTAATGTGTATACCAGTAGAGTAATCAGCCCAGCAGTATTTGTATTTGTAAAGAAAACCTCTCATCTTCTCCTGGACTTCTCACCATTGCCATATCCTTGAGTATGTTATGGTCTGCTTGAGTCCCTGTGATGTAAATTTCATCATCACAGGGTGGGTGAGAGGCTAGTATTTGGTCCTTAAAAAAGAACTACTGTGGTGTCTTCAGCAGTGTACATCTGTAAGCAAATGTAATCCCAGCATTGGAGATTCATGCAGCAGGACCTCTGAGACAGTCTATCTTGTGAAAATGAACAGAATTAGGAGCTCCGCTTAGTCGGGGGCATTATTCTTTGACAGGATCACATATGTTTGCATCCATCCAACCATCAATTTTCTTAACTTCTTATCTAATTTAGAGTCCCAGCAGAAGCTGGAGCCTGTTTTTGTTGACATGGGGCAAGAGGTGGGGTACACCCTGGACAGGTCACCAGAGCAGTCCTAATCACTGCAAGTCACTGAAAACAATGATCCCTTTAACAATTTGATAACACTTATATTAGGAAAACTTTGCTCACATAATCAAGCGTGAACTTGATGCACTAAATTTCCCACACCAACCCTCATTCCCATGTGAAAAAAGAAAAACGCTCCCTCCTCCTAGCCATACCTCTACCTCATTCCTCCCCTTTTGTCTTCCTTGCTTGGGAGTGATGCAAAGGTCTTAAGAGATCAGGGCAGGATATAAAAGAAGAAACGTTGCTCATTAATTAAAGCTACCCAAATCGGATTGAATAATAATGGACAGTGAATACAGAGGGCCGCTTGATTCACCGGATGACAGAGCAGCTGGCCTGAGGTAACTCCCGTGGCCGCCATGTTTGCGTGCAAACTTCCACTTAGTGTTGATGTTCACAGCAGTGTAAACGCACAGGCTAAGGCATGCCTCGGTGTGTGTACAGTCGTCGGGTTAGCGTTAGTGTTTGTTAGATTGTGTGTATGGCGGAGTTCATGTTCATATTTTATTGACGTAAACTCCTTAGAGGGCGGCTAAAGCTGGCACTGTGTGTGCCTACAGAGAGCTGTGTGTTTTGGCTGAGGGGAACTGTAGCAATCACACACAGATAAAAACATCACAATACAGAGAGCAAGGATACCTCAACGCAGTAACTGAGGGGGATAAGAGAGCATGGAAGCTGTGGTGAGGGTGCACCAACGCACATGCACACACACGTAGACACACCAAATCTGGCTCTGCAGACTTATGTGCGGATACAATTTTACAGGCTCTTGTTATAAAAAGATGGGCGTTTGCATTAAGTACACACACACATAAGAACAAAGATGCAAACACACATGCAGTTACCCATAGGGAAGAGCGTCTTTTCTTCAAAGAGATGCAAGCACACAGTCAGTTTTTATGTAGCATGGACACAATAAAAAACTTTCACACTCATACATTCTGCATGAGGTTTATCTGACTTTAATAAATCCTCGGTCGCATGCATGGGAAGTTACATAAATCTCTCTTCTCCTCTCCTTACTGCACTGCATGCTGGGAATGTGAGTGAGTGCATGAAGGTTGTTGGTGAGTGTGTGGAGCTGATGACTTGGGACATCTGGACTGCATGTTTTTTCTGACTTTCATTCTTTACACCTGCTTCTTGATGAACTGTAAATTGTAATCAGAGTGGTACTTATTAGCAGAGATGGGCAGTAACGCGTTACTGTAATCTGATTACTTTTTTCAAGTAACGATTAAAGTAAGGGATTACTATTGCAAAAACGGTAATTAGATTACCGTTACTTTCCCGTAGGAACGCTGCGTTACTGCGTTACTAAAACCGTGATTTTTTTGCGAGAATGTCTCATGACAATGACGTTAGCAAGTGCGACGTTGTTTGATTCCATAAAAAGTGACAAAAACATTAGTGTCCGTTGTGTGTGGGAAGAAAACTTCTTTGTACAGTGAAAAAAAAAACCCTAAACAAGCACCGAGTGCGCTACGACGTAATGAGAAATTCACAGAGAAACTCACGGATTCTTCCACTGACCGCTGCGGCACACCTGCACCAGGGTAAACCTCCGCCTACCCTACTCCTGCTTTACAGGTGAAAATAGAGCAAAAGGACCGCTAGTCTTTGATGTTATTTCTTTTCTGCTGTGTTTTACTTGCATCTATTTGAAAGACTGAGTGTAAACACAAAAAAAATTTTATTTTATGTGCTGGAATGTGCAGAAAATAGGTTTAAATGTTAAACAAATTTCTTCAAGTCAGAGAATGTTGCATATAATTAAATTTTTGCTTGATGCATAAAGTTAAAAGATTAAAACTGATAAAACAAGTTTTAAAAAGAGACTTTTCCATTTGATTACATTTTGTATGATGGATTATGTAGAAAAAGTAGAATTGGGCTGAAAGCTCTATCGCTTTATCACCTATTCAGATTGTAAATCGTGTTTTTAAAAAGTAACTAAGTAATTAATTACTTTTGAAAATAAGTAATCAGTAAAGTAACAGGATTACTTTTTTGGGGAAGTAATCAGTAATTAGTTACTGATTACTTTTTTCAAGTAACTTGACCAACACTGCTTATTAGTGTCCCTTCTACTCAGCTGAGCACTCAAGCGTACTGTCCTGCAAGTGTCATTTACCCAATCACATATTCACACACACATTCGTGACCGTGAAAACATTTCAATAAGGAGAGGCCATTTGGTAGAACTGAACATGATTTATTCAGATACAGAATTCAATTAAGTTATTTGGCTATTAGGCTTAGGTGACCCATCATAGCAGAACAGGATCCTAGCAGGAGTTAGAACAGTATCCTCTGGAGCCTAGACATTGGTGTTGATGATGCTGACAGTGATGAGCACTGAAATTTAAATCGTGCAGAATAGAGGCTGATTGGCTCCCAGAAGGCAGGCAAGAAAATGATTGGACTAGAGTAATGAAGTAATGAAGTATTTATATAGAGTTTGAAAGCATGGAAAAGAGGGAGTGAATAGACTAAAAGCCAGGAAAGCAGCCAGATGATTTCAGGTCTGCCTTATTGAACTGGGGGTGTCTTTCATAGTTAAATACAAAAATACAACACTATTTATGCAAGCTTGAGTAGTATGACATGTTTTGAATTTGGTGTTCAAATTGGGGGGGCGGCTTACTGAGCTTAAGCCCGAGTCATTTTATGAGAAGCCCGGAGTTGTTTGGAGTGCAATTTTTTTCATAGTTAGATGCCTGACTGACAACTGTATAAAACAAAAACTACACACAATATTCGAAGCACATAGCGTACAGTCGTAAATTCCTCCTAATTTTGGTATGATCCGAGCTCAGGCACTAGGCCACTGAGCACAGCACTTACACATGTGAGCGAGGGGGGAGAAGCTGCTGCCTGCGAGTTTGCTGTAGGAGAAGCGGAGCCAGGCAGACAGAGGAGAGCTTAAGTTTGACCAGGTACCAAAGCAAATCATTGGTACTGTACAAATAATGTAAACATGATGGTGTATCGCAAAAGATTGATATCAAACTGATCACTTGACCCATATTACGTTACTTGCTCTTGGAGTGAATCAACAAATGGCGAAATGAAAAAACAAGCAACAATGCTGTTTTTTTTTTTTAGACACTCTTAGCTTACATATGTGTTTATTTCATATTTTCAGTTGTTACCCTCCATGGCTAAACAAAGCCCTCTAAATCGGTTTCAGTAATGTACTGATATACAACAATGGACATAAGGAGCTTCTTTCAAAGAAAAAACTCAGGGAGATGTTATTTTATATATTATTCTTTGTATGTTGTTCAGTATATTTCTATGCAAAACAAGAGGAATTTCAACACACAGCAGTATATTCACAGTTGAATATTTACATACACTTTAGGGAAAAAACATAAAAACATTTTTTTTTCGGTTAAACATCAATTTAGAGTAAACTTGTTTTGTTTTAGATAAATAAATATTGAAATATCTTTTGAATTAGTTAAATGTCAGAATAAAGAGAGACAGAGCTGTCTATTTTTTATCACTTTCATCAAATTTAGGAGTACATATAAACTTAGTTTATTGTTAATTAATAAGAAAACGACGATTCCATTCTGATAGGTTAGTAGAGTCCATGTGAGTAAATTGGTGGCACACCTTGTGTTGATAGGAGTTATGGGGGTAGTTCAGCTTCACCACTAGGGGGCTGTCTAACCAAATTGTGATATATACTGTGTCGTAGAAGCAGCGGCAGGTTATGTTTACGTACATGGATGTGAGCCACGTTAAAATAAAGAAGCTTGCTAACTACTACGGATGTTTTATTGAAAACACGACATGGTACCAGGAGTGGGGTAGTAAAGCAGGTCATCATGGACAGTGTTAAGCCACCAGATGCCGTCAACTGGAACGGAAATGTGGACTGTGAGTGGCGAACTTTTAAACAGCGGTTTATGCTATACCTGCAAGCTGTCGGCCTAGATAGTAAGCCTGATACACGGAAGATTGCACTGCTTCTTACCGTAGCAGGTCCACAAGCGGTGGAAGTATATAACACGTTTGTGTTCGCAACTGCAGAAGACAAAGAAAAGTTTGACGAAGTAGTGAGAAAGTTTGATGAACACTGTTCGCCCAAAAAGAATGAAACATTTGAGAGGTACGTCTTTCGGTCACGTATACAACAACCTTCAGAGAGTTTTGATACGTTTCTGACTGACCTCAAGTTAAAGGCAAGAACATGCAATTTTGGACAGCTGCAAGAATCTATGATAAGATATCAGATCGTATTTGGAATAAAAGATATAAAGATAAGAGAGAGGCTTCTGAGAGAGGCGGATCTGACTTTAGCAAGTGCTGTGAAAGTATGTCATGCCAGCGAGCTCGCCATACAACATGCAAAAACCTTCAGCAGGTCGCCGAGGGAAACAGACACGGAAAGCACAGCTGTAGCTGCAGTTAATACACGGCAGGCAGGGCGCACGTACAAAAAAGAACAGAAAGAATCAAAAGACACTTTCTTGTGCAAAAGATGTGGCACAAAACATGGAAGGAAACAATGCCCAGCTTATGGTAAAATATGCAAAAAATGCAATGGACAAAACCATTTTGCCAAGCAATGTTTTTCAAAGAATAAACAAAAAGAAAGAGTACACACAGTAGAAGAAACTGCTCTCAGTGACACGTTTTTTGTGGGAATGGTAATGCAGCAAGATACACCCATGGACCAACCTGCAGTCAGTACAGTGAAGCAGGACAAATGGACAGAGATGTTACCAGTGAACGGAGCCCTGGTAACTTTCAAACTGGACACAGGAGCCAAGGCTAATCTGGTGAATGAGCTGGATGTGAAAGCGATGAAAACGAAACCACACGTATTCCAAAATAACAGTTTACTCCAAGCATATAATGGAGAACCAATCAAAACCAAAGGTAAATGCAGGCTCCGGGTACAAGTAAAAGGAAAATATCACAGTCTGATGTTTATCATTGTGCCAGAGGGACATGAATCTCTGTTGGGAGATAAAGCATGTGAGAGACTCGGCCTAGTCAGACGGGTATACAGTATAAACAGCTCTGAGCCCAAAAGTGTGAAAGAAATCGTGGATCTGTACCCAGACATATTCAAGGGGTTTGGAGTCTTACCCTTCACCTACAAGATAAAGCTGAAAGAAGGAGCTCAGCCTGTGGTTCATGCACCTCGACGTGTTCCAGCTGCTCTTAAAGACAAGCTTAAAGAGGAACTAGAGCGGATGGAGGCACTGGAAGTCATAAGAAAAGTTGAAGAACCTACTGAATGGGTTAACTCCATGGTGTGCATTAAAAAACCAACCGGCGCTCTTAGAGTCTGCATGGATCCGAAAGACTTAAATGCTAACATACAAAGAGAGCATTACCAGATACCTACAAGAGAAGAAATAACAAGTGAAATGGCTGGTGCAAAATTTTTTAGCAAACTAGATGCGTCCCAAGGATTTTGGCAACTCAAGCTTCATGAGGACAGTACAAAATACTGCACGTTCAACACGCCATTTGGGCGTTACTGCTTCTTGAGAATGCCTTTTGGAATTTCTTCAGCTCCTGAGATATTCCACAGGACCATGGAGCATATGATCGAGGGAATCGAGGGAGTCAGAGTTTATATGGACGACATCATTTTGTGGGGATCCACACTACAGCAGCACAATGAGAGACTAGTAAAGGTTTTGGAAAGGGTGAAACGTTATGGACTTAAACTGAACAGAGTAAAATGTCAGTTTGGCGTGGGTGACATTACCTTTCTCGGTGACAAGCTGACAGCCGAAGGCATCGAGCCGGACAAGGAAAAGCTACGAGCTATACTGGAAATGCCACGTCCTGAAGATAAAAAAGGTGTGTTGAGAATCCTGGGAATGGTTAACTTTATTGGAAAATTCATCCCAAGCCTGGCGGCCAAAACAGTGCACCTGAGACAGCTTCTACACAATAGCTGCGAGTTCAGATGGAATGAAGAACTGGAAAACGAGTGGCAACAACTGAAAAAGACACTTACAACAGAGCCAGTTTTGTCGTATTTTGATCCAAAAAGAAAAACAAAAGTGTCAACAGATGCATCGAAGGCCGGGATCGGCGCAGTGTTGTTGCAGGCTTATGGAGACCACTGGAGGCCAGTGGCATATGCCTCAAGAGCAATGACAGAGACAGAATCTCACTACGCCCAAATAGAAAAAGAGACATTGGGGCTTGTTTTTGGATTTGAAAAGTTCCACACCTATGTCTATGGTTTGCCAACATTTGTGGCAGAGACTGACCACAAGCCATTGATAGCCATAATCAAGAAAAACTTAAGTGAAATGTCTCCACGCATTCAAAGATTGATGATGAAACTACAGCGCTATGATTTCAACTCGATCTACACACCAGGTAAACACATTGTGTTAGCAGATGCACTCTCTAGGGCCACAACCCCAAACAAAGAGCAAAGCTCCACAGAGATGGATGTAAATATATATGTAAACCTGGTAACAGAGTCACTTCCTGTGTCAGACAGAAAATCACATCAGATCAAGGCTGAAACACAAAAGGACTCTAGTCTGCAAAGAGTTATAACACTGTTGAATGGGAAATGGCCAAGAGGTGAATGCAAAACATACTACAACATAAGAGCAGAACTAAGTGTTGTGAATGGACTTCTGCTAAGACAAAACAGAGTAGTATTTCCACACTCACTGAGAGGAGACATCCTGAAAAGACTGCATGAGGGACATCTAGGCATAGAGAAATGCAAACGGAGAGCCAGAACAGCAGTCTATTGGCCAGGTATAAATGCAGACATTGAGCAAATGGTTTCCACTTGTGATACGTGTATCAAACACCAGGCAAAACAACCAAAAGAGCCTCTGACCATAACAGACATACCGGAGGAACCATGGCAGAAAGTCGGAACAGACATTTTCCACCTAGGAGGAAAAAACTACCTGCTGGTTATTGATTACTTGTCAAACTATCCAGAGATGGCATTATTGTCCAACATGTCAGCTACTTGTGTCATAACGCACATGAAATCAATATTTGCTAGACATGGGATACCACAGATTGTTCATAGTGACAATGGACCTTGCTATAGTTGTAGAGAATTCCAACTATTTGCTCAGGAATATGACTTTAAACATGTGACCTCAAGCCCCCTGCATCCACAGTCCAATGGGAAAGCAGAGAAAGGTGTGCACATTGTGAAACAGTTACTAAAGAAAGCACAAGATGGTAAGGCAGATCCTTATTTGGCACTACTGAGCTACAGAGCATCACCACTGGAGCATGGCAAGTCACCAGCAGAAATATTAATGGGAAGAAAACTACGGACCACTCTTCCTTACACAACAACCAGGAAACATAAACAAGTGAGAGACAAAATGAAACAGTTGCAGAAGAGACAAAAGGTCAACTTTGACAAGTCCTCAAAAAGTCTAAAACCACTCGCACCCAATGAAGCAGTCAGAGTGGAAGATGCAAACATCTGGGAAAAGAGAGCAACTGTACTGGAGGAGGTAAACCCAAGATCGTACAATGTGAAAACTGAAGATGGACTGATATTAAGGAGAAATCGGAGGAGTTTACTGTACACTCAAAAGACAATGGGACCATCGGAAGAACAGTGTGATGACAACAACACACCACCTAAACCAACAACACCCGTGAAGGACAGTGTGGAGCAAAGAGACCAGCCACCCATTGTCAGAAGATCAGCACGCTCTATCAAGCCACCTGATAGACTAAACCTTTAAGCATATATATATATGTATATGTTGGTGTATACATATATAGCTAGATATATATGCATATATCAAAAAGGAACTTTCTGCATTATTGTGTGTTCCGTAGTTTACACTGTCACAAGTGTTTGTGATGTTATTCAAGCTATGCAATGTTAGGTATGTTTCCATAGTGTTGTTCAGCAGCTAACATCTAAAGAAAAGGGGATGTGTTGATAGGAGTTATGGGGGTAGTTCAGCTTCACCACTAGGGGGCTGTCTAACCAAATTGTGATATATACTGTGTCGTAGAAGCAGCGGCAGGTTATGTTTACGTACATGGATGTGAGCCACGTTAAAATAAAGAAGCTTGCTAACTACTACGGATGTTTTATTGAAAACACGACACACCTGTGGATGCATATAAGGCAAAACACAGAGCCTGTTTCTTTGACATGGGAAAATCATGAGATATCAATCAAAACACCAGTAAAAGAACTGTGGAGCTCCATAAGTGTGGCTCAATTTTGAATACAATTTGGGTGCAATTTGCAATTAAGAAATACAGAGTTTCTCTCTTTACTCTTAAATTTAACAAATATGTTTTTTATATTTATCAATCTAAAAAAAAATAAACATTTAGTCTGATTTGATGTTATAATTAAAAAAGTGTATCTGTTTTTATCTGAAGAGTGTGTAAATATCTGGTTTCAACTGTATATTCGATGATGTTGACATTTAGGTTCCCTGATATCCACCATCATTGCAGAAAATGGTCTCACATTATAGACAGTATATACATGTAAATGTCTCTTAAAGGAGTTTGATGGCTGCCAGGCAAGACAGATTTTATGTCAGTTAAGCATACAATAATAGTTTAGTTAATGCAGCAATATTATCCATTGGTTTATTTAGCTAACTGGCCCATGGCTTTTTTCTTCTTTTTTTTTTTTTGCTCTGACTTCTGGAGTCATTGAAGACTAAGTACAAGAGACAAGACAATCTAGCTTGATCATCATTGGTTGTACACAAAACACAGATTATAACATTTTACCAAGTGAACACACGAAATAACTCGAAATAACTGCTGCTGATTGTCTGGAGTTAATCGACTTCCTGCACAATTTTAAAACAAATTCTGAATTCTTTATAAGCATTTGTATGAGCTTTATCTTATACTGTAGACTGCTTGATTTCTGAAACCTTAACTCTGAGCTGCACAAGGGAAGAGACTATAATGGACAACTTGTTTTTTATCTGGGACATTATTGATCTGTCCAAACTCCAGGAGAAAAAGCATTTGATAGAGTGATCATTGTTCAGAACATTTGAAGACTTTGTTTTAGAAAAGCTTTTATTTCTTGGATTAATGTGTTGTATTCACGTGCCACTGTTTGGCTAAAGGTGGGGGAGGACTTAGCTGACCGGTTCCTGTTCAGAGAGGTTGCCCTCTATCTGGGATGCTGTATGCTTTGGGCATTAAACCCCTCCTAAACCAGCTCAGTCAAGGTCTCATAGGATTGACCTTTGCAGGAGAAGTACAAAGCAAAGTAAGCTTGTCAGCTTGTGAGAACAACCAATATACCAACTACCTTTAACGAAATGGAGAAGGGATGAAATGTGTCTTGCTCGGAATTTATGATTATCATTTCAAGAGAAAAAAAATATATTTTGGAACTCATTATTTATTGTGTTTTTATGTTCATACAGCAGTCTGATGTTTTTGCTACAGGAGTATTTTTCCTTCAGTATAGGGCTTTGGAGTTGACGTCACGGCGCAATGCATTATGGGAGCGCAGCGCCATTTTCGGGGTCTACGAATCAAAACAAACACACTGTGTTGGAACGAAGACGACAAGAAAGATGCTTAAAAGCAGCTCAAAAGAGAATGAACTGTATAGAGACCGATTGCGTCCAGAGGCGAAGCAGCGGTACTTGCAGAAAATAACGTGCATTGGAAATGTGGACCCGTATGAAATAGGGCCGTGGAATAGAAACCCTGAAGACCAACCGCTATTGATGTAGCCTGACATATTTTCGTACCTTGTCTGTGGAGTCAGCGCGTACAAGTCGTCATTCAAGCAAAGGTAAGTCAGCTTGAGTACTGCGTGTGAAATGCGTTTGATTTCCCTGCAAACATTCAGATTAGTGCAGCATAAATTCATTCATGAGGGGAAATTACAGTGAGAACATGTGGAGGCTGTTAGGTGGATAACATAGTGAGTTCAGTGCATTGATGTGACATTGTCCTGAAGAATTTAGTTATTCTTTATGGTTAAAGAAATTGCACTAATTTATTCATATTTATTATAAATAATCCTAATTATGCATCTTGCTTCCATGTTTGTATCCTGTGTGACTAAAAATACATTTTATTTTACTTTTATACATTGATTAATGACCTGCAGAATCTCCTTATCATATTAAGTGATTCATAATTGTCACTTTATGCTTTCTCCATCTTGAAAGTGATTACATCCTTGCATCCTTGCGTGTTTAATTTTACTTTTCCTTTATTTTTTCACGAGCAGCACTTGTCTCCTTGTGTACGACCGACAAACCTTACTGGACATAAAAGACGGTCTTTCTTATAACTTTCCGGAGTTCAAGTTTTGCAACACGGACGCTCCGTTTGCAGACCCCCCATTCATCTCACCTGAGACGCCTTTGTTCTCTGGCCCTGGAGGCCGCAAACGCCGACGCAGAGGGAGAAGATCTGGCGTTCTGGTTCGACTGAGACGGCGCACTTACAGACCACCGTTACCCAGTTTATTACTAGCTAATATGCAGTCTCTGGAGAACAAGCTGTGCGAGCTTCGGGCACGGATCTCATTCCAGCGAGAGATGCGGGACTGCTGCGTGATCTGCCTCACAGAAACCTGGCTATCGGACAAAGTACCGGACTCCGCAATACAACTGCCGGGGTTCTCTGTGCACCGCGCGGACAGGTCACAGGATCTTACTGGGAAAAGCAGAGGCGGTGGTGTGTGTTTCATGATCAACAACAGCTGGTGTGATTATGCGAACGTGCACCCGGTCAAATCCTTCTGCTCACCGGACCTGGAGTACCTGATGATTAAGTGCCGGCCATTCTGGCTACCGAGGGAATTTACAGCAGTGATTATTACGGCTGTTTACATTCCCCCACAAGCTGACACTGACCGTGCACTCAGGGAACTGTACAGCGCGATCAGCAGCGAGGAAACCGCACACCCAGAGGCAGCGTTTATCACAGCCGGAGACTT
Organism: Aulonocara stuartgranti; assembly: GCF_965226115.1. Classification (NCBI taxonomy): domain Eukaryota; kingdom Metazoa; phylum Chordata; class Actinopteri; order Cichliformes; family Cichlidae; genus Aulonocara; species Aulonocara stuartgranti. The sequence goes on along the minus strand of NC_138945.1, from coordinate 30,302,874 downwards.
TAATAAGGGAAACCTGAAGAAAGTCTCACCAAAACTCCATCAACACATCCTTTTCAACACACGTGGAAACCGGCTACTCGACCACTGTTACACCTCTTTCCGGGATGCGTACAAAGCCCTCCCCCGCGCCCCATTCGGCCAATCAGATCACTGCTCCATCCTGCTCCTGCCCGCCTACAGGCAGAAGCTGAAACAGGAAGCTCCAACCCGGAGGGCGGTGCACTGTTGGACGGACCAATCGGAGTCTGCGCTGCGGGACTGTTTTGATCACGCGGACTGGGAAATGTTTCACGTGGCCGCCAGAGACATTGATGAATACACAGACTCAGTCTGTGGATTTATCAGGAAATGCGTGGAAGATGTCGTCCCATCCAGAACAGTCAAATCCTTCCCAAATCAAAAACCCTGGATTAACGGAGATGTTCGCGCGGCACTGGCGGCACGGAACACCGCCTTTGCCTCCGCGAACACATCGGACTACAAACACGCACATTACCAACTCCGGAAGACGATCAAAGCAGCCAAACGTGAGTACAGGGACAGGGTGGAGCAACAGTTTGACAACCCTCGGAGTATGTGGCAGGGACTAAACACGATCACAGACTTTAGAGGGAAAACCAGCACACCGCAGACCACGGCCTCTCTATGTGAGGATCTAAACGTATTCTACGCTAGATTCGACACAGCGAACACCATGAGACCGGACAGTGTGCGCACCGCGGATGACGTCAGTGCGCACACTGTGTCTGAGGAGGATGTGCGGAAGTGCTTCAGGAAGGTGAACGCACGCAAAGCTACTGGTCCGGACGGGATTCCCGGCCGCGTGAGTTCAGTGCATTGATGTGACATTGTCCTGAAGAATTTAGTTATTCTTTATGGTTAAAGAAATTGCACTAATTTATTCATATTTATTATAAATAATCCTAATTATGCATCTTGCTTCCATGTTTGTATCCTGTGTGACTAAAAATACATTTTATTTTACTTTTATACATTGATTAATGACCTGCAGAATCTCCTTATCATATTAAGTGATTCATAATTGTCACTTTATGCTTTCTCCATCTTGAAAGTGATTACATCCTTGCATCCTTGCGTGTTTAATTTTACTTTTCCTTTATTTTTTCACGAGCAGCACTTGTCTCCTTGTGTACGACCGACAAACCTTACTGGACATAAAAGACGGTCTTTCTTATAACTTTCCGGAGTTCAAGTTTTGCAACACGGACGCTCCGTTTGCAGACCCCCCATTCATCTCACCTGAGACGCCTTTGTTCTCTGGCCCTGGAGGCCGCAAACGCCGACGCAGAGGGAGAAGATCTGGCGTTCTGGTTCGACTGAGACGGCGCACTTACAGACCACCGTTACCCAGTTTATTACTAGCTAATATGCAGTCTCTGGAGAACAAGCTGTGCGAGCTTCGGGCACGGATCTCATTCCAGCGAGAGATGCGGGACTGCTGCGTGATCTGCCTCACAGAAACCTGGCTATCGGACAAAGTACCGGACTCCGCAATACAACTGCCGGGGTTCTCTGTGCACCGCGCGGACAGGTCACAGGATCTTACTGGGAAAAGCAGAGGCGGTGGTGTGTGTTTCATGATCAACAACAGCTGGTGTGATTATGCGAACGTGCACCCGGTCAAATCCTTCTGCTCACCGGACCTGGAGTACCTGATGATTAAGTGCCGGCCATTCTGGCTACCGAGGGAATTTACAGCAGTGATTATTACGGCTGTTTACATTCCCCCACAAGCTGACACTGACCGTGCACTCAGGGAACTGTACAGCGCGATCAGCAGCGAGGAAACCGCACACCCAGAGGCAGCATTTATCACAGCCGGAGACTTTAATAAGGGAAACCTGAAGAAAGTCTCACCAAAACTCCATCAACACATCCTTTTCAACACACGTGGAAACCGGCTACTCGACCACTGTTACACCTCTTTCCGGGATGCGTACAAAGCCCTCCCCCGCGCCCCATTCGGCCAATCAGATCACTGCTCCATCCTGCTCCTGCCCGCCTACAGGCAGAAGCTGAAACAGGAAGCTCCAACCCGGAGGGCGGTGCACTGTTGGACGGACCAATCGGAGTCTGCGCTGCGGGACTGTTTTGATCACGCGGACTGGGAAATGTTTCACGTGGCCGCCAGAGACATTGATGAATACACAGACTCAGTCTGTGGATTTATCAGGAAATGCGTGGAAGATGTCGTCCCATCCAGAACAGTCAAATCCTTCCCAAATCAAAAACCCTGGATTAACGGAGATGTTCGCGCGGCACGGAACACCGCCTTTGCCTCCGCGAACACATCGGACTACAAACACGCACATTACCAACTCCGGAAGACGATCAAAGCAGCCAAACGTGAGTACAGGGACAGGGTGGAGCAACAGTTTGACAACCCTCGGAGTATGTGGCAGGGACTAAACACGATCACAGACTTTAGAGGGAAAACCAGCACACCGCAGACCACGGCCTCTCTATGTGAGGATCTAAACGTATTCTACGCTAGATTCGACACAGCGAACACCATGAGACCGGACAGTGTGCGCACCGCGGATGACGTCAGTGCGCACACTGTGTCTGAGGAGGATGTGCGGAAGTGCTTCAGGAAGGTGAACGCACGCAAAGCTACTGGTCCGGACGGGATTCCCGGCCGCGTCCTCAGGTCATGCGCGGCTCAGCTGGCTGGAGTGTTCACACACATCTTCAACCTTTCCCTCTCTCTGTCTGTAGTCCCAGCCTGCTTCAAAATGGCCACCATCGTCCCTGTACCCAAATCCTCCACCATCTCCTCATTGAACGACTGGCGACCTGTAGCCCTGACCCCCATCGTAAGCAAATGCTTCGAGAAGCTGGTCAGGGACTTCATCTGCTCTGCACTACCCGACTCACTGGACCCTCTACAGTTTGCATACCGCCACAACAGGTCCACTGATGATGCCATAGCCCTGACACTACACACTGCCCTGTCACACCTGGAGAAGAGAGACACGTATGTGAGGATGCTGTTTGTAGATTACAGCTCAGCATTCAATACCATCGTTCCCTCGAAGCTGGACAGGAAACTGCAGGATCTAGGACTGAGCAGCTCCCTCTGCAGCTGGATCCTTAGCTTCCTGTCTGACAGACGCCAGGTGGTCAGACTGGGCAGCATCACCTCATCCCCCATCACACTGAACACTGGTGCTCCACAGGGGTGTGTACTGAGCCCTCTCCTGTACTCACTCTACACCTACGACTGCACAGCCACTAACAGCTCCAACATCATTGTGAAGTTTGCGGACGACACTACAGTGGTGGGTCTTATCACCAACGGTGATGAGACGGCTTACAGGGAGGAGGTCAGCGCCCTGACCCACTGGTGTCAAGACAACCATCTCACCCTCAACGTCGCAAAGACAAAGGAGTTGATAGTGGACTTCCGGAGGTGCAGAGAAGTACACACCCCCATCACCATCAGCGGCGCTGCTGTGGAGAGAGTGAGCAGCTTCCGGTTCCTTGGAGTACATCTGGCTGAGGATCTTACGTGGTCAGTACACACAAACAAAACAGTGAAGAAGGCGCAGCAGCGCCTCTTCTTTCTCAGGAGACTGAAAAGATTCGGCATGAGCCCCCGCATCCTCAGGACCTTCTATCACTGTGCCATTGAGAGCATCCTCACTGGATGCATCACCACCTGGTATGGCAACAGCACCGCCTACAACTGCAAAGCTCTCCAGCGAGTAGTGCGGTGCTCTGAACGGATAATTGGAGGTGAGCTTCCCTCCCTCCAAGACATCTACAGGAAGCGCTGCCTGAGGAAAGCGGGGAGGATCATCAAGGACTCCAGTCACCCCAGCCATAAACTGTTCAGACTGCTTCCATCAGGAAGGAGGTTCTGCAGCATCCGGTCCCGTACCAGCAGACTGAGAGACAGCTTTTTCCATCAGGCCATCAGACTGCTGAACACGTCATAGACACCTCAGCTTCACTACTGGAACTTCAACATTATGCACTCCACACTGTATATAAATGCCACTTGTTTTGCACATATTCAACTCTGTATATTTTATATATTTTATTATTATTATTATTATTATTATTATTATTATTATTATTATTTTTTTTTTTTACTATTTAATTTGTAAAAATGTGTATACACACACACACACACACACACACACACACACACACACACGTAGGAAAATATTTAGTATACACATCCAGAAATGCATACACTATTATATATTGTACATATATTTATTAGTTTCAGGTTGGCCATTCTTGTATTTTGCTCGTTTGTGTTGTTGTGTTTGCACATCTCTGTTGCTTGTGGGGCTCGCACACAAGAATTTCACTCGCATGTGCTGTGCCAGTGTGCCTGCACATGTGATGTGACAATAAAAGTGATTTGATTTGATTACATACTTTAGGTTCATTTTCGGCAGGCAGGTTTCTGACAGAGAACAGGCAGATTTAGAATATAACATGCAGAGTTCTATAGATGGATACATAAAAAAATGAAAAATTACATGTATGTGCTAACTTTCTAAACACTTTGTTACATTTATGATAAAGTAGATAAAACACATTTACGTCAGCCATGGCTCATAGTTCTTGTCTTTAAATGAACTTTGTCTGTGTGTGTTTCAGGTCCTGCACTCTCAAAGACTGAATGAACCAGCATTGCAGCCATGGGTCACTGTGAGCATCACAGGGAAGGTTGAAGCCGCCCACCGCACCTGTATGGCCAGAGTCGCGGAGACCTGCACCCATGTACTGTACCTGCTCTTCTGTTTAATGTAGGAGCAACAGTGTTGATCCGTGGCACAAGGACTGTTACAGATAAACCTGTATACTGGGTTTTGCTGGGTAATATGACCAAGATACAGCCAGAGGTTGGCCATAAGATAGACTTCTCCTCTTCAGCTGCCCCAAAAAAGGCTCTTGATCAAAACATAAACAGACCATCCGTATTGACAGGTAAAAGGAGCCATCCTCAAAACAGAAAAATCCCACCTGCTACTGTGGAGGAGTTGTCACTGCTATTGGATACTTTGCTGGAACACAGTAAAGCTGTGGGTTGTGGGAATGACCCATAATGTTTTATCTAGGGGTCTAGATTTATGCCTGTAGTGCACTGCCGTGTAAATAATTTGCATTTACTGAATATGTACTGACTGAGTACCACGTTTCAAAAGTTGAATAAAGAAACAAACTAATTTTTGCCTCTTTTTTTTAATTAAAACCACTTTATAGAACATCACATCAGTTACAGTGTAGAATCCATGTCATTTATAGTTTATAAAGGACAAAATGTTTACACAAAATCATGAGTGTTTACATGACATCACCCACTACTAACATTACTTTATTTACTGTATCTTTTGAAAAAATACAGCAATTTTAACAGCACAATACTTAAGAATATTTAACAGGAGCAGGTTTCATTTTCCCTGGTTTTATTATCACACTGTTCACCAAAACTCAGCAAACCTTCACCGTCTTATCCAGAAGGGTCACCTCTTCACCCTTACATGGAAGAAGTAATCTGATTGGCATGGTGGTATGTTTGAAGCAGGTCCCTTGTGTAGCGCTGGAACCCAGTCATGATGTTTCATCCATTTCATTGGCTGGTTTGCTGCAATAATGCCAAATAATTAGCAACTCTAAAAATAGAAGGTAGTTCTGCAAAATCACTCAGTAGGATGTTTGTTCTAATTTGCTATGACCTCAGAGCGCATAGAAAATAAAACTAATAGGCTATAAAGAGTGATATGAACATATTTAGAACTTACCGGAATGAAAATGTCTGGAGCACCAACAGATATTTGGAGATGGAAGAGAACAGGATATCAGCTCGTCTCACAGCTGCTATCCAGGCTAGACGCCTTCGTTTGGTAACACACGAGCTGCGTCATGTTGCTTCCAGGTTGGGAAAGAATGAAAAGATAAACCATTTTCAACCTTATTCTCTTGCCGGTCGTGTGATCGAACACTGCAGCCGACCACACAGCAAATACGAACCATGGCTGTTGTGTGTGCCTTCGCTCCCTTTTCACTTGCGCTAGACCCCCAAAATGGCGGATCGGGCCAAAATCCTTTCCACGCCCACCCCCGTGACATCACGCTCCAAAGCCCTATCGCCATAACCATGGTCCTGAGCCTGGCCCAGTGTTTTCAGTTGCAGTTTTGTAGTCTTAGTTAAGAGTATCCTTAGTTTTGTATTTTTCTTTAACTGTTTTTAAAGATTTATGATAGTGGTTTTTAACTTTTGAATTGCCTTCTCAGTCTGTTTCCCCAGTCATGTCTCGGTCTGTCTGGTCCCTTTGTACTTTATTTATGTAGTCAGTCGTGTCTCTGTTAATTCTCCCTTTGTGTTTGTCAAGTCTGTGGTCGTGTCCAAATTCATGGGCTGCATCCTCCTGAGGCCGCATTTGTAGACCAATTACGTCACAGCGACGCGCCGAAGGCTGTCCAAATTCGTAGACTCCTCCGAATGCAGCCGACAAATGCGTCCTCCTTTTCCCCGAATTTGAAGGATGGGTCGGGTGTGTCCTTCGTGGCCCACCATATCCCAGAATTCATAGCGTGGCCCAGCCAAACGACAGTTTCCAACAATGGCGGCCGCTACTAAGTTTTAAAATTACTCATACTAATCTTTCTGTGTCACAAAATAAACTTTTAACATATTTTCAGGCGAGAAAGTAGCTGTGTAAACATCAAATATCTGCTCGGTTTATCAAGATATCGCATATTTGCAAAAGTGCTTCGACGTTTTCGGAGACGTCTGCTACCCACCAGCTCAATAGCTAGCCGGGAGCTTGAGGGTCACTGATGCGGCCGAGGACGGCACAACTCCCGGCACATCATTTTCAGATCACCGCGGACTTTCGCTACTCGGGTTAAACGTAATATATAAGTCACTTAGACAACCTAAAAATGTTATTGTTGGGCTTTTTTCAGTGTTTTGTTTGTTCGTGAGTAAAGTTACTCGGCCAAAAGTTTGGCTGAGATTAAAGTTATTAGATTAGATAAAATAAAACTTTATTAATCCCCCGCGTGGGTTCCTCCTTGGTTTTTACACAGCTGACTAAACGTCAAATAGAAAACTGATTAAACAGAAGTGTGAGACGGTCGAGCATTTATACCAGTGTCCTGTTATATTTTAGATAGCAAGGAGCAGACGGCTGAGTTTATTAAACTCCACCGAGACAACGGTGACGCTAATCAGAAGGCTAGACCGTCCAATTTCCCCAGCCGTTTACTTCCGGCCTACCCGACCTTCTGAGGACCCGGCCCACGTAGACTGCAAAGGCCGGGTCCTCAGGAGGATGCAGCCCATGAATTTGGACAAGACCTATGTGTCTCAGTCTTTATCTCTTTGTTGGTTTCCTGTTTTATTTTGATAGTCTCTTGTCTCATCTGCATTGTGTTTTATTTTGCTTCCCTTTGTGTTATTAAGTGATCAAAATGATATGCGAAAAGATGAGTGAAAAGATCTTTAGCAGATTAAATATTAGCTAAGATTACACATATATTTCACAGATGGGTATCTGGAGTTTACAGGCCAAACCTTTCCATTTACAGAGATTTCTTAAAGATGTATCCGTCAAAGATCCTGTGAGCATTCTTCTGGATATTGTCTGTATTTGTGATAAATACAGTACAAATGTATCACTATCTCATATAGTCCTGCATTTTAGTGCTTTTATTTCAGTGGTGGATGGTGAATGTGTAGAGTTGGTGGTAGGCCAAACTCCAGTGGTACAGAGAGAAAGTTAGAGCAAACAGACAGTTTTCAGACATTGTATCACAAGATGATCAATAATGTTACTTGTTAAAGTAGATCAGCAAGGTTTTAAACATGTTTCGCAGACTCAAACTCTGTACAAAAAGTCAAAAGATGGTAGGTTATAAGCACCTTGGCAAATAGAAAGGATTTTGGTTACAAAAATGACCAAACCGAGATGGAATTAAGCAAGCGATCGTAGCTAAACAGATAAAAACTATAAACATAGACATATTATTCCTACAAGAAACACACAGCTCTCATAATTATGCTGTTGACTTGGAAAAGGCTTGGAAAGGATTTATTTTTATTTAAAGTTTTTGTACAAACCTCAGGGCAGGTGTGGCTATCATCTTCTCATCTAATTCCAATCCCCAACTAATAAAAGTAGCTGGGGACTGGAATTGGATCACTGACTCATAGTTAACAAAAATTAAACAGTTGAGGAAACCCACCTACTTTCTTTTACCAATTTGTCTTCTGTCATAGCAGAAAATAACCTTACTTATAAAATTTAACCCACATATTAAAGAACAGACATGGGTCAAAGTCACAGAAAGTAATGGAAAGACAGCCAGATTAGACACAATTTAAGAAAGACCAATAAGGAATAGAACACAGGTAGTAGAAAGATAAGATTATTGCTTGACAATAAGACCAACAGTAGGAAAGGAAGCTTTAAAGGGATCTTTAATTAAAGAGATAGACAGAGCATCTTCTATTAACAACATAGTTCCAGCTATATATGGGTTTAAGTTAGAAAACAAGTCATAATTTGGTGACACACCCGAAGCTTCCTGATAGCCATAACAACTAATCTAGCACAGTGAAGGAGACCATACAGATCTACAGTGAATGTGAAAATTTCACTTTAATTAGTTATCATATTGGATGAACCAGCCAACTTGAATGGATCTCAGAAGCCTTCCATAGAGTCACTCCTTTTTTTGAGCAGATGTCTGTTGGTGTCCAGCAGCTTATTGTCACCGTCCAGCGGGATTCAAAGGACTTCCTGCAGAGTTCTACAAATGATTTTGATCTGTGTAAGAAAAAGACTTGCATGAGACTCACTGGGCTCTGGGACAATATCACTGAGCTGCACAAGGGCAGTTTTGTCACTACTTCCAAAAAAGGGGAGATCTTAGCTTGCTTAAAAACTGGACACCAGTGTTTCCCTTCTGAGCAAATGAAACAAAATCATTGTAAAATTTCTCTCAAATAGACAGAAAGGATAGAAAGAAATGTTTTGTTATCAATTACAATTAGACCTATTAAATCTGGGAAATGCAAAAACGGACAATTTGCAATATCTGGCTGCCTTGAAATTCTGGTATCGCTTCATGGTTGCACTAAACCTCCAAATGCATTGGTGCAGGACAAAAATAAGAAACTGGTTGACAATTTGGGGACCCTTACCATTAAATTAAATCTGCAGTGCTGTTTGCAAAGTGATTGAAATTTGTAGTTGCATCACAGCTTTTTGTCTTTGGACTTCTCAGCATTTCCTGTACCACAACCCACAGATTTGGTCTGAAACAGTTTCTGTGCTGTGGGCAGTGTTGGTCAAATTACTTTAAAAAAGTAATCAGTAACTAATTACTGAAACAGTAATCCTGTTACTTTACTGATTACTTATTTTCAAAAGTAATTAGTTACTTCGTTACTTTAAAAAACATGATTTACAACCTGAATAGGTAATAAAGCAATAGATCTTTCAGCCCAGTTCTATTTTTCTGCATAATCCATCATATAAAATGTAATCAAATGAAAAAGTCTCTTTTTGAAACTTGTTTTATTAGTTTTAGTCTTTTAACTTTACGCATGAAGCAAACATTAAATTATATGCAACATTCTCTGACTGGAAGAAATTTGTTTAACATTTAAACCTATTTTCTGCACATTCCAGCATATAAAATAAAATAGTTTTTTGTGTTTACACTCACTCTTTCAAATAAATGCAAGTAAAACACAGCAGAAAATAAATAAAATCAAAGACTCAGCAGTCCTGTTGCTCTAGTTTCACCTGTATAGCACGAGTGGGGCAGGCGGAGGTTTGCCCTGGTGCAGGTGTGCCGCAGCGGTCAGTGGAAGAATCTGTGAGTTTCACATTCCCGTGGCAGTATACTGTCGGTGCTTGCTCGGATGTTCAGGGGGTTTTTCGCTGTAAAAACGAAGTTTTCTTCCCACGCAGTGAACAGCGGACAGTAATGTTTTTGTCACTTTTTACAGAATCAAACTCAAAGTAAGGTCAGTACTTCCACGCTTTAAACGCTGCACGGTCATACTTTCTCCTGCACTCGATATATTATCCATTGTTGATCTGCACACAGCTGTTATCACGAACGTCGCACTCGCTTACATCATTGTCATGAGACACTCGCAAAAAAATCACGGTTTTAGTAACGCAGTAACACAACGTGCTTACGGGAAAGTAACAGTAATCTAATTACCTTTTTTGCAATAGTAATCCCTTACTTTACTCATTACTTGAAAAAAGTAATCTGATTACAGTAACGCATTACTTGTAACGTGTTACTGCCCATCTCTGGTTGTGGGATCAAAAAAATTGACGGTATGGCTGGCATTCCCGGTGTCTTTTGGTGAGCATTAACTGTAAGTTCTGCAGAAACTCAGCCACTGGTTTGGACTTGTGATGTGTCGGTTGCGAACGAAATGGCTCTTAGAGCCGGGTCTTTGACGTGAACGACGCGAGCCGTGGGTTTTTTTTTTTTCTTTCTCTCACCCTCCCTCTCGCACTTTTTTCCCCGCTTCACTCTGCACGTGAGCCTTGTGCTTGCGCTGGGAAGAGGGGGGGGACGGTAGTTACAGTCGCAGTAGCACAGGAACAGAGCCGGAGGGAGAGACAGAGAAAGCGAGCCAGGGACAACAACGTCACATTAGAAAGGTATAGTAATCATCCACAACTATTTTCAGTTGCGGATGATAAAGGATTCAGAAAGTTTATTCATGCGGGCCCATATGACAGAGAATGTGCATCTTCTTTTTGTTTTCATCTTTGAATTTATATTTAATTGTGTTGTGGTTTGCAGTGTTTTGTGTTGTTTCACTTTAAATTTGTTTAAAAGGAAAAAGCTGAAAATTTAAATAGTTAAAAGTTGAAATGTGAATAGCTGGTTTTTGTATTATATGATTTATTTATTACATTTTATGTGGAGTGAATAAATAAAAGTATATTTACGGTGGCTCCTAGAGACAAAGCACGTAAAAACTCCAAAACACGTAAAAACTCCAAAGCACGTACAAACTCCAAAATACGTAAAAACTCCAAAACACGTATAAAAGACAACAGAAGTGCTCCAGGATGCTAGGCCCAGTGTTGAGCTTTTGCTACCTAGTGGCTACACAAGCCAGGAAGTACCAACGACTGGATTTGGTGTGTGGTAGTAACAGGTAAATGAACATTTTTTTTTAAATTATTTGACTATAAATGAATGCTTGTGTATAAATACACAAACAATACACATATGCTTTCAATTGTGTAATTTAAGTGATCTAGGTAGCTCTGTTTTGGAAGTTCAGTTAACGCTAGAAATGTGTTTTGGAGTTGGTACGTGCTTTGTCTCTAGGGGCCACCGTATATATTTATATATAAACATATATAAATAAAGCCACTTTTTTTTACATTAGTAATTCCTTTTGTGCATAATTTTATATTGTTGTTAATAATAAATTAATTAAAGCTTAAGAGCTGGAAATCCCATCACTAGTTTGTTCTGAAAGGTTCTATTGTAGTGTTTACTGGCAGGTATAAGGTGAGGTCATGAAAATGTACAACAGTGTTAAGTAAGTTGTATGTTATAGCATATTTAAGTTTTTCTCCCTGCAACTGTAAATAAACTGTTTCATTAAAAGATTGGTCAAAGGTCTCCTCTACTCTCCTCTAACATCTGTGATAGCAGCTGGGTGCGAATTCGTTCTGGAATAGCTGCCTAATATAATCACAGCTAATAGCATTATACTTCACACTATTTACATACTCACTGAATAAATTTCATCGTTGCCATCAGAGCTATGAACCCTCCCACACCTGCATTTGCTGCCTTCTTCCCTTTATCTGTAATTCACATCTTCATTCGCACATTCTGCTTCCTGCCGTCTTTATTACCACTTTCACCATTTTGCTTTTTATCTGTTTAAAATAAAAAAAATTAACAAAAATCTAGACTTTTTAGATTATAGCCTATGATCTAATATGGACCGTAATGGAGCAAGAGACACATACTGTCACGGCTGGCGGAGGGAGCCGTGTGGTGTGGAGGAAAAGGAGGACCCAAAATGCAGCAAACTGATGATACGAGTGACGTTTTATTTACAGGGTGGTAGTGGCAAAAACAGGCAATGAAGCACGAGTAATTACAAACGGAAACCTAAACTGGGAGAAACTAAGTGACAAACCTGGGACCATACAAAGGGGTGCGGGGCAGAGAGACGCAGAGACAGGAACACCATAGAACGCAGATGAATGTAGATTAACGCAGTGATACATGGATGAACGCAGACGAGCCGACGAGGAGCACAGGCAGACACCAACTATAAATACACACACCAGGTAATGAGGAAATGGCACACAGGAGGGGACACAGCTGGAACTTAATGGGCATAACGAGACACAGACCTACAAAGTAAAACAGGAAATCTAGAACCCGAACCGGACACAAGGGGGGAGGACACAGAATAACTAGAACAGAGGGAAATAGTCACAAAACAAAACGCTGGGTCAACGACCCAGGACCATGACACATACAGTGATGAGAGATCTTTGCAGTGTTCTGTTCTAAAGCAGTCATCAGCAATATGAAGCCAGCAGGTAACCAGGTTATAGAAAAGAAGATACATGGCACCTTGTACGTGCTGGTGTGTATATGAGTCCACACGTGTCCTTGTCATGGTAAGGACCCAAAAGCATGGCTATTATTGATGAGCAAAAGGCACAGGCAGGCACGTATGACTTCGCCGGTTTCAGCTGAAACAATTTCTGTGTTTCAAACCATTTTCCAGGGTTTTTAGTTCACCATTTATGAGTTTTCTCACAATACTCAAAAGATCAATTAAGGTTGGTTTATTATTTTGTTAGATAAGTTGGAAAAAAATAAAGTTAAACAAAGAAACAAGTAAATAGAGGAACAAGGTAAAATGAGGTAAAAACCAAAAGAGAAAGAGGAGCGAAACCCCCAACAATCCCTCTCTGAGCAAGCACTAGGCGACAGTGGGGAGGAGCAGTCCTGTTCAGTATTGCCAACTTAGCGACTTTGTCGCTATATTTAGCGAGTTTTCAGACCCGCTAAAAAAAGACGTGAAAGCGCGTATCTCTTTTACTCTCAACAAGCAGCGGGTGCTGTAACGCAGTTAGTTCTTCTTTTACTCTTTTACTCTTATGCTGTTTTGTGGATCACAAGGTTTAAAACTACTTATAAACACACACACACAAAGTAACTCCACCAGAGTGCCTATTTCGGGTCACTTGCCGGTCCAAGCCCGGGTAAAGGAGCAGGGTTGGAATTGTGACATTAAAAAAAACAATAATTGCTAAAAGAAATTTAATTTGTAGTTCTAAATAAACTCTAAATGCATTTAAAACTTTTTTTACTCACTTTATGTCTCTTCCACGATGTTATTTCTCTCTCCAACAACATAGGTTACAATTAGATTAGCATGACCAATTATGCAAATTAGGCGATGACGTCATTTAGCGACTTCTAGCGACTTTTAGGAAAGCCAATAGCGATTTTCCTTACTGAGGAGTTGGCAACACTGGTCCTGTTTAACTCCTTTAAACAGGCAGAAACCTCTGGCAGAACCAGGCTCAGGAGGGGGCGGTCAACTGCCGGGACTGGTTGGGGGGTGAACAGAGGGGGAGGAAGACGAGGCTACATCAGGTAATGAAGCAGCAGTGTTCTTCCTCCGGAGCAAGTGGAAGCATTTTTTCTTCTTTTTCATATGAGCGCTTTATTCTCCAGGATGAGGATTTTCAACTCATCGATTGTTTCTGCGTTTTGCTTCTCAAGTTTCTCGCATCGTTGTTCCACTTCTTCTAATGTTGCTCGTTTTTCTTCAAGCTTTTCTTTCAGTTCTTTGGATGTTGCCTCCTGTGTTAGCTTTGCATTGTGCAGGTCTGCATTACTCTGTTGTACTTCTTTGTGCATGTCTTCTAACTGCTGATTTCTTCTCTGGATTTCTTGGAGCGTACACTGCAGGTCTTCATGTATTTTGTCTTGTTGTTACTTTTGCGCCTGCATTTCAGTATGTTCGTGCTTCAAGTTGTTGAAGGACAATAATATCCCCTTAATGACCTCTGAGTTGTTTCTCGCCATTAGATTGATCCTTTTCTCCATCTGTGAGCATTGTTTTTCCAGTTTTTCCTTTTCTCCTTCCAGTTTAGTTGTTTTGTTCAAGTCATTACAAAATTCTTGCAGTTTCAGATTTTTACTATAAAAAAGTTCTGGAGAACAGGTTCTTCTTCTTTCAGTCTTTCTTGCTGTTCCTCTTTCTCTTGAAGAAGGTCTTGATTTTTGCGCACTGTTTAATCCAACCTTATTTTCAGCATTTTGTATTTTTCCTCCATGCTTTTGACACTGGATGTCTCTTTGCTTGATATCCTGTTTTTCCTTCTGTTGGAGGATCTCTTTAGTTTTTTCCACAGCTTCATCAAGTTTTCCTTGGAGGACTCGATTCTTTTGTTCCATGTACAGGGAGTGCAGAATTATTAGGCAAGTTGTATTTTTGAGGAATAATTTTATTATTGAACAACAACCATGTTCTCAATGAAGCCAAAAAACTCATTAATATCAAAGCTGAATGTTTTTGGAAGTAGTTTTTAGTTTGTTTTTAGTTTTAGCTATTTTAAGGGAATATCTGTGTGTGCAGGTGACTATTACTGTGCATTAGTGGTGTGCGGATCGATACTGAAATATCGATTCTTCCGATACCAGCAATTTATGTTCTAGAATCGATTCTCATATTATAATATCGATATTTTAGTACTCTGGGGTAAATTTGTAGTTTTTCCATTAAAATGAACGCAGTGGAAAGAAACTATACCATTCGGATCGTCTAATTTGGAAGGAACTACTTCCTCTTACGCCTTTCATAGTCATATGTGAAATACGGCTGTATAAATGTGTCACAGCCCCTGGCCTGCACACTCACAACAATGGCTGAGCGCAAACAGAGTCATGTGTGGACGCGTTTTACCTCCACAAACAGCCCAGACGCAGGTTTGTGATATATGTGGCAAGACAGTGAGGTGTTGTGGCAACACCACTGACCTCGTCAAACACCTCGGAGTAAATCACATCACAGAATATGATGAGCTTATGTTGAGGCGAACTGAAGAGGAGGACAGGGACACAGACGTCTCTCGCAGAGTCCTTTAGTGCTGCAGGCAGGCAACATGCTCAAATAGCGCACAACTTCAGTTTTTTTTTTTTTTTCTATATGATTATTCTGTATTATTAAGCAATAAAAACAAGTTGTCTGATGTCCTCTAATCATTATGAAGCAATATGGTTATGTTATTATTACAATTACATCATAAAATTATATATTGTATTATGAAATGCAATGAAACATTAAGTTTTTGTACAGAGTATCGGTATCGGATCAGTATCGCCTGTTCAGAGAGGTGTACTGTTTTCCCTCCTTGTAAATCTCACATTTGATGATGGACCACAGG
Source organism: Aulonocara stuartgranti (assembly GCF_965226115.1). Classification (NCBI taxonomy): domain Eukaryota; kingdom Metazoa; phylum Chordata; class Actinopteri; order Cichliformes; family Cichlidae; genus Aulonocara; species Aulonocara stuartgranti. The sequence continues at coordinate 30,287,404 of NC_138945.1, read as the reverse complement.
TTCTCAATGGGGTTCAGATCAGGTGAACAAGGAGGCCATGTCATTAGTTTTTCTTCTTTTATACCCTTTCTTGCCAGCCACGCTATGGAGTACTTGGACGCGTGTGATGGAGCATTGTCCTGCATGAAAATCATGTTTTTCTTGAAGGATGCAGACTTCTTCCTGTACCACTGCTTGAAGAAGGTGTCTTCCAGAAACTGGCAGTAGGACTGGGAGTTGAGCTTGACTCCATCCTCAACCCGAAAAGGCCCCACAAGCTCATCTTTGATGATACCAGCCCAAACCAGTACTCCACCTCCACCTTGCTGGCGTCTGAGTCGGACTGGAGCTCTCTGCCCTTTACCAATCCAGCCACAGGCCCATCCATCTGGCCCATCAAGACTCACTCTCATTTCATCAGTCCATAAAACCTTAGAAAAACCAGTCTTGAGATATTTCTTGGCCCAGTCTTGACGTTTCAGCTTGTGTGTCTTGTTCAGTGGTGGTCGTCTTTCAGCCTTTCTTACCTTGGCCATGTCTCTGAGTATTGCACACCTTGTGCTTTTGGGCACTCCAGTGATGTTGCAGCTCTGAAATATGGCCAAACTAGTGGCAAGTGGCATCTTGGCAGCTGCACGCTTGACTTTTCTCAGTTCATGGGCAGTTATTTTGCGCCTTGGTTTTTCCACACGCTTCTTGCGACCCTGTTGACTATTTTGAATGAAACGCTTGATTGTTCGATGATCACGCTTCAGAAGCTTTGCAATTTTGAGACTGCTGCATCCCTCTGCAAGATATCTCACTATTTTTGACTTTTCTGAGCCTGTCAAGTCCTTCTTTTGACCCATTTTGCCAAAGGAAAGGACGTTGCCTAATAATTATGCACACCTGATATAGGGTGTTGATGTAATTAGACCACACCCCTTCTCATTACAGAGATGCACATCACCTAATATGCTTAATTGGTAGTAGGCTTTCGAGCCTATACAGCTTGGAGTAAGACAACATGCATGAAGAGGATGATGTGGACAAAATACTCATTTGCCTAATAATTCTGCACTCCCTGTATTGGAGATCCCATTGGATCTTTCAATAGTAGCTTTCCTGTCTTGAAGCTGGTCGGACATTTCTTTTAGTTCAGCGCTCTTTTGCTTGTTTTCTTTAATCAGGAACACAATCTGCTCTCGGGCTTGACCAAACTTTATTCCCCAGCTCTCATTAATAATTTTAATGTCAGGCTGGTGTTGCGGTCTTTCTTCCAGGTGTTTATTTTGGTTTTCGATTTGTCTGCACTTCTCCTCCAGTTGAAGTTTCTTGTTTTCAGTTTGTTTAATTTTGTTCTGGAGATGATAGTTTCCTTCCTACTTTCCTGTAATGCCTTTTGGAGGGATAAGATGCCATTTGGGAAAATTGGCCAGCCACGCCAGGAAGGAGAGGTGGCATAATCTTTTTGTCTTTGTTCGGGTTGTCTTGGATACATGTTTGAGTTTGTATACGATGACTCTGAAAAGGTTTCCAAATGTTTCTCTGGTGAACGTTTGAAGGTTGCGAACACAACTGCTGCGAAGAAACGAATTAAAAATTGCTGCTTCTCACTCCTCTTTATGCAAAAACTTAAAAGGATTTAAGATTCTAAAGGTGTCCTTATGACATCATCACTGCGTAAGCCAATGAGATCACATTACATTTTGAAATGGGGATATATATTTTTTTTAACTGTTTTCAAATTTAACTTACTATTTTACCAGTTGGTTAGTCCACCCCCCCACCCCATTTAGTCGACTAAGAAATTAATTCCACTAACATCCCTAATGTTATGTTGGTTTTGCAATAACAAACAACTGGAAAGAAGACTTGTTTTTTTCTACATAATAGAGCTATAATACATGTTTTTTAAATTATCCTAATTTTATGAAAGGGAGCATTATTTGAAGAATATGTATCTAATAAAAAGATATCTATATTTAGCTAAAGGGCATAACAAAGAGGGTAAAGAAAACAACCTTTTTTGCTTGATTTAATGAAAAAAAATAACTCCAAGCAAACTAGTGACAAAGATACTTTGGCAGGTTGTCATATTGTAGAACTATATAAAATAGAGATGCACCAGGTGGAAGCTGTGGCTGAATATAGTATTCAAGAAGTAGGAATGTAATATCTAAAAGGTCTGTGCTCATCTGAGCTTCACAACTAACTGAATTAAATGTACAGTCGAGGCATGCAGTATGCTCACCACTTTTATGTGTTCAGTATGTGGATCAGAGTGAATGTGGATAGACAAAACATATAATGACTTGTGAAGGCAAAACAGGAAAAATGTTTTTGGTACATTTAAGTTAAGCACCAAAGGCATGACATTCTCATAATAAATCAGATAAAATACTGCAAATAATTATTTCTGCATTTGTGTGATTGAAATGAATTGAAAATGTGTATGCAGTGACACCATTTGAAAGATTTGGCCTAAATAATTTTGGAGTGAATGAGCCTAAACATGATGACCTAACTATAGTGACACCGTGTCACTTGTGACACACACACACACACACTTCGGCTTTCTTAGTCAGTGAGCCAAAGTCTTAACTCTTAAACGTAAACAGTTTTGATACTTAAAAAGAAAATGGGTAAAAAAAAACCCTTTCTGATGGAGAAAATGCTGAGATCTAATGGCTTCTTACTCACTGTTGACATAGTTTTGATATATTATTTGTGCTTTCTTTGTGAATTTTTGATGTTGAAAAAACTGAATATTTAATCACTGAAGGTAGCAATGAGACGTGCGTCAAAGCAGGTTTTGTGGGTTTTGATGACACTTTATTCCTTTAATAATGTAACTTTTCTGTGTTTATGATAAACGCTTAAACTTTCAACACCATTCTAAAAGTTTATTGCAACATTTTTCACACATTTTTGCTCATAAACATTTTCTAAAAGTTACATTTTACATTCTAAAAGTTATATTTTATTATATGTCATAAAACACCAGAACATGAGATTTCATTGATATACATTTACGTCTCTCCATCACAATTTAGTACAACAGTGTATCTGATTTATTCACATCAGCTTGTTATTCAGTCACAAAAGGCTATATATATTTGGAATAGCTTCTAATACAACAGAGAAATAATATATTTCTAATTGCTGTCTCAGTCTGCTTAACAAATGTCTTGTTATTTGTTAGATTTGTATTGTTGATTGTCATTTATGCTTAGAAATATTTACTTATATATGCTTAGAGTTTTGTAATTAGTTGTAGATTGGTAGAGGTTTTGATCCTTGATAGTCTGCAAACTTTGTGTGTATTAGACAGCACTTTGGGAGCATGAGAGGTCATACCGTGTCTTATTGTTTTATGGTAGGATTAACGTAGTTGCGTCTGTTCTAGTCTAAGTGCTCTTTGTTTAGATGAACTGCAGGACTTCCTCACCGTGTTATCTAGGATGAACCATCTAGGGTGAGGGGGAGGCTACCCTCTTCCTGACCAAGGATGTTTGACCCTTTGATCAGCAGTCCACACACACACACACACACACACACACACAGGCAAGGTACTCTTTGTGTGTATGTAGACGTCATATGTTAATGAACTTATGCATATTCATGTAACCTCAATAAAAGAACAGTGGTACGGGAGAACGGACGAGAGCAACTGGGGTCAAGCGAAGGAACGGTGCCTGTCCGGTTCTCTCCCGTGCACGAGAAACATGAAGAAGCTTGCCTACTTGTGTCTTGCTTTGCAGTGTAATTATATTGTCTTCAACGTTCCAGCGGATGGGTTCAAGCTACAAACCTATCATTATTGAACTGTGGAAAGTAAAAATAAGCCTAAAAAAATCACTTTTGAGCAGCAAGAAGACAAAATGACTGTTGTCAAGTCTGCATTATTTGTACTTCACATCAGTGTTTTCATACTAGACTGAAAGACAGATGAACAAAATGAATAATGACCACCTCAACAATGTCAGCCATTGTAGCAAAGCAGCCAGAGCCAGCCCTGCTGTCAAATTAACTGCTATGATAAATAATATCTTCATCATTCATAATAATCATTCCCACCACCCGAAACAAACAGGGCAGCTGGTAGGCTAGACATGGGCCAGACTGACCAATAGGAGCTGTTCATACTGAAGAGGCCAGGGAGCATCCAACTCTCAACTGTAATTATTCTCAATAGAAGCCTCATCTCTCATCACAATGACCTGACCTCCATCCTGACACTGTGAGTATGTGTGTGTGTATGCATGTGCGTTAAAAGAAGAGAATGAGTGTATAACACGGAAGAGTTGGTGCACAAGAGACGGATTTGGAAGATGACATGAATGGATGAGGCATGAATGGAGGTCCCAGGGTGTGAGGGAGACATGACACCTCATTATTCAGGTCTTGGTGTGTGTGTGTGTGGTATGTTGCACTAGAGGGTGGGGGGTTTAGGGATGCCAGATGTCTCATGAATTGAACAGAAACACAAATACTGTACAGCCACAAACCCCCTGCCCACCATTTTTGTTCACATACTGGTCTTCATGATTTGTAAATGTCTTTGAACAGTTTGCATGATGTTCACAGCTGCTCAGTTTGACAGAATACATGTTGATTTTCTGCCTATGGAAACATCTTCACATCTAGCCACACTTTAATGTCATACGTACAGTGGCCCACATCAACAATCAAATTCCGTCTTCTCATCTTTTGCTTTCCCATTGTAAAAATGAAACCTTGACTGGGGCTTGTTTAATATTGAGATTAGAATTACAACGTGTTGTCCATTCAAATACGGCATGAAAATAAAATCTGTCATGGTTGCAGAAACAGGTGTGAAACCATCTGGGTTTGTCAAAAAATATTAGCTTTACATCAGCCTGCAAGCACAGCTGTTCAGAATCTCAGCGCTGTTCATATTAGTCACAAACTGAAATATGCGATAGGTTGAAATTTTCAAGTGGGACTTTTAGGAATTTTCTCTGCTCATTTCCAGTGTAGACTGATGTTGGACTATCGTGCTGATATGCACCAGCAATATATGTGTGCGAGACCTGCACTGTGAATCGCATGTTCTTCCATCTGGTGTGCAATTTTGTTAAACAAACAGCTCTCAAATTGGAGGGTTGGTACCAAGACTTGTTGTTAGTGCTACTCATTAAGAGCATCAAATCATTACAGACATTACTGTCACTGTATGTCTGAGCAACATTGCTACTAAAGTCAACAATACAAGAAACAAACAGCAAAACAGCTGTTCTCTCTTATCTTTTTCTAATGTGCATATCTTTTTTTTCATAACACAGTCTGGGGTGTCTACATTTCTACCAATTCCCTGTGCTAATCAGTAATTGACTTTAATTGTCTTCTGGCCTCTTTGACACCACAAGACATTTTGTATGAACCATGGAAATTGAGCCGTGTATCCTTTTTCGACTGGCAGATAATAGTGGCCTCACACACACCTGACCTATATTTAGATAAAGGTCTTACTAAGCTAAGTAGGGGATCTGGTGATGATAAATATTCCTCTCTCTTCAGGTCTCAAGATCTGTTTCTAATTATCAAACCAGAACACCTAAGAGCACGGCAGTCAACCACTGTTATTAATTACCCAGTTGTTAAATCAATGTTCAGTCTATAAATATTCTGTTTACAGAACAGCAGGACATCATCAACTGATAAATACATCCTGCACGAGTGGGTAATAAACAGGGTTGCTGGCTGAAGAATAATTGGGTCAACAAAGGAAAACTGTAAGGTGAAAAGTAAGAATAATAACATCTCCAGTCCATGACTTTTCTCCACTGGTTTTTCTCTGGAAACATTGCTGATTTAGAGAACTGTCTAGACAAACGTTTGAGTCTTTCACCTTAACACTTGCCTCTCAGTTTTATATGTGCAAGAATTTGTCAGTTTGAACAAATGTATAAAGAATAGACTGTGATTGCCCTCTACAGGCTGCTATAAACACTTTAAAAGAAAATTTATAACTTCTACACCGTTTATTTCATCAATAAATTGAACAGATATTATATATTATACCTTTTAGATGCATTATTCGTAATTGTAAACTCTGTGTGATTTTTTTTTCTTCCCGTGGAGATCATCATTTATTGTGCAACAGCGAGTAATGATTCTCTGAGGAGTGATTAAATCACCAGCACACACTCACACACAGATACACACACACACACACAAATCCCTTGTCCCTTTATTCCTCTCCAAGTCACATCAGCATGCCAGCTTTGTCTTCTACACATCTCACCGTATGCCCTGCCATCTGGGGACGATTTCTCCTCCCTTTGTTTCATCCTTTTTTGTCCCCGTCCCTGCCTCTCTATCTGCTTCTGTGAAGAAAACTGTGAATTTCCACCATAGAACGTTGTGCTGTGTCTCAGGTGAGTGTTGCCTCCTTCTGCAGGCTTGGCAATTGCCTATGAGCTCTCAATTTCCCCATCCTGTGTAAGGCTCTCCATCTCTCTTTGGGAACATGTTAATTGCTTCTGGACACTGATCAGTGTTCATTAAATAGGCCTGTATTCACCATAACAGATGCTCAGTCACAGTGAAATAATGCCTTTTTCTTTGTGTTTTTACTATCTGGAAAGCTGAAGTGGACCCGCATGTAATTGCTTCTCTATTGTGTATTTTCTTTTTCAAAAACGCTCTTTATTTAAAAGACACATCATTATTGATACATGCCACTGTCTTGCCAAAATAACAAAATAGTGTTTTGTTCACCAATTATATATGTTAAAAACGGTGACAAAGTTTGATACAGTATATAGAAAATGCCATGTAAGACACATTAAACTGCATAATGTGCATATAAAACATCATCATTTATATTCTCTATTGTCTTCTACATCAGAACTTTAACAATATATTTTTTCTGCCTATCATTGTTCAAATTAATGTTATTGTAATATAAAGCTCCTTTTTAAACTCAGTGGTTCTTCAAAACACTTTACAATGTGTTACACACGCACACAAATCAGGGTTGATGGTGCTTGCCTCCAATCAACTTATAATTCACCATGGGCTGTTTTTGAGTCATGCTACAAATTCAGGCACTAAAAGACAACTTTCTTTACCACCTAATTCAGTTCTAACTATATAAATAAACAGCAAAACAGACAACAGACATTTTATTAGCTTATTTTTGGTCACATCTAATTAAGAAGATTCATAATTGAGGTTTTGGGTCTTTTGTGTCTGTGCACAATGTGATCATACTCCAGAGAGCGGACAGGCATTTCCCAGATGACAGAAAACACCTGGATAGTGATAAATGATGATGTTGCATTGTGCTGTTATCTGTTCAACACACATGCTTACATCAGAAATGTGCTGATTGCAAATACTGGCCTTGGAAATATATAACTAACCTGCACTTCTTGTCACTAGAGCCCCAAAACCTTATAAGTGTACTTGTGTGCATATTTGGTCGGTCAGTAACTGATGGTCTTGGAGGAGATTGCAAAGAGATGAAGCCATATCTACTGGTATGAAGCCAATGCCATTCAACTTTTTTTTTTTTTAACTTAGTAATTCTGCTCTTAAGCTACCCGACCTTCAGTCAAGTGGCACTTAAAAGAACTTTGATATTGCCTTAGTTTTTTTAATTTTTATTTTACCAGCATTTTAGAGATCACCTGGATCATTTGGATGGAGACCATAAATCGCCTGGCAATGAAGCAGCAGTTGGACTGAAATGGTGGACTGAGCTGTTTTATTGTATTACATTTTGTAACACTGGAAGATTGCAGTATACTGCTATCATGTAAAAATGAAATGTAATTCCACTGCAGATACTGGACAGTGCACACACAAGACGATGTTAAACTTTTGCCTGTTAAAAATGCCACTAACAATTTGAAGAAATGGCATGTACAAGTGTGAAACTAAACTTAACTCCAGACTACAAAACTTTGTTCATCCACCGTTAATGATGTTCTACAAAGATTTCTTCCTTTCTGGGTCAACTCCATTAAGAGTTCATGCTGACAGGCTCATCAACTGATGATGAGACCGTAGTCTGATTAGTGTCCAGGTAGATTACATTATATTAGAGTGGTATCTGGCTCTGAGTGACCACAGTAGTCATTAATGTCCCGATACCCAAAAGGGTTGAATTTCTTTTTCTGTGCTCTCCCCATATTCTTTCATGTGATCCTCCACTCCCAATCACATTGTCCATCAGTAAGACATAATTATCTTCCAACCCCTCAGGATAGTAGGGTGGATGAGCAGGTAGGAACATATCCTATCAAAGGTATATTAATAGTTAGATAATATAACAGGTTTTCTTCATTTATCATGCATCTCTGTCTCCAGAGCTCACCAATGTCTCAGTCCCATATCCCATGTCTCCTGATGAATGGCCTGTTTTTCTTCATCTTCAGACTTGGATGGAAACTTTGTCTATGGTGTAGAGCAGCAAAGCAAATGTTTGTAAGGCTGTGCAGGTGTTCATACAGTTTTTGCTTAAGTGTGTAAGACAACATGTTAACTGGCCAATAACTGACCCGAATTGTCAGTAACAGACAGTCGCTCATGCACATGCTGACACACACACTCACACACATTGACAAAGAGAGTGAAATAATGGCTCATGTTTCACTTCTCCAGATGGGCCTCTTCACTCTGCCTTTTAACTGTCACTTGAAACCATAAACACATGGGAAGACTTTCACACACAAATACAAACACACGCACACTCAACAACAAAAATAAAAATGCATCTATAAGAATACAATTTACATTCAAATGTCTTATATTTCTTTTTTGTTTGATTTGCAAAATGGCATTAGCTGTAAAATGGGCACTGCTAATTTCTAAAATTAGTAATAAAAACATGTATGCTCACCTATTAACATAAACATTGCTAATATACAGTGGGGCAAAAAAGTATTTAGTCAGCCACCGATTGTGCAAGTTCCCCCCACTTAAAATGATGACAGAGGTCAGTAATTTGCACCAGAGGTACACTTCAACTGTGAGAGACAGAATGTGAAAAAAAAATCCATGAATTCACATGGTAGGATTTGTAAAGAATTTATTCGTAAATTAGGGTGGAAAATAAGTATTTGGTCACCTCAAACAAGGAAAATCTCTGGCTCTCACAGACCTGTAACGTCTTCTGTAAGAAGCTTTTCTGTCCCCCACTCGTTACCTGTATGAATGGCACCTGTTTGAACTCATCATCTGTATAAAAGACACCTGTCCACAGCCTCAAACAGTCAGACTCCAAACTCCGCCATAGCCAAGACCAAAGAGCTTTCGAAAGACACCAGGAAAAGTATTGTAGACCTGCACCAGACTGGAAAGAGTGAATCTACAATAGGCAAGCAGCTTGGTGTGAAAAAATCAACCGTGGGAGCAATCATCAGAAAATGGAAGACATACAAGACCACTGATAATCTCCCTCGATCTGGGGCTCCACGCAAGATCTCATCCCGTGGGGTCAAAATGATCATGAGAACGGTGAGCAAAGATCCCAGAACCACACGGGGGGACCTGGTGAATGACCTGCAGAGAGCTGGGACCAAAGTAACAAAGGTCACCATCAGTAACACACTACAACGGCAGGGAATCAAATCCCGCAGTGCCAGACGTGTTCCGCTGCTGAAGCCAGTGCATGTCCAGGTCCGTCTGAAGTTTGCCAGAGAGCACATGGATGATACAGCAGAGGATTGGGAGAATGTCATGTGGTCAGATGAAACCAAAGTAGAATTTTTTGGTATAAACTCAACTCGTCGTGTTTGGAGGAAGAAGAATACTGAGTTGCATCCCAAGAACACCATACCTACTGTGAAGCATGGGGGTGGAAACATCATGCTATGGGGCTGTTTTTCTCTTGGACAGGACGACTGATCCGTGTTAAGGACAGAATGAATGGGGCCATGTATCGTGAGATTTTGAGCCAAAACCTCCTTCCATCAGTGAGAACTTTGAAGATGAAATGAGGCTGGGTCTTCCAACATGACAATGATCCAAAACACACCGCCCGGGCAACAAAGGAGTGGCTCCGTAAGAAGCATTTGAAAGTCCTGGAGTGGCCTAGCCAGTCTCCAGACCTCAACCCCATAGAAAATCTGTGGCGGGAGTTGAAAGTCCGTGTTGCTCGGCGACAGCCCCAAAACATCACTGCTCTCGAGAAGATCTGCATGGAGGAATGGGCCAAAATACCAGCTACTGTGTGTGCAAACCTGGTAAAGACCTATAGTAAACGTTTGACCTCTGTTATTGCCAACAAAGGTTATGTTACAAAGTATTGAGTTGTATTTTTGTTATTGACCAAATACTTATTTTCCACCCTGATTTACCAATAAATTCTTTACAAATCCTACCATGTGGATTCATGGATTTTTTTTTTTTTCACATTCTGTCTCTCAAAGTTGAAGTGTACCTCTGGTGCAAATTACTGACCTCTATCATCATTTTAGGTGGGGGAACTTGCACAATTGGTGGCTGACTAAATACTTTTTTGCCCCACTGTAACAAATAGGAAAAGCGGAGTGTTTCAATCAGTAGTATAACATAAGATAATTTTATTGATGTGTTGGTGTAAACCAGTAAAAAACTAAGAGTACAGAAGACGTCAACCACGCAGTCCTGAAAGGTGATCTAATCAGCCAAAAGATGAATACAGTTTGTGTTTTATTTGTTCTGGCAGAATATGCCTGAAAAGAAAAGGTGCCAAAGACCAGTAATTATTGTGAAAAAAATCGAACACGATTGAAAATCTTAGGCTGTTCAGGAGCTGTTAGATTAGATTTCATGGACAATTTTGTGGGCTTTGACCATAACTTCATTTCATAGAGAGTTCTTAATGGGGTTTTTTATATATAAAAATGCATTATTACCACTTTGAGACAACATTGAAGCATCCTCCTAAGACCATACACATGCTGATAATGGTCCATTCAAGTCCTTTAGAAGATCAGCTACTGACCTGACCATTAAATACTAATTGCATTCATTAATTAGCTCAGTCCAGTGAGATTCATTGCAATGAAATGGTGTGTCTCCAGTGTTGGATACATGTGTCACACATTTCTCATTTCAGTGAAATGTGCATTTGACTAGCACTTTTTTTCCCCTAATTACTATAAGTCAGAATAGAAAAGTCAAACTGATTAAAAGATGCAATAAAACAATCACAGGATATGGTAGTATTACATTCTTTGAATTCACACATAGAAATGTTGCAAACACCACTGAATTTCAACTGAATGATAGTCCCACTGGATGGAAGGGCAATATGAATGCATTTGAGTGATTACATTTACAGTGGGAATGGATTATGAAAACTGTTTTCATTCTAATAAATAAATAAATTAAAAACCGCAAACTAATTTAATTCTATTGTCAGGATGCTAGGATACTAAATTTCCATTAGAAGACAATCACATTATTAAATCTTGTCTGCTATTATAAATTGAGGTCCAAATGAAAATTACCAAGTGAGAAAGACTTTTGAAACATCTGTATTAAAAAACAAACAAACTCTTTTGTGTCACTAATGTGCCACTTCTTGAAGTAGCAGATGAATGTGCCTGATCAGGGAATTTCTTGGGTCACTGAAGAACTACCAGCACCCCCTTCTGGCAGAATAATGATTCTGTTGTATTTGGGCTATAAATAAGGAGGTGCAATTTTAATGTTATTTGATGCTTTGTTCAGTGAAGAATTGTCTATTTATCATAATAGTTTTTACCATGCAAATCCCAATGTAAAGTTGTCAAAGCTGCCTTATAATTAACATATATCAAATGAAAACATGTTTGTCTTGGCAGGTAATGATTATCATATCTAAACAGTAACATCAGTTTTGTTTTTGACTAAAGACTAAAAAGCAAAATTGTTTCAATTAAATTAAAATATATAAACACACACATGCACACACAAACACGACCAGTCAAAGGTTTGGACACACCTTCTCATTTAATGTTTTTTCATTGTTTTCATGACTATTTACATTGTAGAGTCTGACTGAAGGCATCAAAAGTATGAAAAGTATGAATGAACACATTTGCAATTATGTAGTAATCAGATTCTTCAAAATAGCCACCCTTTGCTTTGATTACTGTTTTGCATACATTCTCTCGATGAGCTTCATGAAATGGTTTTCCAACAGTCTTGAAGGCGTTCCCAGAGATGCTGAGCCCTTGTTGACCCTTTTGCCCTTACTCTGCATTCCATCTCATCCTGAACCATCTTGATTGGGTTTAGGTCAGGTGACTGTGGAGGCCAGACCATCTAGCACAGTGTTTCTTGGCCCAAACAAATGTCAACTGCTTGTTGTTTTTCTTTTGCAGTGGTTTCTTAGCAGCTATTTGACCATAAAGGCCTGATTCTCAAAGTCTCCTCTGAACCTACTGGACCTCTGTGTGGCATTTATCTGGGCTCTAATCTGAGGTGCTGTTAACTTGCGATGTCTGAGGCTGGTGAGCCACTCATATGAGTCATGTGAGTTAGTTTTGTCGTTTAACACTAGATGGTTTTTGCGACAGCACTTGGGAACATATTCAAAGTTTTAACACTTTTCCAGACTGACTGACCTTCAGTTCTTAAAGTGATGATGGACTGTTATTTCTCTTTTCTTAAGTGACTGGTTCTTGTTATAATATGAATTCTAACAGTTGTCAAATAGGGCTGTCAGCTGTGTGCCAACTTGACTTTTGCACAACACAACTGATGATCCCAGCCCCATTAAGAAGAAATTCCAGAAATGAACCCTGACAAGGCACACCTTGCTCTTTGTAGGACAGTGGCCTGAAACAAGAATAAAAGAGTGCACGCACGCGAACACAAGCACCGTTTTATTCTTGTTTCAGGCCACCGTCCTACAAAGAGCACATTTCGTAATTTTTTGCTAAAATGTCCCTTGAAGCAGTGAGCACCAGTCTTTAATTACACTGCTGTCTTCTCTAGTGAGTTACACTGATGTAATTTAAGTAGCCCTGCTGCCAAGCTTGAAACGATATGCTAAATAAATTTAGTCCATATCAAAGTATTATGACACCAATTGAGTTTCATCCAATATTGTATCACTGGAGATTTAAGATTTCTTACCCTGCTTTTCTGTCACCACAAATTCTTTTGCACGATGCTTTTTGTTCATGCTTTAGATAACAGGATCTAAGGTAAGTATGGAGGGAAGATGTAACAAATTAATTTACCAGCTCACTGAAGATCTTTCCCCACCAAGGATTTACGAAGATCTAATATGGGACAATAAAAAACATTTACCTTTATTTAGCAGAGAAAATATTTCTTTCTAAAAATTTCTTCAGTCAAGTATGGCTTAAGGTTCTTTGTCCAAGTCTGTGAACTGGATGAACTGTCTACTGCTCACCAAGAGTAGAATTTACTGTTATTAAGGTTATACTGTGCATACTTTTATTATTATTCCAAGATATCCCTGCTCCTTAGTCAATGGTTTAACTGGGGATATCATAAGCTACAGCACAAGTAGTACAAATTAAATTTTAATAATGGTACGTCATAACTAAATTTCAGAGAGGGGTATCTCTTGTAATTTGCTTGATTATATTAGCCAAAAGTTTCCATTTTGAGAGGAGATGAAAATGTGTTTTCCTTTCTAATATTGGAGCTTTGCATCAGGTATCAACCATCCAAGATGAATTTATCCATCTATCCATTGTCATTCATTCAGCCTACAAATAGGAATACTAACTACCATCAGTGCAACTGATAATGTCACCACTAGATGTCAGAAAGAGCCAGTGTATTTAGTGTACAAGGCATACAAAACATTGGCCTGGTTTCCATCAGGGACTTCAAGGACTAGCCCCTGCTAAGTCATTATTCATGATACCCACTTCCCTTCCAAGAAATCAATTCACTGCTTTCATCCTATTTGAAATTTATTTATGTTAATTTCTCAGAGTAACTGTGCTTGCCTGGCACAAAAACACAATTTACTTTTGACTACACAACATGTGCAAAGGCAAGTGGTGAATTTGCATGCAGTGCAGAAGGGAAGTCCTGATAGGATTAAATCTTGAGAGTTTCACATGTAAGGGATGATGATAATCCCTTACATGTGAAGCACATGGGGACGTGTGGGGTAAAATAAATGATAAACGTCATCACCAGCACAACCACAAAGGAAGGAGAGAAAAAAAGATAGTGAGAAAGGTGATGTAATGATAAAATGTATTTTAGTAATACTTCGAGACTTGAGGTTGCAGGAGGAGAAACAAGAAAAGAGGAGGAGAGAAACATTTTTCCCAAGGTATTTTGAAAATGAAACATCAAAGAACAAGTGATGGCATTTACTAATAGATTTATTATTGCAAAGGGGTGTTCTTACAATGTTATCTGCTGTATAAATTGAAACTCTCCACAGTTTGAAAAATAGTAGCCACACATGGAAAGAACCTTGTTTGGCTGCTCCATTAAACCCAACAGAAAACCTGTACACCTATTGTGCACCACTTTTGTATGTATTCCCCTACAATATACCTGACTGACCCAGTGTTGCAAGTGAAACTGAAAGCCAGAACTACAGGTTTACAGGCATACACATGCAACTACAACTCTGTCTTTTCTAATTATCCATCTCTCTCTAAATTACCGGCTGGTATTAGCTGCAGAAGCCAAACTCCTAACCACTAAGTCAGGATAACAACTGTTTACACAGACAGCAGGAAGCAGCATATGTGCTTTTTTAAACACAGCACAATTTATTTCTGTAATTTAATTGCATGAGTCCATTTTTAAAATGTGACAGTTTGTTTCAGCTATACTAATATTCATTTGAAATCATCAACTGTCTTTTTTACCATGAGGTGGAGGTATGGAGGTGGGACCCAAATGAAGACTTTTGAGTCTAACTTGTCAGAGCAAAAGTTGAGCCTTTATTGTGGTCCAAATCCAAAGAAAACTCAGAACAGAACACACTAGGAACTACAAATCAGCAACACAATATGATGCAGCTGAGGACGCAGGGAGACCAGCCCTATAAATGCACAAGGTAACTAGGGAAGGGTAATGAGGCATGGCTGAATCTGAATTTGAAAATGTGCCACAGCTTTTATTTTATAATAAACAAGAATTTAAAAGTCTAAGAAACTCAGAGCCATGCGTCCAATATGCAGGACCATGACACTTTTTGCAGAGATTGACATTTTCTGTAAATGATTAATCTCTAATTTAAAATATAATCCGTTTCTTCTTTAATTCCACTCTGTCTTGATCATTTCCCCACTCATTTCATTTTCTACCAGTCTTGGGTCTTACAGGTCAAGGAGATTATGTCCTCTGAAACAGAATACGTGATGACATTATTCATCTTTTCATTGAAATGATTTATTCCTGAGGCATGTGCTCTGCATTTAATCAATCAGCATATGTCATTACACTTTACACTCAAATCTTTGCACCATAATTATGTGGTGTTTTCTGACTCATCATTTCTTATTATTTTCACTAGATGATCAATAAGTTGTTTTTTTAAAAGAGCAAACACGTTGAAACCAGTTTTTCAAACATACATTTTTCTACACACCCAAAAAATGTGTGTCGTAGTTTCAAGTGAAAGATGTCATCTTATCACAATGGGAGCTGAGCAAAAATGCACAAAGTTATATCAAATAAACAAAATGATGCAAATCCATGAATCACTTCAAAGGCAAGAAATAACTTCATACATGTTCCATTACTATCGTTTATTAGTGATGATCAAAAAAGTGCCTACATATGTATGTTTGTGTTTCTTCCCTCTCTGATAGGGATAATAAGGCTTATTGTAATGGTCAGCCTGAGGTGGAAGGTGCTTACACAAAGCGTTAACCCTGTTGCACAAAGCACTGTGGAGGTTTCTTCTTTATGATGACGTTTTCAAACTCTTTCACAGTGAAGCAGTAAATGCTGCAACTGACAGTTTATCCCTTGACTCAAGCTGCCATATTAAATGTTTTTAATGTCACAGTAATATAGTACAGTTTTGGATTTGTGCTAAAATATGTGTAGCCCGGATGGGAATTTGGGAATAGATACTCGTAATTCCCATGGACTTAAACGCCACAGTAACATAAGGTGTTCACAGTTAATATTATGTGATTTAACTGTACTCTGAATGTAATTTGCCCTGTAATATGTCACAAGGTAAATACAGGTAATTAGAGCAATGAACCTGTTATGTTAATCATAAAGTATTATTTTATGGTATGTAACTCTGAAGAGAGTTAAAGTATTGTTCAGAGTTCTAATTTTCTGGAGGCCCGTGAAGGTAGCATGAAACGGGACCTGTGTATCTGTTGTAATGGAGGAAGAGAGGAGAACGGCATGGAGAGATGCACGAGGTTAGCTGAACCAAAGTGAGAGACTCAGCTAGTTTTACTGAAGTTACCTAGCACAAAAGAGTGTCGGACTAGAAAGCTAACCGTGTGAGAGCTTCGCAACAGAGTGTGGGGGAAGTGACGTTGTGTTCAATGGTCGCACCACCGTGAAAAAACTGTGTTTCCAGCTACGACCGCCGAGGCTAAAGGCTAGCCCGGACTGCCTGGCTGTGCCACGGAGGCAGCCGCTATGGACTGTCGGAGAGCTGGACAGTGACTGGCTAACGCGTTGTAGCAGAGACAGCATCCGGTCCGCAGGGAGAGCGGAGAGTGAATTTAGTTTGGGACTGGCGAACGGAAACCTACCGAGCAACTGAACTGTAAGTTGGACTTTCGTGCTCTTACTGGGGAGAAGAGGATTTTTCTCCATCGTCCGGCGTGAGCAGCAAACAGGCCTGCAACAAGTGTGAATGTGAGTGTGTGTGGGGCCCATGTGTGAATATTGTGTATCTAGTGGATTATATAGCATATTTTTGAGTGTACATTCGTGAGTCACTTACCAAGAGGTGATAACATAATTTGTGTTGTTTAACATAATTTCAAAGGGAAATATTTCATTTACACAGCATGTTTCATTTGTTTATGGAGCTGGATATCATTTGAGTTGAGTTAAGAAAAGGGTGTTTTATACATTACTTTTTCCTGCCCTTACATTCAGTAAACGTTTGGTTTGTGTTAAAGAGTTGTCTGGGGTTGATTCTTTTACTACTGGTTAAGTCTAACTTGCAGGCAAAGGTTTACTGATAGTTTCCCTGATTCCTGTCTATACCAGAACCTTTTTGTGGTATCTAGGCTGTAACGAACCTAACACCCCGCCTAGGGGGTCCAAACTGAGGTAAGTGGATTTAGACTCCGTATCACGGGTGGGGTGCTACATAAAATGGAGGCACCGCTGGGATAAAGACTGGTAGTAATTAGTATTAACTTGTGACCCAGACAGCCTTTAAAGAGAGGGTGATTTGAAGTTATAGTAGGTTACAGCAGAGCAAAATCAGTTTGTGTTTGGTATTGTGTTACACTATACACATACAGTAAGATTCACACACTCAACACCAAGAAATGGCTCAGTTACGGCACTGGTGTAAAGGAGAAGGCCTTAACCCTTCGCATGCCATACTACTTAAAGATGTTCCCGAGGACACAGAGATTGAAGTCATAGAAAGAACTCTGCAATCCATTAAAGTTCTTGGACGTGTGAAGGTTAGAGGACGTATGTATGATCCTCAGAGCAAGTGTTTGACTGTACTGTGTGAATGCAGAGAAAAGGTAAATACTAAAGCCATTCCTCTGGACATTCTAGCTGATGGCAGCAATTCACCCTGGAGAATCATCGGCCACTTAGAGGAGGAGGATGGTTCAGTTGACCAGCTGGTTGCAGATGACTGGCAGGCATCTCAAACTGATTTGGGACCTGCCGCCACACTTCAGGCCTCCACTCCTGAAGCAATCATCAGAGCTGTTGGTGACCTTCTGCAAAATACCTCTAAGCCTGCCAGTGACAATAGCAGCTACAGGAGGTTGCGCACCTTCTCAGGGGTTGTTCCCACACCCCCAGGAGAGGAGCAGTTGGAGAACTGGATACTACAGGCTCGACTGATGATAGAGGAATATGATCGGCCTGACAGAGAGAAGAAAATCAGGATAATGGAAAGTGTAAAGGGTCCCGCGTTGGAGATTTTACAGGCTGTACGATTTAATAACCCTGAAGCAACACCTCAAGAATACATTGATGTAATTGAGAATACTTTTGACACACCAGAAACAGGAGAGGAACTCTATTTTGCCTTCCGAATGCTATGTCAACACAGAGGGGAGAAACTTTCTGAGTTTCTGAGAAGAATGGAGAGATCTCTCAGCAAGGTGGTCAAAAGGGGAGGTCTGTCTCCTGCCCTAATAGACAAAGCACGTCTTGATCAGCTCATTAAAGGTGCAACAGGGTCTGACCTGATGCTGTTAAGTTTGCGTTTAAGGGAACGAAAAGATAATCCCCCTACCTTTCTGCAGCTGTTAAATGAGGTCCGCATTGAAGAGGAGCATGAAGCTTCTCGGCGCAGACTTAACCTCAATAAAGTCGTGCATGTCAAAAGCGCTACTGTACCCACAGGGGCACACGTGGAAAATCTCAGACTTGAGATACAAGGTCTGAAAACCCAAGTCAGTGATCTCACCACTGCTGCCGGGGTGCCAGGTGTCCATTCACCTGGGGCAGCATCCACAGAGAATGTGGAAGCAGACGGCTTGGGAGAAGACAAAAACTTCCAAGCATTAAAGAAAGAAGTGGTGAGGCTAAGAAAACAGATCTCTGTCATGTCAGTCAACCCCAGCAAAGGGGTTGCGGTGCCCTCACCCAGGCACCATGGTTCTCCCACGCACCTTCAGCGGGGAGCAAGAGCACTCAGAGATCCCAGTCACTTTTTCTGTTATCGCTGCGGGGAGGATGGGCACATCTCTACCAAGTGTAAGGCTCCAGAAAACCACCCTAAAGTGATACAGAAATTCATTCATGCTCAACGGAAACAGGGAGAAAGTAATAGAACTCCCAGTCCTGCCAAAGAACCGACCACCACCAATGTAGGTGTTAACCGGAGTGTTGTCAATGTCAGGACGCCTAGTTTCCCTGAAGGACTGGTAGGGCCACCCTCCACAGCCGGTGTGAAGGTAGATGGTGTACCTTGCACCGCTCTCTTAGACAGTGGCTCTCAGGTGACCATCATTTTTGACAGCTGGTATTCAAAACACTTGTCTCATGTGCCTTTACGCTCTGTTACGGGCCTAGATATTTGGGGACTAAGTGAATCAGAGACCAGCTATCCTTACAGGGGGTACATTCAAATTGAATTGGAATTCCCCGAAGAAACACGAGAGAAAGTTGAGACTATCCCAGTCCTCGCTTTGGTGTGCCCAGACCCTCGGTGCTCAGATACCATACCTGTCTTGTTGGGCACCAATGTTCATAAAATCAGACCCATTCCTGCAACTGGAAAGAAAGTGAGGGTGGGGAATGTTTGCTCTGCCAAAGTGAATGTTCAGCAGCCTCAGAACCTACCGACTATTATGTCTGAGTCTGCCAAGGATGATGACAGTCCAGTAGCTAACGTTAAGTGGACTGGTCCTGGCCCACTGGTCATTCCAGCTGGGAAAGAACGTATAGCTGTCTGTAAAGTCAAAGACATCCACACTATTGGAGACAGCATCCTCATCACAGAACGGGCAGCTTCACATGCCCTTCCCCCGAGTGTGCTTGTGCAGCCAACCGTACTGTTCTCCAAGATGCTTGATAGAGACAAGTTTCTGGTGCTCATGCGCAACCAGTCACTAAAAGACACTGCCATTCCCATGGGCACTGTGGTTGCACATCTGCATGTAGCTGACATAGTGACTGATGTCCCCGGCCCAAACACAAAAGCTTCTACTATGCTTGACCCATCTCTGTTTAATTTTGGGGACTCTTCTATACCAGCTGAATGGAAACAGAGGCTTAGTCAGAAACTTGCAGAGAGAGGCAAAGTTTTCTCGACGGAGGAATGGGATGTGGGTTTGGCTAAAGGAGTGCAACATCACATCCGTCTAGCTGACCATACCCCCTTCCGAGAGCGGTCCCGCCGTGTTGCCCCAGCTGACCTGGATGACTTACGCCGCCACCTGCAAGGACTTTTGGCAGCGGGGATAATAAAAGAATCAAGGAGTCCCTATGCTTCCCCCATCGTCTTGGCACGAAAGAAAACGGGGCGGTTGCGCATGTGTGTGGACTATCGGACCCTGAATCGCAGAACTGTCCCTGACCAATACACAGTTCCTCGCATTGACGAGGCGTTGGACTGTTTGTCTGGCAGCAGGTGGTTCTCTGTCTTGGATTTGCGTAGTGGATACTACCAAATTCCCATGGCAGAAGAGGACAAGGAGAAGACCGCTTTCATATGTCCTTTGGGATTCTTTCAATTTGAGAGGATGCCCCAGGGGATAACCGGAGCTCCCGCGACCTTTCAAAGAGTAATGGAGAAAGCAGTGGGAGACATGCACATGATTGAGGTCATAGTGTACCTTGACGATTTGATCGTGTTCGGAAGAACTTTGGAAGAACATGAGCAGAGACTAATCAAAGTTCTTGACAGACTGGAAGAGACTGGCCTAAAATTGTCCATTGACAAATGTCAGTTCTGCAGGCCACAGGTGACATATGTTGGACACATAGTGTCAGAGAAAGGGATTGCCACTGACCCAAGCAAAGTTGAGGCGGTAGCTCGCTGGAAGCAACCCACCGATCTCCCATCACTGCAGTCTTTCCTAGGGTTCTGTGGGTATTATCGTCGCTTCATAAAGGACTACTCCATCATTGTCAAGCCGTTAACCGAACTATGTAAAGGTTACCCACCAACCCAGAAGGGAAAGCGAGCTGTCAGAGTCCCAGAAAAGACCTACCATCGCGTAAATGAACCGTTTGGGGACAGGTGGGATGCTGCATGTACAGAAGCTTTCCAGAACATTATACATTCTCTTACAAATGCACCTGTTCTAGCATTTGCAGACCCAACCAAGTCATATGTGTTGCACATTGATGCTAGCCTTCAGGGGTTGGGTGCTGTGCTCAACCAAGAACACCCAGAAGGGCTGCGACCAGTTGCATTTGCTAGCCGAAAGCTTAGCTCATCAGAGAAAAACTACCCCGTGCACCAGCTTGAGTTTTTGGCGTTGAAGTGGGCTGTAGTTGACAAGTTTCACGACTACCTGTATGGAGCACAGTTCACTGTGAGGACGGATAACAATCCCCTCACATATATCCTCACCACTGCCAAGCTCAATGCCACCGGGCATCGGTGGTTAGCTGCTCTTGCCACTTACGATTTCACTCTCCAGTACCGACCTGGGAGCAGCAACATTGATGCTGACGCGTTATCGCGCAACCCCTTACCAACAGAGGACACTGATTGGCAAACTCTGCCCTTGGACAGTGTCAAAGCTCTGTGTAAGCAGATCTCCTGTAGAAATTCAGCAGGAGGGGGGGCAGTCAGCTTTGCTGAATCGTTAGGAGTTTCCCCTGAGGCACTCCCAGAGTGTTTTGTTTTCCCCACTCATCTTGACTATGGGTGTTTGACCCAGATAAGCAAGGCCGAGCTTATCAAAGCACAAGACAATGATCCAGTGATCGCTCCTGTAAAGAAATCTATGAATGGAGCGATTCCCTTTACTTTCGACAAAGACTCCAATGCAGAAGCCATGTTGCTTCAAAGAGAGGCAAACAAGTTGGCAATCACTGATGGAGTACTCTACAGGAAAGTACAGAGACAACCTGGAAAGGAAATCCATCAGCTTGTACTACCCCGAGAGCATGTTGCCATGGTGCTTAGATCACTTCATGATGAGTCAGGTCACCTGGGGGTGGACAAGACTGTGGAGCTCATACGAGACCGATTCTACTGGCCTAGGATGAGTGCAGAAGTTGAGCAGTACATCAGGAATTGTGGGAGATGTGTTGCACGTAAGGCACCCACACAACGAGCTGCACCATTGAACCAGATCACCAGTAGTGGGCCACTAGATCTCGTGTGTATTGATTTCCTATCCCTAGAGCCAGACTCTCAGGGATATGCTAACGTTCTGGTAGTGACTGATCACTTTACCAGATATGCACAAGCTTTTCCAGCTAAAGACCAGAAAGCCTCCACAGTAGCCAAGATTCTCTGTGAGCGGTACTTTGTGCATTATGGACTTCCGACCCGGATACATTCCGACCAGGGACGTGATTTCGAGAGTAAGCTGATCCACGACCTTCTGAAAGTGTTGGGAATCCGGAAATCCCGGACAACGCCTTATCATCCCCAGGGAGATCCACAGCCAGAGAGATTTAACCGGACGTTACTTTCCATGCTGGGAACCTTGGATCCCAAGAAGAAACAGGCGTGGAATCAGTCCATCAGTCATTTGGTACACGCGTACAATTGTACGCAGAACGAAGCAACTGGATACTCACCCTACCTGCTTATGTTTGGCAGGGAGGCCCGGCTGCCTGTGGACATCTGTTTCGGAACCAACGACCAGACACACAGCAGTCTGACACATCACCAGTACGTAGCTAAACTGAAAGCTGATTTGCAACAAGCTTACCGCCTAGCGACAGAGGCTGCTGACAAAAGTCATCAGAGAAACAAGAAAGCACATGACAAGCATGTGAAAGAACAGACCTTGGCACCAGGAGACCGGGTGTTGCTAAAGAATTTTGGTGTCTCTGGAAAGCACAAGTTGAAGAATAAGTGGAGAACTGCACCCTATGTTGTGCTTGACAAAATGCCCCGTCTACCAGTATACAGAGTGAAACCTGAGAAGGGAAGGGGGGTGGAGAAAACGGTGCATCGTAACCACTTATTACCCATAGGGTATCTAGTGAGACTTCCAAATGATAGTGAACCAGAGTTGTTTGATAGACCTGTCACTCGATCCCAAAGGGGACTCGCCAAGGCTACACCAGTTGACAATCAGGGAGATGCAATATCTTCTTCAGAGTCGGAATCCGAAGATGCATGCCTGACACAATTCCCATACATGGATTGTGAAAACCTTCTGTCACTGTCAGAACAGCTTCTGAGGGACCAAGGTCAAAAGCCAAATGTGTTGGATCTTGAGAGTTCAACCACTGATTTGGCAGATATTGAAAGAAATTCAGATGATCATAACCCTCCAGCTCTCCAGCTAGACCCTGAGGCAGTTACAGTGACTGGCCCTGAGGAGGGAACCGAAGAGAGTGGGATGTCGCTGGAAGGAGAGGAGCATCCAGTGGGCCGCCCACAGAGACTAAAGAGGCCTGTGGTGAGACTGAGTTATGATGAACTCGGGCAATCATCAGATCACCCTGTAGTGGTTTTGAGCCATGGGGTTTTGGTGGGAAGTGGCACTTACAGACATTCACGAGATCACACTTGCCAGACTTCATGGTGTCACCCACTAGCACTATGCCCTTCCTGTGTTAAATTAGAGCTGGACTAACAAAGCACAGATTTTTGTGTTTATAAATCTGTGGGGTTTGATAGGGGCATCAAACGCATTTAGAAGGGGGAGGGTGTAGCCCGGATGGGAATTTGGGAATAGATACTCGTAATTCCCATGGACTTAAACGCCACAGTAACATAAGGTGTTCACAGTTAATATTATGTGATTTAACTGTACTCTGAATGTAATTTGCCCTGTAATATGTCACAAGGTAAATACAGGTAATTAGAGCAATGAACCTGTTATGTTAATCATAAAGTATTATTTTATGGTATGTAACTCTGAAGAGAGTTAAAGTATTGTTCAGAGTTCTAATTTTCTGGAGGCCCGTGAAGGTAGCATGAAACGGGACCTGTGTATCTGTTGTAATGGAGGAAGAGAGGAGAACGGCATGGAGAGATGCACGAGGTTAGCTGAACCAAAGTGAGAGACTCAGCTAGTTTTACTGAAGTTACCTAGCACAAAAGAGTGTCGGACTAGAAAGCTAACCGTGTGAGAGCTTCGCAACAGAGTGTGGGGGAAGTGACGTTGTGTTCAATGGTCGCACCACCGTGAAAAAACTGTGTTTCCAGCTACGACCGCCGAGGCTAAAGGCTAGCCCGGACTGCCTGGCTGTGCCACGGAGGCAGCCGCTATGGACTGTCGGAGAGCTGGACAGTGACTGGCTAACGCGTTGTAGCAGAGACAGCATCCGGTCCGCAGGGAGAGCGGAGAGTGAATTTAGTTTGGGACTGGCGAACGGAAACCTACCGAGCAACTGAACTGTAAGTTGGACTTTCGTGCTCTTACTGGGGAGAAGAGGATTTTTCTCCATCGTCCGGCGTGAGCAGCAAACAGGCCTGCAACAAGTGTGAATGTGAGTGTGTGTGGGGCCCATGTGTGAATATTGTGTATCTAGTGGATTATATAGCATATTTTTGAGTGTACATTCGTGAGTCACTTACCAAGAGGTGATAACATAATTTGTGTTGTTTAACATAATTTCAAAGGGAAATATTTCATTTACACAGCATGTTTCATTTGTTTATGGAGCTGGATATCATTTGAGTTGAGTTAAGAAAAGGGTGTTTTATACATTACTTTTTCCTGCCCTTACATTCAGTAAACGTTTGGTTTGTGTTAAAGAGTTGTCTGGGGTTGATTCTTTTACTACTGGTTAAGTCTAACTTGCAGGCAAAGGTTTACTGATAGTTTCCCTGATTCCTGTCTATACCAGAACCTTTTTGTGGTATCTAGGCTGTAACGAACCTAACACCCCGCCTAGGGGGTCCAAACTGAGGTAAGTGGATTTAGACTCCGTATCACGGGTATGGTTTGAGTCATATTGATTTTATTAATAAAGTTGTAGTTTGCAGAGTGACATAGAACAGCAGCTTCCCACAACCATCTACTTTCTTTTGCCCCATTATAATTACAACAATCTCCACAGGGAACTGAAAAAGAGTGTAAAACCTGCTCTTGGTACATAATTGTTACGGCCGAGACCGTCTTAGACGAGTGACAGGACTCAAATGCAGGACGCCGAACAGCTCGTAAGAAGATTTTAAGAATAATGTTTAATGATTCCACAAATATTCATAAACAAAAAGGTGAGTTAGACAAGTACGACGTTCCACCACTGAAACTAAGTAACAATCTGGTCCGGGTCAGAGGGGACAGCTATTCCGGGGATTGGACTGGAAAGCAAGTCACATTAGATCCAGGAAAAGGTCGGGGTCACTGTAACAGAGTGCAGATGTTCAGATACGGATAAGGAGACATATGAATATGTTGTTGGTTCAGAATCCTCCTTCGTACTGC
This sequence comes from Aulonocara stuartgranti, assembly GCF_965226115.1. Taxonomy (NCBI): domain Eukaryota; kingdom Metazoa; phylum Chordata; class Actinopteri; order Cichliformes; family Cichlidae; genus Aulonocara; species Aulonocara stuartgranti. The sequence goes on along the minus strand of NC_138945.1, from coordinate 30,262,286 downwards.
GTACTTGCCACAGGTGGTCGGAGATGACGTAAAGGGGTGAGTAGTCCGGATGTGTAATCCAAAAACTCCTGGCATGGAGGCAGAGAGGCAGGTAGGTGATTCGGGTAATAGCCTGTGGGACTGCCAGATGGTCCAGCATCCAAGTAGGAGCTCTTCGGCAGGGGTTGGCAGTTAGGTGTAGCTAAGAGAGAGGCGCACAAAAGACAAACATACAGTGAGGCAAGGAGATTCACAAAATACGTAGGGAATTATGGTGGTGGCCTGCACTGACTGATGTTAGCAGAGAATCTGGCGAAGAGAGATTGAGTCCCCGGCTAAATTACCCACAGGTGTAAGCGATCAGCAAAAACACTGAGGCCCCTCCCAGGGGTGGAGACGCCGGCTCGGAGGGAGACACACTGGCACACACCCGGACCATGACAATAATAAACTCCTTGCAAAACAATAGAGAACAATTTTACATGTATGCTGCACATTGTGTTACCAGCATGCCACCTAGGAGGACAAGGTATAAATGAGGGAAATTACTAAGCCAAAGCTGTATTTCTTAATAAGCGTCTATTCACTTTTGGTTAAGACTAACTCTGTCTCTTAAATATCCAAATATTAAACCTGTGCCGTTCATATAATTTTCATATTCTTTTTTTTATCCCAGTGATTTTTAAAAAGCAAGATAATTCAATACAGACAGAGAAACGCCTTTCAGACTCTGTCAGAGGACAACAAAAAACTGAGATATGACAACCATCAAACTCTGAACAACCTAAATTTGAGTTTATCACACACCAGTGGAAATCATATGTCTGCACTTAAAATAATACAGAAAAAAAGCAAATGATCCTACCTACTTTGCCATCTCTGCAGATTAAAGAAAAATCTCAACTGTTTCCCAAAAGCGGATCAAAACTTTTTTGAAACGATGTCACCTTCATCAGCATGTATCACATGCAGCAGTGTTTAGGGTTATGCATCAGGGAAAGAAAGCTGAACTAAGTGTTACAAAGAGCTCTAATGAATATTTACAGAGAGAGAATAACTGAGGGGAAACATGCAGAGAGAGGTAGACAGAAAGAGCTCAAAAGGCTCCTGTTACTCTTCCTCTTCCTCCCACACTCCTCAAACACAAATAGGTTTCAGGGACTCCCACTAATCATACTTCTTCAGACGTATTAATATGTAAACAGTCTGAATGTGAACAAATAGCATGTGAGCTAACGGCTGTAATATTGGAGATGACAGCCCAGCACATATGAGCGCTGACAAAAACAGTGAATTCAATTCCGTTCAAATATTTGACTTCGTGTTTGAGGCATATGTGAGTTTAAAGTATTACAGTGCATGCCAGTGTTTGACTGTGAAGGGAACTAAATGACATTAATTCATCTCGACTTACGCTTGAGGTGTGTCAGCAGGATCCAACAGTCTCAGTGAGGTGATGACACCTCCTGTGTTGAGGATTAACTCCAGCCCCTATGGAATATGAAAGAGATATAGAAAAGTATATATGTGTGCGAGTGAGAGTGCTGCCGAGAATAAGTGAGTTACACCACAAAAGTGTGTATTGTACCTGTCCTTGAATACATGCCTGCATATGATGATTTTTCTTCTTCTTTTTTATTTCTGTCAAGATAACTTGTAACGCTTGTTTCTGCCAGTGTTATGAAAGTACATGATGTGTATTTAGTGTAGAACTCCTGTGTGTTGTGAACACACATTCATTTGTGTGTGTCTGTGTATACACATATGTTCTGTTACAATGTAAGCAGAGTAAAGGATGAATGTGTATAGAGTGTGAAATTTTGGTGTCAGGGTCTGAATGTTTGAACACGCATACATCTTTTCCAGTTGTTTATCTTTCTACTGCCTGCTGGTCAGTTGTTTATTTTTACTGGAGACATGTTTCTACCTAAAACTTGTATCCTGTTACCAGCAGATCAGGTTTGTTTCCAGCTGTCTTCAGACTACAAGATCATGTTTTGCAGTGACAGCTGCACTTCTCCTAGCATGTGGTAGTCAACGCAATGCATGTGAAAGTGATGGGTTTTTTGTTTGCTTGTTTTTAAAAAAAAAAAAAAAAGATCAGGACAGAGTGACTAAAGAAATGTTTCAGGTCACATATTCTAGTGGGTAACAGGAGATTTTGACACGTGTATTTTCAGCATATCAGCGTTTTACATCAACCTTTGTGATTTTTCCTCTTGATATTATTTTCACCTGCACTTGAATCGTTTATTTATACTATGAAAAACAAAAAAATTAAGTCATCACATTTTCTTTTTATTAGTTGCTGTTTTCTGTTTTTATTTATCTTGAGGAATAGTGCAAATACTTCAACATTAATAAAAATGTAAATGTGCCACTGTTAGCCAGTACTGTCTCACATTAATCTGCCTTTCTTTGTTACACTATTAAAATGGCAGTTGCTGCAAAGAAGCGTTTTGCATATTAATTACAGTTAACCACATTACATTTAAATTACAGAAGACCACAGCTATGAATATTGCCCGAGTTTATTTTCAAACAGGAAGATTAGGTAAATTATGAAACCAAATCCCCAAACAACTCATGTTTATTCGGGTCTTCCCCCACATGTGCGGTTGTTTTTGTTTGTTTTTACATTTTTCTGTCATTTTATGGTTTTTTATTCCAACTCCATTTTTTATAAACTCTTGTCTCTGGATGCCTATGCATCTCTCTCTTGCTTTGTTTTACTCTTTCATTCTCTGTTTCTGTTTGTGTCTCTGTCAGTATCATTCTGTCTCTGATTATTTTCCTCATTCTTTGTGAGCCTTTTTTGAAGTTCTATGTGATGAGACATATTCCACCCATTCACTGCACCCCAGTAGCACCATGTTATTGTTTTTTTCTGTGCTTTATTATGATGTCAGTCTCAGTCTAATGCACTGACATAATAAAACTCCCAATAGGTAAAATTTAAGATGTAGTCAAATTATCAATGCAAAGTTTCCATCGTCTCATCAGCTTTGGCCATCAGAGAATAATACTGTTTTTACTACAGTGGGATCAAAATATCAAAAACAACATGAAAGAGTTTTATTTGAAATGAGAACATAATTTAACTACTGAAAACTACTGGAAAGTTTTTCACACTGAAACAATAAATGGTTGTAAGTGATGGCTATAATAATGTGCTTTTGTTAACCATGCAGAACCGTTGTCTGCAAAAGGGTTTGTATATGTTTCTTCCATCAGTGAAAGAAACACACAGCATCCTCTTTATGAAACATTTAAAACATACAGAATATAACATATAACAAGATTTTATGTGTTTGATTTAGCTTTACTCTATTGCAGTCAGACCTAGAGATGCCAAGACAGTACTCAGTGATGATATGTTCAGAATTTCATTAACTTGCTGTTTACATACAACTAGACCATTCTGAGGTCAGGGGTTGACTGACAAGTCCGACTGCCCTAAATAATCAATACAGAAAAGCAGGGTCTCGCCTCTAAGCTTCTTGTACATTCTAGATGAGTAGTGTGACACTAGAAAGGTTCAGTAAAGTGCTGCATGACTTTCTGTCAAGTGCTAGATTTTATATTCCCACACGGGGCCATATAGCACTTATGATGTTGGGTGACACTAAAACTTTCCAATAAATGACTAACTCTATTTATACTGACTAACTTGTCAGTCAGTATAAATTTATGTTTACAGCTCTTGGTTCAGCTGTAAAAAGCCAGCAAGGAGGCAAAACAGAACTAAAAGCCAGTGTTTTTATTTTTTTCTTGGTCAAAACTAAATTGCCCATACCCCTTCACACACACACAAACTCACACACAGTGTGAAACAGTACATGTTCAGTTTCTTTTGTTAGAGGTTAGGCATAGAACAAGTAAATGTGGAATTTATTAACAAGGGTTAGACAAGAAGACCTTAGAAAAGGCGTTTGATTAAATGTGGAGCTAACAAGGGCATGTACAGAAGGAGAGTTTGGGGTGCCAAATGCCCCACAAGATAGGCGATAGCCCGCCAGTGCCTTTGGACCTGTGTACCCTTATTCTTACAAGGAAAGTGTGACTTAGTACATTTACTCAAGTTTTGCTCAAGGTTTAAGGTACTTTTACTATTTCTATGTTATTCTACTGTTTCTGTGATATTTTTGGATGCAGACATTATGTGTACTCAATTTAGTTTCTTATTATAGCTGTTGACAGAGGCAACATGTCCAGGGTGTACCCAATGGTAGCTGGACCTCAGCACCTCCTGATCCTGAAAAGGGATGGGTGGATGTTGCACAATTGTGTCAAGGAGCTCTTATATCAATTAATTGTGTAGCACATTTAGGTGCTACACAATTAATTAATAACTATAATCCAATAATGTCATATATATGACTGTGAAAGGGAAATATTTCATTATATAACTTGTGCACTATTAAGTTAGACTTATGTTTACTAGACTTTAACAACTACTGAAACAAATCTGTTCTAGGACACAGGGCTGAAAATCATGCTCAGTGTTTGCTGTACCTATTTACTATCTCCCTGTTTTTTAGGAAATGTCTGAAAAAATGGTGACACTGAGAACAAACAGATCAACGGCTTGCTGCTCTTGTATAGTATGTGCTTTACTGCACTACAGTTGAAAGTGGAAAACATATCTGTATTCTTCGAACTGTGAAATAAACATGCATCCACAATGTTGGTGTAGTTACTGCCTTTGTCAGAAGGGGGAGACAAAAGTTCTGCACTGCAAGTTAAACAACCCTCTGCATGTGATTAAAGCTCATATTCCCTTTTAAATGAGACTTTAATGCACTATGTTTCCCCACAATAACATACTGATTGTCACTACTGAGATTCAAATGGCTGAAAACCAGTGTCTGCCTTTCACTGCTTGTGTGTGTTTATGTTAGCAGAGCCTTGTGTGTACATCTGTTTATGCTGGCATAAAAAGGTTGCCTGCTTGCCTGCCGAGGTTCATTTATCTGTGTTTATTTGTTTGTGTGTGTAGCTAATCATTTCAGCTTATTATCTGAGTCTGCCAACACCTCACCTAGTCCATCTATCTATCTCTCATAAGGTATTCTTAAGTCCAGTGTACAGTGCTTAAAAAAATTAAAGGAACACTTAGAAAACATAGTCAGTGTCAGTGGAAAAAATAAATCATGCTAGATATTCATACTATTGGAAATAAAAAATATCAGACAACAGTGGACTGACTTCAAAGACATCTTAAAAATCGAAGTGAAAAAACTGAGGCGGGCTAGTCTATTTTCTGACATTTAATTGCAGCAACTCAAAATAATACTTAGTAACTTGTATGGCCCCTGCAATCTTGTGTGAATGTGTGACAACTTTAGCATCTTACAGAAATTCTGTACAGGGTGTCATTCCTGGTTACAGTTTTGGGGTCGCCGCCCCGAGTGTCTGAGTACCATGAAGACCACTGTTGGCATCACCTTCCACATCTTCTCTAGCTCTTCTTTCAACCCCTTCTCAAGCTTCTCATCTTACTGCCCAATAGAGCACTTTGTTGTTAGACTGGTGGAACTTGTGATTCATAGGGTATCTAAAAGTAGAAAGGGAGGCAGCCTTTAGGGGAGCCTTTAGCTTTCAAGACCATCCTTTGGATGCAGGAGACAGACACCCTCTCTACTTTTAAAATGACCCTTAAAGGTTTTGTTTTTGATAATAACATGTAGTTAGTGCTAGATCAGGTGTCCCTGAAGAGCCTCCCTTAGTTATGCTGCAACACCCCTACGCTGTTGGCAGCTTTCCATGATGCACCACTCTGCCTTTAATCATTAGTTATTATCAATCTCTGGTTCTCTTTCACAGCATGTCTTTGTACTATCTTCCGCCCCTCAATCCCAGCCAGTTGATGGAGATGGCTTCGCCACTCTGAGCCTGGTTCTGCCCAAGGTGTCTTCCTGTTACAAGGGAGTTTTTCCTTCCCACTGTCACTAAAGTGCTTGCTCATCTGATTGTTGGGGTATTTTCCATTCTCACTCTGGGCTGAAGTTGTCTTTCTCCCATGAGGCAGTCATCTACAGTCTGGTTCATGTGTTTATTATCTGAATGTGGATGTGTGTATGTGGATGTGTGTGAATGTGATTGCAAGAGAGAAACAGCTTCAGTATTAAATCGGTTAGAGATACAGATTTTCCTTTATTTCCTTTGGGATTTGTCCCCCACCTCTTTCTTTTCACCTGACATTTGTTTCCCCCTTTTTGCTGCAACCTTTTCCCCTTGCCTATTTTCCTACATCCTTTCCTGTATCGAACATTCTGTTTTTTCCCAGTTCTAATTTTTATAGGCTCACCACCTTTTTTCTTTCCTCCCTCAACACCATAACCTTTCCTCTTGCCTCTTCACCCACATCCAGTGCATCAGACTTGCTCTCTGAATTAGCTTCCTTTCCTTTTGCCACTCCATCTCTTTCTCTTTATCTTGTTTTTCCTACATTTAATGTGAAATAAACATCAGTTGGCCAGGAGGAATCTGGATTTTACATCAGGAGAGAGGTGAGACTTCAGACATGATACACCCTGGCATAACACAAACATCTGCTTGTTCACCTGCACCTGCCAGATTACTCTCATTTTCCTTTATAGATTACGGTATTTTTCTTAGCTCTCTCCAGCTTCTCTAAAACCCAAACAGAAATCCAGCCATGCTCTCTTTATCCGTCTCTATATTCTGGTCTTTCCTCACCTCTCAAAACTGTCTCCGCTCTCTTTTCTAGTCTCACGATTGTCAATGACTTGTCATTTGTCAATCATTTTAAGCAGCTCTTCCAAACTAAACACACACACACACACACACACACACACACACACACACACACACACGCACACGCATGCTTATACACAGCTGTACATAGTAAAATTCAATTTCACACAGCAACTACACACACAAGTAGATTGAAATGCCATGCACAATATTGTACAACCCAACACAAAACATCACAGTAGAACAACCTTGTTATAAGCAGCACCATTAACTTCCAATTCACCTGAGGTTAGGTCACAATAACAATGTAATCCATGAATGAGGGCTTGGCACCGAAACCCCATTTTACATTTTATTCATCATTTCTTTCCTTCAAACACACAAAGCAGTATGCTAAAACCACTCCGGTTATTAAAATAATTAGTAGAATTTGTCAACAGGTACTGATTCATTATGTTATTGCAGGGTTAGAACTTCAAGTCCAAATCAGGCAACCCATGTGAACAATGCATCATGGGGACAGGTACTCCATCTCTTCTGCCTCTGGGTCATCTAATTTTTCCTCTTACCGTGTCCCAATTCACCAGCTGGATATTTCACACTGTGTATGGAATACATCATGATGGGGGACAAATACTTGTCTTGTTTCAAATATGTAGTCTTATGCAGTCTCATTTGGAGAACATAAAACAGCATGTCCTGAGAAGACCTCAGTACATGGCAGTCCTGGGCCTTCTTATAGACACCTTTTAAGTAGTTAACTTGGAAATGTTGGATCTGACAAGCAGATAAGAGCACATAGCCGGCCCACACGACTCAGTCTATTCTTTCGGTAGTCTAAAAGACCAAAACTGCATATTTTACATGGAGGGTCCTCGTCTGTAATTAGATTAAACTCCTTATGCCTGTTTTCAATGTAAACCTTTACACAGAAGACATTTTGACTTGTCCTGGAGGGAAAATTGAGGATTTAACTAATACTGCTCCATCCCTCCAGAGTCTTCTTTTGAGTTCACGGTTTGTGTGTATCAGTAACGCACTGCATTTCTGCACTGCACTGTGAAGCGCTTGATCTGTACAGAACAAAAGGATGTGAGGGTAAAAGTTTAGCAGCATCTTTACAAATGAATTTCTTTTCTTTTTTTCTTTTTTTCTTTGTTATTCAGATTATCTACATATTAACACATTGTGCACAGGGCAGTTTGTGATGTAGTTTAGTGATGTGATGAATATGTGTGTGAGGCACCACTGAGGATCTAACAGCCTCTGTATGGGTTGAGCCAGGACATGATAATGTAATTCTTAAAAGTAAAACAACATTTTCGTGGGAACACAAGAATATATGTAATTAGCACTTAATTGAGGATCCAGATGTGTCCTATCCTGTTAGGACACATTCCACTAATGGATTTGAATTTGAACTTTTATGTCTTATATAACATTCAGCATGCTTAACATAGTGACTACTTGCCTTCTTCCTTTCAAATACAACATTTCTCCACATTTAGTGTAAACTACTTATATTTCATCAGCTATATTATATTACATATCTGTTTGTTCCATTAATTAGCTGTTCCCCCCCTTGTGTAAGCAAGGACAGGAAGGATTAAGGCTTAATGGGCCCCTGAGCTTTAGTGTCAAAGGCCCCAGCCACACATTACCTTTTACAGTCAAGCTGTTTGTGTCAACCTTAGTCTCTTCATTGCTGGGAGATATTCTAACATGAATGACAATAAATGACAATTTGTGTCACAGGAAATACAGTAAAAGTGTGACAATAATTCCATTAAGCACACAGAGGGAATTAGAAAGGTTAGATAATAGACAAGGTCACAGGGCTAGGAAAAAACAGGATTCAATAACTAAATAAACTGCATCTGTGAGGACCCATTAGTGCATGCAGAAAGCAGATTTATTGATTATAATCCTTCTGCTGATGAAATAATAATGACCAGTTTGAGAGCATTGATTCTGTGTTAATAGACTGTCCTTGGACAAGACAGACTATGAATCAGGGATCTCTAGTGTTGACCTGTGTCACATAGTCACACAGAAATATGTGGGCATGCATGCTAAACAAACACCTACTATTATGAGCCCCAAAAGAAAAAAAGCCTGTTAAAATCAGCAGCCTCTGCACTGTGGAGCTCCAGTTTTACTCAATAAAAAATAATTTCCAGCATTACTGCTCTTCATTAGACATAGTTACATCATCTTAAATCACATTTCTAGTCAAATGATCCAGTCAGTGTCAAACTGGAACATTCGCTCACTGGCCATTTTGTTAGGTACAACTGTTGTAATGCTACAATTCACATGATGTCACCAAAATTGGGCCATAGAAGTGTGGGAAAGGACTCATCGGTCCAAATTTCTGCCTGCAACATTCAGGTGGTAGAGTCAAAATTTGGTATTAGCAAACTTCAGCCCCTTAGTACCAAACGACCATCGTGTAAATACTACCTACCCAAGTATTGTTGCTGTACCCGTCTTCCAGAAGAATAATGGGCTGTGTCACAAAACCCAGATTAATTAGTTGGTTCCTTGAGTTCATTGTAGTCAAATGTACTCAACAGTCACCAGAACCCAATCTAATAGAGCACTTTTGGGATGGAACAGAAGAGTCACATTGTGGATATGAAGCTGACAAATCTACAGCAACTGTGTAATGCTATAATGTCAACGTGGACTCAAATCTTAGAAAAATATCCCCAGCGCCTTGTTGAATCTATGCATGAACAATTAGGCAGCTCTGAAGGCAAAAGGTGCTCCAACCTATTTGTAGCAAGGTGCTTAATAAAGATTGTGGTGGTGTATAATTAGCCTTGCACTGATCAGAGAATTTCTGTTAATAAATGGCTGCTGTAATTGTGTGCATGATACAGAGAGTGTTGCTGTACAGAATATACTTTATGCATTACAATAACCTTACAATTGTACAACGTTCATCACTGTGAATAGTAACACAAGCAAATTGCAGCTTAATGTTGACTTTTAAGTTGCATAGAAATATAACACTGAACAACAAGATGTGCATTGTCACCATCAGGGTGACAGCATCAGTTGTGTCAAATTTGTGAATCTGACCTCAGACTAGATTCAGTTTTATTGTCCCTGGACATTTTAGTAAAAAAAAAGAAACATAACACTTTTCCCCTCACTGGTTACTGCACAACAGACCAAGACTGACAGACAGGGGATGACTTAAGACAGATGTTGCAGTTTTCACTATGTGACATTTGCCTCAGTGCCACAGAGCAACTCAGAAAGTTTAATGTCAGTTCAGTTCTCCTGAGATGTCCAAAAAATACATTAGCACATGTAAATAAATCATATTCTATCCGAACATCCACACTGGTTTGCACAAATTCCCAAAAGTCTATATTGCCAACCATTAAATAAACCACAATGATGCCTGTGTCTCTGCTTTTTTAAGACCCACTCCAGAATCAGTAACTTTTTAGTTTCAAAACTAGTATGCCTGGTTCTTGGTGTCCTTTTTGTTTAATTCATAATTTGTTTTTTAAAAAAAAGGCTCTACAACCAAGTAGCCTAGTTGGTAACTAGAAGTGGTTCTTAAATTTTGTATCAGGTCAGGATTCTTTTAAAAATTTTCCAAATTGGGCCTAAACATTGAGTATTCAATACAGATATTTTCACTCATAATTTAAGTTATATAACATATTCACAATTGCACTTACAGTTTGAATGTGTCACAATCTTCAAATTCTGCAATGCGAAGTGTAAAAGTTGAGGACCCGAAATGGAGAGACAGAAGGTAGCCAGGGTCAAACAAAAGTCAAGGCAATTATTTAAGCTGTTGCAGAAATCTATAAGCAGAAATGAAATTCAAGGGCAAAGCAAAACAGCAAGTTGGATAGAGAAAACAAACAATTCACATAATCCAAAGGGGTACTCAAGGAATTTAATGAGACACAGGTGAAACCAATAAAGATAATGACACAGGAGAAGTAAAACTAAATGGAAGACAGAGACATGTCAAGTGACTATGACTGTAAAACAGGAAATAACTAACAAATACAGTGACTGGACACCTATATAAGATGTACTGTATATACAAACATCTTTAAAAGCAACTAAAATAAAGTTCAGAACCACAATAGCAGAAATCTGAGTCTGAAAAATGAAAACTGTTTTAATCATCTCTGATTGCAATAAAAATTTTATTGGGTCTGCAATAAAGAAATATTAGCCAGTGATTTTGTTGCTTAGTTACAAAGTGTCACACTAAACAATTGCTCTGTTTGCTTGGTTAAATGCATCCACTGTTTCTTAATAATTTTTAACACTGCTTGTGTTATTAATGAAGGTAGAACATCTACTGATAATTAGTTTGCTAATGATAGTTTTCTGCCCCATCGGTTAATGATAATGTATTCTTATCTCTATTGTTGTCCTGTTTTCACATCAAGACTCAGTGTTGGGGTTAATTAAGGACCAACACAACACAACAGACATAAGCTACAGAAGTCCTCTGAGAATAAATTTCCATTCAAAATGTAGATATTTTAATGTGCGTTCATGTTTATTTTTCTTTTTTAGTAACTCATCAATGTTAATAAAAGCAAATAAATACAAATGAAATGTACTTCCATGAATCACTAACAGCTTAATGCCAGCACTGCAAATGTTACCGCACTAGCATGGTAATTCTACACCGGTGAGGGCGTGCCACTGCAGCTGAAGTAAATGACCAGTCTGTTATAGGTATTTCACCTAAATTGGGCCATTTGGGTTGCCATGACTTATGTTAAAAGACAACTCTCGTTTTAAAAGTCACAATTAATTCCATGTTTAGCAAGAGAAAAGTAAAAACGGTGGTATTATGTGGGTGTAAATCATCTCAGATTTTTGTGCAGGACATTCACTTGTTTGCTGTATTTTACCATTTAGTTACATAACCCTAAATTATAAATGTATAATACTTAAGTTGTTTAAACTAAAGAAAACAGCAGCCTGACTCTGAAGGGAATACACTTCACCACAGAATAACAATTCATTTGTAATCAAGATAGGGAACCTATACTTTGTTAATGTCTTATGCATCCAGTAATTAAGCATCAAGCTTTGACTCTCTGCCAGCCTTTTTAGAGAATAATGTAATAAGGCTGGGACTGAGATGCCCCCATTGCCACTACAGACATATATTGCAAGGAAACACCCAAATTCACTCGATTGCATATTTAAGCCAGTGCATGTGCACAGTTTAATGACACTCTATTCATCTGGTTTTCTTTCAGCTTTCTGTCAACACAGCACTTTCACAGCCACAGCTATGCTAATTAGATACAAAGGCTATAACAATATTAGCCTGCTCCCGAACAGAGAGGGCAGTAACACTATTACAACAAAGCAGCTAAGAGTTATTAGAACAAAGACCTTAACAGAATTAGTGTAGGTGGGAGCTGTTTTGTTTTATGCTGCTGTGTTGACAACGCTCATTTAAGTAAATATTGATTTATATGAGAGGCAGACCAAGGCATTATGCACATATTCATGAACACCCACATTCTTTAGTGCTCCACACTGAACTGAAAGAGTCTGACTCACCAATCACATAAAATTTGGGGGTTTTCTCCTACACACTGGATGTAAATACAAAAAAAGAGTAATATTTGATGCCTATAATTTAAAAGGCTCAGGAGCATATTGCGTTTAGGTTTACTCACTGTCTTAGTTTGGTGGTATTAGTCAAAAAATATTTTAAATATAAATTACTAATGAGAAGTTAAGTGACCACATAATGTCATAGACTCTTTATTTTACAGTATAAAGTTCCTCGAGATCCCTGCTGTTGGGATTTGGCGCTATATGAGTAAAATTTAAGTGAACTGACTTGAAGTCACTGAAGCAAAGAAAAAGGCATGGCGGTATAGTGTGGGATAATCCACTATCACGGATAACAGCTAAGACTTCAATATTGCATTAGCAAATAAAGTATAAATGCGATCCTTGCTGGATGATTTTCTAAAAAAAATAAATGTTTGAGTGTGTTTGTGTTCGTCTAAGTTTGCAAGAAGTTGTCTGGACTGTTAATGTACCACTATATACACAAAGCCCCTGACAGGCTGTCAGCTTTGACTTCCTTCCTCTGCCAGAGGTGTGGGCAGTAAGAGTGACGGTAAGCAAGGTCTAATCTTGACAAGAATGTCAGTTATAAAACCTCTGCACTTAAATGTCAATCGAAAGACAAGAAACAAGGGGTGATGGAAGAAAATGATGGAGACGGGAGGAGATAGGTAATGTTTTGACACTGTGGTAGGTACATGACAAAGCAAGCAAAAGAGGGCAGGGAAAGGGAAAAAGAGAAAGGAGAAATGGAAAGAGAGCAGAGCAGCAGAAATGGAAACAGGAGGAGAGAAACTGGATGAGAAGTAAAAGTATGCCACAAACAACATGTGTAGAGAAACAGGAACTGCGAGAAAAAGGCAAATACACGAGAAACAAGTAAGGACAGAGAGATTTCTACTCCTCTGCATATACTTTATATATCACACCTCATCCACTATAATAATCTGTTGATTTTAATAAAAGTATAACACAAATAGCCATAAAATTTTGTGCACAGCAGTATAATTTTTCAATGCACATATTTAATAATGGCACCGAAGACTTGCCGATTTAATATCCTGAAGCTTTGCAAATAGTAATTTAGAAATTGACTTTCAAAGCAGAAGCTGAAATATGAACCCAATTCTGAAAATGTTGGGGTGCTGTGTAAAATTTGAATAAAAACAGAATGTAATGATTTGCAAATCCCATAAACCAATGTTTTATTCATAAAAGAACAGATGAAACTGATCAAATATTTAATGAGACTCTTTAATTAGAAAATATTAGCTCATTTTCTATTTGTTAATTGGCAGCAAAAGGCTGAAAAAGCAAGTGGTATTGAAAAGAAACAGAAACAGTTGGTGAAACATTTTTTCTCTTTTAATTAGGTTAATTGGCAACAGGTCAGTGTGAGTGGCAGAGTTTTTTAAAAAGTGAAGTCAGATAGTTTACCAATTTGCAAAAAATGATATCTACAAAATGTGGAATTACTTCAGAATAATCTAACTCAATGTAAATTGCAAAAAAAAAAAATGAATCATTTGTATAAAACAAAGAGAATCTAGAGAAATCTCTGTTTGCCAGTGATTGGATGCCAATGATTTTTCAGGTCTGCAGATGGGCACTGCATCAAAAACAGCTATAAATCTGTCATGAAAAATCATTTTATGGGCTCAGGACCACTTGTAGAAATCAATGACTGTGAACCCATCTATAAATGCAGGTTAAAGAAGCCATATGTGAACATTGCCCAGAAATGCTCCCATCTCCTCCGGGCCAACACTTAGTTAAAATGAACTGAGGCAATGAAAAAAGGATCTGTGGTCAGAAGAATTGAAATTCATATTACCAAAAAATTTAACTCATATGATCCTTTGGACTAAAGAGGAGAGGAACCATCTGGCTTGGTTTCAGCATTCAATTCAAAATCCCACATCTCTGATGGGTGCACTAATAGAAATGGCCACACTTTAAAAGGTACCAATAAGGCTGAAAGCTATATACAGGTTTTAGAGCTGCATATGCTCCCATCCAGATGGAGTATTTTTCAGGGAAGGCCTTATTTCAGCAAGATGTCAATAAATCACATATAAATCTATTACAACAAGCATGGCTTCATAGTAGAAGAGTCCAGGTGCTGAACAGGTCTGCCTGCAGTCCAGGCCTTTCATCAACTGTAAATATACGGCCCAACATGAAATTAAAGGATCCGAAAAAAGTATTTATGCGACACACGGCCCCGTCCCAAATTTTAGGATACCAATCTCAAAATGAGCTTATTTTTTCTTAAAACTGGTTTCCTCAGTTTAAACATTTGATACATTTCATGTGCTTTGTTGTGAATAAAATGAGGGTATATGAGAGTTTTAAATCATTGCATTCTGTTTTCAATTTACATTTTACACAGCAGCACAAAATTTCTTGAATTGGAGTGGTAAATATCTAAATTTCACTGTTATTAAAAAAAAACTCACAATGTTTAGTACTTTATGCAAATTGTATAATGGCTATTTTTTGATAAATTACATAAAAAGCAGAAGATGGAGTAAAAAAGGCTTGCAGGTGCACATCCATAGGACAAGGTTAGATTTATAAATTGTTTCCATCATTTTTAGGAGACTAAAAACATGTAATGGTTGACTGGCAAACATATGTCTGGGTACCTTCTGCATCTGAAAGTGTCTCCCACACAAATAGTGAAAACAAAAATCATGACCAGGGCTTGGCTTGCTGACAAGCAGGAGTGGGAGGTATGAGCCAAGGACAACAAAAGTAAAGATGATGAGAGACAGGTGAATAATAGGAAGTGTGGTGCAAAGAAAATATATGCAGGGAAAACTTCAAGGGAAAATGAGCAAAAATGAGAACAGAGAGAAAAATTGAAGGACAAAAGAGAAGCAGATGAAGTATCTTAAAACAGGAGTAGTAATCTGATTCATCTTGAGACTTGAATTATTTGTGCAATTTATATTGAAGGATGACTTGAGCAGCAATCCCAGTCCTCTGCAAAGCATGAGGTAATGAAGGCAATGATCAGAAAATCAATGAAAATCAATCATAGTAAAAGACTTGATGTTTGATCAAGGCACCAGATGTAGATAGTGTATTATCAGGCAAGCCTACAATTTAAAAACAAAAATAAATGATCCTGATGTCCTGTAGTATGAAATGTTACAAAATGATCTCTTTTTGAGGAGACTGAAAACTTTTGGTCAAACAAATGCAGGCTAATTTGGTAAGAATCAGACCATAAAGCGTTGCTCAAAAGCTACCATGTAACTACAGATTAAATTAAACCGTGGTGATGTATCCATAATCTTTCAAAGTATTGTGATTTATAGTAAAAAAGTACAATAAGAGTACAGTGATTTGTAGTGTAGAATTTGGTCCACCGCTTTACTGTTTATCCACATATAATTTACTGACAAATAATGCTTTCAGATATAAAATTGCTAGATACAAAAATCGAAAATGCTTCATTTAAACTTGATCTTTTATCTTGTAATGACATTTAAAAGACAGAACTCCTCAAATACATGAATTATCATCTTTTCCCCAAATGTGAATTTGGGAGAAGATTTAATAAAAACAATAATATTATTCGATTTTTATTGTTACGCAATTTTGCTTTTTAGTGTAGAGACCGGAAACAATGAAGTACAGTTCCAAAATGATTGTGTCAGACAACCTGTAATGAGCTTTGCTAGCATCACTGCTGTAGACCCAATTAGCTTAAAAGGGGTCTAGTGGTAGACTGGCTGAATAGGATGGATCAGTAGTATATATGTGCTTCCCTGAGAGTGTGTGTTGGGAGTGGAACCACATGTGGGCATCTGTATGTTTGATCATATGCTTGTGGGTGAGCAGGAGCTGTAGTGTTGTGTCAGCACAGATATATTACCCAGATTTATGCTCACTTGTCAGGAACACATGCACACACATCTGCACTGCCAGACACACTTCCTGTCTCTGAGTGTCAGTCTTCCTTTACATCTCTCCCATCAACGACCTCATGCATAGCTGTCAAATCAGAAAAAATAGCTTCAGATCAAAATGGATATTACTTCTACGTTACTGTATAGGAGCCAAGGAAATAATTTATTACATGACTTTAAGAAAACTACACTTGATTTCTTAAATGTTTTGCATAAGTAGTATAGAGTCAGGTCTTGGTCAGCCAGTTTTTACTGTCACGTAAAGTAAAAATACACTTGGTTTGCATCAATGCTTCCACGGCACAGCTGTGAAGCCCTGGTTCAGAAGGCACACCATTTAGATGAATGCTTACAAACCTTGGGGCACAAATTATTCCTTTGACAGGAAAAATACCTGTTAGCCTTGAGAGAGACATGTTTGATTCCCTATCCCTGTGTGTAGACAAGCTGCCTGCGTCCTGAGCACAGTGAAAGTCCAGCACCGAAGCAGCCCTGGCAACTTTAAAACAGCACACTCAGCTCATCTCTTGGTCACAAATTATTTAAGTGCATCTCTTACTCACTTTTCTTCATCCTCCATCTATCCTTACTGTTCTTCAATACAGACATGCTGTTAAAAAAGTGTTATGCTTCATGGCTAACTCACATCACTCAGCGTTCTGTGCAGCGGTGTTATTTTCAAAACGTGCTGTCACTGGTCTGTGTTTCACTAATTATCACGTGCCATGATGTTTGGCCTGTTACCATTCATTTTTGTGTTGTTTGATTATAACCATAAATAAAAATGATGCACAGTTGATACAGCTCCTTATAGGTCATTGTAGCTATTGATATAATACATTTACATGCCGTTCATCCACAAAATACACCTTTCACTGTAGTAAAACAGAGTATTTTTCAGACCTGGAATGTAAATTTGCTTGGCTGAAAATGACTGGAAATGACAAAAAAGACTTATTATGTTCAGACATTTTCATATTTCATGTTTGAGTTTTTCAATTCCAGTCAAATAATTCAACCCATTTTTTCAGTGAGATGAATATATTATTTGAATGTCTGAATGGAGTCTCTTGGTAATCAGTCTGCAACAGTAACAAGCATGATGACCAATAACACTTTAACGTACTGAAGAGCTGACATTTCCCCCACTGTGCAAGCTACCTGGATATTCTTTGCCTCTGTTAAAGGACTTTGCCAGTGACCTCTGTCTCTTTGCCGGGGGTCTGAGTCTGTCTGAGGGATTTCCCTCCTCCTTTTCCTCCATTTGTTTCTTTTGGATTTCTCTTTTTCACTGGTTTTCATCTGATGTTGCCACAGTAGTGAACAGTCTGCCTACACACATCAGAGTTTGCAATACTTTCATTTACTGTCGTAAGATGTCTCCACACGATGCTCGTCTTTCTCTCTGCCATCACGCTGTTGCTCACTGCAGCCTACACGTGTCATTTCAGCAGCACTGAGTCACGTGACGGCACGACAACAGAATAAGGGAGGGAGAGGAGCAAAATGTGCATGTGAGATGTGAGAGGAGTGATGTTTGCAGACATGTCTACTTTTTGATGAAACTGGAGTAATGCGCTGAATGTAGAAGAGAAAAACTGAAACTGAAGAATCAGTTCGATTATGCAGGTATTGATCCAATACCAACTCTACCAGGAACTGCAAGATGTTTTAGGAAAATACACATTTACAAAATTGTCTCTTAACCTTGTTACTGAGGAAGCTAACATCAGAATT
Organism: Aulonocara stuartgranti; assembly: GCF_965226115.1. Classification (NCBI taxonomy): domain Eukaryota; kingdom Metazoa; phylum Chordata; class Actinopteri; order Cichliformes; family Cichlidae; genus Aulonocara; species Aulonocara stuartgranti. Next base: position 30,244,341 of record NC_138945.1, on the reverse strand, counting down.
ACCAATAAATGAGAAGAATTAACTACCCCCCCCCCCCCAAAAAAAAAACCCAACAACAACAACAAACAAACAAAAAAACAAAACGCAGGATAGCCCAACAATTTCATCATCAAAGGTGCACCTAGAATCATTCAAAGAAACTGTTTCATAATAGTTTATTATAAAAAAACATACTTCTATTTGAATGTCTGTTGTTAATCATGCTCCTTATTTACCACAAACAAACGAGGGCCAAAGAATTTTCAGCTACTATTCCATGCATTGTTTCTTATCAGATTGCTATTACGTTAGGTTTACAAGCAGAATGTAAAAAAAAAATATATGGGTACAGGGACCAAATTGTCAAAATACCTCTTTGTTCCCCTCTCACTTATTCAATGCATCACTGATTATATTTTGAAACTGTTAAAACAAGGTGCGCTTTGAAGCCTTACACTGTAAAGTGAGAACTTAAAAGAGTCAAAATCTTTGATTAACAGCCCCAGAAGGCAAAGTGCAGCACTAACTGCCTCTCATATATCAGTTTCCTCCAGCACTTAGCTGGGATATACTTAAACACCACCATGCATGGGCATTGAGTCAGCTAAAGTAGCAGAAAAAAAGACAACCAGGCACCAGAAGGAAAGCAGGCAGAAGAGCAGACAAGATAGCCTAAAGGCTCACAGACATTCAGAGAAAAAAAAGCCAAGATGATGGGCTTTTAAAGGTAGTGAGGCTGTCAGAATTGCAGATATAAAAGTAATTCAGGCTGAAAACCAATTAGAAAAGCAAATGGAGTACTCACTGTTATAGAAGATTAAAGCATATTCACACATACCACCTGAAGAAAGGTTGAAAGGTAAATTACTTATCGTATATACTGTTATGTATGTCACATTTTTATAATTATGATACCATGTAATATATTAGATTTTGGTGACATGTTGATCATCTCTGTCTTAGTGTGGCTTCAGTTGTATGGGAAGTCTCCATGTCAGTTACAGTATGAGAAAGGAATCAGAAAACAAAAATGTAAGACTTTACCTTCCAGTAAAATTTTACATATGTTTAAATAAGAAACTATATTATACATTGCATATTGTGATAAATATGGAATTAAGTTTCTAAAGGGTGTAACGCATGTAAATGTATAGCCTAGTAGTATTTCCAAACATTAACTGTTTTGTTCATTTGCCTTTGAGAAAAAACATCAGCAGAAATCTTTCATTTCACCCACATTTTGTCTTACATTATGCATTGTATTACAAGATTTAATGCAGCAATTTTGACACACAGTAAAAAGGCATGCAAATACAAACTGAACTAAAAGAATCGAGGTGGTCCATACAACCGCACTTTTACATTTCAACCCAATATCACAGCAAAGCGTGTAATAGACACACCCGTCCACCGTGTCCATTTCACACTTTGCCTCTCCAAAACGTGAAATGTATACGCATGCAGAAGTTGCAGTAAATTGCATTCAATTGCAATAACAGCAAAGGGAGATATTTTAGTTCAAGCCAACATGAAAATAATCACAGGAAAGTGTTTAAACAGGCATTATTAACACATTTACATTTATGTACGCTTAATCACCTCTGCCTATTAAGGACTCTGGAACTAACTTAATATGTTTTTTTGCTCACTATCGACTTTGTGGCTTTAACTACAGGGAGTGCAGAATTATTAGGCAAAAGTGTATTTTGTCCACATCATCCTCTTCATGCATGTTGTCTTACTCCAAGCTGTATAGGCTCGAAAGCCTACTACCAATTAAGCATATTAGGTGATGTGCATCTCTGTAATGAGAAGGGGTGTGGTCTAATGACATCAACACCCTATATCAGGTGTGCATAATTATTAGGCAACGTCCTTTCCTTTGGCAAAATGGGTCAAAAGAAGGACTTGACAGGCTCAGAAAAGTCAAAAATAGTCTCAAAATTGCAAAGCTTCTGAAGCGTGATCATCGAACAATCAAGCGTTTCATTCAAAATAGTCAACAGGGTCGCAAGAAGCGTGTGGAAAAACCAAGGCGCCAAATAACTGCCCATGAACTGAGAAAAGTCAAGCGTGCAGCTGCCAAGATGCCACTTGCCACTAGTTTGGCCATATTTCAGAGCTGCAACATCACTGGAGTGCCCAAAAGCACAAGGTGTGCAATACTCAGAGACATGGCCAAGGTAAGAAAGGCTGAAAGACGACCACCACTGAACAAGACACACAAGCTGAAACGTCAAGACTGGGCCAAGAAATATCTCAAGACTGATTTTTCTAAGGTTTTATGGACTGATGAAATGAGAGTGAGTCTTGATGGGCCAGATGGATGGGCCCGTGGCTGGATTGGTAAAGGGCAGAGAGCTCCAGTCCGACTCAGACGCCAGCAAGGTGGAGGTGGAGTACTGGTTTGGGCTGGTATCATCAAAGATGAGCTTGTGGGGCCTTTTTGGGTTGAGGATGGAGTCAAGCTCAACTCCCAGTCCTACTGCCAGTTTCTGGAAGACACCTTCTTCAAGCAGTGGTACAGGAAGAAGTCTGCATCCTTCAAGAAAAACATGATTTTCATGCAGGACAATGCTCCATCACACGCGTCCAAGTACTCCACAGCGTGGCTGGCAAGAAAGGGTATAAAAGAAGAAAAACTAATGACATGGCCTCCTTGTTCACCTGATCTGAACCCCATTGAGAACCTGTGGTCCATCATCAAATGTGAGATTTACAAGGAGGGAAAACAGTACACCTCTCTGAACAGTGTCTGGGAGGCTGTGGTTGCTGCTGCACGCAATGTTGATGGTGAACAGATCAAAACACTGACAGAATCCATGGATGGCAGGCTTTTGAGTGTCCTTGCAAAGAAAGGTGGCTATATTGGTCGCTGATTTGTTTTTGTTTTGTTTTTGAATGTCAGAAATGTATATTTGTGAATGTGGAGATGTTATATTGGTTTCACTGGTAAAAATAAATAATTGAAATGGGTATATATTTGTTTTTTGTTGAGTTGCCTAATAATTATGCACAGTAATAGTCACCTGCACACACAGATATCCCCCTAAAATAGCTAAAACTAAAAACAAACTACAAACTACTTCCAAAAACATTCAGCTTTGATATTAATGAGTTTTTTGGGTTCATTGAGAACATGGTTGTTGTTCAATAATAAAATTATTCCTCAGAAATACAACTTGCCTAATAATTCTGCACTCCCTGTATATTATCTCCCCCTGCTAGTAATGCAATTTATGCATGCATTAATGCAACGCTTTGCCCCTCCAAAATGTGACATGGACACAGTGGACTGGTGTGCCTACTACACATTTTACTGTGATACTGGGTCGTATATTTTTATGATGTCTTTGTGTGTGTGTGTGTGTTTGCTGCGGTTTGTCATTAGCTCTCTGAGCTCCATGCACACATGGAACGCCAGGACTGCCATAATGAATTAATTAAATACACCATTAAATAATTAATTAAATGTGGCAATAATTAATTAAAATTGGAATTAATTAATTAAATAAATAGTTATGACACATGTAATTAATTAATTATTGACACATTTAATTAATTATTTATGTATTTCACATTTTAATTAATTATTGACACATTTAATTAATTATTGACACATTTAATTAATTATTTAATGATATATTTATTTATTTCATTTTGGCAGTCCTGGCGCCTGGCTCTCGTCATGAAATAATTTTATCTGTCAGCCTCACCCATCAAACTCAGGGAGCGGGGTTAACGCTGCCCATGCAGCTTCTCTAACATTTGATTGGTTGCCGTGCAAAGTAAGTCAAAACAGGTCGATCCTAGAAAATCGATTGCTTGTGTAGACTTGGGGCAGCCAGGTATCCCAGAATGCAGATCAAATCACACGCAGCAATGGTGGTGGTGTAGTTTTAAAATACCCCGTTTTTCTGTCACCAGCTACACTTTTAACAGTGTTTTAGCCGCGAATGTCGCGACGTAATCTTCACATGTCTGGTCAGGTTGTCAACATAGAACATGTTTGCAAAAGTGCTCAGATGTTTTCAGAGATTTCACTAGCTCTGCTAACAGTTAGCATGCAGAGTGCACCGAGGGGGTTACGTTAACCGGTTTGTTTACATATTCCACTCTCCGTGTTCCACATGTTGCATTCGCAGATTCTCATTTTCACCGAACGATCGTCTCTTTCCGCCTGGTCTTGTGTCTCTGTGCTTCTGTAACATAAAGAACGAGCTGACATTTTTCTCACGAAACCAGCGATCAGCTCAACAGACCCTCAGTTTACCTGCATGCATCCTCCTCCTCATCTGTCAGCTGTTTAACACCTGCTGCTAATTCAAGAAACACGCCTAGTTACCTGGTGATAGTCACAGTTTAACTGGGCAGCCGGTGCTCGATATAACGCAATGTCAGCGCATTTTTAGGATAGGATAGGATAGGATAGAACTTTATTAATCCCTCGGGTGGGTTCCTCTGGGAAATTCGACTTCCAAAAAAAGCACAGCAACGACCAAAGTTACAGTTACAGAACTGTTATATATATATATATATATATATATATATATATATATATATATATATATATATATATATATATATATATATATATACACACACACACACACACACACACACACACACACACACACACACACATATATAAATACAGAGACAAATATAAATAAAATATACAAAGGGGATAAATAGAATAAATAGGAATAAAAAATAAAAATACAAGTGAATTGCACATTTCAAGTATTGAGTCTATTGCACTGTTGACTATTTACAAAAAGTATTGCACAAGGTATTGTACAGTGAGGTGCAGAGGCACTACAGCTTAGTTGTTCCCCCCTCCTTTGTCCTCCTGTTTCCCCTCCCTCTCCCCTCCAGAGAGGAGTTAAACAGTCTGATGGCGTGTGGGACAAAGGAGTTTTTAAGTCTGTTAGTTCTTGTCTTGGGGAGAAGCAACCTGTCACTGAACAGACTCTTCTGGTTGTTTATGGCCGTGTGCAGAGGATGCCCAGCATTGTCCATAATGTCCATCAGTTTCTTTAATGTCCTTTTCTCTGCCACTGTCACCAGAGTGTCCAGCTTTTTCTGCACAAGATAAGTAAATATTGTGTCTTCCCCGAGCGCAGAGCTGCTGGAGCTCGTTTCCTTACAGAGCACTTTATAGGCGAACAGCTTTATCAGCGGCTGATGTCCAATCACCGGCACACAGCTTTCAAACCTCAGCTGAGTTTTAGCTCTCAGTGGTTAAACGCTGGACTTCATTCACTCAGGTTCTGTCTGTCGGGTCACGTTTACTTCGCTGTTTTATTTACAACTGAGCAAATCGGTTTGGCTGAGGTTAAAGTTACGTTTCATAACTGCATAGTTTCACAGACGTTTAATGGTTCACTGGCACATGTGTGAGACTGAACTATCATCTAAATATCATCTGTTTTTTAATAGTTATTCAACTGTATTCTAAGCACCAGCTGTCTGTTAGAATGTGATTTTTTTTCTCTCTCTGTTGGCAGAGGTATAAAAATGCGCAGGAAAATCTGACATGCATGGCGAACTTCACCGACGATATTTAGGGAGGAATAAACACACATCAAACATAAATGAACCATTTGTCTGTCTCCATAATTGAGAGAATTTTCTCTTCTTATGTCAACACTCTCTCTCTTTTTTTTTGCTTTTTTTTTGCTTTTTCGGTCATGTTATGTTTACCTGTCAAAGGCTTGTTACAAACTATGAAACACATTGTGCAGACTTCTGGATGTTAGAAGAAAACTAATACTGCTCATGAATGAGACTAAAGGCAGGAAGGTGTCCTTTAAAACTAAACATGTTAATAGGACCTCCCTGTTTATATCATAGTTTATGATATAGCACGTGTATTTCAGTAATAGCCTGCTGAGGCCACTATACGTGCTGGCCTCATATCAAATGTGAAGGCAGACTGAGTCTATGTTTGACGTTTTTTCTATCTAATCTTCCTTTTCAAACATTTAAACAGCAGCGAGTCTGCAGCTGAGGGAATACAAATTCAAATTGTCGGAACAGGTTTGCTCGTTTCTTGGATTCATTTGGTGATTTATTAAATGTATAACTGTTATTCTAATCTGCTGCTGAGTCTCTTACACTTTTCTTTATGCTGTATATTTTCACGTCTCTGGAATAGTTGGCAGTTAGTCAGCTGGGAAACTTTGTGTTAACTCATGGAGCTGAGGATATCGTGGATATGCTGACCTCGCTGCGTGGTGTACAGAGCGAGGTCAGCATGATTAATATTCACTATAAAAATATTAGCCGAACATCATGAAGTCTGTATGTGTTTCATAGTGTCGAACAACCTTTGTACAGACGTCTTATATTTACAACTACTGTCAGATCTGTCAGCTTTAGCGCCTAACCAATTTTGACAAATTTCAGTTAACGGTCTAACCGATAAAGTCCAACTTTTTTGTAATCAATTAACCAGTATCTGTCCAACAGTTTCTGGCCTCATCTCTAAAGTCCCTAACTCAATTTAAAAGTGTCCAACACCCAAGGTCCAACCTTTGCTGCCCAACAAAGCGCAGATACCGTTCCAAACGGTAAGGAGACTCTAACTCCTAGCTATTTTGGAGGTTCCCAAGTTCTCCCCGGTTGCCAACCGTACTAACCCTATTCGCCGATAGGTCAGGGCCAAGCGTCCTCGGCCAGGAGGGAGCATTACCTCCGAGAACTGCGCTTCCTACCAGTCCAACTGGCGTTCTTGAGTAATTTATAATACTTTGGAACAACAGTAAAACACCCAACAAAGTGTAAGACTGAAGCAGGTCCAACCTTATAACCAAAAAATAACCAAATTCCCTAACCTACTAAAATCATTTCCAGCAGTCCAACTGCTTCCCGCGGTCCAACCGCATTAAATCCTTTCCAGCAGTCCAACTGCTTTAAATCCTCAGTACTGTCATGAGATTCTCATCAAAATCAAAACAGACATCCACCAGTAACATCAGTGAGTAGACTTAAATTTTATCATTTCCAATTTGGCACACTTTGGAAATAATTCAACAGGTAGTGCCTTACCTTTTGGATAAGCCGGCTTATGCCCACTCACTTAGACCACTGGAATTCATGTCTGCCCGTCAGACCACCTAAGACCCCGGATTTCTCCGTCTAAACCTCCAACTCTCCCTCCTCAATAACCGGACGAAGCCCCCAAATGTTAAGATTCAATATTGAGGAAGGGTACAAGAGGTGATCGAAGAATAACCACACCGATCCGGCCGGGTGAAGTCAAACAATGATTTTAATGAACACACGTGTGGGAAGACAACTCTGTACGCAGACAGGAAGTAGTCTTCGACTTAATCAAAGCATGAACAGATATTTTATAGCATCAGGGTTTATTTACTGACGCCCCTTCATGCGTCACCGGTACATTTTATACATAGATCAGATCAACATCATCATGACTTTTCACCCAGAAAATCATCTTCTATTTTCATGGCTTGGTACTTTCCGTTCTTATCTTAAAATGAATTGTTCCTCTTTCTTGCCGAGACAACAAGGACGGTTCCTCTAAATAAATTTAACTCTATGTGTGTGTGTCACGACCTCACATGCTCTTTGTGTCACCTCTTCACCTACTGTCTGTGTCTCGTCCTCAAATGCTCTTTCTCAATTCACCTGTTGCACTTCTGACCTTTTACCAGACCAGAAGCTCACTGAGACTATGTGTATGTCTTCTACTAAATAAATGTTTTAACCAAGAACCTCTACTAAAACCTTAATATAAAATGATCTGATATATAAGTGTTTTGTAAGCATGTATTGCAATTCCTTCTATGGCTCCAAGTCACTTGCACAATAGATTGTCCGGACATCGCGCCGAACAAAGCTTCCGACCCCCAATTAATTGACCGAGCTCCAACTCTTTAATAAGCACAGATATGCATTGTGTATAAAATAGTCATAACTGCTTAAGGCCTTCTTAAAGCTATCTGTTACATTGTTAAAGCCTCGTCTTAGCCTGCGGCTCAAAATAACTATCTGCTTTCACTTCTGCATACAACTTCCTGTCAGCCTGCAACTCAGTCTTTCTGAAAGAGACACTGTTTAACCCCTGAATGCAATATAAACTCCAGATTTTATTATTAATGCAATGGTAATGATGACAATTATTTAACAATAGCAGTAAAATAATTTCCCTGCTCCACAACAGTTAAAGCCAGCAGTTACTACATGACGGAAACACCAACGTTATCTCTTTTATGTGTTTATACACAGGTCACGCTGATTACTGAACAAACCCAAAGATCAGATGTTAAACAGATTTATTTGCTCTCTCTCCTCCTTAAACATGTTTTTAATGTTAGTTATAATTCAGAATTGGCGACTGAAACACGTAGGACACATAAGAACATCAGGAAATAAAACATCGATAAATATAACCTCAGTAAAAGAAGTCAGCGGGGGTTACTACAGCTGTGTACCGGGGCCTGCGCTTTGTCGGTGGGATTGCTTGCGAGGCGAGCGGGTCCATCCCACGCTTTGCCGTGAGACTGGGCAGACATCTCCGAAATCATCGAAACACTTTTGCAAAGAGGCTGTATCTTGACAAACCGACCAGACACATGAAGATTAAACCACTACATTCTCGGCTAAAAAAATATTAAAACGGTATTTGGTAACACACAAACAGGGTTTTTCAAAGCTCAGTTCTGTTAGCTTCCACATGCCGGTTGTTGTGTGCTAGAAACAATGGCCACCAGGCCAAAGCAATGGTTTTGACTCGATCAGCGTTAACCCCGCCCCCTGAGTTTGATGGGTGAGGCTGACAGATAAAATTATTTCATGATGAGAGCCAGGCGTCAGGACTGCCAAAATGAAATAAATAAATATATCATTAAATAATTAATTAAATGTGTCAATAATTAATGAAATGTGTCAATAATTAATTAAAATGTGAAATACATAAATAATTAATTAAATGTGTCAATAATTAATTAATTACATGTGTCATAACTATTTATTTAATTAATTAATTCCAATTTTAATTAATTATTGACACATTTAATTAATTATTTAATGGTGTATTTAATTAATTCATTATGGCAGTCCTGGCGTTCCATACAGGCAAACCCTGATATCATGCTGAATGCAAACCATGGCATTCAGGATTTCAGGACTGTCTTGGATGCACCAGAGTTGAACTTTCCTTAAAATTATTCACTTCAATAGACAAGATATTAAAAATACAAAATCCTGCTGTGCTGTGGTGTCACCTGCTGTTTCACGGATTTATATTTCAGAGAGACGGAAGGACTAAAAAAAAGCAGAAGTAATAAAAGAAGACGAGGAAAAGACAGAAGATATTTGCCATGTTTGAAGCAGTTATGGGACTGTCTAGAGTTCAGACTTGTTTTTCTCTTTCTTTAATCCAATGCCATGATGCAGTTGGGGAGAAAGGCGGTGGGGGGAGTTGTCAATTGATCCACTGGGAATTTGACCAAAAGCCAAGAACAACCCGTGGGAGCATTAGCTGGCTGATCGCTGCAGTGCCTTACCAAATTAATTTAGTTAACAGTAACACTGTTAAATTAAATAGTAACAACTGAAATATTTTGTGAAAAAGCCCACTTTGCCTTTTTGTGCTTTTATCATGATCATTAATGAGAAATTATTAGGCATTGGCCTTAAAAGACACTGAAGAGCCCTCAGCACCACTAATTAAAAGATTTAAGAAAATGTGTGTATATCTATACTGACCTTGTGTGGACTAGGCAAAATCCAAATAAATTTAAATTTGTGCACCCAATTCTTGCTTAAAAAAAAAGAAAAAAGAAAAAAAGATGTATGTCGTATACCATTCAACCGGCTCAAAGAAACCATTAAAAGACCAAAATTACCTTGACCGTCATGCCCAAGATGAGTGTATGTAAACTTCTGATCACAACTGCATGTGCAGTTTTACTATCACTAACTCGGAGAGACACCTTTAGTCTTAGTTTTAGCCTTTTTACATGTAACAGCACAAACAGTGGTCCGTTGACATTGTAGGGCTCAAAAGGCACAGTGTACAATTACTTGAGGCATACATAGACATGTAAGATGATAACATAAATGAGACGGGCATACTACAGATTTGACCAGAATTGTTTTAGTTGCTCAAAACTAACTGAAGAAGTCTTTCCTCCAAGATTAATTATTGCCTGCAATGTCTCAGACTTAGCTGCAGAGTCCAACTTTGTATCCCCAAAATGAGGATTTAAGGATATGGCACAACAGAAAGAAATATAATACTAATTAGCTGATACAGAGACAAGATTGGTCAGGACCTAATGATAAATTAGTTAGTTTTACTTTTCTATAAGTCGAACAGAGTCAAAAAGTTACAGCTAATTTAATACACAGCAGCTGCAGACTGACGTCAGATTGGCGTCTAAAATCCAGCAAGGCTGTCGGAAATGTTTATTTTACCGCTCATAAATATCTGCTCTGTTTGTTGAAGTCACAAATAATTTTCACCACCTGAGATCTAAGTCATCATTAGTGATAACTAGCTCCATTAACACACAGTACTAGTACTTGTAGAAAACTGTAGTTGTTGGTCTACCAGAAGGGGCAATGTGCTGTAGCAAGCAGTGAAGCTAGATTAGAAGAGCTAGAAGAGAGATGACAGTCAGTGAGCAGCAGTATGGCTTCATGCTGAGAGAGTACTACAGATGCATTGTTTGCTTTGAGAGTGTTGATGGAGAAACTTGGATACAGAGAAATATGGTAAAAGTTAGAAGGAGTTGCACTGTTTCTTTGTGCATGTAGAGAAAGCATATGATTGGGTGCTAAGAGAGGATCTGTGGTACTGCATGAAGAGTGGCAGAGAACTATGTGAGGCTGGTGCAGGACACGTATGAGGACGGCAAGAGGTCAGAAGGAGAATGACAGTGGATCCAGTATTGACCCTTGTGGAACCCCACAGGTTAGACAAGTAGTGTAAGAGAAGAACTTGCTTGTCCTAACAGAGAATGTCCTTCTAGATAAATAAGAGGAAAACCAGTCTAGTGCTGAACCAGAGATCGAAGCCAGAACCTTGAGCCTATCATGTAAAATAATGCAGCAATCAAAATGCAGAATTATAGAAATAAGAAACAAAATTAAGAAAAAGTTCTGCAATCGGTCAAAACCGTAGGGCAAGCCTATTCAAATGGCGGCCCACGGGCCAAATGCGGCCCAGAAGCAACCTGCGAGTGGCCCTGCCTGTGGTCCTGGCAGAAACACAGAGAAAACGCAAAAAATTAATTCATTAATTAATTTAAAAAAAATTAAAAATTCCTACAGCGTAGTGTAGACTGTGAATGCAACACTCCTAGTAGCCTAGCAATATTTAACCCACAATGCACCGTGATGTAAACATATTAAACAATCATCGTAATATATGATGCAACAACAGCATGTCTTTCTCACTCCAAAAGCGCAAAATTGACAATGAAAACTGTCGGTTTAACCCTGCCTGGACTGACAAATACTTTTTTACTTTTACCGAGTTTAATAATCTTACAACCGGAGTTGTACGACCATGGTGAGGGTCCTGTACAGCCCAAGAGAGAGCTGCAGCATCTTCCCTCCGTGTTTGCTTCTTGGCGAAGAAGAAAAGGCCTTTCACAGATTCTGAAACAGTGAAATACTGCATGCTGGCCGTGGTGGATGCAGTGAAAAGTGATGAAAAAATTAAAGTAAGTGTGAGATCTGCTATTAAAAACGTACCCCTGTAGAACAGTTCAAATATTCGTAGAGTTGAAGTTCTGGCGTCAGAGGAGTTTGAAATGCTGTTAGATGACCTGAAGAAAACTGATGTAATGTCTATAGCAGGAGATCACAGGCAGAACTGATAATGCACAGTTGTGCGTATATGTCCGTTTTTTGGATGGGAAATTGCTCGGCTTACTACCGTTAGAGGGACACAAAGCTGGCGAAATGATGTTTGAGAAGATTTCAGCTCTTTTTGAGGAAAATGGTCTGGATATGAAGCGTGTCTGTATACTTGTGACGGATGGGGCTCCATCCATGGCAGGAAAAGAGAGTGGTCAGCGAAATATTTATTTTAATTTGAAAAGGAATTATCAAAATGTTTTCTGTTATTATTATTATTATTATTTCAAATGTGCAAAAAATAGTTTAGTTATAGCTCCCTTTTTTAAATGGACCTTTTGGTGTGCATTTGTGAGAGGTCACCAGATTTACAGGGGAAAAGGAATAAAAAAAATACTTGTTTTTCAATACAGTTGTGTGGGTTTGAAATTGATCATGATCTGCTGCTTACTGGCTTCAAAAAAAAAAAATCTGGCCCAGATAAATTCCTCGGTTTGAAAATCTGGCCCAACTAACTTCGTAGTTGAATAGCCATGTCGTAGGGCTAAAGTCAAGGCAAGTCAGCAAGAACACACAACTTTGAAACAGAACTACTTTGAATTATTCATAATAATAATTATTATTATTGTAAATTATTTCCTTTTGTTTGATGTGGGGTCAACTGAAACTCCCAAATCCCAGGCTAATGTTCATCTATTAATTAAACACATGGGGATAAGATGATGTCGGCTAAACATCTGGCACTAAAACAACGCGAACATGTTGACAAAATAATGGATCATTGCTGGAATCAATGACTGCAATGTGCAGATATCTAACTTGAACTCTTCTTACAGTAGTTGAGTTTTACTACTTTATTCATAAAGATATAAATGTTGTTTTGATACTAACACAAGGTAGAAGTGAGAGACCACAGACCCAGTGAGATGTTAAGGTGGAGGTTATTCTACCCCAACTGAGCAGACAACACTTATTTTATTAGATAAGAGAAGGAAGAAAGGACAGGTTTTTATGACTATACAATTTCTAACTGCAGAACCACTGTCAACACATTTCCATCATACTCACATTTGAAATTTACTGATTTATGACAGCAGCAGAATACTGTATATTAAGAATTTGGCATCTAGACTATAGTGAGCTCATCACTTACTGCAAAAACAATACACATAGAAACACCCCCAGGATCCTGGTTTGGTCGTGAGGTTAAACATTTTTTCTGCAGATTAAACAGACCACAAAATTAGGAGGTATGTTGGACAAAGGATAGGGATTTGTGCTTATATGTAGGCAACGCTTAGTGCTGGAATGTTATCTGGTAATTGCTAAGGAAATGAAAGGGAGCAATAAAATGAGTAGTTTTTCTGCATGTAGTTACTTTTTATTTCTTACATAGTTATTCAATAAAGTAAAGATTAATGCTTGTTTTTTTTTTTTTCGATTAATGACCCCAACACTGCTGAACGACACCATGAAGAATGTGTGCAACAAGATTCATGTTATCAGGTATTAGCACTTATGAGATTTCACCTATCAAAAAGTATTTATGATTACAATTATCACCAAAGCTGACCCTTTCAACCTTCTACTCCCTGCAGACTATAGCAGTCACAAATACACACTCACACCTACACAAACACACACATACACACCCATCCATCTACTTCCATCCGGCTGTGGGCTCTACAAAGTCAGTCCGACAGTCCACTAAATTGTCATTGCAAGGTTCAGATTTTTTTTGACAAGAACATGTCAGCTGCGATTGTCTGACAGTTATAGACAGCTTTACAGGCAGGTAAACACAGTGAAAGATAACAAGATGGACAGAAAAGTAGGAGGCTAAATCAATGGATGTGCAGCAAGTTCACTGATCTGACAGATAAAGCAATATCACACATATCCCACCAAAACACAGCAACATTTATTTGTTGATCTTTGTGATCACAAAGACACTTGTACATGGTCCTTAACTGAATTGACATGGCTTCACCTTTTAAACTAGCATCACTGTGTTGCCAACTGGGTTCATCTGACTTGGCAACTTTGCTTCTATATTTAGTGAGCTCCTGGAAACTGTCAAATCTCAAGCTTTTTTGCACAGTTTGATGTTATGTTTACGCGGTGACTCATAAAACATTTGCTGTCTCTTTTGATGACTTCTAAAAGCATACCTGCATGGAAAGTGTTTCAGCAGTATATTTTAGTTGTTTTAATGATATAGGCCTTTACAATATCAAAACAGAACAAAGGACTCATTACTGATATTATAAGCACCTGGAGTATACTTTCAAATTGCTCAGCATTCCTATTTCATTTCTGCATCGTACCACACTCCTGATTATGAGGTCTGTGAAAAGATCTCTGGCAGGGGTATTTTGAAAACATTACAGCAACGAGGTCTTAGCGGCAGCACGTCATTACAGTAAAAGGCTTTGGTGATCACTGTGAACACCATGAATAAAATTTTCAAGGCTTGGAGAATTGTTGCTGACCAATTATTTCAATATCAATCAATGATTGCAAGTTATTACAAAAACTCACAGAAAATGAGAAGCAATGGGCTCTGTTTAAAGAAAAACAAAGTGTTTAAAAGAAAATACCTCGGTCCATCAAGTCACCTCCACATTAAATTTTACTGGCACTGTTGATGGATGGGAAACTTGTCAGGGATTGTGTTCTTGTCACTACACTGGTGGCTCTAACTGCTTGACCAGAGCGCCTGTGGGAAAAGTAACAGGATCTGGGGGGGTTGCATGAGCTTCTAAGTGCGTCACATCCTCCCAGGAAAGTTTCATTCTGTCAGGTGAAAAGAAGAAGCTGTCAACTCAGTGTTTACCACATGAGAAATGCAGCTGTCCAAACTCTCCACAGAATAACAGCGGGAGCTATTCAACCAGAGCTGCAGTCCACAGGCCAGTGGAGGTTCAAACTCGGAGGAAAAGAGGAAAATTAATTGGTTGGTAGTAAGCATTTGTGCTTAGAACTGGATGAATTTCATTAGTCTTGGCAGTTATATTACATAAAACACTAAGAAGCAGCAGAAAATATGACAGGTCTGGTCATGTCATGAATCTCTCGTCTCAGCGGTTTTGCTGAGTATTTCTCCCTCCCCTATGGACACCTTATGAACCTGTGTTAAGCCCTAATATGATGGGCTCGGCTGGGGATGCAAACTGCTGTCTGTAGGACTTTCAATGCCAGAGGGCAAAGGCCTTGCTGTGGACAAAGTATTGCAAAATTCTGCCAAAACAGATAATGACAGCCATCAGCATGGTGTCTGTCTAATATATAGTTTTGAGGAGAATAGGGTGACTGACGTTGTGAGTGAGTGAGTGAGTGAGTGAGTGAGTGAGTGAGTGAGTGAGTGAGTGTGTGTGTGTGTGTGTGTGTGCACGCATGCGTGTTTGCCTCATGGCAGGTATTCTTGATAAAAAGTGCACCCTCAGCCATTAAGGATTACGTTCAACTGATGTTTTTGATGGAAGGCAGATTGCAGTGTGTTTACATGTGTATTTGCTCAGCTTGAGTAGTCTTAATAAGAAAAGTCCCTCTCTGCTGAAGAACTATCTAGTTGTGTTTTGCCATATAAAGACCGATTAAACTGATTGAAAATTGAAAATGTCAAACTAACCAATGAACAAAAAAATACTGTGCTGGTTTTCTTTCTGGATTCGTTGAAGGTTTTTGACACAACTGATCATGTCACCTTGGAGGATATTGTATTATAGATTTACCCAAGCAAAACTATAGCTTGGCTTTCAAATTACTTGCCTACTAGAACACAAAAACACACATTTTGCTGGGCCTTCCTTCCTGTATCCAAAAAGGATGCCTCCATATTATTCCGTTCTTTGATGGGCCTTCCTTCTCATCACACCCTTTATCCAACTATATCCCTTGATAGCACCAAAGCTCTTCCCATACATAAAAATGATGTTTTGATTTTAATACATTCATTTATTTCTGCCTTTACCCAGATGATACAGTTCTCTACTGCTCATACCTGTCAATAGAACAGACACTTGGTTTCCTACAGTGTGTCTTATATGTTGCTGAGTCCCAGTAATAGTAGTAGTAGTAATGCTTAGTTATAAATACAGACACATCCAACTTTATACCGTTTTAAAATGGAAAAGAGTCATCATTTAAGATGAGACACCATCATCTACACCCGACTAAAACCCATGCTGTTCTTTTTTGATTTATTTTTATTACTGGGTATAAGAATTGTTAATATCACAACTTTCTCTGTGTTGTTACTAACTGAGCATCTCTGTATGCTCACAGGTTTTTCCATTTGTTCACTTTTATATATAAAAATCTCACCTCAGTTCACTTTTAGAAATATTTTAAATATTCCTAAAATTTCTAATATTTGTTTTCCTGGACTGATCTACAGAAAGACCTGCAAACTTAGTCTAGTGGAATTTAAGTCATTTACAGAGAATCAAAAAATAGAACAGTGGTCAAGGGGATTTCTCTTAAATCTGTGTTTTGTGTAAAATTGTATCTGTTTTTTATATTGAGTTTCTTAATCACATATGATCTGAATATTGTAAGTAACATCTGTACTGGTTTGTATTTGATTATGTGCATAAATGTTACAATCCCTGCTGTCATCTTAGCCACATCACTTCTCAAAACTTTTATTCCAGTTAAGCTTAAGGAAATGATTAAAGGGTCACTATAGCTTTAAGCCAAACAACATACGCTTTTAATTTAGGATGTTTCATGTGGGTCTTATTCAGACTGTGATAGGCATGGTTGATCTGAGCTCGTTCAGACATGGTTACTTTTTGTGTGCACTGAGGATTTTATGGTTGTCTTTGTTTGCACAGGTTTTTTTTTTTTTTTTCAAAGCACTGTTTGGAAACAGCTCTGAGCATGTCTCTCCTATTTCATTGCTATGTTTAAGTCAGAATTGATTTGGGTTTTTTTGTGGGGTTTCATGACCGATGATCAGATCTATCTATTCAAAGGTCAGCCTTGAATGTAATCTATTCCTGTTTGTCGTTTAAGAAACAGAAGAGCTGGTCATTAACATCACTGCAAGATACACATTATTGGCACGTACTCATACTTACACATCAAAAATGCTTTTATCTTAAAGCTGTTGATTAACTGTCAGTATTAGAATTAGAATATTAGAAACAGAAAAAAAACTCAGACAGTGTTTTTCATTGAAATGATATGTAGATATATTTCACATATATCTTCTCACTGTCTGAACTAATCATCAGCAGTAAGAAGGAAACTGAACTAAACAGAATAAAGAAGTTACAGATAACTTAATCAGAGGGAAAGAAAGCTGTGTGTTTCCTTGTGACAGAGGGAGAGAGCAGAGTGCTTCAAGCTGTGTTTTAATTAATTGTGTAGCACAATGCAGTACTTTTAACTGTTCTTTAACAGGTTTTAAAAAGAGGTATCACTCCAATTTAAGTTGACAATGCAGATGAGAGTGACTCTTAGACCCTGGAGCAATGTGAGATGAAACTCTGATATGCACGTACAGGTAAGTAAGTAGATAATATACACTATATAGACAAAAGTACTGAGGCACCTACACATAACATCTACAGGAGCTGCTAGACCAGGGATGGGCAACTCCAGGCCTGGAGGGCCAGTGTCCTACAGGCTTTATATGTGTCCTTGATCCAACACAGCTGATTTAAATGGCTAAATGACCTCCTCAGCATGTCTTGAAGTTCTCCAGAGGCCTGGTAATGAACTAATCATTTGATTCAGGTGTGTTCACCCAAGTGATAGGACACTGGTCCTCCAGTCCTGGAGTTGCCCCCCTTGCTAGACCATGGGATGTCATTAAGTAAACGGTGCACAGTTTGTTGTGTTGATGTTACTGCCAGTGGAGGTTTGGAACTCTGCAGGTACTCAGTTAGCAGAGCATTGGTGACTATACCGCTCAGCACCTCTCTTTAACAGGAAGAAACCTCTGGCAGAAGCAGGCTTAGGGAGAAGCAGCCATCTGCCACTCCAGGTTGGGAGTGAGGGAAAGAAGACTAGATAAAGAGAGCCAGAGATTAAAGATATCTATTATTAATCTCAAATAATAACTAAATGCTATAGTCATGACATAACCAGGAGGGAAAACATTTCACAAACTGATTTATTGCAACACTAGCATCCTATTACAGAACTACCCATACAGAAAAGAAATAGTAAAAACTTATATGTGATTACTCATGAAAGTGGCCACTTTCATGAGTAAATCATATAAGGCTTACATGATTTACTCATGAAAGTGGCCACTTTCTCATTACTTTCATACATTGTTTCATTATATAATTTTTCAAGGGATCTTATATCTGTTTTCACTCTTATATGCTTTTCATACAAGTTTCACACAAGACAGATACAAACTTTATAAGATTTATATATATCTTTTCCATATGGGTATGCTCAAATTTAGTGAGCTCTTAAGTACAACCCATTCTTTCCTAAATGTTTGTAAAATGGCTAGGTGTTTGATTTTATACACCTGCAGCAATTGGACCGAAAACATCTGAATTCAAAGATTAAGACATGTGGCTCATATATCTTGGTGAAAGTTATAGAGGGAATTAAAAGGTACTCAAGTATATAACACAAACTGATCATTGCTAAAGTTATGATTAAGTAAAGTTTTTGAATGAACTCCTACTTGTTTGTGTGAAAATATTAATTAATCTCATTCATCCATGTCAAAATTGCATGCTGTATTTAACTATTCATTCACTCAGCAAGCTCCCTGAGAATTATTCTAGTGCTAATCTCACCCTACTTCCACCCACGTTCTTGTCAAGACTCATAATTCATAAGGCAAGCGGAGATCAGAAAAAGGTGAGGATGAAAAAGTAAACATTGTATGCATAAGAGTGCACACTGCTGCATTTGCAGTTATTTTGCTTCTATAATTTAAAACCATCAGTTGAATGAGTGAACTGGTTCTATAAGGCAAACAGTTGCACGGGCTCTTTGTTATCCAGATCATCCAGTGGCCTTCATTGTTATTTCAGTTCCATGGGAGGAGGTGGGAAATGAAGCAGGGATTTGAGGGTGTCTGGGGGTGAATAATTGTGGACAGCTGCAATGTGTGCACTGAAAGTATTATCATTTGATTGTGATGTGTTCCTTTCAGTGGACTGTGATGTGTTTATTCTATTCAGTATGTTTTATGTTTGCTTATCTCGTGTAAGAATGTGACTGTGATTCAAACATAATGAGCAGATGTATAATTGAGGACAACTGAACAAATAGTCACAGCCTGGTTTAAGCATAGTTGGTTCAAGTTAAAAGCGACCCCTGTCATGAGGTAGGGAAAAACCAAAAGGTCTAAAAAATGTGTCAGACAGGAGGAGCTTTGGGAAAACATGGCTCAGCTGACGTTGCCCAGTGTGCTCATCAACAGGAATGCTAAAATCTGAAATGGCAAACCTGACTTTTTGATCCCCTCTTGAGTGCTGCTCAGCTCTCTTGAACCAAGTGAGATGTCAGTTTGATGAGTACATGAGAAGGATAAAAATGTTTGCTGTATCAGAGAACTTGCTCCTGGAAACAGGGATGTAATAATACTCCACAACAGTGGGCATTTTATTAAACAAACTGTTTTTTGGTTTTGGGGGTGTTTTTTTTTTTTTTTTTGTTCCATACAAACAGTTCACAGTGTGACATTAAACCTGCCTAATATTGAGTAGGCTCGTGGGGTTTCAGCAATCTTAGTTTTATTGCAGTCCTGTATAAAATAAGAAACTTTGATATGACATAAAGTTGGATGTAAATAGACAACAGGAGGTAGAAAGTTTTGACAGCAAACAGAGAAAATATAAAAGCAATGATTTAAAACGTGAAATAGCATTTTACTGTAGAAGGCTCATGAGTCAGTGTCTTAATAAAATGTGAAATCAGAATGAAATGAAACAAAAAACAAACAAACAAAAAAACAACAACATATGAGTCCCAAGTCCCAAGCTTGAAGGTTTGTTCACATTGTTTATATAAAAAAATGTTTTTTGTATGTACATTTGTGTATTTGTGAATGTGCTTTTGTTAAAACCAAAGTCAAAGCATGGTTGAATGTGTTGCTTCTTGTTATGTCTGATGAATTTATTGATGTAATATTTGTTTTCTTAAAAAGAAATGTCTTTACTGACAGGTGACAAACGTCTGTGGCCGAAACGATTGATATACATGAAATAATGATAACAACAACAATAACAACAACAAAGAAACTGTTTATAAAATAATTTCACACTGTATCATCAAAATTGTTACGTTTAAATTACCTGAATAATTTCATTATAGATCTTTTTTTTTTCCAAAATCAAGCTGAAATGGCACATTTACAAGTTACAGAATTCAGAATCAGAATACTACAGTTATTATGCTTGTTAGTTTTCCCTGTTTAAAAACATTTATTTAAAACCTTGTCTTTAAAACCATAAGTGCTTAACGCAGTCTTCTCTCTCTCTAACCTACCATTGTTGCTCTCTCTGCACTGTCTACATCCTTAAAATATCTCAGGACTAAAATATTGTTCATTTTCAAGTAACTAAGTAACAAACAGTGATCAAACAAATGCTACTGACAGTAGTTTGATCCCTGATCACATGTCATATGGCTTGCAGTTAAAATTCCCAAGCTACAAGCTGCCAGGCTTCATCATTTAGTCGCAAAAGATTAAAAATAAGATTGTAACCTCCTTCCAACTAGGGAAAAAT
This sequence comes from Aulonocara stuartgranti, assembly GCF_965226115.1. NCBI lineage: Eukaryota > Metazoa > Chordata > Actinopteri > Cichliformes > Cichlidae > Aulonocara > Aulonocara stuartgranti. The sequence continues at coordinate 30,223,810 of NC_138945.1, read as the reverse complement.
CAGTGGTTGCCTGAGGACTGCAGTGCAATCTTTTGCTGCCAGAGACTGATGGAAATTAGTTGTGGGAACCAGCTGGTCATCCAGAGGTTGAGAACAACCCAACAACTGGGTGACCACTTTATATCACAAGGGAGGCAACCTGTCTCCATGCACCAGCTTGCACCAGTAACCAGCTGCATCAGCAATGCAGCTCTTTATGATGGAGGATTTGACTTAACTGGTTGGTACTGAGTTGTACTCTAGTTTATTGGTGTCTCGATTTACTAACGTTGCTTTTAAAAGGCAGCTGACTCCAAATGGCAGCAGACCTGGTGCTCATCTGCAAAGCAGATATTTCAAAGTCCATGTGACTGTTTTCTAGTAAGTCTTTTTTTTTTAAACCTAGCAGGGATTGACCTACTTATGAAGAGAAATGAAAGGCTAAAAATAATGTGGTTGTTTCTGTAAGATAGCTACCTATGTTAGTTTCTCTCCATGTCACAATGCTAAGGTACTTAATACATTTTACTGGGCATATTTACCTACAAGCTACATATATTAACTTACCTTTAGCTCTGTTGTGACGAGGCACTTGTTCATGGTAGAGGTGGGTTGAAGGTTTTGTGAAAGGTTTCCTTTTGATGTCACTGATCCAGTGACATCAAAAGACTCAGTTACATGTTTGTGTTGTTCTAAAACTCTTACTGACCCATGTTATTTTTTGTGGACCGTATCATGGATTAAAACACATTTAAGGACAATTAGCCCCATGTATAGCAAAGGTAATGAGTGTGTGTTACCAAATCTGATATAAAATATATTGCTCATGCTTGATTTAATCAAACTCAAATTAGTAAATGTGTTTAATTTTTTTTTTTTTTTTTCAAAATACAGATGACTGTTGTCCAGGCCTTAGATAAATCATTCAGTGCCAATCGTTCCTCCATGTCAGGAAAAACCTTTGGCTGTGTCCACCACAAGCATCAATTGACACTGCTCCTGGACTGCTTATTACTCCCTTTTGTTAAGCTATCTGTAACATTATTAATAAACCTTTGATGGGTAAAATTATGAGACCATGAGAAAACATCTTAATGTTTATTTTTTGCTCTTTATTTTAAAGCAAACTGTTGTGAAATCAGCAACAGCTTTACTTTAGCTGTGTAATAAATAGATGCTTTTGTTTGTTTTTTTTCTTCTTCTTCTTTTTTTCCCTAACCAGAGGAGCACTTTCTCTAAACATCTGTCAAAGACTGTTAGCTAAATAGGCTTTTTGGTAAACTGAGGCAGGATCCTCAACTGATGAAAGCTGACTAACACAGGAGAATTAGATTTTACATTGGAAGTACTACGCTCCTCAAAAACAGAGCTTTTCTTTTTCCATCTCTGCCTTAATCAGCTGTGTTAGAGTTTATATTTTGATTGCAAATCAGCGCATCATAAAGCTGCTTTCTGCCTTATTAATTGGCCAGCCATAGTGTCACATGCTTCACCACTGTATCACACAATAAGAGCTTATAAGATGCACCCAAACCCAGACGAACATAAACATTTGGCCATACAATATGTACATATTAATTGAATGCATTAAATGACATTTCAGATGGTCACAGTCACATTTGTTTTATCCATAATATTACAGATACATATACACATGCAAGAGTAAATTGTGTCTTAGATTTTGTATTAGGTTTACTTTAGGTTGATTGATTTTAGTAAATACATTGCCCTTTAGTAAAATGAAAGAATTTTCATTTATCAATCTATATATCTGTACATTCAGCAACCTTTAGCAGTTATTGACTTCTTCAAATAACCTTACCTTACTTTTCTTGTAGAATTCTGATGGAGGCTTCTGACTGAGAAATATTTCAAGTTCTGTGTTTGACAAAAATTAAAGTCTCTTAGTATTAAAATCAATTAAGAAAAACCTTTTAGGGTGACAATTACCTCAAGGCTGGGAACATTAAGAAATAGTCCAGATGAGACAAATGCTGAAAGACATCAGAATGTTAATAAAATTCAAGGCAGCTCACCAAAAGTACGAAAATTCAAGCTAAACACTGGTTTGCACAACTCTCCACAAGGGAACTGCAGCATGCAAGGCTGATGAATAAGAAATACTAACTAGTCACCAAATTACTTCAACACTTTACCCACCAGAGTGTTTGAACTTTTCATTTGTAATTCACTAATCACTGAAAAAAAATCCCCTTTTTTCTTTTTACTATACAGAGCAGAAACGTTTTACACTATCACATAACATGAAAACACCAATTGCTGGAGTATTTTATTATTGGCAGAGAAAGCTTTAAGAAAAACCACCAATAGATTAAAAGCCAGAAAAGTATTTTATTAATATCGATTTTAATAAGTTAATAGTCTGTATCCTCCGAGTTTGTCAGCCGGTGATCGGCTGTGATCAGCTGATCACGGGGCCGGGGTTAAAAGAGAGACGCCACCCACCTGTTCGCCGCTCAGACATCAGTATCTTCTTGTCAGGAGCTCCGAAACTCTGCCGACGTCAGTCTCCGCCTGATTCAGCAACTGTGAGTGACAATCCCTTTCAATCCTTTTTCTCTTCCCGGCTCCGCTCGCTCTCTGTCTGTAACGACAGTTCCGAAGCCACGCTTCGTGCACTGGTCATTACTAGAATAACTGCGTGTCTGCTCCAAACCCACCGCTAGCCTTCGCCGCGCTTGGGTCTAGCCAGCACGCCACACGGGCACGCCGAATTACTGTGTGTGATCCGCCCGGCCGTGACAGGATGTCTGAGCCGCATATAGACCCAGCGGAATTCGAACGGCTGAAAGCCGAAGTGTTATATCTTCGCGGTGTGGTGGATCGGATGAGCACAAAGATGGAGTCTCTCACCGAAACTGTCCTCCAGCTTTCCTCTTCCGTCACCTCGCTGCAACGTCAGCCAGCGCCGGTGAGCGCTGAACCCCGGATCGGACTACCAGATAAGTGGAACGGAGTAGACGGCCGGCCTGATGGGTTGCTCGCCACCTTAGACATGATGTTTGAATGTCAACCCACTAAATACGCCACTGCCCGTGCAAAAGTGGCGATGCTCACCTCTCTCTTGTCTGGCCAGGCTCAGGAATGGGCCGCGGCTCTCTACAACAATAAATCTGCAGCGTGTAATGACTATGCTCTGTTTGTGGAGGAGTTAAAAAAGACTTTCGTTCCCCCCAGCAGTGAAGTGGAAGTGGAGTCACAGCTGCTTCATCTACGCCAGGGCAGCCGACCAGTCTGTTACTTCGCCTCCCAATTCCGCACCCTGGCTGCTAAGCTTCAATGGGGAGATGCTTCTCTGCGCTCCATCTTTCTAGAGGGACTGGCTGATTACATCAGAGACGAGATGGCCGGCCGTGAGGCCCCAAAGACCTTGGATGAGGCCGTGGACCTTGCCCTGAAGATCGACCAACGTGTGATGTCGCGGCCTCGCCATGCCCCTCGGGCCTTAAAACCCTTCCAGCCTCAGCGGACCACGTCGTCGCGACCTCCTCCCCCCTCTGATGGAGCCACGGCTAGCCCAAGCAGCACATCCAGCGAGGAGCCCATGCAGCTGGGTGGACTCCCCAAGGAGGAGAAAGAGAGACGCTGGCGTGAGGGCCTCTGCGCCTACTGTGGATCAGCTCGCCACCGTCGTCCCCAGTGCCCGCTACGGCCGGGAAACGACGACGCCAGGTAGACTGCGGGGGTGTCCCACCTGGCCCTTCCCACTCCTCCGATCCCTCTCGTTTTCTGTTACCGGTCACATTTCACCTGAAACACCAACAGCTCTCATCCGAAGCCCTCCTGGACACCGGAGCTGCCGAGAACTTCATCGACCAAAAACTAGCCTCTCGGCTTCGCATCCCATTGACCTCCGTCGACCGATTTCTCCCGGTAACCTCAGTAGACGGGCGACCACTCCAACCCTACCCGGTCCAGTTCCAGACCCAGCCAGTCCGCATGTCTGTCGGGGATCATCAGGAGGAGATCCGGTTTCTAGTAGTCTCGGCCTCTTCCTCTCCTCTCATCCTCGGATACCCCTGGTTCCGTCGACATGACCCCCACGTCTCCTGGTCTTCCTGCCAGATCCTGGACTGGGGTCCCCGGTGTTCACGCCGCTGCCTTCTCCTCCGGACTGGACAGGACTCAAAGTCAGAAGAGGCGTCACCCCCGGAGCCCATCGATCTGGATAGGATCCCTCCGGCTTACCATGACCTGTCCGAGGTCTTCAGTAAGAGGCGAGCCTCCGCTCTCCCTCCTCATCGCTCCTACGACATGGCCATCGAGCTCCTCCCGGGAACAGTCCCTCCTCGTGGTCGCCTGTTCTCGCTGTCAACCGCAGAGAACAAAGCCATGGAGGGGTACGTCGCTGAGGCTCTCCAACAGGGCTTCATTCGCCCTTCTACCTCCCCTGCAGCTGCGGGGTTCTTCTTTGTAAAGAAGAAAGACGGCGGGCTTCGCCCCTGTATAGACTACCGAGGCTTGAATAAAATCACTGTTAAGAACCGCCATCCTCTTCCTCTGCTATCCACTGCACTCGATTCCCTCTCCCAGGCCTGCATCTTCACCAAACTAGACCTACGCAGCGCTTACAATTTGGTGCGGATTAGAGAAGGGGACGAATGGAAGACGGCCTTCATCACCCCTAACGGGCACTGGGAGTATCTGGTGATGCCCTTCGGCCTCTGCAACAGCCCTGCTGTCTTCCAACACCTGATCAACGATGTCTTGCGGGACATGCTGGGCCGGTGGGTGTTTGCCTATCTGGATGACATCCTGATCTACTCCCGCACCGAAGTGGACCATATTCGCCATGTGCGGGCCGTGCTAAGCAGGCTGCTCGAGTACCAGCTGTTCTGCAAACTGGAAAAGTGTGCCTTCCATCAACGGTCCACTACCTTCCTGGGCTTCACCATCTCCTCCAATGGCCTGACCATGGACCCGCAAAAGCTCCAAGCCGTGACCCAGTGGCCTCAGCCTTCCAGCCTTAAGCAGCTGCAGAGCTTCCTGGGCTTTGCCAATTTTTATCGGCGCTTTATCCGCAATTTCAGCACCATTGTCGCGCCACTGACATCCCTCACTAAACCAGCTAACCTGCCCAGGCCCTTCTGCCTCCCCCCTGGTGCGAAACTGGCATTCCGAGACCTTATCCGTCGGTTTGCTACAGCTCCCGTCCTGCTCCACCCTGATCCTGCCGGAGATTTTGTGGTGGAGGTGGATGCCTCCGATGTTGGCGCTGGCGCCGTCCTCTCTCAACATGGCCCGGATGGAAAACTTCACCCGTGCTGCTATTTTTCAAGGAAATTCTCTGACACGCAGCGACGGTATGGTGTCGGCGACCGGGAACTCCAGCCGCCCGCTGGCGACCTTCACCCTCTCCCGGTGCCGAGACGTCCCTGGTCCCATGTCGGCCTTGACTTTGTTACCGGCCTTCCATCTGTGGACAGTCTTGACACCATCCTCACCTTTGTGGACCGGTTTTCTAAGGCGGTGCACCTGGTCGCCCTGGCCGGCCTCCCCTCCGCCAAACGGACGGCCGAGCTCCTCCTGGACCATGTCGTCCGGCTTCACGGATTCCCCAAGGACATAGTCTCCGATCGGGGGCCACAGTTCACCGCCAGGTTCTGGAAGGCCTTCTGCCGCCTGATTGGAGCGTCTCCCAGCCTCTCGTCCGGTTATCACCCTCAGACCAATGGGCAGGTTGAACGGACCAATCAACAGTTGGGGCGCTTCTTACGGTGCTTCGTCTCCGCCCAACCGTCGCTATGGCCTCGTTACCTGGTGTGGGCTGAGTTGTCTCATAACCTTCACATCTCTTCCGCCACCGGTCTCTCGCCCTTTGAGGTCTGTCATGGATTTCAACCTCCTATCTTCAGCCATCAGGAAGCGGAGGTCGACGTGCCGGCTGCTGAACGGATGGTCCGCCGCTGTCGCCAGGCCTGGATCAAGGCGCGGGCTGCCATTTCCCGGGCCAACGCTCTGTACACCCGGCAGCATCGTCGCCGCCACCGCCCGGGTCACCCCTTCCGGCCGGGGGACCGCGTCTGGCTCTCCACAAAGCACCTACGGCTGCGCGGTGAGTCCAAGAAGCTCGCTCCCCGGTTCGTCGGCCCGTACGAAGTCACTGCCCGGCTCAACCCCGTGGCTTACCGTCTCCGGCTTCCGCCCGCCATGAAGGTCCATCCGGTTTTCCACGTCTCGCAGCTTAAGCGGCACGTCGCTTCCCCACTGGCGCCCCCCTCCCGGGCCCCGCCCCCGCCCAGGATCGTCGATGGGGGTCCTGTCTACGCTGTCCGTCGGATCTTGGACTCCCGTCCCCGGGGCCGGGGGGTCCAGTATTTGGTGGACTGGGCTGGCTACGGCCCTGATGAGCGCTCCTGGGTGCCGTCCCGCTTCATCTTGGATCCTTCCCTCATCTCGGATTTCCGTCGCCGCCGTCCTGGCCCGTCGGGTGCCGGTCCTCGGGGGGGGGGGTCCTGTCAGCCGGTGATCGGCTGTGATCAGCTGATCACGGGGCCGGGGTTAAAAGAGAGACGCCACCCACCTGTTCGCCGCTCAGACATCAGTATCTTCTTGTCAGGAGCTCCGAAACTCTGCCGACGTCAGTCTCCGCCTGATTCAGCAACTGTGAGTGACAATCCCTTTCAATCCTTTTTCTCTTCCCGGCTCCGCTCGCTCTCTGTCTGTAACGACAGTTCCGAAGCCACGCTTCGTGCACTGGTCATTACTAGAATAACTGCGTGTCTGCTCCAAACCCACCGCTAGCCTTCGCCGCGCTTGGGTCTAGCCAGCACGCCACACGGGCACGCCGAATTACTGTGTGTGATCCGCCCGGCCGTGACAGAGTTTGTGTTTGTTTTTATAGACTTTTGTCTTTATGCTGTCCAGAATTTAATGAAGCTTAGTTGATCCTTTGTTGGTTTGTTTCAGCATCCTGGCTGTGAATCATTGTTCACTGTTGTTGTTGTTTTTTTCTTGTAGTTTGCTTGTTTCCTGTACCTCCCAGAGGCCTTTAGTTTGTTCCAGAGTCTGAAATCTTCCGGTGCTGCACCTTTCTTATTAATCTTCTTGTGTACCAGTATTTTCAGAATTTTTTTCGGCCACCTCGTTTTCACATTTGTATTGTATTGGGCTTCTTTTTATTTTTTATCATTTTATGTATTTATACATAGATTTATTCCTGGACATTATGCAAGTATGCATCTATTCATTGACTTTACTTTTGATCTTCATATGCATCATATTGGCTGTAAAAGCAAACCGAAACAAAAAAGAAGACAATAAGAGATGCATACAAGTCAACATGTCAATGCAAAGGAATGCTTAGGCAGATTATGTGCTTGTGTAAGTATGTGGCCCACTGCCATATTGATTGTTTTACAAGATGCATGCTCAGGGTTTGAAGTGTCTTTGTGTATGGAATCTACCGTCCTTTGCCATCTCATGCAATATATGCATCTGGGGGAGAAAAAAAGTAGGACACTGTACAGATAGGCCAAATATCAGAATAAGTTACAAAAAAAAAGAAAACATGAGAAATTGAAAGACTGGAAGTAAAAGTGTAGGGAAAAAAATAGGACAAATAGGGAAGAAAAAAATCTCATCTTCTGAACAAGGGCCAGATGTAGAATTAAAATCCCCCTTTTTGTGTTTAGTATGCTAAACACGTTGTCGATCACTCATCACTATCCAACTGCCTTGGCACTTAGGGCAGCTCTATCTCTCCCTCTCTCCGAGCCTTTGATGCCAGCTGAGCAGGAGAACAGGATGGGATGGGGGGAGGGGGGGGGGGGGGGGGGGAGAGCACGCGGTGCAGATGTTAAGTGTGAAGTTGAGTTGACATGCTGTGTGCAAAATATATCACAAGTGAGCTCACATGGAGGAGGAGATTGTTGTGCAAAAGCTTGCAAAACAAGAAGTGGCACGCAGCTTTGCTGATGAGGGGTGACACAGAAGCTCATCAGTCAAAAGCTTTTGAGCTCTTGAGGTGATTTAGGCTTTTAGCTTATATCAACTTGAAAGCATACAAAGATGCACGATGAATATTTGGGAAGGACATGCTGGCACAACAAAAGCGTCAAACAATGTTTATTTCCTTTTTGCATTAATCAATGGTGTTTTTGTCTAAAACAGGGGTGTCCAAACTCCGGCCCGCGGGCCAACTGTGGCAGTTATGAAAGAGTATAATGTACGACCTCATTATGAAACCAAACATCAGGCCTATGCATCCTACACTGGTGCTGAGCGAGAGCAGAAAGGGTAGCTCTTCTGCGGGGTCAGCAACAGTATTTTTTTCATGCTCAAAGGGTCCAGGAAAAGGCTCCAATAGCCAGCTATGAGGTCGACCAACTCATCGCAAGACATGGTAAGCCTTTTTCAGATGGAGACCTCATAAAGCACTGCCTCGTTAAAGTCACCGAAATAATGTGCCCGGAAAAAGTGCAGGACATCAACAATGTCAGCGTGTCCAGAAATCCAGTTGTCCAGAAACTGCAACTGTCTGATAAAGCTGTGCTTTTGATTTGATTTGATTTGATTTGATTTGATTTGATTTTTGCCTGTCCCGTTTGGCTCTTTTGCCATCAGAATTGTTGTCTAAAGGCAAAGAAAGATGCCCAACGGATTTACTTTACCAAATTGACCATCCCAGCCTTGCCGTAATGGTCCATTTGATTCACCTTTTATTGTTTATTTTATTTTCACTTACTGAATATGGGACAGACTTGACTGGGAGAAAGAAAGAGGGAAAGAGAAACAGCTGAGAAGAGGGACGGGGGAGAAGGGCAAAAAACAAAAACCAACAGAATGAGCAGAAAAAAAAAAGAAGAAAAAAAAAAGCATATATCGATCACCTGGATCACCTGCTGAGAAAGAAAAAAGAAAACAAGCAGAAGAGAACAAATAGAATAAACAACATCACAATGATATATGGGAATATGACAGTAAATACTAAATGTTAAACATTATTGTGCAGCACATAAGATCAACAGAACACAGTGTGCTTTGAGGTAGGAGCCAAAAAGGGTGTAGTTTGTGGGTGTGATCACCCGTGTGTACACCTGTGAGCATGGACGCGCTTGTTTTTTGTTTTTTAAAAGGTTCCTTCATGTAATGATCTGCTAGAGGGTGTGGGGGGCCACAGCCCCGTCCTCCAGGGCATGAAGCAGGTATGGAGGAGATCAAAACTCCACACATCCAGAGGCCCCCAGAACACAAGAGACCATGGAAGACCAACAGAGGGGCAGCCGCGCCACTGTCCCAGAAAGAGCTGAGGAGAGTCCCAGATGAGGGCTCACTCAGCAGCCGCGGAGCAGAAGCCAGGGGGAGTTGCAGTGACGCGCCCGTGAGCTCCGCCGGCAGCCAGCCGTGCCTGAGTGACCGAGCCCCAGGCCGAGAGGCCGGGGGCACCCCACCTCCGAAGTGGCCCGAGCGAGCCCCAGGCTCCAGGCCCCGATAAGCGGCCGCCAAGGAGTGAGCCGGTGTGTACCTGGACGCCCACCCCCGGACACAAAGAACCACCAACGCACCGATGTCTGAGGGAGTCCGCCACTGGCAGGGGAAGTGGTGGTAGGGGGAGATAGGCCTCCATACCTTGGAGGGCCTAAGATGTCCCCAGAGAGGTGGCGCCTGACACCCAACCTGACATATAGACACAGAAATGCAGGCACACACATATACAAACATCCATTCCCACCCTCATGCTCTCATATGCAATTACTCAGCACTCACCCAACGTGGGGACAGACATAAAGAGACACTGTACATACATTCACACTCCCCAAGCGTACTCTAAGCCCCGGGTCTAGGTACCCTTGCCCCTGGAGGGGGGGAACTGCACCCAGACCCAGGTGGTGTTACCCTTTTCCCTGCGGTGGGGGGAGGCAGACCGCCCCGACTCAGCAGCAGCAGGGAGGCCCCACACTCCAGACCGCAGTCGGACGGCCAACTCCTCCTCCTAGCCCCCCCGCTCCAGCAGGTCGCAGAGAATGGGGGTGAGAGAAGACTCCAAACCTCCCTCCACCCGCTCATTGTAGTGTTGATGCATGTGTGTTCTGAGGTGCATTTAAAACCCAGGAGGGCATGGAGCTACCTGCCAGAGAGCAGCAGGTAAGCGCATAGCCCCTCCTGCTGGCCCTCAATGTCTACGTGTATTTAACATTGAGAGGTGGGCAACGACGCCAGGGGTGGGGTGTACACCCTGATGGTACTTTGGATTTGCTTTTGATTTTTACTCCATCGCATGCGATGAGAGCACCGATGCCACAGACACCGCACAGCTGCAATTTTTTTGCGGGGAGTGGACAAGAGCACGAGCACTTTAGGTGAGTAAAAATATATTCCACAGTACCCGTGTGTTAATAATAGAGATGGCACGATACCACTTTTTTATGTCCGATACCGATACCGATATCATAAATTTGGTTATCTGCCGATACCGATATGAATCCGATATAGTGTTTTTTAATCAACAAAACTGTTTTTTTAAATATCTTGCTGCATTTTGTATAAGTTCATACTCAAGTTTAAAACAACAACTACACTAAAGCTATTCTGTTATACCTGTATGCAAAAAAAAAAAAATTTCATAGTTCAGCAATACTGATCAATCTAATAAACTTAAACCTACACCATCCTCCCTATTCTGGTATTTTAAAGAGTACTTAGCATAAATATTAAGCAACCTAACTAATAGGGTTCCAACTCCCAGCAACAACAAAAATAAATAAATAAAAAATAGGGAACCACCCCTCACACTCCACCTCATGATGCTTAATCGACGTAATCAACCTTAATTTGATTCAGTGTGAAAAAAAATGCACAGAAATCAATTATTTTTCAAGAAATATTAAATAGATTCAACATCTTTCTTCAACAAAATTGCAGACTGCACAGATGGTACCTTTCCAAAGGAAAAAGTACTATAGCTTACTAGGGTATATATATTAGACTTAATAGTTACTATATACAGTAATGGACTTCTATTCATTTTACATCAAATTAAAACTTTGGCTGTCAGATAATTATTTATTAAAAGCTAGACATTTTAAATGAGAATAAGAAAGAAAAGTATGTCTTTGTGCCCCCTTTTCCCTGTTAATGCCCTATCGGCCCCCCTGGCTAAACTTTGCTAGATCCCCCCCTGCACAGTTACCAGCCGTCAGCTACGTAGAAAAAGATCCTCGAGTAGAAAGTAATATTAAATAAATTCTAACAACAGCTGATCAAGCTTAAACGTGCTGCTGTTGTTCAGCCACTGGTTTCCTCTTTCTGGTGCAAAGTGGGCAATAAACAAACCAGAGAGACGGACTCACTCGCGACAGAAAAGCCGATCAGCTGATCATTAAGCAGTTTCATGATTGAAGTAGCAGCAAGAAGAGGCAGTCGCTTGTTAAGCTTAACGCAGGAATGCTTTACATACATTCAGAGATGGACTTACACACTTGCTTTACTTCTCTCGGGGATAACTTTGTCGGAGATGACATGCCGGGTTGGTAGCGAAGCTCCAAATGCTATCCAGACCACCAACAGGTCCCGCATGCCACAGCCGCTCTATCACGTGATGCATACTGCTCCGACGTGCTAACGTTCTGAGGTGAGTTACAGCGTGTTGCAAGTTTTGTGAGATGCTTTCGTGATATTTAATGGATCGGATTACATTTTTTATTTTTCTCCGATATCCGATCCAGTAATTTAGGTCAGTATCGGACCGATACCGATACGTAATATCGGATCGGTCCATCTCTAGTTAATAAGCATGCATGTGCAGGTACACATACTTCAAATATCAATAATGCGCATCAATTCTGTCACTACCCTGCTTTCGCGCACCATTTTCTTATATGCGTTTTTCTTGTTAACACACAGAGTGCACACCGCTGTGCACAGCGCACACACGCAAAGTCAGCTGATCTCATCTGATGCAGATTCGCTCCTTGATCAAGTGACATTTGTCCGGATTTTTGGCACGAGTGGTGATCAGCACCGCAGCTGGATGGCCCGATTTACATACCCAGCGCAGCTGATACTCACCAGAATAATTTACTAAAATTATGCACTCCTGTTATTAAGTCCAGTTCAGTCTGTTAATGTTGATAACGGGTTCAAACAAACGTTAATAGGTGTGTTGCTAAGCCTAATAACTTAAATAACAAACTTGAAATTTACCCGTCCCATTTTCTCCTTTATTGTTTATTTTCTCTGCGCTGTAAATCTTCTGTCTAAGAAGAAATCTGAGGCTGCTGTTCTGAGAATGAGCTACCAAAGCTTTTTCTGAATAAATCCATAAAGATCCATTTAAGCTGTGATGAGTTTTGTCTTTAATTATATTCAACAATATAACATATTCGACCACTTTTAAGTAGAGATGGCACGATACCACTTTTTTATGTCCGATACCGATACCGATATCATAAATTTGGATATCTGCCGATACCGATATGAATCCGATATAGTGTTTTTTAATCAACAAAACTGTTTTTTAAAATATCTTGCTGCATTTTGCAAGTCTGCAAGTTCATACTCAAGTTTAAAACAACAACTACACTAAAGCTATTCTGTTATACCTGTATACAAAAAAAATGTTTCATAGTTCAGCAATACTGATCAATCTAATAAACTTAAACCTACACCATCCTCCCTATTCTGGTATTTTAAAGAGTACTTAGCGTAAATATTAAGCAACCTAACTAATAGGGTTCCAACTCCCAGCAACAACAAAAATAAATAAATAAAAAATAAGGAACCACCCCTCACGCGCCACCTCATGATGCTTAATCGACGTAATCAACCTTAATTTGATGCAGTGTGAAAAAAAATGCACAGAAATCAATTATTTTTCAAGAAATATTAAATAGATTCAACATCTTTCTTCAACAAAATTGCAGACTGCACAGATGGTACCTTCCCAAAGTAAAAAGTACTATAGCTTACTAGGGTATATTAGACTTAATAGTTACTATATACAGTAATTGACTTCTATTCATTTTACATCAAATTAAAACTTTGTGTGTCAGATAATTATTTATTAAAAGCTCGACATTTTAAATGAGAATAAGAAAGAAAAGTATGTCTTTGTGCCCCCTTTTCCCTGTTCATGCCCTATCGGCCCCCCTGGCTAAACTTTGCTAGATCCGCCCCTGCACAGTTACCAGCGTCAGCTACGTAGAAAAAGATCCTGGTGTAGAAAGTAATATTAAATACATTCTAACAACAGCTGATCAAGCTTAAACGTGCTGCTGTTGTTCAGCCGCTGGTTTCCTCTTTCTGGTGCAAAGTGGGCCAAAAACAAACAAGAGAGACGGACTCGCAACAGAAAAGCCGATCAGCTGATCATTTAAGCAGTTTCATGATTGAAGTAGCAGCAGGAGAGAGAGAGAGAGAGAGAGGCAGTCGCTTGTTAAGCTTAACGCAGGAATGCTTTACAAACATTCAGAGATGGACTTACACACTTGCTTTACTTCTCTCGGGGATAACTTTGTCAGAGATGAAATGCCAGGTTGCTAGCGAAGCTCCACATGCTATCCAGACCACCGACAGGTCCTGCATGCCACAGCCGCTCTATCACGTGATGCATACTGCTCCGACTGCTAACGTTCTGAGGTGAGTTACGGCGTGTTGCAAGTTTTGTGAGGTGCTTTCGTGATATTTAATGGATCGGATTACATTTTTTATTTTTCTCCGATATCCGATCCAGTAATTTAGGTCAGTATCGGACCGATACCGATACGTAATATCGGATCGGTCCATCTCTACTTTTAAGTGATTTTTCTAACTTTAATACACTAAAGTTAAGAATATATATACCTAATTTCTAGTAAGTGGCCCTATATTTTTATGTATGTGGCCCTCAGTGAAAAATGTTTGGACACTCCTGGTCTAAAATATAGAACTTTTCAATAAATAACGTTCAGATCTCAGTAATGGACTATAATTATCTTTTACATGTCTGGATAAAGTGCATGATGAGCAGCATTTTATTTTTGCCAGTTGTGTTTGCCAAGACTCAACTGAACATAATTTACAGTAATTGCAAAGACTGTTTTTCCTATTTGAGCAATTAGTTAATAAATGTATATTTTTTTAATAATATATCCTTTATCATCTTAGATCACTCTCCTGAATGCCGAGGCATCTACAAAACTGACAGTATTACAAATACCTTTGTAACACATTCTGTAATTTAATATTTAAAGGATACCTTAGTTTGTTTATTTGTTTTTTCCTTGCTATACTTTGGAAAACTCAGTTATGCAGTAGCTTATCTGCATCAACTTGAAAAAAAAAAAGGTTTCTAAATTTGCTCTTTAGTTAAAATCAATTGTGACTATCTTCCCTAACATTTTATGCTTTTACATCCACAAAGAATATATATTTTTCTATTATTTGATTCACACAATGTGACACAGGCCATTTATGTCCCCATTTTAAGAACTGCAAGAAGGGGGAAAAGTTTTCCATAAGGATCACTGAGGAGCTCAGCAGAGGTCCGTTGTACTAATCAGCATGAGAACAGACAAGATAAGATAGCGTCTCCTTTTGTCTAACAGCTATTATTGTAGCCCTTTTAAAGAAAGCTATTTTGATGGTAATCACAGCTCAGCTAAACCTAAAGATAGAAGATGCCCAGTGTATGGTTGTGTGTGTGTGTGCGTGTGTGCACAGATGCATGTGTGGGTGTGTGCCTTCATGGTGTAGTAAGGAACTGAATACAAAGGAAAAGGAAAAAGTGCAGGAAAGAATAAGAAATAAGTGAAAGTAGGGATTTATCAAAGGACATACACACCTGTTGATGTTCAGTGTACCAAAGTTGATTTTTCTGACAGGCTGGAATTCCAATTAGCACACAAGGGAATGCAACTATTGGTAAAACAATCCAATTACAGTTGAAGCAGATGTTCTTTCTAGAAAACAACAGGCAGCAAGAGACTGTTTAGTCATTAGTGCTGTGGCCTCTGGAGCAACAACAATATATGTTTAAAGTGAACGTCTCTAAATCCTCTCACACTCCAAATCCGCCTTTCCAGTTTTTAACTGCCTGTCACTTACCTGTCTCCCCTGGTTTCCTTTCTATGTCTCATGCACTTTCTCTACTAATTACATGTCCTTATCATGCAAAGTTCCCACCTCTGTAAACTTTGTATTGACAAATATCTTTTGTTAAAATAACCTAAATTCATATATCGTCATAATATCATCTTCCCAACATCCATTTTCTTTGGCAATAATCTAGAGCTATGCTTATTTCGTAGATTGTGAGAACACAAAGAAATTCAAGTAATTCAGTGTTAGCTTTTAATAAAACACCCTGAGGTGAACATCCAAAATCTGGCCACATGCTGACAGCATTTCAGACAACAGGAAATCAGTGACAGAGAGGTAGATGACAGATAATTAGTGGGGCAAGAAGGAGGTCTGGAAAACTGTGCGGTTATTGATCGGGCATGCTGTACGGTAATGGCTTTGCTGCCTCTATTTAACCTGCCTGTCTCATGATAGACACACACACACACACACGTACAACAGAAATGCACACTCAGATCCTCTTACACTCTCACACGCGTACACACACACACACACACACACACACACACACACACACACACACACACACACACCATCAGCGGGAGAGGCAAGCTATTTCTGTCTCTCTTAGATGTTCTGAGGAGCTGATCATCTTACCCATCTTACTCTACCAGGGTTCCCATCGGGCTTTCTAATTGCTCGACAAGGTTTCTAACAGGATTTCCCTCACAGAGAAAGTCCACCTCGGATTGGTTACATCGTCCTAGGGGGGAGACTGGAACATGGCAGGTCAGAGGTGTCCAAATTATAAGAAACAAAGAGGAGAGGAAGAAAGCAACATATGTCATTTACTCACACAAATTTACAGAGACAAATGGCTTTTGTGGGATCATATTTCACACAGGGGAAAGCAGAAGCAGTGTGTCTTATCAAGCTGCAAGACAGACATCCTTGAATGATTGAGCAAATTAGTGTTTTTCTCCATGTGTTCTGTTTGTTAGTGTTTTCATATACATGCAGATCTAAGCTTGTGCTCATTTTCTTTTACTCTTTACTTACACTTATTACAGCTTTTTTAAAATTTGACTTTTCCTTTCCTTTAGAGTTAAGGTTAAAAAAATATTGTGCATGTAAACATAATATAAGGATAAGAGAGTAGGTATTGCCCAAGTATAATTCAGTGTAGTATATGTGCACAATAGTGTTTGAATTTTTGAATGTGTAACAGTGTGTATGCTGTCATAATTTGTGTGTGTTTGTGTGCACTGTACGCCTATGTGTGAGGCTATATTATACAGTATGTATGCATCTAAGCATAATTTTTGACCCCAGTATACATATGCATGCTTGACTGTCTCTATTATGGATGTATTTGCTCTATACTCTTTTTATGTTTGTTTCTTAAATTGCACAAACAGTATGTCCATATTGTACCACCTCTCTACATTTGTTTTGAATTTAGCATAGACTTGGTGCAAAACACACCAGCAGCACAGGTACAGAGTGAAGAGGCCCAGTTTCATGACTCAAAGGAATGGATGAGGCCTAGTAGGTGGTGAGCTGCTCTGCATACCTGTGTCAGGACGCCTGTCAATCAACATTTCCATATCCCTAACTTCAGATAACAGGGGGATAAATTGCAAACAGAAGTTCACCCCACTCAGAGTTGTTCTGAAGGGGAAACTATCCTTAGAGGCCAAAACTGTTTTTAGTATCAGGCTGTAAACATGCTTTTTGATGCTGCAATTTCATGCGGGCATTTTAATATGGGATTCAGTTCCTTTTGGAGACAGCCTCAAGTGGAACCTTGAGGAACTGCGGTTTTTGTCGTCCTTGTTGGCTTCATTTTTCCGCTCTGGAGGTTGCCCTCTGGTGTTCAGCTGCATGTGTGTGTGCATGTGTATATGCATGTGTCTTAGCAGGCCCCCAAGTGGCAGGACTTCTGTCTGTCACAGTGATAGAAGCTGACAGCAGGGTCTTCTTCAATGAGCTCATTGGAGCTCAGCCAACAACCTGCTCGCCACTGCAGTTAGTGCTTCATCCTTTTTTACTTCCCCTTCCCCTTGTGTATACCTCTCTCTACCTCCTGTGGCTTAATTTCTTTCCTTCTCATTTATATTCTCTTTCTTCCTGGTTTTCGTCTCTCCCCTTTTAACCCCCTTCTTACCTTTTGAAGGGTATTTTGCCGGCATATAATGAGAGCGTAAACGAGTGAAGAAGAAAAGTCCTTCATGTTTTCTTGTTCTCCCTTGGTCACACAGTGTCAACATACCTAAGGGGACATTTCCATTATAAGAGGTTGATACTTGACAACAAACACTGGGAAATTCCACCAGGAACAAGGCTTTGAAAACACAGCTAAATTACATATGAATTATAAAGATGCAGCTGCCATCCAGCCAGATGCTGCACAAGCAAACATCAGCTGGAGAATTCAGAAAGTACACGAAAACAAGATGAAACGCTGTGAAACCTTTCTGTTCTACAAATACAACAGATAAATAAACAGCAACAAATTACAATAGGGATACGATTATTACTGTTATTTATAAAGTATATAGTAAAACACACACACATACAATGTTAATTCTTTGAAAAATCAAATATTTAGATCATTGTTCATGGAGTCACCCATAGATTAAAGGCCAGTATGCTTTGCAAGTACTGCTAGTTGGATTGTTTGATAACAGCATCCTTCAAACACCTCTGCAGCATTGGTCTTTGGGCTCTGGGTCTGACTCCGTCTGTGCATTCCCCTAATCCAATGCTCTGACAGGGTGAAAAAAAAAGATTTAAATTTCTCTGTCCAGATGTCTGTTTTCATTCTCGACCCAACTGCGTCTGTCTCTTTTTATATGAGGTTCACAATATGAATAACACCAAGTGAGGTGATACTTCTTTCTGAGGTATAATCAAATGTAAGCAAAGTAGTGTTGCTAAAAATCTGTCCAAACATGTTACTGCTTGTTTCCTTGTTGGATTATTGTTGTTGCTATTATTGATTTTCAGCATTCAGTAATTGTATACCTGATGTTATAGCTGAAAAGAAAACAGTTGAAATGCTTTGAGGAATTCATGTGGACATCCAATTAAAGGTAAAATAATAAGAAAATTTGTCACACTTGGTTCTTCTTAAATTAAGCATGTCAAACAGTTTAAAATCCATGAAATTCAAAGACTCCACTTTTAGAAGAGGTATTACCAACATTTCTGCTGAAATGCACAAAAGGATTACTTGGTATGTGCTTCATACACTAACTACTACTTCTACACCAGCTTACAATGGAACGATTAGTGCATCTGAAGTACACACGTCTGCTCTTCATTCAGACATTAAGATATTGGTTTGTCCAAGGTAGGTTAGGTCATTTTATTTGCTTCATTTTCTTTGTCATGTAAATTGTGAAATATTATTCATGTTCCTCTGTAAAGACGGTACTTAAGCTAGTGACACATCACATAAGTCATATAACTTACTACACTAGAAGGACAGTATCTGTAGTCTCTACAAATAAAATTCTATATATGGAATTATACATGTGCCCATTCTAATAGCATGTCTATTAAAGCTGCAAGTTTCAGCTATTTCTTTTTTAAATCACATTTTCTACAAACAGTGCACAATTGCAACAGCCCAAAAAATAATGGTATTTTTGGTCCATATGTTACGAAACATCAAAAGTCAGTAACATGTGACACGCCTTTCCTTCTTCCGTTCTGTATCTGCACACTGTTATAAAATATGATTCCTAAGCCGTTTAGAGTTTGTTGAATTTGTGCTGAGGCAGTGAGCTCACAGAAGAAATGCTTTGTTGTGCAACCCCACTTCCTCATATTGATCGAGTCAATCAAAATGATTAACTAAAATAGAGTGAGATGGGTTGTGGGAGGGGTTGATCAGAAGAACAAATAAAATCAAATTAAGGATGGGAAGATAGGGGTGGAAGAGGGAATCAGGAGAAAGTAAAAACAATGAGTAAGATGTCAGAGCAAGGATGGGCATACAAAAGGAACATAAGGCAGCTCAGTGAGCAACGAATTGGACTTGTTTATACAGAAAACAAAATGGAGTAAAGTGGAACACATTGCTAAATTTCTGAATCATTAATTGTCCACATGAGAGCTTAATCATATGTTCTCTGATATGTTGTGTAGGAAAGTTAGTCTGAATTAGCAGTTTTCATAGAAACTCTGAATAATATGTATTCAAACCAAGTGAGTGGGTTCATCCGATCAAAGAGACAGAGAATATACCTGTGCATCTGTGCCCCACTACTTTAAGAATGAGCCAAAGAATGAACAAATACATAAATGCTCTGTTGATATTTATTGCATCCTCAAGCTAATTACTATTTCAATTCTACCAGCTCCTGCATTCAAAATGCCCAATAATTTGCGCTTTCCTTGTATTATGTTGGACTGATGTGTTGTCTCTTTGATGCACGTAACAAGTTCTCTAAGCAATTACAACATCACAGTAAAACATTACCTGTCCTCTTTTATTTCATGAGATGTTCAGGTTTTTTTTGTTTGTTACACAAAAACTTTGAAATACTTGTGCTGGTAGAGGGAATTCCAGGTTTAATCCTCTTGGGACAGCAAAAACTTGTAATATGTTACAAGTTGTTGAGCTCGTTTAATTGTTCTAGAAAAGAAGAACCAAAATGAAATAATCTAACATTGCCATTATTATATGGAGATGTTTGGGGTTTTTTTTTGTTTTTTTACTTTTCTCACATACCCATTAGATTTTAAGAAAAAGCATGTTCATATAAAGTCTGGCTGTTTTATATCTAGAAAATAATTCAATAAATTCTGCACGGATTGGATGTGGATGTAAGTATATGCCACTGACCAAAACTGCCATCAAAGCCACACATCATCTCTAAAATTAAAAAAGAGCCATACAAGTCACATAATGGGTAAAAATGTTATGATTGTTATGATATTTGTTTGATGTGGCACTTCTCACTCCTATCTTCAGAGCTTATGTTTGGTTATGAGCAAGTGGGGCCAGGTGTTGGCCAATTCAAAGAGACTGCTTCCACTGAGTTGGAACAGTGGATGACAGCAGCCTTTGTAAACTCCATCTGACATCCACCTTTCACTCTCTCCATCTTAGGCACTTCCAACAATGAACCAGCACATAGTTCTCAGTGTTGACACGAAAATGTATTTCCAAACAGGGGAACTTTTGGAAAGTTAGTTTAATCCTACACTTGCAACTGGAAAACTGGAAAAAATGGTTATTCTGTTACTGTCTGTAAATTCATATTTATAATTAGTATTTTACCATAAACGCAGAGGACCCATTGGTGCATTTGCAGGAGGAAAAGAATGCCCAAATTCTTTAACACATTCTTTTTTTTCTTTCCCTTTTGTATTCTCTTAGGAAAATTTAGATTTTCTTAAGTTGAAAAATGTTCTAAAATGTTCTAAAATGGCTGGGTGCCACACACCATGTAAAGATTTTTCCTAAAGAAGATTTAAAGAATAAAATTCTATTCGGGTTTTATAACTGCGGCAACTGAGTGCACTCATTTGTTACTAAATATAAATATAATATAATTAGGTTAAATTCCTTCTGTGTGAAAAGCTGAGGGAAAGGAGTTTGTTTGGTGAGCCAGGTCCTTTAGATGGAAGTGAGCCAGGTTCTCTGACTGATACTCCTGTGAGACCTCCAAGTCAAATTAGTCACATAGCATGCTAATTCAAAGTTTCCACTTGAATGAAGTTTTAACAAGAGCTACAGAATGTTACCAAATGTGTATTTTAAGATTTAGTATATATCAAGTCATTGTCTTTCAAAGTCAATAATATATCCTGATTATTTTCACTCTTAACCCTAGAACACTATCGCTAAAAATAGTAACACCATCACTAACGCCGGGTGATTTTTACCCAATATAATATACCCAACAAAAAGTACTTGTCATCAAAATATATAAAATATATGACAACACATGACAAATTAGAGGGGTTTTCTTTTATTTTCAGCTGTGCCATATCTAACAAAATGGAAAAAAAGTTTCATGGGGGGACCCTAAAAAATGCTCCAAAATTTCTGGAAAATTAGCAGTTGGAGAACAAAACAAATCCTAAACAAAAATATAATGATGCTGGAAACTTGGTCTTTGGTCCACCCATTCCTGGGATATTTGAGTCTTCCCTGGTGAAGGCACAGTCTCCTTGACACGCGAACAGCTGCAGGAGAGAGAAACAAAAAATGGCATTTTTTGAGTGGGTAAAAATGACCAGTTGACTAAAATATTTGTTTTTACCATATGAATTCCCTTGGAAATCACCACTTGTTGATATTTATTCATAACCACTGCACTAAATAAGGATAACATGCAAATTCCAGGACCACTCTTACTTACCTATTCCTTACATGCAGTCAGTACACACAGGGTAGTAATGGCGTGGACACACCGGTCGACGGCAGACATGGCACCTGTATCGCATCTTCCTGTCCAAGCCTGTGGGGCACACCTCACTAAGGGACCACTGCTTTCTGCTGCCACTGGTCGTGCCTCACCTTCAAGAGTGCCAGGGGTAGGGATGTCGAGCACGCTACAGATCAGGACTCTGAGTTGACGTGACAGATTTGAAGAGGGGAGCCTCTGCTCTGCCCATGGTTTGATGAGTGCCAATGCCAAAGCCTGCATATAAGGCCTCCTCTGCATTTGGTTTTCACCTCTCTTCATTGCATTCTCATTGTGAATGATCCATGAGTTTATCACATCAGCACTGATCATGCCATAGAACACGCAAAGGGGCCATCTCTTGGTTTTTCTTCCACAACCATAGTGAGCGCACATCTGGTCAAAAGTATTGACACCTCCCTTTGTTTTGTTGTAAAATTCAATCACTTCGGGCCTACGAGTGGGTCCTATGCTTGGTTGTGTATGCATGGATGACAGGAGCAGTACAACCTTCTTTTTTGAAGCTTTGTCAGGGAGGAAGGACACCAAGGTTAGTTCTTTGGTAAAGGGAAATGCACTGGAGCCTGGCGCGTGATTTTCTTTAACTTTCATCACTTGTGGGATCTCCCTTTTGTTTGCTTTTATTGTTCCCACTAAGGTCATGCCACAGCTAGCTATATAACATAGCTTTTAGATTTAAAAAAAAAGAAAAGAAAAAGAAATCTAATCAGCTAACAATTGCCAAGTTAAACAAACCTTACCTCTGTGTTACTCACTAGCTGAGATGCCAAAGACACTAAACCTGCAACAGGGTGACAGCTGTAGTTGAAGAGGGACAGTAAATATGGTGAGCCTGAATGTTGTCACCCTTGAAATGCGGCAAGATCACCTGATTTTATACACTAACAATATCACCGGGTGAAATCCACCCAAAACCTACTTTACCCTCTATCACTATTGCCGGGTGAAATTCACCCGAACACATGCTGTTAAGGTTCAAAATATTGGGGATGGACACCAGAGGAAAAAACCCACAATAACAACACTGGTCCGGTCGGGTTGAGTCAAACGATGATTTAATGATCACACACGTGGGAGATGGACACTGTATGCAGACAGTCTCAGATCTCATCTCAAAAAACACATCACCATAGTTTTATGAAATCAGGGTATTAGAACGCCCCCTCATGCTTAGTGACAGGTGTAATACAATCAATGTTGACAATTTTATTTAACACAAAGAATAACATTGTCTCCTTCCCGAGGGCAGACGCTGACTGCCCCCGTCTCCTGGAACCGTCTGTACCCTGCTAAGACACAACATGGCAGCTACAAGGACTCTTTCATTTGTTAAGACCATCAGTGTGTATTGCTCTAAATCAAGTCTATAATATTAAATGAATATTGCTGGATCAGCTACTTCTACTTAAAACATA
The DNA here is from genome assembly GCF_965226115.1 of Aulonocara stuartgranti. NCBI lineage: Eukaryota > Metazoa > Chordata > Actinopteri > Cichliformes > Cichlidae > Aulonocara > Aulonocara stuartgranti. Next base: position 30,200,949 of record NC_138945.1, on the reverse strand, counting down.
TTAAAACATGACTAAGCACAAAATCACCAAGAATAACATCTTATAAGTGCTGTGTAAGCGCGTGCGGCCTTCCAAGCTCAAAGCCTTTGCCCTCCATAGATCAGTCAGACTCGCGCTGGCTGTAGCTTTTAACCTTTAATTACCTTGAGCACAACTCTAGAAAAAGCAACAAACTGCAATGTGTATGGAATGATCAGGGTTACATCTGCAATGGAAAATCATGTTATTATTCTGGTACCTGCAAGGAAAGATCAAACTAAAGTTATCACCATCACTGTAATGCAAAGAATAATGTAAGGTCAAAAACTTCAATTTATGCTTAATGCAAAGCTGGTTATATACTTCTAATGAACTAATAATGCCATATTAAAATATTAAATGATAATGAGAAAAACATCCCCTCCTTATTCTACAATGCCTGTAGGAAAAAGCGGGATTTGGGGTAGGGAAACACCCACGCCTTCAAAGACGTCAAAGACAATGCTGAAGCTACCCAGAGACCCACCACACTCAGACAAACGCAACATATTGAAAATTATGTAAATACATTTGCTCGGGTGAAAATCACCCGGCGATAGTGTTCTAGGGTTAAGTAACCTGCACACATAAGAAAAATAACTCTCAAAAAAGAATTACCAGTCAATTATAGTTATAGGAAAGCATGTAAATGAGTTACATATGCAGCTAAAAGGGAACTTGTAAAACAGCACACTTCTGCTGTCTGCTGAAGCGGCACATAAGAGACTCGGTTTAGCAAAGCGTATGCGCGGTCACATACACATATGCTCTGGCAATGTTTCTTGTGAACACAATTTGTGGTAAATTTTGTAAAGCTCCATTTGGCAAGCCAAAGTGTTATATAAATATAGCTGACTTAGAATTTGGACTTGATAGCTTCTTACCCCTTGAGGTAAGAGATATAAATATAAGTACATAAAAAGAGAATATTTGTCAGGGATGCATGACTCATTTCAACAACGTCAGTTCATGAAAATGTGGGAAAGATGTAGATCGTTTATATTGAAACTGATGACTAATACATATATGATGACGCCTACTGAGGATTATGTTTTAAAAAAAGAACTCAGAAAGTTTTAATTAGACTAATTTATATCAAAAATGCATTTATAGTTGAATTATTATAGCCTGAGAGATCATTTTCAAAATACTTGGCAAGCTAAGTTTCGAGTTGCAAAGGCCTAGAGACCGTCAGCAAACACCTGGCAACCAGTGGAAAAATGTGCATTCCAATTCCCATGGTTGCATTGAAGGCACCTCTCTGCAAACACACAACTGCTCACTGAGCATTGGTGAAACTTAAAAAGTTGCAACACAAATTGGAGACAGAGAATAATATATTTAATTTTCACTACTATTTGGCTTGTAGTTGGCAAGTGTTTGCAGACCAGATGGCATCTTTCACACAGACTATGTGCACAAATAGACAAATGAGGACATTTTGGCCAGTCCTCACTTTGTGACATCTTAAAAACCATGTCTGAGAGATAACATCTGGTTTTACGGCAGAGATTACAATTACAATTTGGTTACAATAAGGGTCGAGGAAAGTCATTTTGGTTTTGATGGATAAAATACTAAGGAATAGATTATGTCGGTGTTTGTCCTAGACAGATGGAAGTGCAGATATATTCAGACTGTTATGTGTGTGGACAGGCCAGTGAACTCCACTACTTCTTTCCTTCTGTGAACCCCAAGTGTCTGACATGTTGTAACTCTCATTTTCCTCGATAAGTGTGCCAAACCTTCCTGCAACACTATCTGATGGTTAGTTCAATAAGACCCCAGACAAACTCAGACATGAACCTTTTTGTACATCCAAAGCTGAATGCAACAAATGTGTTGCAAAAAAACACTCTCACAAACCATTACACACACACACACACACACACACACACACACACACACACACACACACACACTTTTAAAAGCTTATGTATGAGAAAGAAATTCATGCTGGGGAAAAAGGGTGGCGTACAAAGACAGGAACAAGCCCAAAGAAGTATATTAATCACAAAGTGTTGCCCAGCATGTGATGTAGTTAAGAAAACCAGCAGGAGCCCACATTCATGATAGCAAGTAATCCACTGAACGTAAAGACACTCGTGCAGAGTACAAGAGTTGATGCATCATTTACCAGGATTTCCTAGCTGTGCTGACACGTGGTGTGCGAGAAAAACTGAAGTGTATGTTGGTGCTTAAATGTAGATCTATATGTTTTAATATCATATGCTTGTGAATATTTTCAGTGTTAAACTACATGAAATATGGAACCAAATAATTAGATGTGGAGAATGAGGTAGTGTGAAGGGCAGTAAGGGGGTGCAAAGAAAGAAAGAAAGTGAAAAGAATGTAAAAGGGAGACTGAGATTTGGCTTCAGGCAACTCACGAAACTCTTTGCTTCCTCCTCGCAGCAATAATGGCACGATTGTTGTTGAGTAGGTGAAGATAGAGGAACAGTAACAAATGATCCAGTGCATCCCACCTGATGCCGATACTGTAGAAACAAGAGGTAACAGTAATACATAGGTAACTCTGCCACCTGTCTCCTCTTGCTTATGTTATAAAACCAATATCGTATTATAACGGCATGAAAAATAAAATAATAAATAAAAGTGACTTCCAGTTATTCCCAGAACACTTCTAGGGCTTTCCCCTCGAAATAAAATTTCAAATGTAATTTGCTTAATCTTGTTGACATCCATGAAAATAGTGACTCAGGCAGCTGGTTTGCCACCATGCCAAGCTTATGACAAATCAGTTAGATAATTAACTACATTATGTGGCCTGCCTTCAGCTCCTTATTGGTCAAGAACTGGACAAAAGATAGCAAAAACAGTTTTTATTTGTATTTTTTTTGCATGTTTTTCACTAATTGTAACTACATGTGAGCAATTTTCCCTGAAAAACAAACACGTGTTAGGGCCTCATTTATCAAAGGTCTTACACTTATACACAATAGTTTGTTCATGCTTATTTCATAAAAAGGTGTTGAGGGTAACCTGCTAATTAAATCCCAAGATCTTTACCTGATAATTCACATTTATCACACGTGCATGAGACTTGGATGCATTTTTGTCCCAAATTGCAATGGCATTTACATCAAGTCAATGCTTTAAACACTTTAGAAATAATATTTTTAAAGTCAAAGTAATGCTTTTTTATGTAACTAAATATGCCTGAATTGATTGATGTAACACCCTTTTTTTTTTTTTAAAAGAGAGAAGCACCTTTACATGTGCTATTTTTCCTGGAGACAAGTCATACAACATCCTTGAAAAGACTTCTTTGAATTCACTCTTTGGAAACACATCACATCTGTCACCAAGCAACACACAAGCACAACTCTTTCATAAGTCTCTGTTCCACCTGCAGCATCTGCAGCTTAAATTTGTTAGAACGCTCTCACTGCCAAGTGCACAGCATAGCAAACACATGTCCCATGGGTCAGACAGGAAGGTTAAATAGGTATAGAAGAGGAGAAGACGAGGGAGGTCACCGCAGCTTATCTTCTTTTCTGTCATTCTGCCTGCCGCCCCTCAGGCCTAAGAAGACAGCACACGCACACATACGCATGTACATAAAACCACAGAGACATGTACCTGCATACCCATGCAGTGTATGCCATGGTGATTGACCCACAACAGCAGTATAAATTGTGAGAGACGGATTGCATATTACTTGCCCCACAAGAAGAAAGATTGTTCTTACATAGATATACATGACTGGCTTCCTACCTTCATTTTTGTAAGACATTTGTAAGGAAAAACAATAATGCATTTTTAACTCTCATATAGGAGAGTGAGGCTTAAATTTTCACCCTACTTTTACTTTTGAGGCATCGTAACTGGTTTGTGTCATTCAGATTTTTGATCTTTTACATGCTTCAGTACAACAGCATGTAGGAACAACCGTCGCTGTGTGTAAAAGCCAACTCAGCTGTGCATAAAAGAGTTTATGAGTCAGTAGAGTGAGAGTGCATGCTGCTCACAGCTTTCTCTCACTCTTCATAATTTCAACTAGAAGTGTACTTTAATTTACTGCCAGGACAAATGTGTACGTTTGATGTTCAGTGGTGTGTTCATGGGGACAGATGTTTGGAGGAAATATTTTCAACACAGCTGGTTATGCGACTTGGAATCGTGTCATTACTTTGATTATGACAGCCAGTTGTCAGATGACAAATGGCTATCAAAATGAAATTCATTGTAGGATGAAGGCATTGTGTAGCCCTGCTCTTTTAGATGCCACCGAGCTGAGGCCTGTTTTCAGGAACTCTTTGGGGAATTATTATTCTCTTTATGGGGTTTAAGGGACACTGAGGTTTGTATGTCACGTTCTAGAATCGCCTGCACTGATAGTTACGTTATTTATTCTCCAGGATGTAGTTATATGTATTACTTCGTTAGAGTTATTTGATACTATGTCTTGCACTATCCTACTGTATATTAATGCATACTACTATTCTTATTGTATATATTGTATATCTTATTCATCTGTTCCTCTGTCTCTCCTGCTGCTTTGAGGTTGTACATGACAAAAGAATTTCCCTCGGGATAAATAAAGTTATTCTTATTCTTATTATTCATCCCTGTTTGTACATATATGTTGAAAGCATATAAAGAGTGAAAGAGTTAATATTTTTTATGTGAAGTGGAGCAGTACATGTGTAGCATTCATTTTAAGGTGTAGTAAATTTGTTTAATAAATATTTAGTAATAAATATCAAATGAAAATCTTTTGAGCACAGGTTTATTTTGTTTTCCAAAAATGCATACTTACTCAGGAATATTGTACATGTATTCAATTTGTATTCAATTATTATGTATTAATATTATTATTACTTGTTACTGTAATGCATGTAGCAAAGTCATAATAAAATAATGTGACATTTAAAATGTCCACATATCATTCCCTATATGTGTATATGTTGTCAGCACAAATTTTTCCCCTGTGTTTCTTCTGCTGATTCCTGTTGTCCTGTCCCCCTCCCCTCTCCTTTATGGTTCTCAGTCTGTCATGTTACCTCTTTGTCATCTTTTCTTAAATAAAAATTTCCTTTCTTACATAATACCACGCTTACATAATCTCGCATAGGCAAAAACACTGACAGACAAATAGTGACTGCCCTGTCTGCAGCTCTGCTTCAACTGTTGTTACTGTTTACAAAAGATGAGAAATAGTTTAGAGCAGATGTTGTCATTTTTTACGATTCGTTTTACTTAAGGTTTGTGAGCTGGACTACAGATCACTGGACAGTGAAAACACTCGTGCAGTTTGACCCATGTATATTTCCTTAGCATCTGAGTGTACAAAATCTAAATTTTTCCCTGGCATATTTTGGTGTTATATGAGTTTACAGAAACTTTCATAGAAGTTCCAATACAGCCATACTCTTTGACAGCAAGCCTTAACAAAAATACAAACAACCACCAGCACACATACAGGCAAGTTCATTTGCACCAAATACAGTATTACTAGGTCACAGTGTGAGTAGGCTCGGGTGTTTTTTAGTTTATTTTAAAGACATTCTTCATAGCAACAGGTTATATTTACTTAAAGTTCATTTACTTTTCACTCGTTGAGCTTTTAGTTTGTCTACTCTGCCTGCACTGCTGTTACACTCACCAAACCACATTATTCCTGTATTTATCCCTGTACGTAGTGGCTCTGGGTACAAGGGTTATTATGTTAGAATATTCATGAATTGTATCAGATAATGATGAGCAAAATCCTGGAAACAAATTCCCCCTACTGAACCAGCCTATTCAAGAGCCCTGTAGTCTATGTCTCACAGTAATCCCCCAACAAAAGCTACAAGAGAGAGAGAGACAAAACCCAATGACAACAACAACAACAGCTAGAGTGTAAAAAGACAAAGAGCAAGTAAGTAACATAGCCCCTATCCTTTATTATTTTTTAAAATCATCTTTAAAACTGTCATTTATAAACATGAACATTGTAAAAAAAACAACAACATTATATTGTTGAATTATATTAAATATATAGCTAAGTTTTTACTGTACCCTTGTCCATGGCTGAGTGTGCTGCCTGGCTTCTGTCACATATATGACAGAGAATTCAGGTAAGTCCAGTTTTGCTTTCCTGATCATCCTCATTTATTCATTTCCCAGCAGCCTGAAGCTCAAACAACAGTCCAGGGAGAATGTAGTTCTGCCTTCAGTCCGCGCTTTGTCTGTTTTTTGAATAACTATCGAATAATTCAGGTAAAGTACAAGGATGTTGTTTTTCCATTCTTAGTTTCTTATAATAACTTAACCAGTATCTGTCCACTCTAGTCTTATGCCACTCTAAATAGTAATAATACTATGCACACTGAAGCCTAGGGTAATAACTATAATTTAACTATAATTTAAAATATATTTTCCTTTATATCTTTTCCATCAACACAGGAGCACCTCAGGGATGTGTCCTCTCGCCACTGCTCTACTCCCTCTACACTTCAGACTGTGTGGCCACCCATGGCTCCAACACCATTGTGAAGTTTGCTGGCGACACAGTGGTGTTGGGTGCCATCTCCAACAACGATGAGGCGGCCTACATGGAAGAAGTGAAGAATCTGGCATCGTGGTGCCAGGACAACCACCTCCAGCTGAACGTCAGCAAGACCAAGGAGCTGGTGGTGGACTTCAGAAGGGGTCAGCACAGAGACTACAAGCCCATTATCATCAATGGAGCTCCAGTGGAGAGGGTGCAGTCCTTCAAGTATCTTGGTGTCCACATCTCCTCAGACCTGACATGGGCTGCCCACATTCAGGTCCAGACCAAAAAGGCTAGGCAGCGCCTGTATCACCTACGACAACTGAGGAAGTTCAGGGTCTCTCCAAAGATCCTCAGGATTTTCTATACAGGCGCTGTGGAGAGCATCCTCACACAGAACATGACATCGTGGTTTGGGAACAGCTGTGTGAAGGACCAAAAAGCTCTCCAGAGAGTGATCCGTACAGCAGAACGCTGCTGCAGGATTGCTCTCCCCCCGCTTCAGGACACCTACACCAGGAGATGCCGGACTAGAGCAGCGCAGATACTGAAGGACCCGTCCCATCCTGGCAACAAACTGTTCCAACTTCTGCAATCTGGTAGAAGGTTCAGCATCTTCCGGGCAAGGACAGAGAGACTCAAGAGGAGCTTCTATCCCCAAGCCATCCGTGCCCTAAACACACACACCCGCCCTCTCACATCATCTATAATTGACTGAGTCAGGACTCTCTTCCAGACATTTTTGCACATGTCGAGGAGCGTGTCAGGCTACATTTCACTGTGTGTTATACTTGTATAACTATGCATGTGACAAATAAAGAACCTTGAACCTTGAACCTTGAATAAGCATCAAATTGAGTTTTTATGCTGTTAAAGAATCCCTGAGTGGAATTAAAATATCAAACACATTAGAGGCCATAATGTCATCCTTATTTAAGTTTTCTTTAAGTTTATTTGCAAGTTCTCTTAAGTTTCATGCAAGTTTTCTTAATACCATAAATAAATATATCACATGCATTTGTCCTTTGGGACAGTTTAAATGCATAACAAACCCGACATTTAAACTTTTTTTTTAATTATTTGCCATTTAGACTGGAAAATTGTCTATAATTTCCATAAAAATGGGCCAAATGCCAAACTGAAATAGCTTACATACATTAAAATCAAACCTGCTCAGGTTTGATTTTCCACTAAATCAAATGCCTAAATCATGCCTCACACCATACGTCATTTTCTGCTAAATCAAACCTGGGTTTAGTTCAGGATTCAGACAAAAGTAAAGTTTGTTAAAGTATTTTAAAAATACTTTTTTGGGGGGTGGTCCATAAGACTAGAGGCTTTTGGTGCAAACCCAGAAAAACAAAAGTTAAATAAAAATGAAAGAATAATTGAAATGGTTTCTTATGATGAAACACAGTTACAAACTGGAACTTAACGACAATATATTCACACAACCTACACACAGAAAACAGTAAATATGTGAACCCCAAAACACACAAACTGTTAAGTGCATCAATCCTGAAATCTACCAGGTTTTCAAAGAGAAGAGCAGTCAGACTGGCCTCCTTCAGAGCAACCGTTTCCGATTCTTCTGTCAACATCCACTCAAATACAGTCAGTTCATGGAGAAAAACCCCACACCATGCGTGAATTAAATGCCCCTTAATGTCTCTAAGTTGATATTGAGTTCAAAACACAAAGCTTGAAATGATATCCACTTTTTGAGAACAGCTTGCATTCTCTGGAGACATGAAATTACTTTTAATGTTACCACTACAAACCTCTCTTTTCACACTGCTTTCCAACAACAAGAGTGGCACTTCAAAGGGGTCAGTGTCATCTGGAGACGTGACCAAAAATAATGGGACCCCAGGTATATATAATATACATACATAATGTTTAAGACAGATGCTAATATATTAGTTGTAAAATGAAACAAGAGAAACGAGATTGAGAAAAGTGGAGAAAACCCAGAGTAGAGAAACAAAGGGACAAAATGTTTCTTTTTTCATTTTTTCTTTTTTTTAAACACTCTCAGGTAGTGCTGTGACAGTACTGCCAATTTGATGCCAATTCTAATTAGAAAAAATAGCTCCAAACAACAGTTCCAAAAATAAAATGTCAATGATCAATAGAATTAAAAATATCTAACATTTAAAATCAAAAGCTTCCAATAGCAGACATGTTTTACTGAAGTCTGTTAAACACTCCACTTTGACATTATCATTATTATCATTATTTTATGACATGTTTATTACTGTATTTGATTCTTTTTTGTATTAGATTTTTTAGTTCATCCAACAAGAAGTAAATTACACTGAGATATTTCATTCCACTCAGGAACGTGAGCTCTTCTAATGAGTAATGCTCTTCAAGATTCATCAAAGCTAATAAGTAGAAATTCTTCTGAACTAAAAGTCGGCTTACAGTGAGGCAAAAAGGTATTTAGTCAGCCACCGATTGTGCAAGTTCCCCCACTTAAAATAATGACAGAGGTCAGTAATTTGCACCAGAGGTACACTTCAACTGTGAGAGACAGAATGTGAAAAAAAATCCATGAATTCACATGGTAGGATTTGTAAAGAATTTATTCGTAAATCAGGGTGGAAAATAAGTATTTGGTCACCTCAAACAAGGAAAATCTCTGGCTCTCACAGACCTGTAACGTCTTCTGTAAGAAGCTTTTCTGTCCCCCACTCGTTACCTGTATGAATGGCACCTGTTTGAACTCATCATCTGTATAAAAGACACCTGTCCACAGCCTCAAACAGTCAGACTCCAAACTCCGCCATGGCCAAGACCAAAGAGCTTTCGAAGGACACCAGGAAAAGTATTGTAGACCTGCACCAGACTGGGAAGAGTGAATCTACAATAGGCAAGCAGCTTGGTGTGAAAAAATCAACTGTGGGAGCAATCATCAGAAAATGGAAGACATACAAGACCACTGATAATCTCCCTCGATCTGGGGCTCCACGCAAGATCTCATCCCGTGGGGTCAAAATGATCATGAGAACGGTGAGCAAAGATCCCAGAACCACACGGGGGGACCTGGTGAATGACCTGCAGAGAGCTGGGACCAAAGTAACAAAGGTCACCATCAGTAACACACTACAACGGCAGGGAATCAAATCCCGCAGTGCCAGACGTGTTCCGCTGCTGAAGCCAGTGCATGTCCAGGCCCGTCTGAAGTTTGCCAGAGAGCACATGGATGATACAGCAGAGGATTGGGAGAATGTCATGTGGTCAGATGAAACCAAAGTAGAACTTTTTGGTATAAACTCAACTCGTCGTGTTTGGAGGAAGAAGAATACCGAGTTGCATCCCAAGAACACCATACCTACTGTGAAGCATGGGGGTGGAAACATCATGCTATGGGGCTGTTTTTCTGCCAAGGGGACAGGACGACTGATCCGTGTTAAGGACAGAATGAATGGGGCCATGTATCGTGAGATTTTGAGCCAAAACCTCCTTCCATCAGTGAGAACTTTGAAGATGAAAGGAGGCTGGGTCTTCCAACATGACAATGATCCAAAACACACCGCCCGGGCAACAAAGGAGTGGCTCCGTAAGAAGCATTTGAAAGTCCTGGAGTGGCCTAGCCAGTCTCCAGACATCAACCCCATAGAAAATCTGTGGCGGGAGTTGAAAGTCCGTGTTGCTCGGCGACAGCCCCAAAACATCACTGCTCTCGAGAAGATCTGCATGGAGGAATGGGCCAAAATACCAGCTACTGTGTGTGCAAACCTGGTAAAGACCTATAGTAAACGTTTGACCTCTGTTATTGCCAACAAAGGTTATGTTACAAAGTATTGAGTTGTATTTTTGTTATTGACCAAATACTTATTTTCCACCCTGATTTACGAATAAATTCTTTACAAATCCTACCATGTGGATTCATGGATTTTTTTTTCACATTCTGTCTCTCACAGTTGAAGTGTACCTCTGGTGCAAATTACTGACCTCTGTCATCATTTTAGGTGGGGGAACTTGCACAATCGGTGGCTGACCCACTGTATATAACAATTGCTACGTAATCACTAACAAGGTAATTTACAATATTAGTAATATTCAGTAACCTTAGGTTTCAGTTTAAATTTCCAGCACCTATTCCACTCTAAAATCATGGTGAATGTCTTTCTTTTACAGCAGATGAACTATCATTAGTCGAGATTTAAAATGAAATGAGTCAGCCTGTGGGTAGGTAATGCCATTTCAGTTAAGCCTTTTTTGCTTCAAATTAGAGTAATACCCTTACGACCAGTGGGCAAGAGTCTTGACAGTCTTCTCTACACAAAAGAAAAAAAAGAAAGAAAGAAGAAGAATCAAGAAAGTCCTTAGATTTACTTAAAGAAAAAGTGCTTCTAGACGACAACAATTAAGAGACAAATACTTTTTTCTGTGTGTCATCCTCATAACTGCATAATCCTACAGTTACTTCCAAAAGCTGCTTCATAATAAACCTCAGTTTTCCGAGTGTGTTTCAGCATGCTGTTTCTGTGAAATTTTTTTCTCATAAATATATTGCTACAACAGCAAGCTATCTCAGCTCATAGTTCATTATGTTAAGGTACTCCATCAATCCATTTTCTTTCATTTATGTCGGGCCGGGTTGTGAAGTAGCAGCCTAAGCAGAGAGGCCCATAGCCATCTCCTCCAGCTTCCAACACCGAAGCATTCCCAGGCCAGTTGAGAGATATAATCTCTCCAGCATGTCCTGGGTCTGCTCTGGTAGCACATGCCTGGAACAACTCACCCAGGAGGCAGCCACCTCAACTGGCTCCTTTCGATGTGGAGGAGTAGCAGGTCTACCTGTGCATCACTCGGATTACTGAACTCCTCATTCGATGTCTAAGGAAGAGACCAGCCACCTTTCAAACAAAGCTCCATTCTGCTGCTCGTATCTCTGATCTTGTCCTTTTGGTCACTACCCAGAGCTCGTGAATGGAAGTCAGAGTGGGGACCTGGATTGATTGGATTGACTGCATTGATCCTCTTTTATCTAAGGTTTGACTACAAATAACTTTTACTCTTAATGCTGAATCACCTACATTTAGCTGACGTCAATCTTGTATAGCACAAAGAGTATTTATTAAGTAGTTTGGAGTGTAAACATGTGACCTTTAGGAGTTACTCTATAAATGGCATTCATTTTAAAACACTGCGTGGCAGATAAGGAAAGCCCAATGCACACCACGAGAGGGTCACATCTGACTGGTATGAGTTATGTTTTATAGTTACATAAGCTTTGCCTCTAAACAAATGTTGTACAATTACTTTGTGTAGATGAATGTTGATTTTCACATCCAGTTAGAGATAAATGGATCATGTAATTATAATATTAAACAGGGCAAAATTGAAAAAAGGGCCTATGACCTTATATGCATGTAATTCATTTGAGATGTTTTATTAAATTTGCCAGTTTATGATTTACTTCAAGTGACTAATTTGCATCAGCTGTCAGTAACAGCTCATACTCTAATGTATCAGTCATAGAAGCTGTCATGTGTGACTGCATAGCTGATGTAATGTTCATCATCATTATTACTAGCCTCCAGTATTGCCCATTCTCCTGCCCACACACACACATACACACAATTGTTTTAGAGTGATTTCATCTGCTCCATCATAATGACTGACACATACTCACATAATTATACTACACTGGGTTGTGGCATGTCTATATCAACGTTGGCATGGTGTGGTGGCAAATTTTCCACATAATTCCCAGAACAAAAAAGTTAAATGTTATAAATGGTTGGTTTTATGTCAGGGTTCTATAGAGTGAATTTACACAGATGATCTGCCTCCACATCCACGTCTATTTCCATACCCTAATCAGCCAAAATTCTTTTAAAAATTCACTGTTTCTTGTTATGGTATGTTATAGCCCATTATGCAAAGCTAAAAAAATAAATCCCATTCTCTTAACCAGCTATTTAGTACTAAACCAAGTTAACAGATGCTATTTATATATCTTATTCTCATGCACTAAATCCAATACATGCCAGTTCAGAATGCAGGGCTGGCAGGAGCTAGTTGGTAGGTTGATGCCAACAAATGATGTAAACAATCTAGAGACATGGGAAGAAAGAGCGTCTGCAAGAAGTGTTTGACAAGGAGGAAGAGAGGAGAGAGGGAGAGGAGAATAAGACCCAAGCTTAATTCATACTCATGGACTTAGACACACACTCCCACTAAGACTGAGTGCTTAGGGCTGTCCCACCTTCAAAATGTCAAGTGCATGACGTCTTCATTGCATTCATTTTAGCTCACTTTCCCCAAGTCTGTTTTTCCTGCAAACTTTGCCTGAGGGAATTACCCATAGTTCATAGCGTTGTGATGTTAAAGACAGAGTTAGGGAACCCTGAAACCATAAAAACACTGACAACAGTAAACAAGGAATTGTGGAAAGAGCAGCTTACAAAAAGATTACTAGAAGGAAATCCAAGGAATGCACCAAAGACATACTAAATTACACAATACTGCTAAAATAATATTTTTTGTGTATGTCTATATAATTCTTAAACTATGCAGCATCACACACAGTAATTAGAGTGTGATAAATGCTCAGTAGCAGTTTTAATTTAAGGTCTCATGTTTACACTTTTAATTTGCACAGTTGGTACAATTTGCTCATTTGGACTGTCCATTTTTTTTCTCCAAAGCCTGCCTTAACACTTTTTTTGTTAAATAAATCACTAAATGCATTCATTTTGGCACTGCTGTCTGCATTTCTGTCCAATTCCTTGTGCACCAGTTAGCCTACAAGCACCAATTATAGCAATTCCAGCTCAACTTTTGCGACCCACATTTTAACCTTTAATGTGAAGAACAGTACTAAAAACCATCTTTCCTCCCTTTCCTACAGTACCACAATCCTTTGACCAACTGCAGTTTATTTTAAAGTAACAATAATGCTTAATGCAAATGTATTTTTCTTGTTTTAAATTATCAAAGCATCCATCCAGTTCCAAAAGTTCACTGTAAAAACTCCCTACGTAGACCACTTTATACACCATTAATTTTTCTAAATAAAATCAAATCCCTCTTAAATAATCTCAACTATACATCTGGTTTTAAACAGAAGAATGTTATCTCCAGTTATATGTATTCGATATTTCAACACTTTGAGAAGACTGAAAATCAATATTAAGGCAAGATTTGAAATATAAACTCAAATGTATTTAGTGCAGAGAGCCACTGTCACATGAGGGCAATTTAGCTTAGAGGTTAGACTTATGAAAAATATTTAATATCTGCAACAGATATCACATGAGCAGAAATTCAATGATAAGTACAAGCAATGAAAACCCAGCCTTTGCTTTACATTCCCCGCAGACACTCATTAGTTTCTGAAATGTTCTGGTAAGAATGTCAGTCTTTTATTTCTTTTGTTTCACTGTCAGAATTACTGCAATGATATACCTCACCCTTTGGCAGACACCATGCCCTTAGGGTGAACAGTCTCTATCTACGTTTGGTTAGACAATCAGATGAAAAGTTAAAGACAAAAAGGCAATGATGAAATGGCACAAATGGACATAAATACAATTTGAACAGTCTATGCAAATAAATATTCCAGTAATCAACACAAGGTGATAAAGGTAGTCAAGACATTGGGCAGTTGGAAGAACTGCATTCCCATGTTGCACTGGGTGAAAAGACGAAAGCTTGTTTGAACAGTATGAGCGTGCACAGAATAACTCAGAGATTTGTGTTTCAACTCAAAAACACACAGGGACAGAAAAAACAAAATTTAAACAAAATTTAAAACATAAATCTGTATGCATACATGACAGTCCCACATTCATATGTAGTCTCAAGGACGTAAAGTGCTTCATAAACCTCTCTTTTTGGTTTTGCATCCTCTTTGCGGAGAGATTTTAGGAGCTGCCTCAATAAAAGTCTATGATTTGTAAGAGAGGCCAAGTAAATCACTTGCAGGCGAGGCCATGTAGCCTGTTAAACATTTGTACACGTTACACCTAAAATGATAAGACTTTAACATTTTATATTGTACTTATGTAACAAAATTACACCGAAAGTTTATATGTAATGAAAATTCTAAGATTTTATTGAATCTGGTTGAATTAAAATTGATTGATTCATATTCTGTTTATGCTAAAGATATTTTCCTCAATGATTTGATTTGATATATTTCAGTTGTTTTTTACAAAACATTACAGCTTCCTGTTTACAAGTGCAAATAAGCTTTTTTTTCATTTGTTCTTGACTCTGTTTATATTTGCTGCCAGAACATACAAATTATGGCATAATTATGCATGAATGTGCTATTAACAAGGCCCGATCGTGCTATAATTAAACTACTCATAATTTCAGAAATCCTGAAGTGATTTTCTATTGTTCCTGTGTGTGAACAAATTTTTTTCTTTTTCTTTTTGTTCACAGTTACATAAGAAAGAGAAACAAAACATAGATAAGCCAGTAAGAGAGGTCCAAACTGACTAATTTGTAATTTCTAAAATGATCTAATCAGATTTTGTTGGGTTTTTCTCATAAAATTATTATATCCCCCCCCCCCCCCCCTTAACTCAAGTTCCCGTAAGCCATTTGCCCTCCTAGACCATGAGATCACTTTAAACAGATTACTTTAACCTTTCATATATGGTACCAATTTTCCTTGTTTCCCTCTTTCTCCATTGCTTCGTACTCCCCTATTTGTCTGCAGTCACAGCCCAACAAGGCTTTCTTTATTTTACCCTCTGGTCTGTCTCTTTTCATCTGTTCCCTCATCATTTTCTTCCAACTTGTCCCCTGTTACTCAATACTAATATCTTTTGAGTGCCAACACAAATGAGTCTATAGACCTGAGAAAATGAGTAAAGATGTAAAAAAAATGTACCCATATCCCCTTTCTCTTCTTTTCCTTCCCCAGTGTCTTACTTTGTCACACTGAATACTTTTCCATATAGCTCTTTCAGCCTTCTTTATGCCCTCTACAAAGTTTGCGTTTTATCTCTTCTTACGGTTTTATTATATGCGCATCTTCTTGACAATACAATACCTTTAAATCTGCCTCTTTTATCACCAAAGTTTACATTCAGCAGACAAATCTGTAGAGCTTTCAGAGGCAGTAAAACACCAAAAAGTTAGTAATGCTAGCATCAGGAGGATTTTATGTAATAGTAATGCTAACCAAACATAGTCACAAAGCTAACTAGCTTACTGTGCTATAACATTTGAGGATTAGCACCAAAACATTTCCTAGTACGTAGCAATGAACCATTAGAGTAATTATTTTTTAAGGTCATGACACAAATCAAAAGTTTGGAATTAATACATCCCATATACGCTAGTTTGGTTAGCTAGTTAGTTTGTTTTCAGCCAATGTTTTTAAAACACTTAATAGGAAGAAATTTCACTCAAACACATTCTAATAAAGGCAGTGTTGGCTTTTTAAAACCACAGCTGTGATAATTTCCAAAGAATACCATACAGATGTTATACATTAACATTACAAATGAAAATGTAGGCTGACTCTACCTACCATTGACATAAAGTTGGCAAGTACAATTACTGTAGGTGTCTCTGTTTTTGATTTCTCTTTTTAGATTAATTTGGCTGGTTGTTCTGCCATCAAATTGTCTGGATATTTATTGAAGTTTTCAACCTGCAGGCAATAGAACATTTTATTCTTCTTTTTCATTAGAATTCACCTCGGCTTGTCTTACCTTCCTGCCTCTGAGCAGCTTCTGAAGCCTCATTTAAAATTAAATGCAACATTTTTGCAAAATTAGTCCACATATTTTGAGAATTCACCCTCTTTTTATTTTATTTCTGGTCCTCATTCTGCTTCCTTCTATTGGGATATAATCATTTAAAAAAAAATTGCACTGTCTCCCCTATAATCAACGTTATATGCCTTCCTCATTACTATTCCCCTTTCCTTTCCACCTGTTCTCCAGATTTTCACCCATTTGTTATCAGTTTCAGTTGATGGATGTTTAATGTTTCATCACTGACCGTTTTCAACCTCCCTAACATCTCATGCTATGCCCTTCCATGTCAGTTACAGTTAAATATTGCAGTACTAATTCCTCCACCTGAATTTCGTGTTCTGGCTTTTTTGTGAAAAGAAAAAGATTGTTTTTCTGAAATACGTTACAGTTTTTAAGCATAGTGACCCTCCTCACCTGCTTCTTTTATTGCCCTGCTCTTAAACCTTTGAAGAAGTAATCAATCAAAAAAAGGAAAAAGCTTTTATTGATGTTATTCATCATACCATCTTATTTAAGTTTTATTAGGCCACAAATATGTTCTTCCCTATGCATTCATCTTCTGTCCTTTTGAATTCAAATCAATCAAATTTTTAGTATGCCTATAAAACTTTGTATACACAATTAATTTTGCGCCTACTCTGTGGCTTGTATGCAGAACATATTCTCACTTAGACCACAAATCTGTCTTATCAGCAGAAATTGGCACATATACAACTTTATATTATCATAATATAATAATGCATACATGAAAGCACAAGTAAATCATATATACAATACCAGCTGTTTTGCTGACCCATCTGTCCTTCACTCAAACATCTGGGAAGCACCCTGACAACAATGTCTCCATTCAGCATTAAATTAGTGTTTTTGGATGACTGTTTGCTTGTATGCAAGTGTCCAAACCTTTGCTATTGGAGAGGTTTTTAGGATTCAGCAACAGCAGCTGGCACGCTCAGATGTAAGAAAGAGGAATGAGGTAGAGGTGGGCTGAGGAAATGTCTAATGGTGTGGATTGGATGTAAACACTTCTAAAGCACAAAAGATCGAAGTTTCTTTTTAAACCAGGCTGCCTCCACTGGCAGTGCCACAGTACTTTTATTCTACCGAGGGAACAATTACCACTCGCTTGATCTTTCCATCTTAATCTATTTGTTCCTATCTTTCAGTGATGTATTTTTCTATCCATCTCTCCCTTTTACTTCAGTTTTTGTCTAGCAATTTCTTCTGACTTCTATGTCTTCTTTTTTTCCCCCACTAATTTTGTTGGCATTTCTGAGATTCATCCCATTTTTATCTGCTAGTATAAGAGCCCTTCTATAGCTAGTGGGCTGCTCATTATTCACTGCAGGAGTGTTACTGAATATAATGCATTCGCTTAACAAAAAAAGCTTTGCTCAAGATATTCAAGTAATGTTTACTTGCTCTGAGCCCTAGAATTTGTGTGTGGCATCAAGTGCAGGTGTTTACAGTGCAATGAGTGATGCACCGTGTGGAGTCAGAGAGATGCATGACCAGACATTTCTGTTATGACAGATAGCAATGAAAAACCACTTCTCAGCTAGCACCAACTATTGACATTGCCTTCTTGTGCCATCATTCTTGTGTCAAGCAGTAAATTACTCACACTGAATACACATTGCAAAAGCTGAGTGGCATGGTGGCGTTTAGGCCAATGATTCAGGCAACTCTGAAGTCTTTTTGCTCAAGACTATTTTTTAAATGTGTATGCTTTTTTTCTTGCTTATTCAATATTTGAAAATTATGCTATCCCACCTTTAATGAGATCCAAAAGCTTAAAAAATGTTCATTGTCTAATAAGTGAAGTTAATCCATCACTTTGACACAAAGCAGGTGTACTGAGTCTGATGCAGTACATTTCAATGAAAAGCACAAATTGTGTAAACTAATTTCCACAAACCAATTAGTGCAGATGAAAATACCACTCTACTATGACTGGCTTCTGTCCAACTTTCTTTAGCATCCCTGATATAATATTATGTAACCAGTAGGAATGACTGATGGTTATGCCAACTGGGAATTTACCTGCTGCTGCAGGAACAAATACCGGTGCTACGTGCTTTACCTTACACTTCCTCTTCCTGCCTGTTATGGCTCTACGGAGGCTTTTGAAATTAAGGCACATCACAATGTTAGGTTGCTAAGAATTACAATAAAGTAGCCCTGAATTCAGCAAGTTGTAAAGAATGGCTTTGTATTATTCTCTACAGAGATTCTTCGGCACTGTTGTTGTTTGAATCAGAATGTTGCTCTTGTACATTCAGATCATAAACAGCTGTTAGTTTTCATCCAACACTGTATTTGGTTTATATTCTTCTCTTTTATAGCTTTTTTATAGTCTTATTGGCTAAAAAGTAAATAATTTATCCTGATCGCTAAAGGCTTAAGATACAAAATAAGAACATGAAAATCTAATTTAGCAACAAACACACTTGAAACCAAAGAGAAAGAGTAATTATAAGCAAAAATCCAAAGTCTCAAATAAACCCAAAATTCAGGGTCAAAGACCCAGGACCATGACTGATCCATGATCACATAATACAAAGCTCATGCAACAGTGCCAACCAGGTTTAATGTTGACCTACATAGATAGCTGTGAAGAAACATCAGCAGTGGACATCGACATTACCACTCTACAGTATGTAAAATCATTTTTTAGCCTGCTAACTATCATTGAACACAAGCATGGTTTTGATTTACAAGCCTTAAAACAAGCAAGACCAGATCTAAAAGGTAACATCACACACACCAGCACACACTGTGTTAGCACAGCAGTGTTATCAGAGTGGATTAGTCACACATGGCAAAAGAACCAGAATGATGGAAGACAGAGAGTGAAGAGCATGGAACAGAATGGGGCCATGAAATAGAGATAAAGATGACAGGGTTAACAGAGATCGAGACACACGAGAGAAGGCAGAGTGGTCTGCTGATAACCTGTCTTTGTTTGGGTGAAGAAAAAATTCAAAAGCAAAAAACAGTCACACAGAAGAACCAGACCAGGGGCCTCATTTGTAAAAATGCTTTCAGATTTATATTTGAACTTTGTAGGACAGTGGGCTTGTGTCCAATTTGTAAAAGAATATCCATCATCAGAAACCTTACTGATGCTGAGGACCAAGAATTCTTTGAGAACCCTTTTATGCATGTACCATCCTCTCTGTAGCTACAGTACATTTGTCACACACTCAAAGGCAATTCACACTTTAAACCCTGATGTTGACAAATATTTACAGATTAAAATAGCATTAACTTTATTTTGAGGCTACAAGAAGCACACAGATTTAGTGACATTACTAAATAGATTGTAACAATCAAACTCAGATGCAACAGGGTTTTTTTCCTTTTGGATGTAGATGGTAAAATAAAAAGCTTTAAAAAGAGGTTACACTGTCCCTCATTTTAAAAGTCTTTGTCTTAAGAACTCAACAACAAAAGGCTTTATTGCCCTTACAGGCATATGATTTTACTTTTCTCCCCATCTCACCAACAGGTAGGGATGGGAATCAAGAACCGGTTGTTTTACATAACTGTAGTTCAGTTCCTTGGAATCCATTCCAATTACTGGGTATTGGATTTGCATTACAATCTGCTGAATTCAGTCAAATCTGAGGCCATGGTCCTCAGCCGGAAAAGGGTGGAGTGCCCACTCCGGGTCAGGGACGAGACCCTGCCCCAAGTGGAGGAGATTAAGTATCTTGGGGTCTTGTTCATGAGTGATGGGAGAAGAGAGCGGGAGATCGACAGACGGATTGGTGCAGCAGCTGCAGTGATGCGGACGTTGTACTGGTAGATCTACGTCCCTACCCTCACCTATGGTCACGAGCTGTGGGTAGTGACCGAAAGAACGAGATCGTGAATACAAGCGGCAGAAATGGGTTTCCTCCGAAGGGTGGCTGGCCTCTCCCTTAGAGATAGGGTGAGAAGTTTGGCCATTCGGGAGGGGCTCAGAGTAGAGCCGCTGCTCCTCCACATCGAAAGGAGCCAGCTGAGGTGGTTCGGGCATCTGACAAGGATGTCCCCTGGGCGCCTCCTGGGCGAGGTTTTCCAGGGCATGTCCCACCAGGAGGAGGCCCCAGGGCAGATCCAGGACACGCTGGAGAGATTATATCTCTCGGCTGGCCTCGGAATGCCTTGGTGTTCCCCCGGATAAGCTGGAGGAGGTGGCTGGGGAGAGGGAGGTCTGGGCTTTTCTGCTTGGGCTGCTGCCCCCGCGACCCAATCCCGGATAAAGCGGAAGAAAATGGATGGATGGATGGATGGATGATTTCAGTTTGTGTGTGGGAGGAGAAAAACAGCAGCACAGTGTACAGCGTGTATATGGACATTACTTTTATAGTTATTACACAAAAGGATTACTGCAAACTACTGCATGCTAATGCTAAGTTAGCCAAAAACACAGAGTGATGTTAAAGCCAAGTGGATGATGACCCCAGCCCAACAGCCAGACCCTGAAAGAGAAATGCAAAAGTGTTATAACAGGTCATAATTTTGTATTGATTTTGTTCCTCCACACCTGACAGTGGTAGCAATGTAATGAGTAGTGTAATAAATGACTTTCTCCTGGGAGTAATTAAGTAACGTACTGCATTACTTTTAAGAAAAGTGTTTTGTGTAATACGTGTAACATATTACTTTTTTTGAGTAACGATCCCAACAAGAGGTGAAATACATTGACCACATAGCAAGCAATTAATTTGCACAAATCTAATGTCTTTGATATGTTGCTTAGCGATGGTGATGACTCTCAAAGCGGAGCCAATGAGAACTGATAAGAGAATCATTAAGGAATCGAATTGATAAGTGATATCGATAATGGAATCAGAATCGCTAAATTCTTATCAATTCCCATCTCTTGTTACACCCATAAACAAATAAATGCATTATTTTCTTTAGAGACTAACACACATGTACTCTCTATTCATGAACGCACACTGACACACTCCCCTCGAGGGTGGGCTAGATGAATGGCTCAGCTGTCCGTCTTTGACAGCAGGATTGATGCTGTCTGATTCCCAGGTGCCTCGTTTGACCACAGTGAGAATAGACCTCTTCTCCATGCTTCACTGACCTACCCCATGCATGTGTATGTGTAAATGTTAGTAAGAGAGAGAGAGGCTGAGACAGAAGAAAAGAATGAGTCAGGTCTCTTTGGCTCAATCACTATGCTTTAATAAGCAATTATTATAGGGGACATGGCAAGATAGAGGGAAGGAAGAAACCTAAATCAGTCAGAGGAAACCTGGAATTGTGTGTACTCATCTACCTGTCTGTGCATACTGTAATTCCATTTTATATCTTTTCCATGCCTTTGGTATCAAAGTTGAGGTAGAAGTACTGGTAGAAAGAGAGGCTGCAGTGCTTCATTAATGCTTGTGATGTTGCTTTGTTAAGGAAATCAACATCATTCTGAGCTTGAGATTCTTTGCTACTAGCTTTGTGTTACCATGGTACCACTGCAGATAATTACCAGTGGTTGCCAAAGTCTCACTGACCAACGCTTGTCCAACTGAGGTCTAATGTTGTGTCAAAGTAGTGGATAGCCATTTCTATCCTGGGTGTAGTTTGGACTTTATCATTATGCTCTTGCCCTTTAGTGCAATTTAAAGTTAAAGCGCTGTTTATATCAGACTGCTTTATTATGTTTCTCCTCACACGGAGGTATGTGTGTAAAATGAGAGTATAAGTGAAATGTGATTACTGCATTAAGCACTGTAATGTGATCTGTAAAAGTAAGAGTTATGAAATGTTGTTTCACATTATTAACAGCAGACAATAGTGACAATACTCTTGTCAATTACCATACAGACTAAAAGGCTGCTAGTTAAAAAATGTAAAAATAAAAAATAGTGTGAGGTTCTCTAGTAGCTCGTTGCATATTGTAATTTCTGTGTGTTGCGTTTAGTTAATAACTGCAGTGCTTTGATCAGTGTGCATCTCCACTGGGCTGACAGGTGGTCTACAAATAATGTTATTTTATCATTCCAAGTTTAAGTATTACTGACTGATGGAAATGTGTCTCTTGGGTCTTATTCAAACTCATAATGGTCCTGTACAAAAAAGGCAGTTTGCATTTGCAGAAATTGTATGGTGCAGTAATGTTTTTTTGCTGTGAGCATTAAATCAGCTTTGTCTTTGAAAGTGCTGTGTAATCCTGTAAGCACCACTTTCTCATTTACATGTAATACCCCACTCAAGGCGATGGTCTCTATCTGAGTGCAGAAAAATAGTCTGTATTGCAGTAATTGCAGTAAGAGGAACAGTGATGAAGTAGGAGTGCCAAACGCTGAAGATGGTCTTTAAATGATATAGAATGCTTAAAAGAAAGTGGAAATTTGCTTTATTTTAGCAGCACTTAATATAAATCTGATAAAAAAAGATTACAAATGTTTTGATTTTACACTACACATTGTAGTGTTACTAGATTTACAGACCACTAGATTCATCCTAATTATTTCCATCAATGTCAAATGCATAATACATTCCACATTCTAAATTGGTGAAATGCCTCTTGTCCATTAACCTCTCAATTTTTAGATTTTTTATAAAAGCAGCTCTGCTCTCTTCACCTTCTCTGTCTTTCATTCTCTAATTTTACATTTTCTCTGTATTCCTCTACTTCTTATCTGTTCCTTCCTCTTCGTATTTTTCATACATGACAACACAGTCCTTTTCGTCTTCTCTGTGCATTAGCCATGGAGCAGATTTTACAAATAAGTGAACCACTGCAGTAATCATTTGCCATTTCAGTCATATAGACTCCAGGGTATACATACAATACACATTCAATAAACCTACCTGTAAATTTTACAGGTCATCCTGTCGTTCTCCAGTTTTGTCATTATGAAAATAACCATGCTAAGTTAAAGAAAAAAAAAGAGACCTCTTTATGTTCGTTGCAGTGCTTCATTAGGACTGAATGATACCACTCACTCTACCAGTCTAAGAGACCACACAGAGAGAATCAGGACTGGAGGAAGAACCATGCCAGATTGTTTTTTATTGACTTTTCCACAGCTTGTAATTGTATATAGCGCCATGTTCCTGGAGGCTCATATCCAGCTCTGATATGGACTGTAATACTGTGTGTTGGTGAGGGGATTTTCTAACAGCAGGACCCCAGCCAGTGCACTTTCATCCTCTACTGGATTGCTACAGGACTGTGCTCTCCACCTTGCTTCATTTTGTGCTTTATACTGATCTAAGCTCATATACAGTGTTTATTATTAACTATATACTCCAAGTGTACTTAGCAGTATAGTCACAGTATAACTAATTAGTATAATTTATTTTAATGTCTAAAAAATACTAGAATTAATTTTTATAGAAAAAGCATGTTAGATTTGCAACATTAAGTACTTTTCATTGCAAAATATGCATTCTCATGATCTGGTACTACATTATATTCTGGATGCAGACTCAGTCCCTGCTATTATTACTCAAAATGCAGAGATAGAAAGAGTTCCCCCAACAGAGCACCTGCAGCACTAAAATAAAAGTGTCTGGATTAGGAGGATTACATTGTCAATGGGTGTGATAGCAGCTGGCACCAATCAAGGTCAATCAGATCAACTATTCTGATTCATTTTAAATGCAGTGCACACCTTGCTCTGAGGGATCAACAGCCTTGTAAGGTAGAGGATAGTCCTGCACGGACTGAGCACTGAGGACCAGCTGCCAACGTCAGTTTAAAGGCAACCTGTTGTTCCTGCTTATTTCACAAACAAAAAATAAACATCTGAACAAAAAACCCCAAGCCCCATGACTTGACCTCCACATTCATACCCACCCACATTCAGACAGAAAGCAAAAGAAACAGCAGCAGCTCACAAACACACACACAAATGAAAATGGTAAGAAACAAAAATAAAAGGCAAAATAGTTACTGATTCTGTCTTAGACATAGAAACCTGCGAAGGTTTCTTGTGAACAAAGTCACATTTGATTTCTCACTTGTATTGTGTGTGTATCTCTGCATACTAAAAAACCTATTATTATTTTTGTTGCTACATTTGTCCACACTTTAACACTATGAAATATTGATCTGTGAATTAGTGGAAAAGCATTAGCTCCATTTTATCATCTTTCTGCACACATAAAATGACAGTATGTTTTTGGGGGGTGGTGTGGATAAATACATCCACTTTATTAGTACTCCTTCCTCGTTGGATCACCTTTTGCCTTCAGAATTCTTAATGGCACAGATTACACAAGCTGCTGCAAACATTCCTTAGAAATTTTGGTACATATTGACATGATAGCACAGCATCAAGGTTTTGATTGGACTGAGAGCTGGTTGCTTTTGAGGCCATCTGAGTAAAATGAACTTTGTGATGATTTGAGCTTTGAGAAATGGAGTACTCCACCAGCAGGTCATCTTTCCTCCTGAAACACAGACTGGAAGGTAGCGACTGTTTTGGCAAATTGTGTGTTATAACTGTCTGTAGTGTGTATTTAGCTTTGTTGTTTCTGGGCACTATACCAGTGTAGTGAGAGATTTGGTTTGCATTGCCAGCAATATGTCAGACTTGTTACTGGTTGGCGTTGGACTCCACCACAGCTGGTGACTTCTGTTCACAATATTTATAGACAGAATTTCTAGGTGCATCCAAAAAGCGGAGGGTGTCAGGTCCAGTGGCCACAGGATCTTGTCTTTGGTTTTCGCAGATGATGTAGCTCTGTTGACTTCATCAAGTTGTGACCTCCAGCTTGCACCTGGGAAATTTGCAGCTAGTGTGAACTAGCTGGGATGAGAATTATCACCTTGCATTTGAGGCATCTCTGGGTCTTGTTCACAAGTGAGGGGAGATTGAAGAGGGAGATTGACAGACAGATTGGTACAGTATTTGCAGTAATTGGGACACTGTATTGCTCTGTTGTAGTGAAGAGAGAGATGTGGATGAAAGCAAAGCTGTCAATTTACAGGTCGAGCTACATTCCTACCCTCACCTATGGCCACAAGCTGGGGTAGTGACGTAAAGAATGACTGTGGATGAAAAGTAGTAGAAATGAGCTTCCTCCAAAGGGTATACAGTATGTGCTCTCCCCTTGAGACAGGGTGATGAGCTTGGCCATTCAGTGGAGAGAAACACTACTCCTACACACTGAAAGGAGCCAATTGGTGTCTTTTGGGCATCTGATCAGGATATTTTTGAATTCAACTTTCCTTTCACTTTCTTTGATACTTCACTGTGTGCTCCTCGCTTATTTTAGCATAGGCAGTGCAATGATAAGCCAGAAAAGCAGTGAAATTACCCCTTTGCTAGCACAAGGACATTGCACATGTTCTGCTCTGCCATAAAATACACTGCCATAAAGTTGGTAAACTAGCAGGGAAGGGGACACAGACACAAGTGGATAAATTTATATCTATGTCCTGATGTGCATTTGTGTGTAATGCACAGAACAGTGTACGTGTGTACATTAAGTATCTAAGGTTATACTTCTATTCTTTAAAACAGAAAAGCTTGCATCTGATGGTTGAGGGGTCAGCTTCTACCTGACATGAAAGTGATTACACATCCTTCTAGTCCAAAATGTACACCAGTTTAAAGCAGTGGGTCATGACCTCATAATATGTAAGGTTTCTAATCTCTGCTGCCTCGCCCATTCGAATGCTTTGCCATAAAAAAAGTGTCCCACTTTTGTCCTACAAAAAGCAGCTAAACCCAATGGGGTTTCACACAGAATCACGTCCACAATTTCTAAAATATTCTGTTGTGTTGACATTCTGGGTTAAAGCTTTCATTAAGGAAGAAAAAAGTCTTTCTATTCTTGCAACAAGACCCTCGTGTAACTTCTGCACTAATTCAAGGGACTGCCTGACTTCCTCCTGGATCATACACACACAGACAAGGAAACGTCACCATCATATTATTACGTCCTTATTCATGAGACTGTAATATTAATGACAATGTACCTTCACCACATGTCAGTTCACATTGGTATTCAGTACACGAATCAACCTTGCCTCCAGAGGTTGACATTACAGTAAAGAGTTACCAGTAACTAATGAGGGACTCAGACACCGTCTCAGCATATTAGAGCCAAGGGTAACTAAAAAGGACACATGGTGATGACATCAAACAGCTTCCTCATGTCCCTCCGGATCCTTGTCCCCAACGGCCTAACTGTTTGAACACACACAGACAAACAAATACTCTGGAAAAATGCACACACATGCAGAGAGTAATAGCTATTTAATGGAACTGCTCACAAATGCATTACTATCTAGTCAACACATGCACATTATACATCTCATATGTTTCTCCCTCTATCTTGCTCTCGGTCTATCACTTTCATCCACACATATGCTGACTGTCTCTGATGTAATCAAATGTAATATTGGAGTTCAGATCAGATCATGAATGTGACAGACTAGGTCAAGACTTATACTTAACCCTTTCCATCGCTGCAAGTGCACTTCTAACTTACCATAAAGATTGCTGATAATTCACGCCTATAAAATGAGCCCTTTCAAACATCTTCTTGACATCCTAATGATGAGATACAATAATATCCTTATTGTTATTAGCATATCAGAATGAATCAACCATGTCCAATAACTAAATGAAAGGGAGCACTGTAGAAAATGCATTGATTAAAGATCCACAAATCACTGATTAGCTCGCAAATGTTGAAAATTCTGCATTTCATGAGAGCTCATCTTTTCTTGTAGAAACCACCCAGAGTTAGATTTTATTTTTAAACTGTCAGAAACACTGGGTGGAGAGGACTCTATTGCAGGACTCAGAGAGGTCAAATTTAGTGCATTTATTAACAGTGAAACACCAGGGTGATATATACAGGTTGTGACGGGAGAAACAGGGGCTCCAGCGATCCAGGGAAAAGGGGCATCCAAACAATCCAAACTCTCCTCACTCACTCAGCTCAGGCATCCTCTCCAAGCGCTCCTGGGAGGGAAAACCCCAGGGAAGGTCTGTATATGAATGAGATTAGTTGCGAAGGAAGAAGCCAAGGAAACCACACTAGACTAAAGAGTGTGATTTCCTTGCCTAACAGCATAATTCAACAACCCAGCAAAGAATGAATCTCAGCCACCACCGTAAGTAGTGGTCTCCTGATGAGATCATCTGGAACAGGTGGTTGATTGCTTCAGGTGTGTTCGTGATGAGTCCCACCCATGATCACAGACAGACACACAAACAAAGCCTGGAGAAGCAGCTCAGGAGGACTGAGGTACCATGACATAAGCACAGTTGTCTGATGCCTTACGAAAGGCATGTGTCACCTGGTAAATGAGTTGCAAATTTTCAAACATTACTGGCAATTTAACCAAATAGAAAGAAAAGAAGAATAGAATAGCCTTTATTGTCATTGTACAGAGTACAACGAAATTGGAGTGCCAAACTCAAGTGCCAAACTCAAACTCAAATAAACACTGAGTTTGTTGTATAGGCAGTAGAGACTGTGGTGTAAAGGCATTATCAGACAGATGCAGATGCCGAATGCGGACAAGTGCAGGACAGTTGTCAATAGCAGCAGAAATATAATGACTATCTCTTGTGACTTGGGGAATGATTTCATGTCACTAAGAAGCCCGAGGAAAAAGACACAACAAAAAAGAAAACATTTTTTTTTGATAATTAATTGTAGATATTAAACTCATGTGTTGTTGAATTTGACTTTCATCTGAGATTACTTCTTTTAAAATATCCAACTCTTAACACCTATCAGGAGTTTGAATAACAGTTGTTTTCACCTATGCAGACCTAAATGTACCTAATGAGGATAGGAAACTATGGTGAAACATGACTCATCCACTCTACATTAGGTGACATCGAAAAGAAATTTAAAAAACTTTCATTAGAGCCCTAAGCAACTGAGATTTGATTAAAAAGAAAACAGGTTTATAAGCCATCCCTTCATTTGATTGAAGATGGAAAAAACCTCTCGAAACTCCACAGATGTTCTGGTAGATTCTAAACCAGACCAGGTGACAGTCCTAACAACTGCAGCACTATGGCCCTCAACATATGGGAAAAATACGTTCTCAGTGAGCAAGGGCCCCCCACACCTTTACACCAACACCAGCCTGAACCATTAATATAAGGCAGAAAAGATCCATGCTTTCACATGGTTTACACCAAATTGTAAACCTAACATTTGAATATTCCGGCAGCAGTCGAGACTCATCAGACTAAGCAATATTTTTCCAATCTTTTATTCTCCATTTTCATTTTTTGATACTTCACTACATACTCTTTACATATTTAATCATAGATTGTGCAATGAAAAGTGAGAAAAGCACTATCCATTTGAAAACACAAGGTCACTGTACTTGATCTGCACTCCCATAAAACACAGATCTGAGGGCTGGCTGGACATTGCTGTCTGACATCACACACCTTTCACAAATGCATTTTTCAAACAATGTTATTTTAGCCTTGATGGCTATATGCAATTTAGACATCAATTCGACCTAATCAGCAGGAAATCTACTACAAAGAAACATATTTTTAAAGTCTATGGTAGCCATCCAGATTTAACCCTGAACACAACACCCATGGACATCTGGTGCTTGCTGGGATACAAACCTGGATGCCCCACACATGTATCACCTCATCAATGCAGGGATACACTCGCTGTTTTTGTAAAGTGCAAAAATAAAAAGTAGACTCCATTAACAAATTTGCATTTCAGTTGAACTTCATGTGGAAGATCAATTTGGTTTTACTTCAATTCCACAAGCAAATCCACTAATCACAGACAGGGCACCGAAATTATTTTCATTTGCTGTTAAATGTCACTCTGATTGGGCTCTGACACAGAAACCAGCAATTGAGTGCACCTGTTACTGACTGTATGTGGCTTAGGGAAATCTGATTGATTTCACAGCTATACTTGCCAAAGTTTTCTTTTTTTTCTCCATATGCATGAACTGAGAAGAGAATGGTCACAGTGTTTGTCTGTAGTTACAAAATGCTTTTCAGTTGTTAAAAAAAGGATTAAATCTGAGAAAGGTTGCTGTCTCCAAAAAAACAAACAAACTGTTGATTTTTTTCCAAAAGACAGAAGAATTTACATACCTTCTAATGCATTTTATCTTAAAAGCACAAGTAAAAAGTAGATATAATCACTTTCCTACTCTTCCGGAGCTGCACTTTCTACAACCATATTACACGGATATCAAAAGACCACACACACCAGCTGCTCAAGATAGTGTTTTATATCCACACTTCGTAAAAGCTACTAAAAGCTCTGCTTTCTCCACACTACGTGATTTCCAATAAAAGCTGACACTGAACACAATCTTGCCACTAACTTGGCCCTTTTCCACAGCAAGTACACACACAGAGACACAGAGACACACACACACACACACACACACACACACACACACACACACACACACACACACACACACACACATAGCTGATACAATCTTAGATCTATGGGCTCCCCCTATATAACCTCCCATGGTGCTAAAGAGCAGATATAAAGTTGTTTTTACATCAAAGAGCAAGGAGTATACAGCACTGTGCTTCTGGGATGGCTGATTAGTTCACTAACTTAATGTAAAGCCTCCATTTCTCTAGAAAGAACTTGTAAAATGACAAGAAAAAGAGTGACTTTTTAAGGAATCAAAATAAAACTTTAAAATCATTTTTGTCTTTATCCAAGAAGGGCAAGAAAACAAGAAGGTCGGCCCAGTGTGAATGGACACAGTTGTATCCAGTTACAGAAGTTAAAATAGAGAAGCATGCACAAAGTTCAGTAAAAGTGTAAGAAGAGCTAGGGAAAGAATCGTTGAGAGGACAAAATGAGACAGACACCCATGGGTGCTGAGTAAGGAGGACAGGAAAAGAAAGTCAGAGATGAAGACGGAAATGCGGGAAGACAGAAACATGCAGGCGTAGGGAGACCGAGGAAAGAAACGGACAGAGAGACAGATGCTGCAGGACAGAAAAAGCAGGCTAGGCCCCTGTGGAGTCAGCGTGTCAACAAAGTTCTAATTGCCATCTCATGGTGGACAGTGCAGGCAGGAAGATGATGGTGAGGGAGGAAGGAAAGGAAAGGAATATTGCAGTGATAACAGAATGAAAGACAGAGGAAGGACACTGGGAGTGGCGTGTCTAGCAGGATTAGGAAATGTCTGGACTGAAAGAGTATGAGGTTATCACTGCTCTTAGGTAATGACACAAATACACACTTAAAGACACACTGTTATCACATTTAAATTTAGATTATTATCATAGGTGCATAATTGCACCTAAAAGATGTTTAGTGACTCAATAGATTTGGGAGGCAAATTTACTTACGTGTTGCACCAACATAAACTTGGTTTTGGTGTGAAAAAAGTACTTCACACAGTAGTGGAAGTGGAAATTCAGAGATTTTTGAGTTTTAAAAAAATTATTAGCGTACCAAGTCACCCAATTCTGAATTTGTTCAGTAAACTGAGAGATGACCTAAGAGATGAGCCTCCAACCAAAAGGATTCAAGCAAAACAACTCAAAACTCCTTTCAGCTCTTCAGTTTTGGCTTTTGGCTGGAGATAACAGCGGGATGACAACATTGACTTTGGAACCTATCCTGAAAATAATCAGGCCTTGGATTGATGTAGGCACAGGAAGTCTTAATAGCAGCCCATTTTCTGCTGTGATATTTTGAGTTGGTTTGATAATTTGAAAGTGTTTTTGTTCTGATCAATGCAATTATTTTAATAAACTTTAAAAACATATATTCCTTAAAGTTTTATCATACTCCAATAAATAGTGAAATATTAAACTTATTAAACTTCATGGACAGCAGAGATGGTTTTCATCATGAGCTCATGATGCGCAAGCACTCTTTCTAGCAGCAGACCTACACAGTTGCATGCACTTTAACAGTATTTGGGCTTTAGATTGTACATATATAACACTTTGGTAAAGCAGTCAAGACCCCCCCATGAAATATGCAAATCCCTTTTATTGCTACAAAAATAGCATAGAAAAAATGTGGCAGTACTGCTTACATGACCAGTCGCAGAGTATAGAAATAAACATTTTCAGATTGTTTTAACACAAGGGTGCTACAAAACATAATTCAACAACAGTTGTAGTGTAAAAATAGTGAAGTACTTGGCAGATTAAACTGAGAAGTTTGCAGTATTGCGATCAAGTTTACAGCAATGCATTGTGTTGGACAGATGCCAAGTAGGCTGTAGCATTCACGGTCAATGTTTGGTTATATCAAGTGTAAAAGATGTCGTTATATATTTAAGGTGATGCTGTTTGGATTCACTAACTGAATTTTGCTTTTCATACTGACTTAATATTATGTGGAGGTTGGAAATCAGCTATAGAGCTTGTGTATCTATTTGTATCTTGTTTATCTCAGTTGGATAAATCCATAAAGGGCATTCAGTAGCAGCAGCACAGGTCAGCTGATCTCAGCCTGTGTACAAAGAAAAATCTCCTGGAGCTCACAAACAAATTATTATGAGATTTTTTTCTGAGTGATTCTTTTCCCCATGCAGTGCCCATAAACCCTGATCCTATAGTTTCTTCACTTGCCAAATCCCAATTTACCTCTGCTTAAACATCCATGAAAACCCTCAATAAAACACACCAAGTCCTGCACACACACAATGCCACACGTAAAACAGACATTTTCTTCTAACTTCCAAAATCAATAACCACGTGTAACCATGTCTACCACAGTATTTCAGAATATCAACTTTACTACTGATCTTTTACATTTTCTCAGTTATCAATGAGACAAGCATATTGCAATAAGACTGATGTGGGACAAGTGGGCACCTTGAGGTATTCAGGGCTGTGTGCTCGGAGTGTTCACTGCCACAAGGTAGAAAATCATGATCGAGGTTGGCTGTGTTAAAAAAAGAAGAAGCAGAAATTGTCAATATATCTGTAGGTTAAAAAGACAAGAAAAATCTGTGGTTAAAAAAAACCAACAAATCGTGACTGGGTTACAGCTGCAAAGAGGAACCCTACTCTGGCTGCCTGTGATGCTGTGCATAATTTGGGACAGTTCAATGTGTTACATGTTGGCTTTCTGGCACCAAATCCAGATGATGGATGAGAGGAAGCTTCATAAGAGGTGGCTCTTTCTTGTGGATCTGGGCATGGCTTTGATGAGACCTCAATTTCTGAGGAGAGAACATGTTCCAAAGATTTGAGCCATTGTGAATGGGATTCAGGAGGACAATGCTGGTGACCCATCTGCCCAGCCAATACAATCAACACTAACTCCAGTGCTTGGAGAGCAAGTGCTAAAACTCTGTATTTGGGTGAGTTATTGGACTGTTTTCATCTTTCTAGGCAGCAGACAGCAGCAACAAGGAGACATCCTGTCAGGCACTAAAAAGCTCCTTTTTGAGCCACTAAGTGAGAGCAGGGGCCAGATCCATTGTACTCTGTGTAACCTAGAACAAAGGCAGAAATCATCACACACACGCACTCTTTTCAGATTTAAAGCTCTTTGGGTTCTCTTATAAATCTCAGTTTTTATTAAAATGTAGACACATATTTGACCCTGACATTTGTTCCCATCTAAGGTCATGAAAAAAAACAAGCATTCGCATATAACTTTTTTCAGCATGGTGATGAAAACAAAAAGAAAAAAGTGCTTCTTACAAAATCTGAATCTAACATTCAGGTGGAGAAAAGAAAATATGTGATTTGGTACTCTCAGCTCTGGAATCACAATGTGAAGAAAAAACACTGAATATAAAAATAAAGGAAACAGACTATCAACTCTGTAAGTTCAGAGGACAGAGCCCTCACAGAATTTAAAAAAAAGAACAAAATGGCTAAACTACAAATACATCGCTAAGTTCAAATCCCTCCAACAATAGCAGGGCTGCTATCCTTACACAACTATTATGTAAGGCTGCAGCCTGCTAAATTTTACTACTCTACATTTGGTGTATTGTGGATGCTATGTTGCACATACATATGTAGGTGCAGTGTTGGGGAGTAACGGAATACATGTACCGCTGTTACGTATTTAAAATACAAAATATGAGTAACTGTATTCCGTTACAGTTACCATTTAAAAAGGTGGTGTTTAGAATACAGTTACTTTGTTGAAATAAATGGATTACACGGCAGTATTTTCCTGTTTGATATTGCGGCGGGTCAGGACTGTTTGGGTTTTGTTTGACAGCTATGTTCAGTTGTTCCAGGCGGCAGCGTTATGGTTGCCATGGTGACGCGCTCTCTCTCCGACTGTGTGTTTCCTGGGTGAGAGAGCGCCTTTTTGTTGTTGTTGTGCTAAGCTAATAGGCAGAATGCTACAGGCATAGCCCTAAAGAATGTAGCATCATGGGCAGTGTAGTCCGCGCTGCAGGGAGAAAATAACATACCCGTTATGTGTCTGTGAGCGCGAGGAGGGAGAAAAATGACAGTGGAAAAGTATGAGTATGAGCAGAAACGGGAGCTGGAAGCATGTAAATATAATAATAACCACTGCAGCCAAGAAGAGTGCCTGACGAGCCCAGTTGTAAGTAAGCTATTTAGACTCGACTGTACACCGTGTTCATGTTTTCCTCCAAAACAATAAGTTCTGTTGCAACAGCCTTTCAACGCCTCTCTCTGTCTCTTGCTTGCAAAGTTGACCCAGACAACAAAGTAAAGCTATTTTTCGGCTACGAGCCCGACACGAACCCGACGTATTAGCCAGAGGTCCCTTTACTACGGTTTGGAGCCGCGGACCTTCAGTAATAGTAATAAATACCAACCTCTGACTCTCTCCCCCACCGATGTAGGAGCGGTGCTGAGCAGGATCAATGTCCACAAGGCTGCAGGTCCCGATGGCATCCCCGGGCGTGTTCTCAGAGCGTGTTCTGAGGAGCTTGCAGGAGTGCTGACAGACATATTCAACCTGTCCTTGGCCCACGCTGTGGTACCGGCCTGCTTCAAATCCACCTCCATCGTCCCGATACCCAAAAACTCCAACCCATCTTGCCTCAATGACTACCGCCCAGTAGCACTCACCCCCATCATCACTAAGTGCTTAGAGCAGCTGGTCCTAGCACACTTCAAATCCTGTCTCCCCCCCACCCTGGACCCCCACCAATTCGCATACCGCCAGAACAGGAGCACAGAGGATGCAGTCTCCATCGCACTGCACTCTGTCCTCTCACACCTGGACAACAACAACACCTACGCCAGAATGCTGTTTATAGACTTCAGTTCAGCATTCAATACAATCCACCCCTCACAACTCATCAGGAAACTGACAGACCTGGTCATCAGTTCCCTCATCTGCAAATGGTTACTGGACTTCCTGACCAACCGCCCCCAACATGTCCGGCTGGATAACCGCTGCTCATCTACCATCACAATGAACACCGGTGTACCACAAGGCTGTGTGATGAGCCCTTTCCTCTACTCCCTCTTCACCCACGACTGCAGACCTGCTGATGGTTCCAACACCATCATTAAGTTTGCAGATGACACCACGGTGATTGGCCTCATCAGTGACAACGATGAGGCCGCCTACAGGGAGGAGGTGGATCGTCTGGCTGAGTGGTGCGACACAAACAACCTGCTGCTTAACACCGAGAAGACCAAGGAGCTCATCGTGGACTACAGGAGGAATGCTGACCCACATCCACCCATCCACATTAAGGGGACGGCTGTGGAGCGTGTGAGCAGCTTCAAGTTCCTGGGAGTCCACATCTCCGAGGATCTCACCTGGACGACCAACTGCTCCAAGCTGGTCAAGAAGGCTCACCAGCGCCTCTTCTTCTTGAGGACTCTGAGGAAGAACCACCTGTCCTCAGACATCCTGGTGAACTTCTATCGCTGCACCATCGAGAGCATCC
This sequence comes from Aulonocara stuartgranti, assembly GCF_965226115.1. Lineage (NCBI taxonomy): Eukaryota > Metazoa > Chordata > Actinopteri > Cichliformes > Cichlidae > Aulonocara > Aulonocara stuartgranti. The sequence goes on along the minus strand of NC_138945.1, from coordinate 30,165,872 downwards.
TGACCAACTGTATAACAGTCTGGTACGGGAACTGCTCTGCCTCGGACAGGAAGGCGTTGCAGAGGGTCGTGAAAACTGCCCAGCGCATCGCCGGAGCACCACTTCCTGCCATAAAAGACATCTACAGGAAGCGGTGTCTGAAAAGGGCTGGGAAAATCATCAAAGACCCCAGTCACCCATCACATGGACTCTTCACCCTCCTGCCCTCTGGGAGGCGCTACAGGAGCCTCCGGACTAAGACCACCAGGTACCGGAACAGCTTCTTCCCCACAGCTGTCAGACTCCTGAACTCTGCCTCCTGACATCTGACCCACGTTAACTCATGGACTGAACATACACACACACACACAATGGACAACTGTACCCTCAAACACAATAATAACATGGACTGAACCACCACTCACAACCACTAGCACTTTATATAGCCTCTGTAGAAATTATCCACACCCTCACTTACCTTAACTGCACTACTGTATAGCTCTGTGTAAACAATCATTCTGTACATACGATAATTTTTAACCCTACAACTGTTTACAACTTGCATAGTTCCCATTTCTGTATAGCTGTATATCTCAGATTCCTGTAAAGTTATTTATTTCATATTCTGTAGAGTTTTTCATATTTATATCCTGTCCATATCCTGTACATAGCTTGTACTCACTACAGCCTGTACATACTTATAGTTATAGATTATTCACAACATACTTCATACCGTGTACATTATAACATAATAGACCCATTTCTGTAATATACTTACATATCTATATTATTGCTAATATATATTGTAATATATCTATATCACTAAGCACTTCTGGATGGATGCAAACTGCATTTCGTTGCCCTGTACCTGTGCATGTGCAATGACAATAAAGTTGAATTCTATTCTATTCTATTCTAAATCACACAGCAATAGTACATTAATGTAGTTGTAAAAAGCATGATAATATATTAAGTAATCCAAAGTATTCAGAATATGTTACTCTCATTGAGTAATGTAACGGAATACGTTACATTTTGTGGCATGTATTCTGTAATCTGTAGTGGAATACATTTTAAAAGTAACCTTCCCAACACTGTGTAGGTGTATGTGTGTATGCAAATCAAAATTATTCAGTCTTACAGAATCAGTCCTCTGTTTTGGCATTGGAAAACCCTTTGCAATTAATGTGTAATTCAAACCAGAGTTCCAGAATTGTTTTTCTGTGACTCACGAATGCCTTTTTAGACAAAACCACAGATGTAAGATAAATATTAAAAACCTTTATCACGGAATTCCACTAATCTCATAAAAACAAGTTCAACCTTTATCTGTTATTCTTTGTGCATTTTCAATGAACACTAGTCAAACCATCTGCTGTGAAAAACATTGTTTACCCAGAAATTTCAGGTGGCCTGATCCGGTGAATGTTTATACCTGTGTGTGAAGGATGTGCTCTCATCTGAGACCAGTTCATCAGATCTTTAAAAGAAACAGAGCAATCTGCAGCTGGCATTTATACCATGATAGCTAAGAGGTGGGTAACAGCTGCTTTCCACTTTTTCTATGAGATCATGTATGAAATCTAAAATGATTTCTTGCCCCGCTCATTGGGTGTCTGCAGCTACAGACTCTGAAAGAGCTGGTGAACTAAATATAATATAAAACGGTATGTGTTATATTATATTTAGTTCATAGAATAGAATAGTCCTTTGCTGTACATTGTAGATGCACAACGAAATTGTACATCTACTGTACGTATTAGGTACAAGGTGACCCCAAATCAACTTCGTGGTAAGGTAACATTCAGATTAGGACTACAATATGCTGGAGTCAGCAGGTAATCCAAATAAAACTAAAATAGAACTTACAAAAATGTGAAAATACAAGTTACTGCCCACAGCAGGCCAGAATTTCAAATGAAAATCCAACATTAAAAAAACCCAAACAGGTAACATAGGCACAAGACAGGACACACAGATAACTGATGAGCAGAAGGGCCAATGTGGCCTCATTCTATCTGAAGCAGCTCACATTATAGACACATGTGCACAAGGCTCCCTTTGGTATCTGAGCCAAGGGAAGACACTCAAAGATAATCTTCCTCCAAAGAGCAACAAAGTCTACATTAAGATCATCCATACGTGACAAGTTGGGAGTGAGTCCTGTCTAACTATTGCTATAACTCCAGTACATCATGACAAGGATGGTAAAGGACACCTTGTGCATTAGTGTGAGTTACCTGCAACTTGAAAAAATACAAACAAAGAGTGGATGTGAAAAAGGAGGAACAGGTGGAACCAATGATGCAGCGCAGACAATCACGTAAGAAAACAAAAAGGACACACAGGAAAAGGTAAACACTAAGAAATGGAAAAGAAAAGGTGATCTAGTAAAAAGGCTGCATTAACTAGATGTACAAAAACCAAAGTGATGGCAAACACATTGTGTTGACACATGTTTAAGATCAAATAACAAAACCAAGACTACTTTAAAAATTGCACAAAAATAAGAAAAATTAAAGCAGCTCAGACTGTGTCATACAAAAGTTGAACATGCACGTGGATGCTAGAACGAAATAAAATTACATATTTTATATGGGGAAAAAAGGTCAGTCATGATACTGATGTAATCATCGTTAGTATCTTTTGTTAATCAGTTACCATATGCAGATTTCTTATCACTCAAAATCATTTGTCCTGCTCACTTTTTATAAATAGCTAAAGTGATTTCAGATGAAATTTTGAGACATGGATTAACAGCTTGGATGGATGGATGGATGGATGGATGGATGGATGGATGGATGGATGGATGGATGGATTAACAGCTTGTCCTCAAGATTAGCAATTTAAATCAAACCAACAGAGAAGCATGTGTTATACAGAATTTGGAGAAAACAAGGGTCACTGGCTCACTGGGAATGTGAATTCAATACAATACCATACAATTCAGTTTGACTATAGAATAAGACTGTCCATTGAGGTGGATTGCCTTTGATTTATATAAAGCTGAATTATTTTCATCTTTACAGCTTTTTTTTTTTTACTGTGAAGCTACTCACTATGTGTAGCTTCACTTATGTTTTTTACTGTACTAGAGAAATTTGGAGACTTCAAATTTACTGAGTAATAAACAAACAATTTGGTTGAAAAATCCGACTTCTATGGCGATTCAGTTTAGATGAGGAAGGCAGCAATAATGAGCTGAGAATCAATGCACCAAAGAGCACACATGCATTAAAAAAAAATTTGTGTTGTATTTCATTTTGCACAAGCAGTGTTTGTGTATAGAATTCAAACTGCAAAACCTTGAATATGAAAAAAATCCTTGCATGCATGCTTACAGATGAAGACAGAATTATTATTTCACAAAGAAACTACCAAAAGTATTAGCCACCCTGATGTTGACAGTCAACTGCATATCCTTTTTGCTGGCTAAGAGCCATTTCTGAATCCTAATCTTGAATTTTTAGCACAGTGAGGATATTTGGGGAGACCCAACATTTACAAAATAAGCTTAAGCAGTGTACAAGTGAGATGGCTGAGGTTGTTTAAGTTCAGCAACACATTAGCCCCTTAAAATAATTAAGACTGTTAAAAATTAAAATCTTTGGAGAAATCATACAAATCCACTATTTAATCATTTACCATGTTTTTTTTTTTTGTTTTGTTTGTTTGTTCATTTTTTGCTGTTGTTTTGAGGCATTGTTGTGCACTCCACAATGGCATATATTGCACAGATGGTTGAGCTGCATCAAAAAGCGGTACAAAAAAAAAATCCCAAAAAAACAGTAATATTCCAGCAGCTGGGGTGCCAAAATATACCATAAAATACCAAAAAATAACTTTCCCATGAAAATACGCTTATTTTCAGTAATGACAATACAGTTTGTTGCCCTAATTTTACATGGGATTTTGCCTTTTTCAAGTGCGTTTAAACATTAAATTAGGAACAATTTAATGTGATTAAACAATGAAATTACTTATAAATAAGGTCAATAAATGCGGCAATATGAATAATACTTAAATGTACAGAAATATACAGTTAACAGTTAGTTTAAATAATAATGGATTGCATTCTTATAGCGCTTTATGAGACCCTCAAAGCGCTTTACAATTCCACTTTATAATTCCCCTCTGGCCATCACCAGTAGGTGGTAGGTGAAGTGTCTTGCCCAAGAGTCACCTTCTGATTACAAGGCGAAATGCCAACTCTTTAGCCACAATCGCCCTAAATAACAACAATAATAATAATTATTTGATGTAAAAAAAGTTTATACGAATAATATATTTTTCCATAGCATTACATTTGAATTTAACAGTTCAATCTTTCAAATAACGGACAAATATTTGTGAAATTATGATGCATTTGTGAATGTATTTTAACAGTCTAAAAATGCATATGTACAGACAGATACATTTAAAAAACAAGAAAATTATGTTTTACTACATTTACAGTAATTTTACATTAATTTACATTTGAAATGTAAAATCAGTCTAGTTATGTGAATTTAATGATATTCTAGAAGAACAGTACAAAACTGTAAAATACACAGTAAAATACTTTTGTATTACAATTTTTTTTTTATAGTGTAGGATTATAAAAGTAACGTCTTTACAGTTGAGTAATTGGCATATTGTTCCAAGACTGGAGGAATTAAACAAAAACAAAATGCAGCAAGACATTTTTGTCTTTCTTTCTTTGTTTTTTTAGACATAATAATCATGGCAGATTAAAGACTGAGGCATCACAGCATCCAAAATCTGAGATTAAAGAGTGTCGTAAACTTCATGTATTACATATAGCCACACTGTAGAGATGTGTTGAATGGTACATCACACAAAATATTTATAGTAACTGGGAACAGGAAACTTTTTTTGGTGCTCATGAGCTGTCATGGGCTGAACTGGTGAGCTTATTGCACCACAGGTTAACAATTCTTGAGGGGAAAAAGATGTCTCCCAATTTAGTATGCTGGCACACTATGCCAAAAAAAAAGCATTTGGAACAGATGGCTTGGTGGGCAGAGACTATGGCAATTCCTCCATTTCTTTTTTGTGGCCTGATGCAATGTGTTTAATTTACATAGATGACATTCATTCACTCACACAACTGTGAGAGAGCAGTCCACAGAGCTGGAGTTTCCCCAAGTGGAACTTTACAGTGAAAGGTAGACTGCAAAGATACTTTTAATCACCCATTCGTAAAACTGGACTTTGTCTGTGGCATCCAGGGTAGCTCAGTATCTCACTAACAGTGTGTTCGTTACAACAGCATCTTCAGGCTTCAAATTTAGCTGTGGGGTAATTGAGCACATGTGTGTGTCATCATGGTCCTATTGTTGGCATTACCCCTTCATCAAAAACTTTAAAGCCGTTCTAGGTTGACACTATTGTAGCAAGTAAATATGAAGTGCAAAAAACTGCTTCTGAAGTTGAATGAGCTCCCATGTTAATAGAGAATGGACGGGCCCACAGATGGGGAGATGGCTGGAATCGCTTATTATTAAAAAAACATGCTTAAATGGGTCAGCAATGGCAAATTGGCTAAGTGATGTCATAAAATCAAGCTGTTAGTTTTAAGCAAAATTAAGAAACAGTCAAGTTGATTTTCTCCCTTTTATACAAGATTACACTTTCTCCCTGTTCTTTTCAACTGCTTTCTATAATTCTTCCATTATCTGCTTTCACCCCTCCATTTCTGCTCTGTTCTTTTCTTTTATCAGTTCATCTTCTGGCCCTCCTTCTAAGCAGAGGAAATGAAAAATATCTATCTGAAGTGCCGTTTCCTTTATCCATTCATCCTCTGTTCTCTCCCCATATCTACACCTCTTCTTCAATCTCCTTATTGCCCCATTGAAGTGCTGTAACTTTTTCTGGCCAGTTTTACTGCAGTCAAATAAAATGCACCATCAACTTGAACAGCTACAGTAAACTATCTGACACCCCCCAACAAAAGCACACTACTTGATAGAGAAAAAAAATGTTACCACCTTGAATGTACTCAGTCCATGGCAAATCTAATCTGTCAAGGTTCAACATAAGGCCAGTTGGCATTTTAAAAGAGATGGCTGTTTTTAGTATGGATTTTAAGTGATTATGGGTATTGACCTACAGTTTCAATAAATGATAATATAACCCTTGACTTTCAGGCCACAAGCAAGAAGAACTATATAACCTCCCTATTTGAATTTTCACTAAATATCTGTTGCTCACCACGCATTCAAAATGAGTAAATATATATAGTATGTATTTTTCAGGAAGAAAAGGGGTCATTCTAAGCATTTGCTGTTATTGTTACTATACATTTTATATAATAATATTGCATATTACTCCAATTAAATACAGAACAGCATAAATGGTAAATGGCCTGCATTTGTATAGCACTTTACTCAGTCCCTAAGGACCCCAAAGCGCTTTACACTACATTCAGTCATTCACCCTTTCACACACATAGACTTGCCTGAGATCATATGAAGGTGTACAAATTCTATTAATTTGCAACACATTTTTCACCTTTAAATTCCATGGCATGAAATCATATATAAAGTGAGCTTTTGACCTGATTATTGTAATATCTAAAAATAAATGAATAAATACAAACTGGAGAGTTTACAGTTTTTTAGCAATATTTGACTGTATTTTATGAGACAAAGTGACGGGAGATTGTGGCTCAAGAGTTGGCAGTTCGTCTTTTAATCAGAAGGTTGCCGGTTTGAGCCACGGCTCGGACAGTCTCGGTCGTTGTGTCCTTGGGCAAGACACTTCACCTACTGGTGATGGCCAGAGGGGCCGTTTGCTTTATAATTAAGGACAACTGCCAACAGTGTTGGTCAAGTTACTTGAAAAAGTAATCAGTAACTAATTACTAATTACATCCCGAAAAAGTAATCCCATTACTTTACTTATTAAGTATTTTCAAAAGTAATTAGTTAGTTAGTTACTTTTTAAAAAAATTATTTACAACCTGAATAGGTGATAAAGCAATAGATCTTTCAGCCCAATTCTACTTTTGTTACTTTTTATGGAATCAAAATTAAAGTAAGGTCAGTACTTCCACACTTTAAACGCTGCACGCTCATACTCTCTCCACACTCGATATATTATCCATTGTTGATCTGCACACAGCTGCTTCCACGAATGTCGCACTCGTTACGTCATTGTCATGAGACACTCTCGCAAAAAAAATCACGGTTTTAGTATCACAGTAACGCAGCGTGCTTACGGGAAAGTAACAGTAATCAAATTACCTTTTTTGCAATAGTAATCCCTTACTTTAGTCGTTACTTGAAAAAGTAATCGGATTACAGTAACACGTTACTTGTAACGCGTTACTGCTAAAGATGGACCGATCCGATATTACATATCGGTATCGGTCCGATACTGACCTAAATTACTGGATCGGATATCGGAGAGAAACAAAAAATGTAATCCGATCCATTAAATATCACGAAAGCACCACACAAAACTTGCGACACGCCGTATCTCGCCTCATAACCATAGCCGTCAGAGCAGTATGCATCACGTGATAGAGCGGCTGTGGCATGCGAGACCTGTCCGTGGTCTGGTACCAACCCGACATTTCATCTCCGACAAAGTTATCCCAGAGAGAAGTAAAGCAGGTGTGTAAGTTCATCTCTGAATGCTTGTAAAGCATTCCCACGTTAAGCTTAACAACCGATTTATGGAGCGACTGCCTCTTCTCTCTCCCTCCCTCTCCTGCTGCTACTTCAATCATGAAACTGATCAATGATCAGCTGATCGGCTTTTCTGTCGCAACTCTCTTTGCACCAGAAAGACGAAACCAGCGGATAAACAACAGCAGCACGTTTAAGCTTGATAAGCTGTTGTTAGAATTTATTTAATATTACTTTCTACTCGAGGATCTTTTTCTACGCAGCTGACGGCTGGTAACTGTGCAGGGGCGGATCTAGCAAAGTTTAGCCAGGGGGGCCGATAGGGCATTAACAGGAAAAGGGGGCACAAAGACATACTTTTCTTTCTTATTCTCATTTAAAATGTCTAGCTTTCAATAATTAATTATCTGACACCCAAAGTTTTAATTTGATGTAAAATGAATAGAAGTCCATTACTGTATATAGTAACTATTAAGTCTAATATACCCTAGTAAGTACTTTTTCCTTTGGGAAGGTACCATCTGTGCAGTCTGCAATTCTGTTAAAGAAAGATGTTGAATCTATTTAATATTTCTTGAAAAATAATTGATTTCTGTGCAATTTTTTTTCACCCTGCATCAAATTAAGATTGATTACATCGATTAAGCATCATGAGGTGGAGGGTGGTTCCCTATTTTTTTTTGTTGTTGTTCTTGTTGCTGGGAGTTTGCAACCCTATTAGTTAGGTTGCTTAATATTTACGCTAAGTACTCTTTAAAATACCAGAATAGGGAGGATGGTGTAGGTTTAAGTTTATTAGATTGATCAGTATTGCTGAACTATGAAATATTTTTTTTGCATACAGGTATAACAGAATAGCTTTAGTGTTGTTGTTTTTTAAACTTGAGTATGAACTTATACAAAATGCAGCAAGATATTAAAAAAACAGTTTTATTGATTAAAAAACACTATATCGGATTCATATCGGTATCGGCAGATATCCAAATTTATGATATCGGTATCGGTATTGGACATAAAAAAGTGCTATCGTGCCATCTCTAGTTACTGCCGATCTCTGTCTGCCACTGGGTACATTATCATGGCTATTCCTGAGCTCTCAATTGCTAGGTTGTTTCTGTTTAGAGCACAACTCCATTTGGCCTCCATTTACTCTACGTAGCTTGACATAAAAAAAAAAACAGCTGGATGACTAGAAGCTGATAGCAAAATATTTCTGAAAAAGGTCATCATTCACCAAGAAATCACTGTGCACTTGTGAAAAACAAGCTGAAACTGGTAACGTGGGTGCACTCCTGTGTGCATGCTGAAAAAGAAACTATTAATTATGATTTACAAATTCAATTAAAATCTTAAGTAACCTCTGAGAGTTTTAATTTGCCTCTCTCACACTACTGATGAGGCAATGGAGATTGGATGTGTTTGTAAAGAAAGGAGACTTTTCTAAGCCCTTTTGCTTTTTGCATGGCAAATGAGTTCCTGTGTCTTGTATATGGGGTGGTGGCCCTACAGGACCACTGACCAATTCAATCTGGAGAATGGATTTTTTCAGTGAACTGGAAAACCCGGTCTTACTCAAATTGCACATTAAAACAGGGTTATAAATAAACAAAGAAATAATTAGTGACAGCATTAAAAGTCGTAACACAGCAAGAACTTTACAAAAAGAATTCTAATTAAAAGAAAATATTACACACAACAGAACAAATGCTAAATCTAATGGCACTGTGGATGAAGAATATATATATTGCAACTTGATTGCAGAGGGCAAAATCATCTCAATCTATGAACATAATTAACTTAATACAAATCACTGCAAACACATTTTCATTACAACCTGGAGAGCTAATTTTGTAAAAAGTCAAGAAGTCAAAATGTTAATGCGTCTTTTCATATTTAATATTAAGAATAGCCACTTCTTTTCTCTTCAGAACAAGCTTTTCTTATTATAAAGATGTCTTTAGGCTTGATCATGCTGCCATTCCCTAAGCTCCACAAATCAGTACCATCATCTTTATGCAATAACGAAATATTTTTATCTGGAGTGTTTTCATTTTTGTTTTGCATATCATCATATTGCCTATTGAACATGGAAACTGTAGGAGCTTTTGGACTGATGCATTAGACAGCACTCTCCATCACCTCTAAACACCAAATGAGTGACAATCTTGTGACAGAATGGTGGCTTTTATTCCATGAACGTTACAGAGACCTGCAGAATCAATGTCAAGGTGTACTGAAGCTGATCTAGCAGTACGTGGTGACCAAACACTAAGTGTTCCAACCATTGCATATGCATTAAACAAGGCTTTAAAGAGACATAAACTACTTACTATTCAAATGAGAATCAGGAATCTATACAAACAAACTTGACAGGAGAACGTGCACTCCCGTACTGAAACTGCAACCAACTCATACAAATGTCTTGTAACTACGGGGTCACTGGCAACACAGTGGGGTGGTGAATTTTGTCTATGAATTACATTCGCATTTAATTTCACTTTGTCTTGCAAATTACTTCCAAATCCACATCAACACTAAAACTAACAGTCGTATTTGTGCTGGTGAGGCATAACTTCTAGAATCTTTCAACTGTAAAATAATATCAGCCAAGTCAAGCCTCAACTCAAATCCACTCAATATTTCATCAGCGCTGACTCACCCCTGGAGCAGAGAGGAGAGGGTCACACTGTGTGCCGCTGACACTTGTGGTCAGTTTTGAAGCGCACTACAGCAGTTAAAATGCAGGCTGTGGCAGATGGGAAGATTCACAAAAGTCTAGTTTGTAAATATAGCCTGTTCAGTCCTTTACACCTCATCACCTCACCCTACCAGATTAGATTAGATTAGATAGATTAGATAGAACTTTATTAATCCCTCGGGTGGGTTCCTCTGGGAAATTCGATTTCCAAAAAAGCACAGCACCGACAGAAGTTACAGAGTTACAGAATATTACACACACATATATATAAATACAGAGACAATATAAATAAAATATACGAAGGGGATAAATAGAATAATTAGGAATAAAAAATAAAAATACAAGTGAATTGCACATTTCAAGTATTGAGGTCTATTGCACTGTTGACTATTTACAAAAGTATTGCACAAAAGGTATTGCACAGTGAGGTGAAGAGGCACTACAGCTTAGTTGTTCCCCCCTCCTTTGTCCTCCTGTTTCCCCTCCCTCTCCCCTCCAGAGAGGAGTTAAACAGTCTGATGGCGTGTGGGACAAAGGAGTTTTTAAGTCTGTTAGTTCTTGTCTTTGGGAGAAGCAACCTGTCACTGAACAGACTCTTCTGGTTGTTAATGGCCGTGTGCAGAGGATGCCTGGCATTGTCCATAATGTCCATCAGTTTCTTTAGTGTCCTTTTCTCTGCCACTGTCACCAGAGTGTCCAGTTTCATGCCGACCACAGAGCTAGCCCTCCTGATCAGTTTCTCCAGCCTGGAGAGTCTGAGTTATTAAATTAAATTTTAATTAAATTAAAGATTCCCTGAAAGAACATTAAAGAACTGTGGAAAAAAGTTGTGTGATACATCCAAAATATACCAAACAAAAGGTGCAATTTAGCACTGTTTCAACATGTGCACAGCACTTCAGGAAACATCACATCACCGCAGAAAACACAAGCACACAAAGCATGTTGAAGGCACAGCAGTTCTTGCAGCAGCCACTCTGCCTTCTTTTGGTCACCTCCTCACATGTACTGTGCAAATTTGCATTCTGGAAAAAAAAAAAGCCAGTGACAGCTCTTTTACAGTCATTACACTGAATACCCTGATCATGATGCAGACCAAGTTTTTGGCAAATTTTGGATCAATGAGTCTGGTAATTGTAAACGAAGAGACAATCATGCATAATGCTGCATGATGGATCTACTGGTACTGCCATAAGACAACACGATTGGAAGAACCATTGATCACCAGGCTGATTTCTAGGCATCTGCATTGATGAGGTGCTTTGCATTGATCACTATGGTTAAATATGTGCATGTAGAGGGTGGAACGGAGGGTCTTATGGATCTTGGTTTCTAAAGAAAACATTTTCTGCAGGTGTGCGCACACATGGTTTTTTAAATGTAAATTTTATTTTCTGACCCACTGCATTTTTGTAGCACATTCAGTTTTAGCACGCGTTCTACACTGGGTTGTTTCTTGCAATTCCTCACCCTTCTGTAGATTTCTCTTTGCTTTCTAACTCTTAAGATAGAGAACCCTCTTAACTACTCAGCCTCACTTCATTCTGTCAGGGAGATTGGAGCTGAAAAAGACAGATTGAACACTCTGGGAGCGTGTTTGTATTTTGCAGGGTTTGTAAAAACAAGTGTGCTTATGTGTCTGTCCTGCCTAAGGAGGCCCTGTGTAACTGATGCATAGTTTAATCAGCTGTAAAGGGATATTTGCTGTTGCCAATGCACCACCAATTTAAAACCTGATTTCCTAATTGCATCAAAATTCTGTGTTAATGGTCACCTTAATTTACCCAGTAAGTGAAACTCTTGAGATTAAGTAGCTCTTTTGTAAAGGTGACCCAGGCAAAGAAAGGCAGTTGTATTTACAATTTTAATGTGTCCCATATTGTGCTAACTAGTGTTGAGGTTAAGTTGTTGTGGACTCACATACAGTACTTAGTTTAACAAGGTTTAATGTCACAGTCATCTGAGAATCAGCAAAAGGTGTAATGTCATGCAGGAGTTCACAGGAGTGAGTGGGTCCACAGCTCAGGAGCCAGTGTCTGTTAGAGACGTTGACTTGGAGCCGGAGAGTTAATGAAGGTTTGAATTGATCTTAGACTCCTTCCTCGATTCCAAGCAGAGGCGGTGGTGGGAGGTTGTCCAATAGTAAATGTGGAGGGTGGACAAACAGGTGAGTTTTGGAAGTTGAGAAAGACTTTCCCTTGGAAAGTAGGCCAACTGTGGATCAGGAGGGTCATCTGCCAAATGAAAAGTCAGTAGCTAATCCAGCCTGCATGCGGATGGATCCTTGGGCAAAAAAGTGAACCAAATGCATCCATCAGTGTGAGCATGTGAATGTTAGACTGAGGTAGAGAAAACAACTCACACACTGTGGCAGAGGTGTGGTCCCGGGCGCGTCTGCAGGGGAGGAGTGGTGCAGTGGGCTCAACGGGGCGGTGCTGGAGATGCCGGTGAGAACAGCTGATGGCGATTTGGACTGATAATGGTTTCCTTCCCTTTTTATAGTGAGACGGAGAGGAGCGGAGAGGGAGGGAAATCAGCTGGGACCGACAGCTGTCAGACTGTGTTCAGTCATAACCGGAGAAAATTGTAAATAAATGTGGAACCTGGTGATAAAGACCTGTGTGGGTGTGTACCTGTGTATAGTGCATTTCACACACACATTGTATCATTGTGTGTGATTGGGTGATTGAGACTCATCTTAACGATAATTCCTTTACTTGAAGAACACAAGAAAAACAAGAAGTCTTCAGGTAACTGCAAGGAAGAGAAAAGTAAAGTTGGCACAAAGAATACACAAGCAGTTTTCACAAGCATGAGGGAACCTGATTACAACACAGCTCATGACAACAATCTGGTTGAGAATATCCCTTAAATACTGGCAGGTAATGAGCACATTTAGGAACTGTTGTATTGTTGAACAGTAGGAACAGAGCCTGCACACCTCCACCTGTCAAAGCGATTGAGAGAGAAAGCAAATGCTTCATCATATTTTCTAGTCTTTGGCTTGGAAGGAAATTGGTTTGGGAGCATATTTGGCTATGCTTCATCCTCTGCTTTGCGTTTGTATGGGAGCCCTGTCAATGGTTCTGCGTCCCCCCACTTTGGGAACCACTGCCCTAAGCGCTGTAATTTTCCTTATAACTCAAAAACTTTCACACTTTTATTAAAAATCAAAAGAAAGCAATTCTTTTCATGTTACCATCTGTATTTATTTATTTGACAAACATAATGTCAAAGATACATTTCATTCATAGGCTTTAGCAATTTCTATCTTGCTGTAACCAGCAATAGTAAGATTTTCAGCCTTGTTGGGGTTGAAGTCCTTCAGGGTCATTTCATGTTAAAAATCGATCCACACAAAGAAGCCAGGATCTGAACAGGGAATAGGTAATATTCCTACTTTGATTAAGGTGAGCTGGTGAATAAATAAGCAAGTTTGACATATAAATGGATAGTATACACATGATAGAAAAAGTAAAAGAAGTAAAAGACCTGACATAGCAGCACACATATCATGGAATGAAAAGATGAAAACAATGCATAGGCAGAAGACGAGTGGAGTGTTATCAGGGTGCCCCAGACTCAGAAATAATGTAGCAGTGCACTAACAAGCAGAATGGTGGAAACCCCATTTGCATTGAATGAGAGGCTGCAGCCAAATCCTACTGGCTGGACATGTATCCAGAAGGCAAGCAACGAATCCCCACTTCTCTCTCTCTCTCTGTTTCTCTAAAGCTATGCACACTCATAATAATATAATTCACCTTTCTGTCCTTGCTTTTTTTCTGTCTTAGATGTCTCTGTTTCTTTATCTTATCTGTTCACTTTGATTTTCTCTCATTTTTGCCTTTTTCTCTTTCACTGTTAGACTTTTCATCGCCACTTTACGGTAACATACTGGCGTCACTGTTGCCAGCGTCATACCGTGACGCCGTGTTACGGTAGCTTACCGTTCTGCAGGATGATACCGTTTTATGCTGGTGTGGTATAATACTCTTGGACAAATTATGGTAACGCACTGTAGCCTTTTTTACGGTATCTCACTGGCGACAGTGACGCCAGTGAGACACCGTTATGTCATTATGTCGTAAATTACGTCAACAAAGTAACATCATACTGTGATTAAGAAATTGGTATACTACCGTTTATTCACGGTATGTCACTGTAAGCCCGCTGCAAGGTAATAAACTGCAATATATTAACCAGTAACTTACCATTATCACGCATCATCAGTACCAAAAATATTCATCTCTGCTGTCATTTACTGTTTAACAGGTCGTAATTTACCGTAATTTCAGTTAACAGTAACATACTGTAAGAGACTGGAGGGTTCCAAAAAAATTGGATGGATGGATAGATAGACACACACACACACAATATAATTCATGTGCTTTACACCACTTTATTTCAATTCTGATTTTTCCCTGCTGAAATACACATTTCCAAAATCAAAAACTGAAAAGAACTGAAAACATATTTTCATTGAGGAAGCACTTGTTTTTACTAAACCATGTAATACATTATTTTCTCAGATGGTTGTACAAATAATAACGATATTATGTCATATCCATATCATGGCAGACAACATATGCTCAAGTGTTGGGTTTTCTTAGTTATATTTTGTAGGGTCTTAAACCTACAGTGTGAAGTGCCTTGGCATTCATTTTGTTGGCACCATACAAATAAACTGAATTGTAATGAATATAATATCAAGCCCCACACTTCTGCCTTTATATACACTTTGTCCAAAATACTGGTTCACACCACCAAATCATTGCACAAAACAGGGTCCACAAGGACATGGATGAGCGTGTGTGGTGTGAAGGAACTTGAGTGACCTGCACTGAACCCTGATCTTGCTTTGTGGACTGAGTTCATTGATTTGTAGGGTGAGCCAATACATGTGAAAATTAAAGTGTAAGTAGCTGAAATAATTTTTAACAAACGGGTAAAAGAAGGAAAAAAAATCAAAACTGTTGCACTCAAAAAACCTATTGGACAGAGACAGCGTCTTGCAAGATGGCAAGAGAGCTTGTCTTCATTGTTGTTCGTCTTGTGTAAATGTCCAGAAAGCATGGGCCATGGATCATCTGTGGAGACATGGGTAACAACACATTGGTCACTTAAATTATACAAGAAATTCACTAAAATGGCAAAAACAGTTACATAATTTGAAGTTCTCCACTCAAATTCAGTAAGCCGCTGGAGGAAAGTTGTGACACGAGGGTTAATGTGAACAACCTTTCGCTTCACAGTGGTCCCAGTCTTTCTGCTTGTCCCAACCTTGGAGGTACATTTTGTTCCCTCTTCAGGGTTTATCCTTACAAAAAACCTCGCACACGCTGACTTCTGGTATTCCAGGTTCAATACATAGAATTACCAAAGAAGACTGACATTGCATCAGCAAAGGTGTTCTCTTTGTCCAGCTCAACAATTACACGCCCCTCTGCACTCACCATCCAGCAGGTGGCCGTCATTGAACTTTGTCCTTAAATGTATAGGGGCAACATGTTGTCATTATGCAACATAAAATAATTTCAATACTTCACTTCTGCACACCGTCTAGATAGTAATAAAGCAAATAGCTATGTACAGTTAATTATTAATGGTCTTATGTACATAAGTCCGTTTTAACATATTATAATTGTACATAATTGGGAATTATTCTGCCCATTAACCCTTTAGAGCCGGTCGGAGCGGGCACGCTCTGTTTTGCGTAACTATTTTTAAATCCCGGTAGCTCTGCAACCGCGTAAGCTAGCGGAATAATTTTTTTTGCATATGAAACCGGAGGAGTTGTACTTACATCTTATGCCTGTCCTAGGTCACAGTTTCCTTCCACATATAGCTTTGCAAACTGCATAAAAAGCACTTGCAGCAACAAAAACATAATATTCCAGAAACACGCATTGCCGATCCGATCAGCTGTTCAGAACACTTCCTACGTTGGAATAGACGTCAGCGCGAACTTTTGCATGTCCGCCATTACCTGCCCGAAACCGGAAGTGACGTCATTTTCGCGGAAAATGTAGTTTTTTTTACCATCAGGGCCTCATGGGCCTATACTGGTGTTTTTAAAAGTTATATTTGACTTTATGACTTTCTGTGTCTTTTCTGGGATGCTTAGGACTCATATTGCACTGCTGGAAATAGTTTATTTTGATGCATATGCTGCTTTTTTGCAAATTTGCAGTATAATATTTATTTTGGTTTTTCCTGCAGTATATAAAAATTGGTGTATTTCAAAAATAAAACTATGAAGACACTCAAAATAAATTTCCTGTGGTAGGAAACTATTTTATGCAACTTTTTTGTATTTACAGTTTTGAGGGATACGCCTCTTAAATTTCTCTAACTAGAAATATATGTTAAAAAAGCAAAAACGATTTTCTCTTTTTTTGTAGTTTATTGCACTTTTTTGCAATTTATGTAATTACTATGTACTTAATGAATACATGTCATTAAAATCTGGGCTATAATTGTTGTATTGATGTATAGCAACTTGAAATGCTCCCAAAAATGGCACCACACCATGTAAAAATATAATATAAGCTCTGGCGGACTTGGTTCTATGGTAGGTCTTAAAGGGTTATTAAACACACCTAACAAAGAGTCAGCCCAGTTAAATTACCGGAGATGAATCAACTGTATGGTTATTTTGGAGTTTATAGTTTGTGCTGCTGTTAAACTTTACAGTATTGACTTCAGTATTTTTGCTGTTGGTGTAGCTAGACTACTATGTTGATCAGTAATATGTAATGTGAAATTTGATATTGTTACTTTGCTGGAGTCACTGAGACACATGTCCAACAACCTTGGTTTATAAAGGAAATTACAGAAATTTGAGCTAACAAAACAGAGACTGGATACCTGTGTCCACGAAAAGCTCCTGTGCCAAACAGAAATTTTAATATGGTCTAATTAGCTCGATTTCATAAATGACTTCTTACCAAGCACAATCAGCCTTGGGGTGCTTGGCAGGCTTTTAACATGCAAACTGAACAATATAAATTTACTTGCAATGAAGCCACAAAATTTAGAAATACACAGTTGCAAAGACTTCAGTGACCAATTAGCTTTCCTGAATGACATATGCAAAAAATAAGAGTATTGTGAATAGGTACCAATTCCCAGTTTTTACATGATCAAAATTATTCACAAAAGAAAATGTGTGCTGACAAGAGAACAGTGCAGAAAAATGGAAAGATATTTGAGCTCAACGCTTTAATGTGTTTAGCATGACTTAGTCAGCACTCCGCACAGTACAGGTAGTACAAGCACACCTGAAAACACTGACCAGCTAACAGCTTTAAGCATTTGGGTGCAACCTCGGTGGTTCACCGATTCACCTGTTGCAAACGTCCAAGTTTCTTTTAAGTCTCATAAATCCATTGGCAACTATTACCTAACTAGTCTTTTGAGTCTCCACATTCATAGATATTGACATTTTGTCTTAGCATTTGAATGAAAATATCCTGGTAGGGTAGCTTAAAAGTCAAAACAAACAGTAATAAGAACGCATTTCGGACTTCTCTCGAATAAGTGAAAAAAACACTTACCTTCAGACTGATTAGCTGGTTCCGATCCAACTTTAATGTGTCCCATGTCAGTCCATTTTAGGGAAGAAGTGTTAAGTGGTTTCATTTAAATTTGAGATACTCCCGCATGGACGAGCAATTTGGAGTCTAGCAGAGTTATCACGAATAGCATATGATCTTCAGATATAATCCAATCAACCTTGCATTTAACCCGATTGAACATCCAGTTACCTCTGACTACTTTTGCACATGTTAACGATCTCATCATCACTCTGTGCTGCAGCGAACTGGATCTGTGGCACAGAATAGTTGATGGCCATGTTGTTCTCCTGCTTTGCAGCTTTGTTTGAGTCTGAATTGCGGCTTAAACGTGCAAAACTAAGAGAAGCAGATCAATATTTTCTTCTTGTTGTTATCTAATGGTGGTTGGCAACCAGCGAAAGGAGCATTAACCACCTCGAGCAATATTTTCTATCCCCATTGTTGTTTAGAAAGTGAATACCCGACGTGTGCGCCATACGTCACGTTGTACGTCAGGTGAAGGTGTGGTGTCGGCTATCGCACCTGTCGCATTAAAAAGCTTTAAAAACGTAACAATCGCTTTAAAAACACAACCCAACGCGCTAAACTGTGATAATGTGTTACATTATCACGTATATCAGGACATCTCTTCTGAACCAAGACCAAGTGGTGCTACAAAGGAATTATTTCTTTAGGAGAGTGCATTTCATAGCAGTCTGGCCTGCAACAAAATGCATCGCTAAAAATACAGTTTCTGCTTGTCCCAGGATTTATTAATTTTGAGAGTGAAGTTGTAGAACTGATGCTGGTTAGTGGTGTAGGTTTCATGGATGTGACACCTTAACTTGTGTAAAATGACGACCAGAGCATATTATTAGGTTAGGTCACTGTAGTTAGGCAGAGGTGTCTTAAAAAGTACCACCTTATACAAAACAAATGAAGGTCCAGAAAGAATAAGAAGAGAAAAAAAGGAACACCCTGCTAAATTAAGTCATTTTTAAACATTACTCTAAATGTAGCCATTAGTATTTGTTGCTGGCCATACAAAAAATAAGTATACTTCAATTATATTTCCCAAGTATACCTTACCTAGTACGTATACTAATAATGCTTCTTGGGACTATATTGGCTCCCGTTTTAGTACATAACAGTATTCTTGAAATTAACTTTTAGATGTACTTTTTGTTCACCATAATTGTACTAGCACAATGTCATAATGTCTACAAGAGTATAATTAAAATATACTCGACTCTATCACAATACTAACCTTACAAGTATACTATTAATTAATAGTATTACTAATGTTTCACATTGTTTGACTAAACAAATACATTTATTAATATATGAGGTTCCATTCAGCTCAAGGAATTAAATTTTAGTGTGGCTGCAACTTACTCCTTAAGTTAAAAATGATGCTGTATATTGTAGTTTATATGTTATACTACTTTCACAGTGAATCACATTTTATAGTAATACACTCTGAATGAGGATTTAAGTAATTACTCTTAGATCTACAGTAGAAAACAACAGAAATCCGGATGGTGTAATAGTATAATCTCAGTAACATCACCAATTGTTACATTTGCTGTATTTTACAGCTGTTTCCATGAGTACGGTGAGTTACCGTAAAAATAATGTAATCTCATGGAATTTTCCCACAAATACATGCAAATTACAGTACTAAACTGCTAACTGTTGATTTTGCAGTACTAAGCTATGGAAATTACTGCAAAGGCTAACAGTGTTGTTATCCAAGGAAAGAAGACTGCTTGACACAGAATTAAAGTTTTATACTGAACATTTACACATGGAGTTCTGTTGTGTTATGTATGTTGCAAGTTACCTTTCCTTTCAATAAACTTTCAGTTTTGCATTTAATTTCTGCAGGTGAGGACTGTACAAAAAAGGAAAGCTTGGGAGTTAGTGGAAGAAAGGTTTCGATTAAAGGAACTGACCTTGAATTGAATTGCTGACCATAATACAACAACATTATTTCAATAATTTGAACAATGACAACATAGAGTGCTTGGCTGCATGGAATAAAAAAATTGAGATACCACACTCGATGGAACCTGTCTGTGTGCTTAAATAAAAAACAAACAAATAGTGTTAAAATTGAAAATGGATAGAAACGGCGAGTCTATCAGTCTTATCTTGATGACTGTGTGACTTTGAAATATGCTGGCAGAAACCTGCGTATTGGAAAATGCTAAAGAGGGACACACTGCGTCAGAAAGAGATGCCAGGGGGGTATCCCTTGCTTTAAAATGTGATACGCCAGGGCGTTCCTGATCAAGGATCAGGATATGATTTTTATAAGTGAACTAGACTTTCTTCCAAGTATATTAAATACATTGATGTACAGGATGCAATGCGCTACAAATGTCATCACAAATCATTTCAAATTGCATTTGCAGTGCAGTTTCAGATCACACAAGTTCTCTACTGGCCTCCATGTAGTTGTGATCTGATCACAACCTATCACTGAAGACTGGTACAAATTTTATCTCACACACTTTGTGCGTTGTGAGATTTTCCATTTTTAGATGTTTCATATTCAGCAGAGGCTAATATTTGCAACTATTTCAAATAAATATTATTCCACTGTAAAAAGTTAAACATCCAACATAAGTAACAGTGAGTAAAAGTACAGCTTTTTACATGCAAAAAATTAAAAACTATCACTTAGATCAACAAAAACGATGGCAAAATATGGTATAAAATTAGACATTTAACAGCATATATCTTAAAATTTGAGTTGTGGAATGCATTTCTTTAAATAAAAAAACACAACAGCATGAAGGAATAAGATGGAAAGTTTTACATTTTTCTTTCCACTGAGACAATCCCCACCCCCCACCCAAATATTTTAATGCTGAAATAAGTATCCAATTGAATATAAGTTACTGTAAAGGCGATAACTTGAAACTGTTTTCATACTAACACAAAGAAGGTTCACCACACAAAGCAAGAAATTACAGCTGACTATGAATTAGAAAGAGAGATAGGGACCTAATTCCAAGGCCTCTGTATTTAAAAATATAAACTATAACTCAACTGATGCAACATAAAGGATCCACCAAGGTTCATTTAGCTCAGAGCTGAGAGCAGAATACAGCTCCACTGAGTAAAAAAGAGCTGGGAGCTTATCAACGTTTTTTTCATTAGTGCCTGAGCTCTCTGAGGGTTGTCTTTTATGTTATGGATCAACAGGCTTTCAAAGCAACAGATTTGAAGAGCGAGTGTGACAGAGGAACTGGAAGAGGAAAAGAGGGAAATACATACATTTAAGGAAGAAAGAAACAGTGCACATATTAATATATTCTGAACTTCTACACTGACACAGCAGGACATAATCCTATCATACAGAAAATCTGAGAAAACTGTGCCAAGTAAACATCTACAAATATCTGTGCTGTTTATTGTTGGATTGCACACATACGTGCTACAGTGTGATCACGTAGAAGAAACTGCAGAGACATGGATGAAAAACTATGAGCAGTTTAAATGCATTTTACAGAGATACAAACATTCACTGACACAGAAGGCAGAATTCATGGTTGGTGGTTAATTACAGACTCATTAAGTCTCTGTCTGTAAGAAGCCTTTTACTCAAACAGACACATTAGGCAATCAGAGAGTGACAGAGTGGAGACAGGAAATGAACCTTCTTCTTTATCATTTTTATGTATGTATGTATGTATGAATGGATGGATGGATAGTTGGATAGAAGGATGGAAGGAAAACTTAAAAGCAAAGGACACTCATGAGACAAAAAAAAAAAAAAAAAAGAGTCGGGAGGTGTAAATGGTCCAAATATGAAAAAAGGGAGGTTATGGTGTGGAGAGGGAATACAGTAATGGGTAGTAAAAGAGAAATAGCAGTATAAATTTCAGAGAAGAGCAGAGACAGACAGCCAGAGTGACAGCCAAGAACAGGGATTCAAAAAAGCAGCAGTAAGAGAGTAGCAGATCATTTCAGGCCAGCTTGTAATGTAATACCTCTGCGAGAGAGGCCCCCTGCAGAGCCAGTAATCCTCTGCCTCTACAAAACAGGGAAAACAGAAAAGTTGGAGAAATGAAACTAAATGCTGACTCGGGTGCCTTTTGAAAAAAAGAGGGTCCAAAATATTATTGGATTATTTTGCTGATTTCTCTCGGATGCAGGCTGATACTGAGGGGTTTTTTTTTTTTCAGTTAACGTCGCCACACTCTGACCTGCTTAGTGGCACTGTGTTTTCAGACTATTTCTATTTTCATTCAGAAACCACTTCTCAGAGATGCAAGAGCACTGAATGCATCTTAAATACATATCAGCGTAAATGCATTTGAGTAAATCTGTAATTCATGCAAGTCAAGGTTAAGTTAAGTTAGTTAAACTACATCTTTGCAGTATTTAAAAAAAGGGAAAAATTAACATTTTACATAATGTTTAAAGAGCAGAGATGATGCAGTATTCCCTCTGACACCACATGTTCCCCTAATAGAGTGGATGACCTGATTAGACTTCGGAGCTCTCTATTGCATAACTTTACATATGAATAGGGGGAAAGGGGGAAAACAATTTTGTTGAAACTGTTACTGCTAATTGCTTAGACTGTGTGAGGACAAATTGACATTACAGTTTCTTCTAATTTATCAATTTCCTTTTTTGCATAACTGGCTGCATTAGGTGCAGTATATCATTATTATGGACTGACATTAGACAGTTCAAGTGCCTCTTGTCTGTTTTTATGTCTTCAGCAGACATGAAATACCATCTATAACGTGTCTGCTTCTGCTCACCTAGTGATTTACAGTTGAAGATAAGTTGACTGACTTATGTCCTGTGGTCTGGCGATCAGTGGGAGCTAATATCCGCCCAGTATTATGTTTATTGCATGTCAAACTGGGATGAAGGCACCATCAATATTACCCTGACTACACAGAAGGTGAACTTTTTAGTCAACTTGAAGTTCAAAGGTACTGTTGTTATTATTATTATTATTGCTGGTATTTATTTGTAGCACTTTCTTTTACACCTTGGTAATAAAGTTGTAATAGTGAAGCTAATCCAGTTAGTACAGTAATATTTTGGTGATAGCAAAAAATTTGTAATATCTGTACATTTTTTTTATATTAATTAACCACCATTAATCAATCAACCACTTTAAAATGGATATTACCTCAAAATAAAAAGAAAATATTGTGTAATGTTTTAATATATTGGCAAACTATTTCCACACCATAGGTATTTTACAGATTTACCTGCATTCTTTGTTCATAAGTAACAATGTTAATCACATTTTTAATATTGGGGCTTATTATTCACAAATTTGTTTGGGGGAGTTCATATGTAATAACCAGGAATCAGGGCTGTTGTTTAATATGTTCGTTAGTTTATGAATGTATACAGATACAACTATATTATTAGCAGATTATTGTAATGCTACCAAAGTATTCCTAATTATTTTTCCTCATAGTTATGCCTTTGTTTCCACATCATTGCCTCTAGTTTCAGGCAAATTCTTACCCAATTACATGATCTTCTGTGCAATATTATTCAGGTGTAATTATTGTCAAATATTGGTGGTATGAGCTATGTATTTGCCTAACTTTGTAAGTAAGTGACATTGACTTGCTTGATTTCCATAGCATTGCCTTCTAGTATTACCCCACTATAACTACAATATTAACAAGCTGTCATGGAATGTGCTACCAGCATTATCGTTATTTTTAGTAGTAGTTGTATTGTGGGTGCTATAAACAGTCCTAACTGATGATAGAGCTCTTTCTTGTTTATAAACCATGTTAAATACGGTCCAAATATGATGCTGTTGTTAAAAGAAACCCTCTTCATAATGATTTATCCTCTTTCACTACAGAATCCATGTCAGTCATTTATTCTGTAAAAAATATGCAAATTATAAAAGATTATAAATGATTAGAATAGTCACACCCCTTTGGCACAACACATAAAAGTTCATTGCTATGTGCCAAAGGACTGCCAAGAACAGAAGACATCTGCTGGCAAAATACAAAACATATAAATCAATAAAACATCGATGGACACGGCCTGAAAGAATAGGCTGCCTTATAGACAGAAGTTTGAAGCATCTAAACACTTCCACAGAGTTATGTGCAGTTTACTGAGTGTTATGGTGTGCAGTTGTGTGTTCAACAAAATAAATAAAAACTCTGTTCTATTTAGTTTTTCTTTTGATTTTATAGGTAAATAGCAGCTATTATAATGTGCATAAGTCCTTATTGGTTGACACAGACAGCTGCTTAAGGTATGGGAGAATGATTTTAATGCAACTATCTTAGGTCTTTTGGTTCTAGCCTATAAATGAGTTTCCAGAAAGCAACAAAACAAATTTCTCAAAAGTGTTTCTTCAAACATGGATAACTGTTATCTGTCGCTTTTATCATCTAATTCATAATGGCAAGAGTAACGAGACAAAAGTAATAATAATCTTAAAGCCCAATGATTTTGAAAGTTTTAAATGTGAGTGCATGGGCATGCCCTGGTAAACCTTCTTAATCACAGAGCTGGCAACAATGGCAATAAAGCCAGACTGACAGTCTGGCTAATGACAAAAGTTACTAAGCAGATTGAGTCTGCTGGACTAATAGTAGTGTAATGAGGGGCCACTAGAAGGACCAGATGTCTGGTAAGGGCAGAAAAGTCACCAAGTGTAACTGGTAGACAGATGGGCGATGACATGATCTGGAAACATCTTCAATGGCTGAGGGGAAGGAGGAGAGTTAGACTGAAGAAGGGTGAGTGTTACACTGGAACAAGAGACAGGCAAGGTGTCACCACAGAAGATGTAAGCCCTGAAATCTCATGAAGTGCAATTTAGTGTCTAACTAAAATCACTTTTTGAGTCTTTTTATTCAAGCTTTCACAACATTAATTAGAAAATCCCCCCAAATAAAGACTGCAAATGAATTAAGATTAATGGAGTGTCAGAGTGATATTTGACTTGAAGGGCAATTTTGCACTGCTTCACAGTTTTGTCAGGGTCATCTCAAGAAACCTCTTGATTGTACAGGGTTGGATCTAATTTCGCCTCAAGAACTGCTTTAATTCTTCATGGCACAGATTCAACAAGTGCTGGAGATGTTGCTTAGATTTTGGTGCTGTTATCATATTGACATGACAGCAGCTGCTGCAGATTTGTCAACTGCACATACATGATGAAATCCTCCTGTTCCGCAAGATCCTCTGTTCAACTAAGAGCTGGTAATTTGAATACAGTGAACTTTGTCATCTACAAGAAACAAGTTTGAGATCATTTTAGCTTTTTGACATGAGGGATTATTCTGCTGGAAGCAACCACCAGAAAATAGGCAAAGTGTGATCATAAAATAACGGACAGCAACAATCCTCAGGTAGGCTGTGGTGCTCACCTGGTACTAACAGACCAAGAAATGATCCTACACCAGCAGCATAAACCAGTGATACAAGGCAGGATGGATACAAGTTTATTTTTTGTTTACACGAAATTCTGACCCCACCATACAAATGTCACACATTTTCTGTTGTCTGCTGTTCCTCCTTCCTATGAGCTTGAAGCAGTCTGGCCACTGTTATTGTTACAGCGGTGTGTCTTTGTTCTTTGACTGATTCGGCTGCCACCCATTTCTCATAAGGAGCCAGTGTACAGCTGACTCCAACCTGCAGTACAAAACTGGTGAACAGCTGCTATGTCTGTAAGTGTGGGCCAGCTGTAATGAACTTCAGTAATGTATCACGGCTCATGTTGAGGCTTTAACTGATGTGGTGTCATAGTGTCTTTGAGTAAAGCTTTTTAATAAAATATTATGATTTGAAAACTGCTTTAACTATTTTTTTTTCCACCTGGATTATTACCTCCCCAGACCTTTTTTCTGGGACATATCAGGCATAAACGAGACATTTTTGCCCAGTGGACTACTGTCCACTGAATATTTTCCATGTTTTTGGGACAATTCAGCAGTTTCTAAAATACTCTGGCAGGAACAATCACGTCATATTCACTTGAGTCACTTTTCGTCCCCATTCTGAGGCTCAGTCTTAATGTCAGCAGTTCATCCTGACCATGCCTACATGCTTCACTACACTGAATTGGTGCCAGCCAATTGGCTAATTAGATATGTGTTTACAAGCTAATGAAATGCTGGTAAGTGAATTATAAATTAGTAAAAGTCACATCTTTAGGCACTTTACGATCATTCTAGCTTATACCTTATGGCTCAGTGACACCTCTGAGTTTTGGATCCTTTTCATGTTTTCACCTATTAAAATAGCCTTAACACACACTTAGGAATACCTTTTTGTTCGTAATAAAATATTTCACTACACTGTAGTATACACGTTTATTATCCAGACTTTTGGCATATGTTCAAATTATTCCTACCCTTAAGGGTTTCACTAAACTACTCATCTTAAAAGAACTGTCTGAGCCTTTCAGAAGGAATGTTTGTTTCTTATGAATATAACAGTTGAATTTCGTTGCCAACTATTGATTACTTGAATTGAACTAAAAAATCAACTTAATTGCTTACCAAAGAAGCAATCCATCTGATGAGTCCTGCTTTTTTGTATTACAGCAGAAATCATGTTAACAAAAAAAACCCCAAAAAAACCACTGGCACATCTAAGGGTGCCTCTCGGTGCCTTGCTTTGACATTTCAATCACACATTAAAATTGTGAATTATCAAAAGAAAAATTAAATTGGAGGACAAACCAACAGCAGTAAAATTAATTGTTTGATGTGATGACAAGACTGCTGTTCAAGTCGAGTCAAAATGTTGTTGATGGCAGTTTACTTAGACGGAGCACCAGGTGGCTTGAATAATGGGTTTAAAACCTACATTCACTGTGTATTCAGTCACAACTTTAAACATTGTCATATCTTCTCTCAGAAGGACCCTTAAGTATGCTGACAACATTGTGGGATGATCTGACGGTGTGTTGACTGTTCAGTATTTCCTTTGTACTTTCTTTGCAAAGCTTCATTTATTTAAGTGCATATTTGGGTAAGAGGTAATGTAGGATATATGCAAAGCAACCCAACAAGCTCCTCTGTGTCTCACCTGCTGGCTGACATTTGAAAGGCTCAGTCACCTTCAAATGCCACTTGGCTTTCTGCTCAAGTTGAACAGAACATTAAAGCAGTGCTGTTAGTGATTCTAATTTAAGTTTTACACTCAGATGTCAGCACCTCCTGGTGAAATGGATTTCATTTGGATAAAATGAGAAAAAATAAGGTCTCACCCACAAGCACCTCACACCTAGTTAGATTTTGGTAGCCTGAACAAAAGTTGAAAGGTTATGCTGTATTTTGTACCTTAATTTATTCAATCATTAACTTGTCATCTTAACATGAGCAGGTTTGCTATGATAAGTACTTGCGTCTCCCTGTTATAATTCATTATTGTATAATTATATTAGACCATCGCACATCTCCTCCACGACCTATTGGTCAAACAGCCAAGCACTTTCAGTAAGAGACTTCTGCTCTTCTCTGATAAGAACACTAGGAAGTCATTCCTGCCAAAAGCTATTACTCATAGAATAATTCTCCACTGTGTTGGATGAGAATTCTTCTGACAGCATGGGGATTTTCCTCATAACAGAACATACTGTTCACCTGGAATTCCCATCTATTATAGTATGCATAACATTAGTTAGAACTCAGATCTTATCTTTCTGGTATTTTTTTTTCCAAATGTGCATATATATATATATATATATATATATATATATATATATATATATATATATATATATATATATATATATATATATATATATATATATATATACACTCAACAAAAATATAAACGCAACACCTTTGTTACTGCTCCCATTCCCCATGGGATGGACGTAGAGACCTAAAATTCATTCCAGATACACAATATAACCATCCCTCCCAAACAGTGGTCACAAATCAGTCCAAATGTGTGGTAGTGGGCACATCTGCCATATTGAGATAATCCATCCCACCTCACAGGTGTGCCACATCAGGATGCTGATCTGACATCATGAGTAGTGCACAGGTGCACAGGTGTACCTCAGACTGCCCACAACAAAAGGCCACCCTGGAATGTGCAGTTTTGTCTCACAGCAAAATGCCACAGATGCCACAAGCAATGAGGGAGCGTGCAATTGGCATGCTGACAGCAGGAATGTCAACCAGATCTGTCGCCCGTGCATTGAATGTTCATTTCTCAACCATAAGCCGTCTCCACAGGCGTTTCAGAGAATATGGCAGCACATCCAACCGGCCTCACAACCGCAGACCTCGTGTAACCACACCAGCCCAGGACCTCCACATCCAGCAGGTTCACCTCCAAGATCGTCTGAGACCAGCCACCCAGACAGCTGCTGGAACAATTGGTTTGCACAACCAAACAATTTCTGCACAAACTGTCAGAAACCGTCTCAGGGACGCTCAACTGCATGCCCGTCTTGACCTGACTCCAGCTCGTCGCCGTAACAGACTTGTGTGGGCAAATGCTCACATTCGATGGCGTCTGGCACGTTGGAGAGGTGTGCGCTTCACGGATGAATCATGGTTCACATTGTTCAGGGCAGATGGCAGCTGAGAATGTCCCAGTTCTTGCATGGCCAGCATACTCACCGGACATGTCACCCATTGAGCATGTTCGGGATGTGCTTGACCGGCGTATACGACAGCGTGTACCAGTTCCCACGAATATCCAACAACCTCGCACAGCCATTGAAGTGGAGTGGACCAACATTCCACAGGCCACAATTGACAATCTGATAGACTCCATGCGACGATGTGTTGCACTGCATGAGGCAAATGGTGGTCACACCAGATACTGACCGGTTCTGGGTCCCCAGACCCCCAATAGCGCAAAAAACTGCACATTCCAGGGTGGCCTTTTGTTGTGGGCAGTCTGAGGTACACCTGTGCACTACTCATGATGTCAGATCAGCATCCTGATGTGGCACACCTGTGAGGTGGGATGGATTATCTCAATATAGCAGATGTGCCCACTACCACACATTTGGACTGATTTGTGACCACTGTTTGGGAGGGATGGTTATATTGTGTATCTGGAATGAATTTTAGGTCTCTACGTCCATCCCATGGGGAATGGGAGCAGTAACAAAGGTGTTGCGTTTATATTTTTGTTGAGTGTATTTTTTATTTTTTTTTATTGTGCTCAATGTTTATCTAGTTAAAAACATTCTTGACTAACATGATGAGGACATCTGAGGTTAACTATCCACCCATCCATTTTTTTGCAGATCACAGGGATGCCAGGACCTCCGTTCACCCAACCATCATCGGGGTGACAATGAAGCTTTCTCAAGCCACATGAATGACAGTCTCACAAGCATGTTGTGAGTTTTCCCTGGCCTCCTTCCAGTTGGGTATGCCCAAAACACTTAGACGCATGGTAGTCAGATGCCAAGAACCCCCTTAAGTGGCTCTTTTAGATAGGTAGTCAGCGGTTATACTTGGAGTCCCTCGCAAAGGTTTACCCTCCTCAACCTTCAGGGAGAGCTAATTCTTGCTGCCTATCAGCTACCTCAATTTTTTGGTCACTATGCAGAGCTATGAAAGGAAGGCTATGAACAAAAATTCACCTGTAAATCAGCAACTTCTCTGTCCTGCTCAGTTCTCACTTTACCACAACGAACCTGCACAGGTTCTGCACCAATCTGTCATTCTCCTGCTCCATTCATTTAGTCTCTTCTTAGCAAAAACACGTGATACTTAAACTTTGCAACTTGGAGAAGTAATTTGTCCCTACCTCAGAGTCGACACTCAAGCCTTTTCCAGATTAGAACTATAGCTTCAGATTTGGAGTTGTTAATTCTGATCCCAGCTGTTTACATCAGGCTGACAAATACCCCTGTTTAACCTTGTGGTCATCACTTGATGAACATGTTCACAATATGAAGCAAAATCATAACACACATGGCGTTCACATAAGCCATATAACAAAAGTCTCATTTTCCTGTGTTTGCTAGATCCAGTGCAACCTAGTATTGATATGTAGGAAAAGTATTCACTCGTGTAATGCTGTGAGGGGTACAACATGGCCAATAGAAAAGAAGAACAACAGGGAGCAGGAACACAAAAAAATGGCACAGTAAAGATAAAGCACAACACAAATTATCTCAACCTAGCTGTCAGTGCAGTGTGTGCTGCCTTCTGTTTGAAAGCACCATAAAAGGGATCAAACATGGTGCACATAAAGAACAGAGGAAATACAGAGGACAGAGAGTCCCTTGAGGGAGGGTGCCTTGACACTGACAGAACACCTTCACCTTCAAGCACAAATGTTGTCGATAAATGATCTAAAAATTAATATTTTTTTAACTACACAAAAATTAACAAAGAAGCACAGTGGTGTGGTGGTTAGCACTCATTGCCTCACAACTAGAACGTCCTGGGTTTGATTCCACCACCTGGCCTGGCTTTTCAGTGTGGAGTTCACAAGTTCTCCCAAAGTCTCACCTATGACAGCTGGGATCAGCGCCAACCTTGTTCATCTGTTGTGAACATAACATAATCTGTTAATTTATGTTGAATTGATCTGGATAATTACAGATGATAACTATAAATATTTTATAATGATATAGAAGTGAAGACTCTTTCCACTGCTTATTACATAGTTATATGATAAATCCCACGTTTTCAAGTGTTAGTTAAGACCGAATGTGGTTTTGTGCGATGCATCAAAATTGACCCGGACCATACTATGAAGGGATGAAATGTGAAGGGTAAGGAGTAAAAAGAAACAACTCTTATTGCTTGAATAACTGTCCATGAGTCTCCAACAGTGCTTTGCAGAAATGTTTTCCTTCTCCTTCCCTGCAAAGAACCTTCAGTTTTTAGATGATTTGAAATTTTTTTAATCATGTGCTGTTTTAATCTAACCTTTTCTTCGACAGCCTTGTGTGCAGTTTAATTTCATTAAAAAAAAAACAAAAAAACAACCATTTTAAAAATCAACAGTTGCAAAATCCTTTGATGAAATTGTAGGGTTTTGGAGAAGTCTTGCATCAAACAGTCTGCTGTGAACTGTGTTGTGTTTTAGCTTGAATTTGGGGCAGTCAATCCTGAAACAAACTGCCCATTGGTAAATGACTAACCTTTCCGTGGAATGATTTATTTACTGTTTGAAGAACTTTTTAAATCACTTGCCATGATCACGGCATGATAACACCACACAGCTTCGATAGAAAAGAGAACATCAAAGGTCTAAATAAATAAATATGATATAAAACATCATGAAATACTTGCAGTGTCTGAAGTGCAATAGTAGTATGCAGGTTTTTCTTACATCATATTCACACGATGTGTTACACTTGCTTTTGCCTTATTGATATAAATAATTTCAAATTTAAGTAATTTTGCATATATAGTGCACTTGGACATAATGTACCGAGACTGCTGGTCAGGGACAGACTGCAAAATCTTAACTGAGGTCCCAAGATATAAGTAAAATACTGTCTAGCATGCTGGTGATAGCATCATGCACTAGGGTTGTTTGGCTGCCAGTGGTTCTAGTAAACTGCATAAAGTTGTTTGAGTAAGGAAGTAGGAGGAGCACCTCCAAATTCTTAAACTTCACCTCCAGTTAGCAGCTAAATGGTTGCAATTTCAACACACTTGGGTGTTTTAACAGGACAGTGATCCCAAACAAACATCAAAACATGTATTTGTAATGGATAAAGGAGGCGAACATTAAGTTTCTGGAATGGCCTTTTCAAAGTCCCAACCTCAAACCCTTGAAAAACTTGAAAGCCATGTAGAGGAGGTCACTCTTCTTGTGAATTCATATTATTCGTTGAGAATATCTGGCTGACGGTTTTCTTTAAACATGTGGCAATTTGGTTTGTTTTTTTTAATATGTAGGAACTTTATTATTAAAACAGCATGGTTTCATAATGATATTTTAATCTATATCAAACTTGAGGGGGTAGGGACAAATAAGTAAATATTTCAGCCTACTCCTTTTCAAACAAATAATGGAATGATATTTTGTAATGATTGTGAAGGCACATGTTTGAAATGTTTGAAATAAAAATGAACTGAACTGAACTGATATCCATGAGGTGCACCAGTGGCTTAGCCCACATCCGTGTTTGAGCAATAATGATCAAGCATTTGTACGGCTAAAATGAAGAAACCTTGCTGCAAGTATCACACTCAAGATTAAACCTTCTAGAAATTAAATCCTGTCATCCCTTCACAGATCCCGTATGAGCACTATGGATGGAGTGAAACCTGCATGTCTCTAGGCTATGATCCCTCACTCTGCCCATATATCTTCTTGCCATAATCTACCAAACCTATCAAGTATTTTTTTTTTTGACAGTTCTTTTCAGACAGACTCAACCTGTCTGTCTACTGACCTGACCTTCCCACTTATCAAAGGAATTTCAGCTGTTAAGGATACAGAACAGTGGAAAACATTTAGCTTTCAGCTTTCCTGTCTACTTTCACATAATCCTTCATAAATATTATCTACATATCCCTTTAGTATCTAACCTGTTTATTCTGCAGCTTGTTCTACTCTTGGTACACAAAGGTGTGAATAATCACAAAATCACACTGCAGTCATCCAATCAATAGTTTAATTTCATTTGAAAAGCACTTGATAATAAATGCTGCAAAATGCTTGAACATATTTCTGTGGTGGCTCATATCCCATCTAACTGGTACACCGCTCTGTCAAGACAAGCAATCCATCAATTTACACAGACAACATAATCTCAGGGGTTCACCATGGCCGATAGGCATCATCCCAATTTTCCTCTATGCACTTAATTTGCACAGTAACTTTTATACTGTTTATTTGACTAAAACATGCCCTTTTAGCTCACGAATAAAATACATCTCTGGGTGTGCGTTCTGGTTGTGCAGTATTTTCAAAATTATATAAATCCATGGATTTAGCACATATAGGCTGGATTATTGTAATTTCATAATATCAGGAGATCCATGAAAACTGCAAAAAGTGTAATGAAAATACAATAAATAGAAGGGGAGGTCATATTTCTCATATATTAGCTTTTCTTTATTTGTTCCCTGCAAAACTGAGAACAAAATTTCAAACCCTACTGCTAACATAAACCCCTAATGACCAAGCTCCATCATATCTGAAAGACCTTATAATACAATATTATCCCAGTGGGCCACTTCACTCTCATGGGGCAGGCTTACTGGTGGCTTGTGGAGTTGACAAAATTAAACGAAAAGCAGAGTCTTTAGCGTTTAGCTGTGAAAACAGCCCCTTGTCTTTGGAGAAAGAGAGACTTTTAAGATCAGACTGAAGAACTTTCTATTGTGATAATAGTTCATATCAGGTGATACCGAGTTATGCTGCTAGAGGCAGAGGCCTTTGAAGTGTGTGTGTGTATGTTTACACATCTTTGCAAGGACCAAAAATTGGAATTCGGTTTTAGTATCAGGGCTACAATTAGGTTATGATTAGGTTTAGACTGAAGGTTTAGGGTTTGGCATTCATTTTTGAGGGTTAGGGTTAGGGTAAGCGGCTAAGGAAAACATTAGGCCAATTTGATGTCCTGACTAAGATATGAAAATGTGTGTGTGTGTGTGTGTGTGTGTGTGTGTGTGTGTGTGTGTGTGTGTGTGTGTGTGTGTGTGTGTGTGTGTGTGTGTGTGTCTTTGTGGTGTATCTGCCTGTATCTTCGTGTGTCTCTGGCTACAAAGCTGCACATTTTGCTGGCTGCTGAACATTTATTGTCCTCATCTTTTCACCCTGCTCTCCCCTGATCTCAGCTGATTAAGGCAAGAGGACTGCCTTCCCTGAACCTGGTTTTGTTAGAGTTTGTTTCTTTCAGATGTATGGTCAAAGCTAAAGGGTCCCTCACAATAAAATTGCAAGTGCTGTAGAAGAAGAAAAAGAACACACTGTGCAAAGATGAGCTTGACATCATTTCTGAGACAGGCATAACCCAAATGTTCTCTTACCATAATTACTGCCATAGAAGTTCTAATGTCACTCCTGGCTATTTAATAGTATGAAGTGTTCTTCCATAATGGGCAGTGGCATCTTTGCAGTTAGCACGAAGCTAACATCAGTGTGAGATTAGTGTGACAGGGATGATGACTTCTAGTCTGTGTCAGTAGTAGCATTCCTTTGTTTGCCAGGGTCCTCTACCAGGAAAATGAAAACATGCACATGAGCTGGTGTAATAAGCATCTCACTGAGATGAATGAGAGGTATTGATTAAGTATTGCTGATGTTTGCAGAAGCAATTACCAAACGCAGTATGGATCACAATGTGGCATTTGAGATGAGACTGCAGATCTAAAACGGCAGATTTACCTTGACAGAAGGACACCTAAAGGACAGAAAATGGTACAGTCATTTCTTTCTGTGGTGACACTCTTTTCTCCCTTCTTTTCTATCCCTGTTGATGCTGATACCATTAAAAAAAATTAAATGGCATAGATAAGCGGCTCTATCTTAGTGTTAAAAATGAGGTACAAACCAAAAGGGAGAAATATAGAAATTACTGGTTAAATACATATTGCTCAAATTCTCACGACCAGTGAGACGAGGAGAAGGATTTTATCTACTGACAACTATCAGCTGTAGGAAATATGTATTCAGAAGTTATTTTCTCCTTTGGTTTTTATTGTCTAAGCTGCTCATATTACCTCTAACCACGATACAGCTATGACTGTATGTGACATTTCTGACATGTCATTTACATGTCAGAAATGTTGGAAAAACTAAGCTGATTTAAATGTGGTCAACCTCCTCTTTAAGGTCATCATCTTGTTCACTTCCAGACCACTTTCAATGCAGCTCCTACTTTTAGATCACATCCTGGAAATCCTGTTTTTGCACAGAGAGGAAAAATCACAATTTTTCTGGGTGTCAAGTAGAGACGTTTTCAGCAGTTGTCAGTTAAAGAATCCAGGCTCCAAACCCACCATCGGGTGAGGCGTGAGACCAGAAGCATGCTAATAATTTTTTTTCAACATTCACAGAATGTGCACTTTGAATTAGTCCCCCGGGGTGAGACTGTCAACATGTACTTCATCTGTAACATCCTAAAGTGTCTGTTGTGTCCTAAATGACTGGAACTGTGATTCATGTCAGCGTGTCATCATGCATGACTAAAAACACATACACTAACACAGTCTAAACTTACCACCTGCCTCATTCACCAGATTTGCCTTCCTATGACTTCATCTATTCCCCAAAAATAAACATCAGATTGAAAGGTTGCTGTTGTGACACACTGGAGGAGATTCAGCGCACATCATAGAGGCACAAGTACAAATGCACATAATGGGACTTCTCCAGAACCATCTACAGAAGAGAAAATGACTCAGTGGTGCACAACAAGAGGATCAAGCATAAGCCAATACAAATCAGGGTACGTGTTTTTTCATGTTTTTTTTTTGTTTGTTTGTTTTTTAGATTTTTTAGCCATTCCCAGAAAGTTTTGATTACACCTCATATAATATACTGATGAGCCTTATTTTTAAAAAATTCATAAGCAGAAAAACAATCTCATATCACATGTTACACATTAGATAAAACAAAGGATGCAAAACCTTCCTCTGTGAAGAAATTCAAATTGTTTATACCTTCTTTGGGAAAGTCTTTAAAGTGCCTGATGCACTAAGCCTCATGTGTCCAAAAGGCCTGTGTAAGAAAAAGCAAAGAGCTTTAAGCCTTTAGCTGTCCTGAAGTGAGGCCTTCACCTCTAGCCAAGGACCAGGGGTGGATGGACTGTCTCCAGCTGAGACCCTGCAACATTTACACCTTCAGAGCTGTCACACCTCGCCCACAGGAGGAAAGGAATATTTTGGCCATTTTTTTTTTTTACATTTTATAAGGCCTGTGGATGTACTTGAAAGTCAAGCTGAATAGTTGACTGCTATAAATCATGCAGAGCCACCCCCGTTCTGTGGAGGATTTTTCTAAAAGTTATATTATAAGTTATTTTTCCTTAGTGACATTCTTTTGTCTTAAAAGCTAGAAATGAATCTCACTGACGTAGTAGCGTAGTACGGACGTATGTAATGTTTGACATACAAAATTATAATGATAAACTTATAATAGTTTATCATTATAATAGTTTATAACTAAACTGAATAGTTATATTCAGGATATTAGTCATTAGTCATGTTTCACTAAAATGTGATCAGGAGCAGCAATTCATGTGCAGTATGGACAGACGGACGGACACCGCACCATGGAATAAGCTCAACCATCGTTTGGCTGGATGAGCTCAAATTTTCATCCACTTCTGCTCACAGTTTGTAAATTCAATATAAATTTGATCATTTTTCTCTAGATCTCATTCATTCAATTCAAGCCACTTGTGGTTTGGAACAAAGATGCTGACCGAGGCGGGAGTAGCAACTGGCACCTGTCAGAGATGCCCAACTGAATTTTGTTGTATGAATGTGAAGTAAACTGGAGCACAAATTATCATTCACATGAGCATGTTGAACCACATTTTTCAAAATATTTGTAATACAAGAAAAAAAAAAAGCATGACAAGTATATTGCATCACATATTGTGGTGTAATGGTGAAACTGACACCCAATTTTCTTTTCTGCAAACACAAACACAAGTTTAATCGTTTTACAATTAATTTACAATCTCAGCACAAACAATACAAATTGATAGGCTGTGGTTTTGGTTGTTTTGCACATACACTTTGAATTTGTTGCACTAAATTAACAGCTGACTCTCAGGGTGCTGTTTGTTCCCAGCTTCCCC
Source organism: Aulonocara stuartgranti (assembly GCF_965226115.1). Lineage (NCBI taxonomy): Eukaryota > Metazoa > Chordata > Actinopteri > Cichliformes > Cichlidae > Aulonocara > Aulonocara stuartgranti. The sequence continues at coordinate 30,129,266 of NC_138945.1, read as the reverse complement.
CTGAACCAAGCGCAGGAAATGGAATGGGGCAAAGTGAAATGCCCTGCCTTGAGATGATTCTACTTTAAGAGGAAACCTTTTGACTCAGCTTCAACATGCCTGCAGTGCAAATGGAAGAAATGAAAATCAATCACTAGACTTATTTTTCTTCTCACCCCAGTTCACCAATTTGCCTCTGCACCAGTCAGAAATATTTTAAGTGCTCCTTATCTTCGTCAAATCAAAGAGCTTTAAACCACCGTCTACTAATCTAATATCCCTCAAACTTTTTCCTACTGCAACCTTAGTTCTGAAAAAGTTGAGTCTTATGCAGAATTCATTTAAACTGTATGTATTTAAATGTGTGCTTAAATGATCTAAAAAATAGGAGAATTAGGAAAAGAGAAAAGATAAACAAAATTTGAGGGAAAGAATCAAAACAAAGACAGGGCAGAGAAAATAACACAACAGTCCCCCCCAACCATGCGGTCCTTGGGGTAGCCAACAGAAAACAGAAGTATTGTTCTCCTCTGCCAAATCTCGGTTTTGAAATCTGGGGCGATGGTCCAAAGGGGAACTGACAGAGACTGTCTGTCTCTGAGATAAAATGGAGCTTCAAAGCAAAGGCCAGTTGCAGTTTAACATTGATTGGAAAGCATCAAAAATGTTTTCTCAAAAAACTAAAGCTGCCCACTCACTAACCTCAGCTTTCAGTGCATTTTTTCTACTGTTGGTGGTTCAATATTGTTTCTTATACATTTTCTTGTTGTCCATCTTGTCATGTGTGTTTCTGTTCATTGTATGAGGATGTCATTATTCTGTAAGCATTAAACACGACTTTTGCACAGAGGGGGTCAGGCAGAACCCAGAAGTGTACAGCTGTCTTCAAATCAACCACAATACCAAAAGTGTAGCATGTAGGGTAATTACAACAGTTGGCAAAATAAGTTGTAATACCGAAATGGATGTAAATTATATTTAATATAAACAAACTCACATTTCAAATATAAAGCACTTGTGGTACATTTAAACATAATCAGTTATAAATCTCACTCACTTCATCATCCCATTATTTTACAATACTCACCTCAAAATTAGTCTTATTAATAAAAAGTAGTTTATTTATCAAGAATAGTTGCATAGTTAAATGCAAAGAAGTTAGAAAAACAAGATATGAATGAAATAAAAATGAAAAAGTATGGAAAATAATGAGGTGGCATTAAAAAGCATTGGTACTATCCAGTATCAAGACTTTATAAAACCCATCTGAAACTGTGTCATTGAGTTTGAGTTCCTGTGAGTGAAAGAAGGGGGAAAATGCGATTCATTGGAGGTGCTGCTGTTTGAATACCTAACATGAGTTCCTTAAAAATGTATAACTATGAAATATAATATGGCTTTAAGTAGAATTATTTTTCATGTGTGAATGCTTGACCTTGGCAGGGAAGTGCTTCAAAATGTAAGTCATGCTGTGAAGAACTGATTAATTACTTGAGTATTTATTTGTTCTTTTTATTCTGCGCATGGTGGTCATGAGTGAAGCATTAAAGATACGAAAACTGAATAAAAAGTTAATATCAATATCATAAGTTTTTTAAAAATTGCAAAAATGTTGTTGTTAGGCTCCGTCCATCAGTATATTGAATTTGAAATGAAATGTTGAATACAACATTAAAGTGCCAAGTCTTTATTTTTACATCAATACTGAAAGAACAGACTTGGCTGCTAAATACTGAGTGTTCATATAACTGGAGTGAAGCTCTCAGAAACCATCGCAGGTGTATGAGAGACTGAAAAAAACAACCAAAAAACGGTTACATTTTTAAATAGGCGCACAGAGAAGAGCTAGAAAAAAGTAATCTTGTGGACTGATGGAAAATCAAGCATTTATTGCTTGGAGGTGTACCATCTGCCAGTAAAACTGGCACACTATCTACAGATACCACAAGTGCTTCCAAACTCACTGGCATTTTATCATTCAGCAGGACGATGACCCAAGTGGCAACCACTGTTGATGATTAGAATCTGTCACCTTAGTCTCAGTGCAACATGCATTCCCACAGTCTGAACACCAACCATGCAGGACAGGCAGCGATATCCCACAATAAAGAATGACCTAAAGGCCTGTGCAGCTGAGGTCTAAAAGAACATCAAAAGGGAAAATGCAAAGACTTAGTTATGTCTGTTGGTTAAAGACCTCAGCATTGTTGTTCCAAGGTGTGTCCTTACAGTGTGAAGCCCACACGTTTTTTCTCTTTATGTTAAACATCACAACAGAATAGTCTAGGGCAACGTCAAAGCAGGGATGTCAAACTCATTTTACATTGTGGGCCACATACAACCCAGTTTGATCTGAAGAGTGAAAGACCAGTGAAAAATATTTAAATTATAATGAGTCCTTAACCTTCCTGCCTTCTTGGGACCTTTTTGTGCCACTGCTATGTGTTAAATGGCTGCCATTTCCATTGTGTTCAGTGGAATATAACCAAACTTGCCACAGGATAGTTTTTACCTGTCAATGTTAATATTCCAGTGTGAATTCCTTAAATCAGCCTAAAATGGCTGAGCAGCAGAAATCCCCACACCCATCACCCTGGGGACCATTTTCTGCCCATTGACTTCCATTATAAACGCTATTTTTCAACCCCAAATTATCATCATATGATTTTATTTTTTCTTCTTTTCTTGGATGTCAATGAAGACTCAGGGCCTTGAAGTTTTAATTTTTAAATTGCAAAAAAAATGCAAAAAAAATAATGGCAGGTCAAAATGTATGTTGGTGCCAATCTTTGGTCCATCTAAAGGCCTACTTATAATGACAATCACATATTACTTCAACTGGTTTTTTGTGGAAATATTTAGTTTCGTTTTTTGGTTTTTGGGGCTTATAACACAGGGCGCTCATGTAATAACACTGGGATTTGAAGGGTTAAAACAACGAAAATATAATTAAAACTTTACATGAATATTTCAGGGAGAAGTAGTTTTACAAGGTTGGCTAATTTAAAGTGGAATAAAATATGGATATATGGTCTTTTTATGGCGTGGCTGAGAATGGTCCCTAGGGTGATGGGTGTGAGTTTTTTAAAGGATGGCAGGAGGGTTAAGATGTGTTAATATAAGAAAAAGAATTGCAATTTTAACAGTACCTATCAGTTTTTTGATATACTAAATGTATAAAATTACAGAAAAAGGTACCTCATTGCCCAGACTGTCCTGTATTTATACAGTAAAGCATAAAGTTTTTGGTTCATTTACATTTGGTTTACTGTGGACCCACTGTAAAGAAATAAAATTTAAAAAATCTACAATACATACATTTAATCTTTTACTTATCTACTTTGGTGTTGTGTGAATGGCAATGGGGGAGGGCTTTATGAATAGAAAAGCTGTAAAACGTATGAAAATACAGTTAAAAGTTCAAAATATGTGCAGTTCTTCAGCTCTTCTTCTAATATTCTTCAAAGTCCCCAGGACTTATGTTTGGTACCCCTGGTCTATATAGACCAGTGCACTTAAAATTAAATATATGGTGAAAGTGAGTAAAATATTAAACACCAGTTCCTACATCAACAGTGGAGAGCTGAATCTTGGATGCCTGCTTTCTAAGCAGTGTTTCAGATAAAATGCCAAATCTGAGACTAACCGAGGAAAAAATAACATATATATATTTTAAACTTAAGGAAACAATGAAGTTGAGCAAAAGAAAACCGACAACAGTCAGAAAAATATTATTTCAAAAATGTGTGCAACAATAAGACAGACAAAATTTCATTCCTATGAAAAATGGGAGTATTTGAAATACACAAAAAGTCAGTTTAAAGGTTATGGCAAGTTTTGAGCTGCAACAGCAGACTGATGAGGGGATTAAATAATTAAAAAGAGGCACTTCCTGTCTCGACTGAATCTTGGCTTCTGTACCCAGGTAAAGCAGCTATTTGTGTATTAAACTCAAAGGCAAATTATTATTTTATGCCCCCCTACAGACAATGCTAAAAACACTTCACTTGAACACAGATTTTGATGCATCAGTAACGAAGTCCAGTTTTCACAAAAAAATAAGTAAACTGTCAGACATCCTTATAACAGAGTATTTTAACAATTAAAAGTTACTTTTTTGTATTTTTTCCCTTCAGTAACTTTAAGACATCTGACCATAGAATAGACATTAAGGCGGGGCGCTAAAGCAGACAGTAATATGATTTGCTGTGATGCCAGCAGCTACTGAAAATGGCAATAATAGGCACCCTGGGATGAGAATGCATTGGAACCGAAATGGTTTTGATTGTAAGCTATTCCGTTCTTTAAATGTCATTTCTTTACTTTGTAAAAGTGAGAGTGCAGATGTCATTGTTCTTATAAATCAATGAACATGTATAAATGAAAGAATTTTGCCTGTGTGCATCGAGGCTGGTGCAAGCTGTGTGTGTGTCCTTAGACAAAAAACAGGTGGCTGTCAGGTTTTGTCTCCAATAAAAGCTCACAAATCTTCCCATGTGAGGTGTAATCAATGTCTGTTTGTGTGAGAGAGAGAAATAAACTATAGGTGAATTTGGCTGGCAGGTGAAGGGGTCAGTGAAGTTTGCAGCACTGCTTTGGCTGATAGTCATAGGAAGGCAGATGGACAGGTTGGCAGAGCGATAGACAGGCCGACGGTTGCGCAGTGATGCTGACAGAGAAAGAAGACAGACAGGTGGGCAGAACAGCAGGACAGGTGAAGGAAATGGTCACAAAAGCAGACAAGCAAAGCGAACAGAGGAACACGGATGAATATTCAACCAGGCAGGGGGTCAGACGGATATTCAGACAGGGACAAAAGAGAGGGCAGGCTTTAAGGTGTACCAACTAGACGAGAGGAGAGGCATATGAAATCAGATGTGTTTGCAAGCAGAAAGACAGACAGGTGGCTGGTAGGTACAAATAAAAAGACAGAAATGGGATGTTATAAAGAAAGCCAAAGTGGAACAAAAGAGCAAAGTCAAAAGAGTGTATTGGAAGCAATTTTACCATTTCGCGTGTTTTAGGTTACGTTTTGGTCTGGTGTCAGGTAACTTTAATATAAATGATAGTATAATAATAAAAGTCATGCTCAATATGACTAATTGAGTGCAACATTTATTGTAATGTAACACTTTCATTTTTGATCTTCAGTAGGCAGTAGTAAAGTAAGAATTTTTTTTATATAGCACTTTTCAAAACAGTTTTTCAAAAGTGCTTTACAAACATGTTAAAAATACAGTTGAATGAAAATATCTTAATCACAAAAAAACAGCATAATACACAAAAGCATTATAATAAAGCATGATCTTGAGGAAAGCTACTATTCCATTTCAAAATGCCAATCCACACCCTGTGGCTGTTGCATTACTGAAGCAAATTTCCTCCTATAACAATGATCTAAAGTACAGCTTGAAACTATGCAAGACTTATTTAGCAAAGAATTTGTCATCTGGTTTTCTGTGTATAGTGGCACAGAAATCAGACCTCGGGGTATTTAAGTTGTTGTGAGAACAGTTTGATTAAAGGGTATATAAGTGCCCATTAAAACAATTAACACTGTGGGAGGATCTTCAGGAAGCATGTCGCCACATTATCTCATCAAACTGACAGCTACAGTGTAAATGTATAAAAGGCAGTGGATACTGCAAATGGACCATTCTTGGATGAAAGCAAAGTTTGGGTTACAAAAATGGTTATTTTAAATAAAAGTTATCGTTTCTATCCTGTCTGTGACTTGACCACATTTTCTATTATCTCTCAGATTGGATTACTAAAAGTATGAAATTTTAAAAAATACAATTAAAAGTAATAGGGCACTGTGAAAGTGTGGGCCTCTGGAGACTAAGCAAAGTGTGTTGTTGTTTGCATATGACCAGGCCAACCCTGATCACTAGTGGACCACACAATAGTCTTTTGATGTGTGGCAGTTATTTAATACTTTGGAAATATTCCTTCCAAACAGAATGATCATACTGTCTCAAAAAATGAGGCATTTCCTCGAGTCAGGTGAGGATACCAGGCTACAATATGAAAGTGCTGAAAACATATTTTCAGTATTTATATACAAGTGGGAATTTCCACCACTAAGCCAAATTTAAATGGCATGTGGAGGTAATCTTCAATATTTATGTGATTGACCTATTTTTTCATCAAGACCTGGAATAAGAATGAACACTGTGAAGCCCTTTTGAAAAGAGCTATGCAGCATATGGTGGCCTGGTATCCCACTTCAACACGCAGTGCAAGACAGGCTTAATTCTCACCTTGAATATGTCTCTTGATGTAATTTTCTTTCTGTTTTCCCTCCATCTGTTTTTTCATCTTCTTCAATAGCCTTGATTCTTTAAAGACGCAGCAACTGAAGCACCATCTTATATCACCTCACATTCTATTTCCATTTACCTGTTCTTCTCCTCTCTCACTCCTCTGCTCTTCTTCCCCACTTACCATTCTCCTCTCCTCACTTTTCATCTCTTATCCACGGTTCCCTCCTAAGCCTTTTCCCCCCTCACCATAACCTCTGCTTCTCTCTCCTCCTACCTACCATTAGTCACCACCTCCCGCTCCTCTCCTGTCAAAATTTCTCTTCCCCGACTCTCTCCCTGTTTCAGTCCTTTCCTGTAAGGTCAGCCCATATTGGATCGATCAGGGTCATCTATCTTCCACTATCTCAGTGGGCGTGCCTCCTATTTCAAAAGTGATCATTAGCCAATCATTAATCTAGATCAGACCATCAGACCATTAACCAATCGTTAATCTGGATCCTGTTTAAACTCGGTCTGCTGATTGGGTCCCGGGTGACCTCTGACATGTGAGTTACCAAAGAAACACATCCGTTAAACAATGTATGATTGGGTGTCCTCATACATAAAACAGGTAGCTGTCTGGTTTTGTCTCCAGTAAAATCTCACAAATCTTCCCACGTGACACATAATCAATGTGCTGTATTTTTTTTTTTTTTGACATGTCGGGATTATGAATAAATGACACCAGTACCATGCCCATGACCATGTCCGCATTTCTTTCGCACTGACACTGTGAAAAGTGAGGGGTGGCTGGTGGTTGTAAAGTAAACATGGGGTTAAATCTCCTTGGAATGTGCGCAGAAAGACCACGCTCTGGTGCCAGTGGTCTCACCAGCACAGAGGCTGACTCGAGCCAAGCAGCGCGTGCGCTCTGGAAAGCTTCTACTTGGGTGTCTTTTGTTTTTCTGGGTGTTTTTTTAAAAGGGGGGAAACGTTTAAAAAAAAAAACAGCTGCCTTTGCCCCTGCCTTGTGGATGATAATGGGATGATTTTCCTTTGACTCCATTAAGCTATCAGACTTTTCCAGAGGTGGATTCCACTGCTTTGGAATGTGTTTGATGCGCATTAACCTTTTTCGACCTAGGCAGGGCTTGCCTACACACTCTGCTGCATTTTCTTTTCTGCCTGTGGAATATGTGGAAATGTTGCCGTTTGTTTCCACGACATGTTTAGTAATCCGAGGCTTGAATGATGAAAATCTTTTGAGATGAAAAACAGCACTTTTGGGGATCATTTTTTGCTTGTGCGCGGCTCGTGCCTAATCTCGCGCCTCAGCAGCCTGTTGTCTGTGTCCGAGGGAAAACGCACAACTTTACCACCAGCTGGAACCGGTCCTGTTGCGGGGGCTACCGCTGGTCTGTGCGGCACACCGGGGCCACAGGCAGGGGGCCAAGACGCAGACCAACGGAGCGGTCCCAGTGTTCAGCCGCTGTGTGGTTGGACCGGGCATCCGGAGGAGCTGTGGAGCGGGGATGATGAAGTCGGTGGGGATGGTGATGATGAGTGGCCCGGCAGCGCGACCAGGCACCAGGGTCTTGCCACTAATATGTTTAGTGTTGTGCGCTCTCATCTTTCTTCCGATTTGCGCTCACTCGCACCCGCAACCGTGCCAAGTGCTCAAACGAATCGGCCACACGGTTCGGATAGGAGCTCTGCACGTTCAGCCTCGCTTGCTCTCTGCTATGGCTGTCAGCGGCTCTGAGGACTGGGGAAACGAAAGAGAGTTGACAGAAGAGCAGCAGTTGGAGTTGGAAAGACCGTTTAAAACAAGTGCCAGTGCGCCTGGGTATGGAAGCCTTAGGACTAGAGCGTCCGTTAACAGTCAGCGGGGCGCAAACAGGAGTAAAAGCCAGGCACGCCAACGGGAGGAGAACACCTCGGCGGAAAATCGCGTGTTCGCACCCCGAGACTCGGTTCTGCTCGCCGTCGAGGCTCTGAACCGGGCTGGGTTGCTACCCTACAATTTATCCTTGGAGATTGTCATGGCTGTTGGATCCACACTCGGAGAACTGCCCGCGTTCTCCTTTTCCTCTACGGGCAACCCCGAAAACGAGGACCCGCTGTCCTTCGTGGAGAGTGTATGTCACACCGTGGTTGTGCAGGGGGTTTCTGCCATGATCGCCTTTCCACGGAACAGGGACGAGTTCGTCAAGTTGGAATTCGTCTCACTCGCGCTTCAGGTACCTGTAGTCAGCGTTGTGCAGAGGGAGTTCTCGCGCCACAGTAAGGTAAAAAGTTATTTCCTAGCTAAATTTGAACTGTTAACTGTTGATTGCTTCACTTCGGCATACAACTGCAATGTGCTGGTGTGACGTGTTATAGTAATATAACGCAAGAAACTTTACATCGCAGTCTGACAACCTCTTTAAACTGCGTGTACACCATGCACCGAATGCATGTAATTTATTTAACTAATTTAAATACGTGTGGATACAGACTACAGTGCACCGCGAGCCATCAGTGGCCATCATTTAAGCCAGGGACTAGAGCTAGAAACGCCTCCTTCAGTGGCTGATTGTTGATGTCCCTTCAACAAGAGCACAGATCTTCCCGTTCTTGTTCAGCGTTTACCCAGTCAATCAAACTTAAATGGCACAATTTAAGGTGAAATGGCACAAGCTGGCTTTCATAACTCTGAAAAAAAAAGTTTCATTAAACAGTCAAAGACAAAAGGAGCATGGGGAAAAGCCGCTCTGTCCATGGTGCTGAAATCTACTGAATTTAAAGGGTGTTTCAGCAGAAAAAAGAGCAGTGCTTCTCTTCTGCAGAATAAAATGTTTAAAAATGGTTTGATTGACAGTGTGCAGTCAACAACAGTGTGCACCTAGCAGCACATGCCCCGCGGTATAGATACATAAACAAATACTTTGTTGATATTCAGAATCCCACTATGTCTGCACTGTGGTGAAGGAGGTTATGGCAGTATATTGCAGTCAAAACTCTTAGTCATAAGTCAGTGTGATGCTATATTTTGACATCTCATTTGCTGGACAACGGAGGTAAAGGCGGACAACACTCTTTAGTTAAATCACTGTGTTGGCATGTACATTTATGACCTAACACCTTTCCTTTTAACAAAGAAGTAAAAGGTTGCTCTTTAGCCACCCAGCTACTAATATTTAGCAGGCCCATATCTAATAATGAGATTAGTGTCAGAAAACTGTAGCATACAAGAAAAACCCATTCATGCAGAACCGTTTTAAGCTGCATAACACTCCTCTCATCGGACCAGTTCAAAAGGTGAATCCACATAATAAACCATGGAGGAGATTTTGAGTGTATTTCGGTGGTTTTACAGTGAGGCTAAAACTTTGCTTCATTTTTTTTACATTGTACCACTGGAAATACCTTGAGTACAGTTCCTTGTGTATACCATATGGAGTCCAGACTTGGCAGGAAACCATTACATCACTATATAAACTAAAGTTTGCAGTGGTGTTCTGATTTTTTTTCCATATACCAATATACACTCCTTATTATTATTATAAATAATAAGGCACTTTAATCCTTCAGTACAAGTAAACATTTTTTTTGGCACAAACATGGATTCTTTTGTAATTGTAATTCTTTATTTACTCAGACTTACGTATATGAGTCAAAAGTGCTCAATATATGAGCACTGTATATATCTATATAAACACTATAGATTCTTGTCAGGGCTTTTGGAAAATAAAACAATACCCTGAAACCAGTATAAAATGATATGGATTTTTATTCTGATTTATGTCAATTTTTAACAGTTAAGGCAAAAGCAGCAGCAGTTCTTACGTTGGAGATCGTTGAAAAATAAACTCTTGCACAACGCACCAGTGCGAAGCTTGCTGGTGGAGTTTGCAGCTAAAATGAGAGCAAAGGGGAAACTAGTTAGTAATGTAAATACTATATTCATTAGCGTGGAGGGGCATCAGTAATAATTCTGTGGAAAAAACACCTGCTGTGAGTTTGCCCCTTATTTGTTTGTGCTATCGAGCACAAGAAGGAATAGGCACACGCACATTCCCAAAAATGATTTGGTGTAATACACTGTAAACCTCTTTAATTGGGTGATGCTACAAAGAAGAGATATTGCACATCAGTGAGAGAAAGCCAACAATCTGCATGTGTTTCTGTATTTGTAATATTCTACACACAAACATCCAAAGGAGGGACAAAGAATGTGTTTTTTTCATGCACACATCCAAACCCATTAGCTGGACTGAAGGGTTCTGGGATACTTGCCACCTACTAGGGTATAGTAATGTGTGTGTGTGGCTTTGTCAGACAGTTTGTGTCTGTTTATGTGTTGGTGTATATGTGTGCGTAAGAATGTGTGTGTGTTTCTAGGATAATATCTAATTTCCTGCTCTGTGCACAAGGAAGGGTTTCTCTGTAAGGAGTCAGCAGGTGTTTAAAGTCAAAACTGATTCCTAGAAGTGAAATAACAGTAATGGATACAACTGACAAACCAAAAGTTAAGGATGATTGATTGATAGAGGAGTAGATGGGAAGACTGTTGAATGGAAGGATGAACATGTGCAAAAAAACTGACTAGGAAATAGTGTGTGCAGTGCTTGTGTGAGACTTTTAGAGAAATGGCTTAACTCCCTTCTGACTCAATCTAGTTTCACTGGCAAATCCCAACTGCAGGCTGACAGCAATTTCTCTAAAACATTTTTTGAGTGTGAAAAGTGCAAAAACTTTTTGGATGTCTTGAGATGATCTCATTAGTGTTTATTTCCTCACTTTGTTTGACCTTGAGTTTTTATTTTATCCTGGAATGTTTAAAGTCAAAGTTTAAAGACAAGGTTCACAGCTGAACATTTGTGTAATACAATGAATCATCAAAAAAAAAAAAAAACTTTTGATAACGTGATCTGCCCACAGTATGTTATGTAAGTGTCAGAATGATGAAGCTGCATGAGAATATGGAGATTATGGAGCAAAGGATAAAGTGACCTCAGAGTAAAGGAACTGGGCTGGGAGTTGTGGTGAGTGGTTTTGATAGCAGGAAAGGGATGAGAATTTAGCATATAAAAGCCAAAGAACTGAGGAACTCTTGGCAAAAGGAAGCTCTCTGGGAAAGACCAGTCATCTCAGATAGGAGGACTTAGTTTTAAAGTGGAAATATATCCCATGCTGACCCAGAGACTGTGGAAAGATAGCTACATACGCACATATATACAGAAAGACAGAGCATCTTCACATTGCTACTTATTCCAGTTATGTGTCAGCACTAACTGTATGCGAAAAATCAACATTGCTACAGGTATGCGCCAATATCATGATGTATGTGCAATATATACCATATAAACACTTTATTAGGTATACTGCTCCAATGTAATCAGACCTACAGAAAACATGCAATAAATTCTGTCTATACTGAGCAGCCTTTCCACATAGTGTCATGCAAATGGTCATTCAGTTTGAGCAGTCGACTTGCAATCTTTAAAACATCCAGCAATTTAACAGTATATGTGGTATAAAAAAGTATAATAGGCCCATGTTAAGTACTAAGTTTAATATATGTGCAAGAATGCCTTTGGATCCAAAGGTTTGAGCTTTAGACTACTCTTAATCCTTAGTTTTCATCATGATGTCAAGAGAGTGGGTATCATTAACGCGATCATCTTAGCCACACAGCTCTAGCTGTGATCAGTGCAGTATCTCCCACGCAGTGTTCAAACCTGTTTGCGAGGGCCATCCAATCAGAAGAGACTTGGCTTCAAGGCGAGGCTGGCCTTGAAGGGAGACAGAGGATGAACTGAGGGTGCAGATAGATAAGGATTATTTTGAACTGTGGATCCTCCACAGCTTTTCTAGTGGAATACAAAAATAAAAAATATGAAACTGGTACTGAGCGTAATAGGTCTTCCATAACAATTCAGTTGTTCTGCAATGCATTCATTTAACTAAATTGGTTAACTAACGATTGTATTACAATAACAAATGGTAGATGGTTATTGATTTTTCTTTGATTAGATGATTCATTGTATTAAGAACAATAACTAAGTCATTACTGGATTTGTCCACTGGTTCATGAGTCTGTCAGTCCATACCTTTTTTTTTTTTTTTTTTTTTTTTACCATACAGCAAACTCTGCAAGTTTCTTAGCACAACAAGTTGCAGCTAATGTGTTTTAGATGTGGAAATCACAGGGGAAAATCATTTTTTGAAGCAAGGAGGGATTTAAAAAAAAAAAGAGCACAGTGACAACAGAGCCGGGATTTCACAGCACACTGAAAGCAGCAGATCTCTGTATTTATGTAGGGGAGCAAGGAGCCACACTCAGTACAATTTTTTTTTTCCTGTTTATTTACATGAAGAACAAAGAGAGGGTTACAGATTTATGGAGATCACAGTGCAGAAGTGCCGCAGTTGAAAATAATCCATCCAATCCTCCTGGAGAATGAGAGCAGGCGAGACTCTGATGCCCTGTGGACTGCATTACCATTTTCCTCCCTGATAGAGGACTTTTAAATCTGAAATAAAACATTTGCAATTGCTTTTGTAGGTGCTTTTGTTCCAGCAACAATCTATCCACGTGTATGCAATAAGCTGATTAATAAATATCTTATTTGCATGTCTATTAAACAGAGTGATTAACAGGATAAATCAAATTAAACAACAGATTAATCTAATGAACTTTTTTGTGCAAAGCTTGTGTAAAAGTTGTAAAGCAATTAAAGTGGTTCACTCAGGTCCCTTAAACAACTTTAATTCTGTGTTTGGTGTTGTGGGTTCAGGCAAGCAAACAAGTGTGCGACTGATTAAGTGCCATATTGTATACTGGGTACAGTATGCCGAGGTATACTGACGCAGATCTGGCAGCTCATGCAGCTCATGCAGCCCTCTGACCTATTTAATGTTATTTCAAGTATTACAGGGATGAGTGTCACCTTTCAAATGTATCTGCTCTGATCTATGTGTGTAGTCTGCATTTAACTGATTATTGCAAACAAATGAGCAAATTCATTACCACCAAACAGGAAATAACTATGCCAATGAAAGACCTTCATACTATAGCTCAACACTATGGAACTGAGTGTTTTGTTAACAAGGTGTGTCTTCTGGAACCAACCAGTGTAGAACAACTTGAAACCCAACATCAATTATTAACCTTAATAGTGAATTTGATTATTTAATCTCTGACAGTAATGTGTTCAGACACCTGCTGAGTTCAATATTGACTCTCTTTTTATCGTGTTTCTATTCTGAGACTCTTGAAGAAAATATTTCAACTGCTATTAAAACCAACATGGTCTTTCATTCATAATTTGAATACATCAGCGTACGAATAAAAAAGACTTTTATAACCTTTCATGAACATAAAATTAAATAAAACTGAAACTAGAATTAGAAATATGAACTGTAAATTTGCAGATTCTGGTGAAATTGCGGTGTTACTGCCATAAGCTGCGACTTGCTTTCAGGAGTCAGCTAAAAGCACAGACGGAAGTTTTACATAATAATAGTCCTGTAAGAGACCTGATGGTGGTGCTGCGATGAAAGTGGGTTGGATTGGATTGGAAAGTGCATGTATGACAGCATTAAAGAGTTAACTGTTAAGAATGGGACTGTCTTCTTTAGCCTTTATTGAATTCGAGTAGCAGAAATTTGCATCAAGCAATACTTGTTATTGTACTTTGGCAAACCTTAAATTTGGCATGGGTGTAAAGACTAGCCAGACTACTGATAAAACTTTAAGTTCAAGAGTTATAGGCATTTCACTTGATTTGGCATGATATCTCAAATCAAAGAGATGTGCAAGATGTGCAGAGAGGACTGGATTCAATATAAAGACCGGCACTGCTGTTTCATAGTTGGTTACAAACTAACATGAGCTCATAAAGTTTGACATTTTGAGCAATCATGGTTTTAGCGTGTTGGAATAGTGGCAACTGAAACTCACTGGACACTTCATTGGATACAGCCCTTCTCTCTTTGGAAGTACCTTAATTTTTCATATCTAAAAAATTCCTCTCAGGTTTTGGTCTAAATTGGTATGATGGTATCACACAGGTGCTGCAAATTTGTGGGCATCAAATCTATGATGTGAATTTCCTGTTCCACCACATCCCAAAGGAGCTCTGCTCAAACTGGATCATTTTTGTGCCAAGAAAATATTCTCCACTCCATTACACCATAACTACCACTAAGTGTTGGTAGAAGGCAGGATGGATCCTTGTTTTTCTTGTTGTTTACACCAGATTTTGAAACTCATCAGACCAGCGAGTCTGTGTTAATCTTAGCCTCTGCTTCCTGTTCTTAGGTGACAGCAGGTGTACCAGGTGTGGTCGTCTGCTGATATAGCCTGTCATCTTCAAGGTGCAACATGTTTGCATCAAGAGATGATATTCGGCATACCATGGTTGCAATGCATAGTTATTGGAGTTACAGTTTCTTTCCTTTTGTGGCTCTAAGGACATGGTCATTCTCATCTGACATATGGCATTTTTATTTTAAGAACTTCCACTTATTGAATTGAATAGTTTCTCTTTTTTGGGTCATTCTCTGTAAACCCTAGTGATGATTTAGAGGGGAAATTTCAGTAGATTAGCAGTTTCTGAGACACGCAGACCAGGCTGTCTGGCACCAAAAACTATCCCACTGTCAAAGTCACTTAAATCACATTTTTTCCTTATTCTGATGCTTGTTTTGAACTTTAGCAGGTTGACTTGACCATGTCTACAGGCCCAAATGCATTGAGTTGCTGCCACATGACTGGCTGATTAGATATCTGTGTTTAATGAGCAGTTGAACAGGGGTACATAATAAAGTGGCAAGTCAATGTAAATAACAGGGGGCTGGGGACTGTTTATCAGCCAGTGTTTGTTACTTAATTTAATGTTAGGGGCAAAGTTCCAAAAAATCAGCAGTTTTGTTTGTAGCACTGCTACGGTTGGAAATAAGTTTTCCACACTGGCAAGGATTTGTTAGCTGATTACAGAATAACAGAACAAAGGAACCAAATTCAAACATGTCAAGTGTATCAAAACAGTTAAACCAGCTCTGACCTAAAAGGCAGCAAATGATTCTTAAATGTACTATTTAGAATGAAAAATGTCGATTAGAAGAAGAGTAATACGAAATGTGTCGCCAATGATGTAATACATGCAATGCTGCATTACTTGCATAAAGCGCTAAATTGTTTTTACCTCTGCAGGTGGTCCAGCAGATTTAAAACTTAAAGCCAGTTAGGCGGTACATTTTGGAATAAATCTATTTCATGCTTCTCAATTTACTTTCTTTCTAGAAAGATGCTAAAATTGGTGAAAGGTTTTCCTCACAACAACAACACTATGAGACTGCACAATTCTATTGTATCAGATGAGGTCCTAGTGGTAATCAGCCACCATGTACTAATTGATCTGTCTAGGTCATTAATCAACTGCTGAAATTATGAATCACATAAATTCAACAAAGGTGTAAACTAAATTAAATGTTGTGGTGCTGAGTAGGGGAAAGGCTCTTTTGAAATGAACTGCAATTCAGAACTGCAAAGTGACTACACAGTTAAAAAATGTGATTAGTTATATTTATAGAAACAGGTAAGTGGAGGTTATCCATTATACACAGCAAACTATGTTAACTGAAGACAAAAAGTAACTACATTTGGATTTATGAACCCTTCTCTTTCTCCTGTTTCTTCTTCTGCTCTTCTGTTTTATTTCACTTCCTTATGCCCATCCTATTCCTTTCTTTTTCACCAACATCATTTCTCCGCTATCCTCATGTTGCTTTTTCTCACAATATCATCAATTCCAAAACCAATCATCTGATGCTGTGTCTCTCTTGCTATCTGTCTCCCATGTATAAAATCCAACTGATTCCCATCGACACTTTGTCCTCTGATCACAACATTTTTATTTCCTCCTTTATTTCCTTCTGTTTATGTTTAACTGTCCCTCCTCTCTATCTCGTATTATTTAATTCCACTGCCTTTGCCATTTTTTCATCCATTTATTTTAATCCCTTAAATCTTCTCCTCCTGTCACACCTATTCACCTCGTTCCTTTTTAAATGCACTCCTCCACTTTTCAAAATCACATTTTTCCCGTTTTTTTTCTGTTACTTCAACTTTTCCCCTACAACTATTTTTTTTACCTTCCACTCCATTTGCCAATTCAACTCCCATTACACCTGTCCTCCTTTTACCAACTTTTCACAGAATCCTCTACATTTCCAAATGGCGATGCGAACTGTGGAGGCTCCACAATCCCAGCTGCTCTATACCCTGCTGATGATGAATGGCTGGTGGGACATCAGCATTCTGCTCTGCCAGGAATGGAATATTAGTGACTTCCTTTTCCTCATCAAGAACAACACCCGCTTTCACCTGGGCACTCTTGTCAACCTGACAACTATTGCCTTAACCTCTTCAGTATCTTCATCTGCACTATCAACCTCGGCGGTGGCATCAGGTATTGCAACCTTACCCTATTTTTCCTCTGCTGCCTCTTCTTCTTCATCATCCACTTCTTCTAAATCAGACCAGCAGCAAACTCTCCTGCGACAGCTGGGGGCCCTTAGAGAACACTCATCTACAACAGGATTGGTGACATTTGGGTGCGACATTCGCGAGGTGCGACGTTTGTGGACGCTGGTCACGCGGATGACGCTTCCAGAGTTTCACTGGGTCTTGGGGGACAGCCAGAATGTGGCTGAGCTGAGAACAGAAGGGTTACCCCTGGGGTTACTGGCCCATGGGGTCATGGGATCCCCTTCTCTGGATCACTATGTCCATGACTCATTAGAACTCGGGGCGCGTGCCGTGGGCAGTGCTGCCCAGGATAATCCTGCCTTGGCACTCATACCAGGGACTACCAATTGTATGGATAAACAACAGAGCAATGGGAGCTCGGGGGAATACTTGGCAAGGTAGGGAATATACAGATACAAAGTTTCATGCAATGTCCTCAAACTCTAATAAGGCATTCTATAAGCACGACTCACTTCCATAGGGTGCAGTTATTATTCTGCTACTGTATCGGGGGGAAGAACAGTCAGTTTTGTTTTGTTTTTTTATATTTGCTTAGGCCGATCACAAACATTTTTGGTTGTGCAACATTTATAAAATGATGGTGGGGGTGAGTCTTCTAAAAAGTGGGTGAGAGCACGTTTCGTTGGAACATTTGCACATGGGGAAGCAAGCATTCATCATAATGACACAGCTCTGTGGAGAAATGTCTGGCTGTGTAAGATCAGGTCTTTGTAGGTCTTATAGTCATTTGAAAGAACCTAGCACGCCAGCCGTACTGCATCCAAATCTGGATCAGAACTTGCCACTTTCAGTGTGTAGGCTGTGAGGACACATGTTGTGTTCTGTAATAAAGGAAATTTTGAAAATGGTTAGAGGATAGTGGGAAACAGATTGCCACCATAGCATAGTGGATCAGTGTAAGGCTTACTATATACATGCAGTTTGCAAACCAGACAAACCTAAAAAACATTGTGATAATTATGCCCCACAAAATGATTATTTCAGCAGCTTAACTTGATGGATTTCTGTATAGATGTTTTTTATATGTTTCTTCCCTTGCAATAACAGAAAAAAATGATGTGTGTCAGTTCAATGTTCATGTAAAATCACCCAGGTACCACTTTACTATCTTACCAACATACAAAGGTATTCTGCCCATAGCACTAGTAAACCAAAAACATTGTCTCTTGCCTTTTTCAAACATGCAAAAAATGAATTCATTGGCAAAAATTAAAAGTTACCCAGTACCAGCCAAACATATTAAATGTGACACAGAAGACAAAATATGCACATACACTGATCTGCTTCCATTTGGGTTACCACTGCAGCACCACATTCAGTGAATATAACACACTTGAGAGGTTGATAGAACTTTTGTGATAATCCAGTTAAGTAAACTTAGTCATTCAGGATTGCTGAGTTCTTATGGAGTCCATGATTGACAGCTAGTGCTCCACTAATTTGTCAGAACAGCAACTATGCTTGCAAAATGCATGGTATCATCTGGAACAGTAATGATTATGCTCTCTCAGTATGACTGAGTGACTGATATAGCTTGCAGCCGCTGGCTCGGGGCAGTTTGCCAAATTACTGGAGCAGTGGCGATGCCAAAGATCAATTTACTGTATTCATATAGACTCTTGTGAGTATGATGGTTGTTATATTTTCCTTTATAGATATAGATAGGGCCCAAGCAAGGTAATCTCTTAAAAACTCTCACTGTGCTAAAGAATCACAAGTGTCATCTTTGCGTGGGATTGGATATTGGTCTATATGTATTATGGGATTCAGTGACAAATAAGTTCTTTGCCTGTTGTCTTTTTTCCAAAAGATACTGTTAGCATTGCCCAGTCACATAAGTTCTTTACAGCTAATATTCCTTGGTGTACCGAATACTGAAACACTGCTTAGATTTTAAGCCGTATACAACATGACTTGCCTGTGAAACCTCGGTCTTGCGCTCTCTTCAAGCTCAGTCAATCCCCTCCCTCAACACTGAATCTCTATATAGTATTTCTGACACAACTTCAATTCTGTTTGGTGCGTGGCCTTTATCTCATGCCAAAGAGACATATATGTGCCCATATTTCACCTTTAACTTCAGCTTTTGCAGTATTGTGATTCTCGCTCCTGTGTAAGTTATCAATCCCACATTTGTATATTTCAGGTTGAGTTTAGGAACATTTTCCTGGATGTGAGCACTGACCCACTGGCTAGTTTCATCTTTCATGGCACTCTGTAAACATTAGGTGTCAGCCATATAACTTCTGTCACTGACAAATCATCCTCATTTGAGTCTCTCATGTTACCTCTGTACCTTCTTGTCCTTGGTTCTTGTTTTCTTTGTCTGTCTTTAATTTACATATTTTCTCTATGTACCCTCTTTTATTGCCCATCCTGCAACTTTTATCCTTAAACCAGAAATCTGCAGGATGGTGCAACATTTTAACACTTCTTAATCAAGTCTGAGTTTTGTGTACTACTTTATGTGTGTGCTGTGTTTTCCATAAATATGGAAATTTCCAAATTGCAAGTCAATGTTAGTCTATATTCTGTCAAAAGCCATTTCAGATTGGCCTCATTGCTCAGTCCACACACAAGCCTGTTCCTTAGTGCGTACTCCCCGACATGGCAATGCTCTCCTAATCTATGAAGCTCTGCCATATACTCCAATATGAATTCAATATTTGACTCATTCCTTTTGTAAAACCTGAACCATTCAGCTATCGCCAGAGGTGTTCGATTTAAAAGCCTCTTTAGTACGTCTGAGATCTCATCAAAAGTTTTGTAAGCCAGTTTGCTAGCAGGGCAAGTTGGAAGTTTTAGTGCCCGACTTTTTAAACAAAAGATGATCATCTATCCATATGGCCCATACTCCCAGACATTTTTAGTTAGTTTTGTTTCCTTTTCACAGTGTAATATCACTACTAGTCCTAGTCTAGTCTTTGTTCAACACTTTCAACACTCACATCCCCTCCTCCAGCTAGCTTTCCCATCATGATGCTATTTTGCTCATCTGTTGCAAGGTAGGGGTGTGTTTTTCTTATCTTTGTCTCATATATTAACAGCAGTCATCAATGGATTAAACTACAAGATACAGTTTACATGCCTTAAATCTTAATCATGCAGGTACAACTCTGCTGACTCACTCATTCTGTTAAATAGGTATGGTAGGTATGGTACTATTTGCACTTTTTTCAAATATGTAAACAATGTGTCCTTCCTCTTACTAGATAGCAATAGAGTTACGTATAAAGGAGTGGTTATACATATTTTAGACCATATTGTGCAAAATAGGTTATATTATATATTCAGCAGAATATTTTGCATTCTTTGTATTACAGTAAATATGTTAGTGTTTCAGGGCTCTTCTTTCTGTTATTAATTAATGCACCAATTTGGTGGAGCTTAGGCTTCATTAAATTAAATATACATTTTAAACAGTAAGACTTACACAGTACCAAATCTGGGTTCTCTCCACCCAACAATTAATCAATAATATCCAAATGTACAGTGTATACATTACTCTACTTCTTTCATATCTTTCAAATGTTTACTCGAGCAGTTACAAATAATTCATACACACCTACACCGTCTTGCATTTGCACAGCATGTAGTTTATGGGGATGCACACTGTAGTACAGTCAATAACTGCAGCACTGTGGTAAAATGCTAATGTGTAATGAATTGCATTTAACAGCACTGTAATCTGCAGCTGCTCCACTCTAGAGATGTAAGTGACAGTGGATGTGTGATCACCCACCGCTGCATTACAAGTACTGTTTGACCTTTCCTGCTAAGATTCTCCTCAAAACACTCGAATCAGCAGAATGAATATCCAGTGAAGGTAATTATTAAACATGGTGAGCTCAGAGGTCCTGAAGGTCCTTCCATTGCTTTACTTTATTTAAAAAAGGGTGTTGATTCATTTGTCAGTGTTTTACATATTGCAGAAACACTTGCCAAATAGGACCTTTTGCCCAGTGAGAGTCCTCGTGCAGTCTTTGACCCCATGAAAACAGGGAGAAACTACTTGATGAGGTTTAGTTTCCTTTGTATGTGATAGTGGTTCTAATTCAAGCTGTTTCACACATGAGTGATTTGGAAAAGTCAGTCGCACACCTGCCTCGGGAAAATCTGAAAGTATTGGAAAGACTTATATGGAGAGGCTAGAGAAAAAAGAGAAAAAGAGCAAAGATGAATGTTTGTAAGCAACCTGCAAAGATGAAAAAAAAAGTTTTTCTCCCCAAATCGTTCGTTTCAGTATTTCTAAAGCTCTGAGACTGTTTGGGCTGTCTGATCACATTCATGCTAAAGGGATTAAAAGATACGGAGAGTGGACTTATATTGAGTCAGGGTCATCATCATCTGTTACCATTACATTTTTTTTCCACACTATGAAACATATTACTGTGTGGAGTCTAACAATTGCATTAGTTTCACGTTTCTTTTCTTTTTGAAATCATTTGTAATCTTATTGTGGAGGCAGAGTGCTTTAGTGGTCAGATAAACTGACCCATCTAATCTTTTTTTTTCTTTTTTTAAAAACAACACTGGCTGTGGTAGCTGGAAATAATAGATGAGAAACCTAGAAGGCACAAAGAGGTTAGAGCAGCCAATCAGCAATCTTAAGGGTGTTGGTCCCCTGAATCCCTGTGCAGATGTGTGTAAATGTCATTACATCTTTGTATATGGTAAACAGACTAGTACTTGCATAGCATTTTATAATCTAATTGACCAATCAGAGTTAACTCTGTATGCAGCCCACTGAATTGAGTTAAACATAATTTTTTCTTGAAAGTTAAAAGAATATATCTGAAACATGCACTATGTTATATTATGTACATTTTTGTTATGTTTTTTTTTTCTCGCCTATAGCCCATTTAAACAACAGAGGCTAACCCAAGGTAGTGCCTGCTGGAGTAGCTGAGGCTTGAACCATTGACCTTCCTGTTAGTAGATGACCCACTCTTCCTACTGCCCCTTGTATGACCACTTACAGAAATCTGCATATGAAAAAAACATACTAAACTAGTATTGAGAACACAGATCTATATTAGACTATATGTAGTAGCTGTATTTTCACAAGCTGAAGAACATCAGATACTGAACTAATCAAAATATATTTGTTTTCGATAAGAGTTTTCAGGGTAGAATTTATATACACACAGAGGCAAACTCACTCCAAACCTTAAAAACAAAACCTGTCCAGTTTTGGGTTTTTTGTGTGTCTATCAAAATACATATAGCAAAGCCATGCTCAAAACAAACTATAAGAAAGAAAGTGTGTACTTTATTGGTCCCCGTGGGGAAAATCCCTCTCTGCATTTAACCCATTCACTCAGTGAAGCAGTGGGCAGCCATTGGGGGCCCGGGGAGCAGTGTGTAGGGACGGTACCTTGCTCAGGGGTACCTCAGGGTAGCTGTTCAGGGGAATCGAACCCCCGACCTTCTGATCATGGGGCCACCACTCTACCTACTGAGCTATCCCTAATAAACATGAATAGGATTCCTCTCACCAGGGGAAAGCAAATGTTCTCTTTAGATAAGGGGCTTGGTTTCCTGTTGTCGTTAGACTGATCATTCAGTGAAGTCCAACTAGGGCTGTGCGATATGACCAAAATATCCCGATATAAGAATTCTATCGTCCCGATAACGTTATAAATCACAAAAATGTAACATTTTCTGTAAATTCTGTGAATCTCGGGCAGCTTGACTTGCGGGAAGTGTTTCCAGCTGTGCGTCATGTAGCTGGAGTCGAGTGTTTTAACCGATGCATGAAAATATATATTTTTAGACATAAGTTGTAATGGCCGCCGTTTTCTTTGTGAGTATTTATTACACAGTGTGCTGTGGGGAAAAGCCTGTTCTAACGTTTGAGTCTAAGGTTTATTTTTTAGCACCTGGCAGCTCTTTTTTACTTCTCATCCATAAATAATCTGCTCTTTCACGTGATTAAGTTTATTTTGAAATGTTTCAACAGGATCTTGAGCTTTATTGTGAAAGATTTATGTGGAACATAAACAAGTGGACACGCCATGGTGTTACCGTCGTTGTTGCTAACCAAAACGCATAAAAACAGGCGCTTTGCCCATCCGTAGTGTGGTTATATTAAATATAAGAGAAAGAGAGAACTTTAAGAAATTAATATAGCCACTACAGTGACCATCAGAACAATGAAAAAAATCATTTTGTGACACCACGAAACAAACGATAGCGTAAAATGGAGCAGATCATATGTTTTACAAGTTTATGAGTGTACTTTAGCCTGCTTGTGGTCTTCATATTTTCCAGCACTCTTAGATCTCTGCAGTGTTTGTACCTCTGATCATGCTAGGAGGGTGCAGGGGACATCTTTAAGCTTTAAGGCTGGGCTATAGGCTGGCCACCTCAGCAGATGTCAGAGAGAGTCTTGTATTTTTTGTGTTCTTTGCAGCTTACTTAGTTGCCGCTTCTTTTTTATACCCTAAGAAAATATCAGATGGGCTCAAGTAAACCTTCAATAACGTGTTCAGCATATATGATGCAAGTTTTAAAAGAGAGAAAAAAGCAATAATAATAAAAATAACGAGTGTCATTCCGGTAATAAATTGGTGGTCAAAGCAAAATGAATCTGCATACACAGAATGACAAAAGGACTCATTAACAAGCTCTTTGTGCTTCTAATGAGACACCTGAGTCCACCTGTCTTTCCAGAGTTTTGACACTTCTGGAGGCGTTAGTGGCCGCAACTGTAATCAGGCTGTTTCCCACATGAAGTCTGCTCCTTCTGCTTAGTTTTGATTTGGTTAGATGCTAAGAAAATTACTCCACATGAATAGTTATATCCAAAGCTTAAATGTTTATTGATTGCATAAAGATGTTCTTTCTCACCATCACACTCGAGTTTAGTTGTTTTTCCTGAATGTCTTATATTTAGGAGAAATCCATCAGTTTTTCCTGCAGTCTTGATCAGCCGTTGCTAGTTACAATTGACCAGTCTTGTGACATTGGTCTCACTGTTACTGAAATAAGGGTCTCAGGTTACTGCTGAGTTTGTACAGATGCTGTGTAAATGCTAGCAGAAGGTTAGCACAGAGCAGCTGTGGCACAGGTGGTTGTGTGGGTCGTCTATCAGTCAGAAGGTCAGTGCGTCGATCCCTGACTCCTCCGGTCTGCATGCCAAAGTATCCTTGGCGTCCTTATGCTGAGTTGCCCTCGATGCATCCACTGGAGTATGAGTAAATGTTGGAAAAATGCGTCTTCATATTTCCTCTCTTACTGTTAGAACTTTCTTGACCTGGGTTTCAACTATATCTATATCTATTTTTCGTTGCTAAATAGGTTAAAGGTTAACATTAAGATTACTGTGAGCTGAAACTGCAGAAGCATATTATTTATACCAGCTATTCATCACTTTTAGCAATCCATGCTGACATTTCTGTTAGCATCCTCACGTCACTTTATGGCGAGCTGTGAGTGCTGACAATTCCTTATGTGTACGGGACATAATTGAAATTGATACAGTGCTTGGCGCATCATCTAATACATCTCAATCTCATTTTTTGTCTTCTGAAAGATAGAGGTACTTTGCAAATCTCCATATACACCCACAGGACCATCGATACCCAACTGGGAACAGTGCTGGGGAGTAACAGAATACATGTTCCAGTGTTACGTATTTAAAATACAAAAAATGAGTAACTGTATTCCGTTACAGTTACCGTTTTAAAAGGTGGTATTCAGAATACAGTTACTTTGTTGAAATAAAGGGATTACACGGCGGTCAATTCCTGTTTCATATGTTAGGCTATGCCCTCTCTATTTTTGGTAAATCCACGCTGGTGGAAACCCAAACAAAACACGCATTAAGAGGCTCAAATACCTGTGTCTCAATCTTGCGGCCCATGTCACCTCTACTTGCGGCCCGCATAATGACCTGAAGAAATATATTTTTTAAAATTAGTGTTCAAAAATGTATTTAATATGAAGGCAATAGGCAGAGTGTTACAGGCATAGCCCTAAAGAATGTAGCCTCATGGGCAGCGTAGCCCAGTTGTAAGTGAGCTATTAAGACTCGACTGTACACTGTTTTCCTCCGAAACAATAAGTTCCGTTGGAGCAGCCTTTCAACACCTCTCTCTGTCTCTCGCTAGCAAAGTTGACCCAGACAACAAAGTAAAGCTAGTTTTCGGCTACGAGCCCGACACGGAACTGACGTATTAGCCAGAGGTTCCTTTACTACGGTACCGTGGACCTGTTTTGCACGGAATAGTTTTAGGAGATCGCTGCAAAAAGTGCAGCCTTACCTAATGTCCACCCTACTGTTACTCATTTTATATTAAGATTTAAAAATCTGGTTGGTATTGGTATGGTGGGTATCCTTCAGTAATAGTAATAAATCACACAGCAATAGTACATTCATGTAGTTCAGATTCAGTGAGAATTTTGTTGTCTGAATAACAGGTGCTTAGTGGATGAGTTGACCTTAAGGGAGCAGTTGTCACCTCAGCAGTGTTGAAGCCAAAGACCATGTGACAGATGAGCAACGGAAAGATTGTAGCTGTTCTCAGTTGAACACTGAACTCTTCAGGGCATCTGTTTCATGATTATTATGGACCTGGTTGCAGCAGTGTTGCTGGGAATGCCATCAACCTCTCTCAATGGGAGAAAGCAGGTGACATATAGAGGTGTTTGCCACCAGACATCTGTAGTGTCATGGGACTTGCGGCTGGGACACTATCGAAATAACCAGCTTTATGCTAACCCAGGGCATGTGTGGTGCATAGATATTTTTAGCATGATGGGAAAAATCTAAAATTCATAGCAAATAAGGGCCTCCAAAAGCAGTTTTACCTTATTCTAGCTGAATGGCAGTAATATGCTTACTGTATAGAAAAGTAATGACAAAAACATCAGAATAACATATGAAATACAGATTTATGCAAACTGGGAATGACTATGTTTTGTATAAAAAGGATTTTTGTGATGCTACACTTTAAAAAGGCACATAAATCATTTAAAAAGGAAGTCAGAAATACAAGGTCTAGCTAATCTGTGAAACAATGAAACAGCTTAGTTAGCATCATAGCCACACTTTCACAGGTCACAAGGTCAAGACCAAATCACGAATAACTTTTTAAAATATTTACCCAGATGTTTCCTTCTAGGTTCTGTAATAAAACTAGCAGAGCGGACGTGAGACTTACACAGGGGCTGTAAATACTGCATAAAATGGAAGGAATTTGAGGAATATAAATTGAAAGTAACAGGAGGTAGCTGTGTACATGGTACTCATTAATCAGTATCATCCTGCTATCTTGTTGTCTGATAGCTAAAAACTTCCACAATCAGTTTATGCTGATTATGGAAGTTGTAGTTTCATTTTTCAAAACCCAAAACAGCTGTTTAGGTCCTGCCATGATGGCTTAATTAGCTACAAAGAGAACAGCAGACCCCAGATGTCACACTTTTTGAAATAGGACATGTTCCCTATGTCACTTCCTAATAAGATACTAATCGCTTAGTAAGAATTCTTAATCCTAATTTTATGGATTGGACAAATCTATCAAAAAAATCCACATAACTGTACTGTAGGATTAAAAACTGGTATATAGTTTGAAGTCTGCTTTTGACATGTTGAAAATAGAAACAAAAATTCTAAGAGACTGCGTTTTTGTACCATGACTACCAATATAAATAAATGGCTCGCGTTCGTTTACTCTAGTTAGCCTCCATCTGGGTCCTCCAACTCCACAATATATCATCTGCATACTCCGCAGTTCATGACACACTAGAATACTAACTCGTGCCAGTGTGCAGGACTGGAGCCTATAATATTAACTAACAATTATCCCACAACTCATTTCTCACCATGTTATGGAGTCATACAAATGTAAGTAGGTAGTGTAAAAAAAATATGTTCTATGTGGAGCATTCGAGTAAAAGGGTAATGTGTAATACATCCCAACACGAATTCTAAATTGGCCATAGGTGTGTTTAGATTATCAGGTTACCCTCCACCCCATCGTCTTGCCCCATGTCAGCTGGGTTTTAGGCTCAAGCCCCACCTTGACCCTGATCTGGATATGCAGTTCAGAAGCTGGATGGACTGGAAAATTAGAATTTTATGTATCACTGATTTGAGTATATCACATTTATCTGCAGGCGCTGTTTCAAAGAGGATTGAGTGTTTGCTTGTTTAAATGTATTGAAAAAGTCAACGTTTTTCATGGGCTTTACTTATTTTTTTCACACAACTGTAGACAGGCAGCTGTTCACTGAAATTGCTCCAGGGATAGAGAACTAATCAGCCAGTCATGCTGTAATGCGTGGCTGGTGGGTAAAATACCTGATCGTATGGAAGTTGGATTTAGTCCATTTTCAAGTGAGAATGGTTCCCAGGAAATCTTGCAGTTTATTTCTACCAGGTAAAATTTAATTGTCTCAAATTCAAATTTAGTTGTATCAAATTCAAAAATATTGAATATAATATGCAGACTAAATAGACTGACATACTTTTGAGATGCATAAAGATTAATATTACATTATGAGAGTTTATATAATTAATTCATCTACATCATAAATATGATTTATAGTTACTGCTGAATATTCTGTTTGACTGCAGTTCATATATTCAGTTTTGCTTTAATTTCCATCTCTCTTCATCGGGCTTTGAACCAAGAAAGATCAGTAAAGGATCAGGCTGTGCATAAACCCTTCATTCTGACATTTACATCCGAGATCTTTTTTCTTTTCTTTTTTCTATTTATCACTGTGTTCCATTCGCGCGAGCACTCTAAAAGCTGGACTTTTTGTGACTCATTCATTTGGTCCTGTGGGAAAATTCTTTCAAGGCAGACCACTTTGTATTATGAGAAATGAATTGCCTAAAAGAGAGTATACTGCATAGCATCACAAAGCGATGGAGTGTTTGTGCGGGAAGTCAGTGTTCTGTACTGTACTGCAAACTGTACTGCAATCAGCTGGCAAAAAAAAGTAGTTTTCTAGAAAAATGCTCAAATCTGTTACATGTAAGGAATTGTAAAAATCAAATGTTTTCTATTGCACATAATATGTTACATTTTGTATCTGCTAGAGCCTGATGAAACACTTTTATAATATAATAATAATGTGCATGTGTTAGTCCCCATAGGGAAATTACTCCTCTGCATTTAACACATTCACCCAGTGAAGCAGTGGGCAGCCACCAATGCAGCGCCCGGGGAGCTGTGTGTAGGGACGATACCTTGTTTGCTTATTGTTTCATTGAAACCTTTACTGCAGGGGTGTCCAATTTCAGGCCTCAAGGGCTGGTGTCCTGCAGGTTTTAGATATCACCCTGGGTCAACACACCTGAACCAAATGATTAGTTCATCACCAGCCATTTAAATTAGCTATGTTGAATCAAGGACACATCTAAAACCTGCAGCACACTGACCCTCAAGGCCTGGAGTTGGACACCCCTGCTTTACTCCAACTGCCCATCATTTAGAAACCAAAGCCATTTAATATCTGATGGTTCTACAGATAATACTTTCATTAAAAAAAATGCATGTCCTGGGAAAAAAGTTGGGATTGTCCCCAATTTATGGATAGTTTAGAAAACAAGGATGAGTAACGCTCACATGAGGTGCATATTATAAGCAAGAAAGAAGTAACACTTGCCCTTTAGCTTATCAGTAATATGTAGTGTAATAGTCTGTCAATTTTAATGTTAATTGCAAGAGAATAAATGATGAGGACCAACCATGTGTTTCACAAATGTAATTCTGTCTTGCATAATAAATCTCGCCGTGGTTTGCAGGAGTGCAAATTTCCATAAATATAAAACAAGATTACCTCACTCTCTGGTATAGAAGAAAGCTTGACTGGGGCAAGTCAAACGTAAGCTGCATAGTAAAGTAGCTGCAGGCCATGCATACATGCTTGTTACACTTGCACATAAATCAATGTTATTTCACTTCAATTTTTTTTAAGTTATTATGATTTTCAATGTTGTTTCGCTTGATACGTATTGCAACATATAGACATAAACATGTTGAGAAACCACAGTTTAATAAGCCTTTTCTTATGTGTTGTTGCTGTTGCAAAACAATTGGAGAAATACTGATTGTAATACTTTTGTTCTTAAATCCAGTTGATAGGATTAGTTTCAAATAAAATACTGGCATTTGAGGGAACTGTGCAAAAATATTGTAAACATATTTGGGTTTTTTCCAAAATGTTTTAACAATCAGTCATCAAAGACAATGTTTAAATCTGATTCAGGGGACCAGGGATGTCAAGCATAAGGTCCAGGGGACAGAATCTCCCCAGCAAAGACTGAAGGAGTTGCAGATTTTGAACTTTTAACTGCTTTTTCACAAGTTTTACAGTTTTTCCTGTCAATAAAGAATGACCCTCATTCATACTACACTATTACTATTATTAGTAATAGATAAACAATTAAATAACAGAAAGTTGCTGTTTTTTCACTATTTTATACATTTATGATTTTACAGTCGATTCGCAGAAAGACAAGAAAAAAAGAAATTTTCTTTGAATGAACAAAAACGATATTTTATCATTACAGTACATGGCAATGAACTACAGAACTTTTTCTGTAATTGTACATGTTTATCATGTAGCTTCACTGGTTTGGCACACTTGAGATTACAGTAGTGAATATGTGGCTCAATGTGTAAAATGAGTTTGACATCCCTACCATAGATGGTTGACTGAGTAAACAATCTGATATAGTGGCTCTTTATATATTTATTAGGGCATTCAAATAATTTGGATGTCAGGTAGGGCTCACTGAAAAAGGAAAACTTGTTTTTTCACTTTTATCCTATGACGAATCACATCTAGTTGGGATTGAGGGTTTTCCAGGGGGTTTAAAGTCAGTGTGCAAAAGTTAAAATCACACATGACGGGATAGCAAAGCCTAAGAAGATAAAGGTGGGGAAAAAATGAAGATAAAGATCTAAACCTAAGATATAAATGTGCATTTTCACAGAGATACACTATACACCCTTCTGAGAGTTCAGTGAGCAAAAGTCCTTTATAACTAGATATTGTGCCGAGACAAATTTCCACAGGTTATCTTATTTATTTTTTCCCCACCATAGACAATCCGTCTTGATAGAAATCATTTTAAACTGATCCATGCCCGTCAAAGTAAAGGTTAGTACCCACATGTGCCAGCTGGATGAACCATAAAGATAGAAAATGGTATATGATAAATGTCCCCTCTGAGGCTTGTATTCCCTGAACCAATGTCAGTGAAACACTTTCTGTTTGCTTCAGGCGAGGATCGGTTTAACAAGGAGGAATACTCTTGGCAGAGATTTCTATGCTGCTACAAAGGCAGCAGCATTTCCTTTTTTCTATATTTTATTTTTAAGAGCAAAATGTTTTCTTGCTTAAAAAAACATTCATTGTTGCTGATTAGTGTTGTGAGAGTAATGAATAAGATGGATTTAAGTGCACTCCCATTCCTTTTCATTTAACTTGCTTGGCCAGTGATGTACACACAACAACAGCCTTGTGGTTATATCATGTTAAAAATCTTTTTTATTTTTTTATTTTTTTGGGTGATGCATGAGGCGAGAACACGAGGCAGCCTTGACACTGAGTTAGTCTTGGTCTGGAAAATATATGATTCACCCAGACGTCATTCTTTGGCTACAAATACCATCATTTTATCTTTTCATGAAGTGGAAGTGAATCACGTCACGTTGAATAAAAAGTTCAACCATAGTTTTTATTTCGAGCATAGGAGGTAATGTAGCAGCTCCGGATGTAGTGAACTACAGCACGTCAGCAAGTAGTTTTGAAGGTCAAATAATTGTTTGGTATGATAAGTTGAGTGGTGAGAAATATGGAGCTTAAGATAAGTATATTGGGGCTTGGTTTAAATATTTTAGCTACATTTATGCTTGGAGATGATTTCTCAAACTGAAGCTGTTTTCGTAGGAACAGGCAGGACAAACTGAAAACAAACTTAAAGTTATGTAGTGTAAACTGGCAGACAAACAGGCAATGGTGGTATTTTAATTACGTTAGTTTGTTTACAATAGTGTTGAAATGGTAGTTAGTTGTTGACATCTCTAAATGTTTTTTGGAATTTAAAGTGCTCTTTATTTAAATAATCAATGTGATTCTAGGTTTTCTTAGGGATCACATTATATGTATTTCCTTCCCCTTAGTGTAATCAGTCAAACTGTTTTTTTCCAGTTTCATTTTGATAAACTTAGTCTTGTGTATTTTGTATTTACTTTAAACTTCCTTGTCTAATTTTTCTGATGACTTGGAGCTATGTTCCCTGCTGTTTGGCATCTCCCTAAGTGCCTTGTTGTAATCCTGTTTCCTTTGTGTACTGTTCTTTAGTTCCCCATGTTTCTGTTTCCCTGCTTTCTCTCGTGGACTTTGGTTTGCCTTTTTTTAAAAACGTAATCGATGCCTGCATTTGACTCTGCATTTGAGTCATCCAGTCTGCCTTTACAAACATTTGTGAGAGAATGGGTTTTTAAAAAATAACTCACTGAATTCTAGCACAGTACTGTTATAGGTTGTCACCAGTGCAACAAGTAAGTTTGCAAATTGCAAAAGTGGAAGCAGTTAAGAACCACAGCAATTTAGCCACAAAGTGGCAGGCCAGATAAAAAGCAGGGTGGCAAAGTGTTGAGGCATGTAGTGAAATCTGCCAAAGCTCTGCTGATTCAATAACTGCAGATTCTAACCCTCCTCTAGTATTAACATCAGCACAAACATTATGTCCTAAGAGCTTCATGGCATGGTTTTCATGGCTGAGCAGCTCCACTTAGAGTAATGTGTAGGTGGCCCAGTGCTTTTGTGTCTCTGAACTCGATTCTGTGTTCAAAGACATCCAAAGTCAGCAGAGACAGAGCAGTCCTGTGGGTGTGCCAGTTTAACTATCCTGAGCTTGTCTGATTAGAAGAGTTCAATAGTTCATAATGAGTGGAGCCACTTAGGATCAATCCCAGTTGTAATAACTATCCTTGGAGTTCTGATTACGTGATTGGTGTTGCAGTGATCTGACCCTTTGTGGATGAAACACATGGATACCAGTTTAACTTGGACATCTATATTGATTTTTGCTACAAAACTGTGCTTCCCTTTTCACAGCTACTTTCCTGAGAAAACCTTGCCTATATTAATCTGACAGTAAATTCAGACTTGAACTTGAAACATATTCAAATAATACAGATGTCTTGCCTAAACACATTACCTTCTATAATACGTGACCTTTTAGTATGAAAGTGACATTTCACATTTAGCATGGAACACTTTCTGCAATGTCAGGAAACTGCGAGAGCATGACACTGGCTGCCATCAGGAGAGAGACACACTCCCCAGGTAGTTTAACATCTACAAGCTACTGTGAAAACACTGACCTTCAGACAGCTTGCTTGAGTTGTCAGGTTGGCTAAAAACCTGTAAAAGATGAAGGGAAGTTGACAAGGTGGTGGGACGGGAAATTTTTCAGTGAGCAAGGTGACACGATGGAGATATTTTGAAAAAGGTCACTTCAGGTACATCATTACCTCCTCAAGGCATATCAAAGAGCTGTGCATCTACCTGGATGCCTGCATGTTTTCTTAAATTCAAACATATCCAATCCAGTGCGTGTCTTTCTTGTGTGTGGGTGTGAGTGTGTGTGTCTGTTCTGGTATCTGACACTCTCAGACAGCCAGTAGCATGGCTCAGTGAGGGAGATGGCGTGATCACTGGACCGTGGTTTGTCTTATGCTGTCACACATACACACACTCACAGATAGACAGCCACTAAGGCCGCCAAGATAGTACACCTCTCTGTTGTTGCTTTTACACCAATAAAGTGGAAATTGATATATGAACTAACCAAGAGTAAACATAATTGTACATTTAAGCCCATAAGTCCCAAGAACAGAGATCCAAACATGTCTGGATAGAGGCGATAAAGAATAAAAAAGCAAGGCAGCAGAAAACTTTTTTTTTTTACAGCTGTGCATCCTGCAATTTACTTTATTGTGCAACATGAACTGTGCTCAGTGCACTCTGAGTCTCTCTGTTGTATTTAAGATATAAAAGAAAATGGGTTTCAGCTTTCTGAGTCATAAAGAAGACATATGCATATGCCATGCATATTCATATTTATCAAACATACTGTCAGGGTAGCATCATAAACTTGATCTGAAATGATTCCTCTCCAGGCAGAGCTGATCATAAAAAAATGCAACACTGGTTATTTGTTCAAACAACTGCTATTAATGTGTGTCAAAGTCAGAAGTAGTCAGCACGGTGTTGTTGTGCTCTCCAGGATCAGGCTGGATTGGATCAGTGAGTAAACAAAGCATGTAGTGTTGACAAGACAGACTGATGATTATTTCTTGTCTTTTGGAGTGTTTTTTGTTAATGTTTTTTTAAGATTACCACAATATTTCAGCTGCTTTCACCAAGTGAAATTATTTTTATTATTTTTTTTACTAATTTCATTTGTAATCCAAACAATCTTTCATCTGTTTCAGTTAGCATCATTTAACTGTACCCACTAAAGTGAAGAGAAGTGAATGGAACTTTAAAATGTAACATTGAAAGGACGCCCTAAATGATACTTACAGAGCATCTTGAGAACATACAGTTGTCTACAGTCTAATAAGACCTACGTTTTCTTGAACCTTCTATATCCTAGAAATTTAGTGCGAAATTGTCACAACAGTTCTTTCAAGCTGCTTTATAATGTGAAGATCATATGATAACAGAGAGAAAACCCTAGTAATCAAATGACAAAGAAGGAGAGCGACAGGACAGAAGGCACACGGTGGGAGAGAACCAGGGATTATTAATAACTAATGATTAAACGCAAAATGGTTTATAAACAAATAGTGAGTGAAAAGAGGTATGTAAATGACATGTGATACACACTCAGAAGTAGTGCGTATTTGCATATGGTCGAATTGATTTTCTTTTCATTGGTTATAATCCCAAATAGTTTGGAAAAATGCTCAAACTCATCCATCCAGCCATTTTCTTCCACTCAAACAATTCAGGGTTGTGGTGGGGATGGAGCCTTTCCCAGCTCCCATAGGGCGAGAGGTGGACAGTTTACCAGTCTGTTGTAGAACTAATACTCAGAGACAGACAACCATTCATACCTGTTAACTTCCATGTATTTGGATTTTGGAGACAGAGAACCCACACAACCATGCTGTTAATGTGCAAATTCTATACAGAAAGACCCCATCCAGCCAGTGGATTTAAAACCAGGACATTCTTCCCATGAGGAGATAGTGCCAACCTGCAAACAGTGCTCCCACACACAAAAAATGTATATAAAAAATTTACCTATAGCTCTCTTTTTGATACTTCAAATGTCTTTGATCACAAAAGACAACAAATGGAATTGAATGCACAGAAAATATTGACTTTTTAATATAATTCATTTAAGTCATTTAAGAGGGCTGATTTTTTAGAGAAGCACAAAACCTTTAAGATCTAGCATTTAACTGCATTAGTATTAGTGCGCAAAAGAGATAGACTTGTGTTCAGTTTAGACAAACAAACCTGTTCTCTTGAGACTTCCTGTAAGAATATTGTCTACAGGGGATAAAATGTGCTATTATACTGAACATCTGTATGCACTGAGCCCAGAGTTTGATTTTTGATTGACTTTTGACTGGGTATCACTCTTTGCAAACATAATAAGTATATTGTTAAAAAATGTTCCCAAAATTTTTCTGATGTTTGACATTAAGCATGTGTCCAGTAAAACTGTGTGTACCCTTCTGCTCGCCTTTTTTCTCTTCCAAGCTTCTTCACAATGTCCCTCACTCCTTTTTTCCCCCCTGACACTTCTTGTTTTCTCTTTCTCTTCATTCTCCTCAGATTTGTAGCCAACAC
This sequence comes from Aulonocara stuartgranti, assembly GCF_965226115.1. NCBI lineage: Eukaryota > Metazoa > Chordata > Actinopteri > Cichliformes > Cichlidae > Aulonocara > Aulonocara stuartgranti. The sequence goes on along the minus strand of NC_138945.1, from coordinate 30,094,658 downwards.
ATCATTTGAGGGCCAGAGCGGTTTCATATCCAGCAACAGTCAGAGCCAGAATGTCATCTCAGAAGCCCATCACTACATCTGGTCCCTCCAGCTGGATCCCTTAGGCCAGCCAACCTGGACCCGCCTGGGACGCTGGCGCAGGGGGAGAATTCTGATGGACCCAGCAGCCTGGCCAAACCATCCAGGTTCTGGAGGAGGTGGCGATTGGCGCCGACCTCCACGGTTGCACATGCGAGTAGTGACACTGGTGGAGCACCCATTTGTATTTACCCGTGAAGTGGATTCGGATGGGTTATGTCCTGCCGGGCAGCTGTGCCTGGACCCGCTTACCAATGACTCTTCAGTTTTGGAAGGACTTTTCCAGAACCTCAGAGGAACCAATGGATCTGTTCCCACAGATCTAAAGAAATGCTGCTATGGCTACTGCATTGATCTATTGGAGAAGCTGGGGGAGGACATGGGCTTTACTTTCGATCTCTACATTGTTGGTGATGGGAAATACGGGGGGTTTAAGAATGGTCGTTGGACAGGATTGGTGGGTGATCTTCTCAGTGGTGCTGCCCACCTGGCAGTGACATCTTTTAGCATTAATTCAGCTAGGAGCCAGGTGATTGACTTCACCTCACCTTTCTTCTCCACAAGCCTAGGAATTCTGGTCAGTGTTGCTCTTCACTCTCTGGCTTCTTTTTTCCTCCTCTTTTCCTCTCCACTTCTTCTCCTAATTTCTGTTACTCTTTAACCTATCTCTCTTTGATGTGTGTCATTGACCTGACCTAACTCTCTCCTCTCAGTATGCAGACGGTCAGTATCAATATGTTTTACCACTGCCAACCATACATTATTGGATTCCAGTGCAATCCCATATGCGGGGCTGTTCTGGGGGTTATACAGCTTTGCAGAAAGAACTTATTATTACAATTACTGCAGCTAGTCTCAACAGCTGACAGGCATAGGGATGGTGGTAATCACTATTGTTACTTTTTCCTAGTATGCTGCTACAGATGTAGACGTTCTGCTTTATTTACAGTGGATGTATTTTCTATTATCTGTATTTTTTTCTTTTTCCCATTCCACTAGAAGTATCTCTCTTACAAACAGCAGCGTCAGAAACAGCATTTGCTTCACAATCACTGGACTGTGAAACCAATTTTCTCCAATTGAGGCAAGGGTACTATAATGAATTTGCACCATCCCACTGTGATCAGTTTTTATTATTATAGAGTTTATTTGTAGTGAAGGGAGAGGGAGGATGGGGAGGGGGGCTGATAGGATCTTTCCATAATAGTCCTAATTAATGTCTTCCAAAAACTCCACATTTCCTCTGATTTATGAAACATTGAGAACAACAGTAATTTTTGATAATTACAACATCTTTTCAGTTTTGCAATATTCCTTATGCAGTGCTTTTTTTTTTCTTCAATCCTGTATCCCCACCTGCCCAGGTGCGTACTCGTGATACAGCCGCACCCATCGGTGCCTTTATGTGGCCTCTACACTGGTCCATGTGGCTCGGCATCTTTGTTTCCCTCCATGTCACCGCCATCTTCCTCACTCTGTATGAGTGGCACAGTCCATTTGGTATGACGCCACGTGGACGCAACCGTGACCGAGTGTTCTCCTTCTCCTCAGCACTTAATGTGTGCTATGCCATTCTCTTTGGAAGAACAGTGGCCATCAAGCCACCAAAATGCTGGACTGGGCGTCTGCTGATGAACCTTTGGGCCATCTTCTGTCTATTCTGTCTGTCCACCTATACTGCTAACCTGGCTGCTGTAATGGTTGGGGAGAAAACTTATGAACAGTTGTCGGGAATCCATGATCCAAAGGTAAAAATCAGTATAGTATAGGAGAAAAGTCTTTAGTCACCACTCATATCTTTATATTGGTGAGCCAAAGGAAAATATACACACAGATTTATTGAAACACTGACTACATAAGGAGAAATATTCAGTGTGATATGAGTACGTCTTCTTCCTGTGTTTATATTGATATCATTAAATCATAATAACAAATTACATTTTGGTTCTGAGTTGTTTTTGTTCTAAATGAATTTCATTTAAACAAATATTTAAAATGTCTAGAGGTTATTTGTTTGCTTTTGTACTTACACTGATGTTTCATTGTCTTAAAATTGTTACTCAGCAAATATACTCTTTAATTAAACACCCTTGTAGGGGCGCGTGGGAATTAAGGTGATTAATTGGTTTTCGGCAGCTCATTAAGTCACTGAATTACAAGAATGCAGGAATGTTTAGAGTCGGCATGTTCAAGAAAAAAAAAGAAACAAATTAGTGTAAAGAAACAAAGAAAATGTAAAGCAACAAACTTTCTTGATTTGAGTTCTGAAGGTATCTTGTTTTATTTCTTCTTTCTTGCAGCTGCACCATCCCTCTCAGGGATTCAGATTTGCTACAGTGAGAGAAAGCAGTGCAGAGGACTACGTCAAGAAGAGTTTCCCCGAGATGCACGAGTACATGAGAAGATACAATGTCCCGGCAACGCCAGATGGCATACATCATCTCAAGTAGGGCTATAAGATGCATACAGGCCACATATAGCATACAGGCAGACATACATTTTTTTGGAGGACCATAATCAAATCTTTATTGATTTATGCTCAGTCTTTGCTGATCCAGGTACTGCTGTCAGCTTTCCTAATATCCGCTCAGTTAGCTAACTTCTCTAGTCATTGCCCCTGAAAATCAACTTCTGTTTGGTTGCACAAGTGAAAAAAAGAAACTGCATCATCTTTGATAAAAAATAGAAAAATAAAAAAATAAGAGTGTGCGCATACTGAATGAAAGCCAGATTTGAAAAAAAAGGAGAAGAAAATTGCATCCCTGCTGCTGTCATTCCCCACCACAAGCCTGCCTGTTCTCATTCAGATCTTACCTTCCTCTTTTTCCTGCCACTGCTGTCATCCTCAGCCCTTTCAACATTCAACTAGCAACCCATGGTGCATAACAGAATATAGTTTTAGGTTTGTTTGTTTTTTTTTAAAGACAGCAGGTCTGCATGGAACACAATTTGAACGGATGAAACGAGATTTATTTTTGCTGAGCTTGTAAAATGCTGAATAGAGGGAAAGCAAAAATGTCATCTTTAGAAAATTACAACTTGGCAACAAGACAGTATACAAATGTGCCGCAATGCAATCCTCTGCATTGGGATTTACTTCACTAGGGACTAAGCATTATGTATATACATATGCAAGACACTTGTGCACTAACAGACTGATAGTATATCTCTAATATATACTGCACTAATTGCACTAAAGTTTTCATAGAAGTGTAAGTATACTTGCTTTTCTTGGATTTTACTTTGGATCATATCTTTTGTCATATTTTGATAATTAATTCAATGTACTGCCTGTGGGGTGGAGGAATGTAGTCTTTTCAGCTTCAGTGTTTATTTGAGGGGTAATTAGAGTGAGGTCGGCTCTAGTGAGCAATGTTTTTTTTTCTTTTTTCCTTCCTAATAAGAACGGACCAACTTTCCAAAGTACACAGTGCTATGTAGAAATAATTTGTATCTTTTTTTCAATGCCAGACTGCTGTTTAGCAAAAAAAAAAAAAATTATAGTTGTAATGTCCTCCCCCTCCAATGCCTTGCTAGTGTTGACAAACAGACTAAACTCCATGCTGACCACTTCGTAAGCAGTTTAATGCACTTTGACATAGTCAGGTCAGCCTGGTAAAGTTCAAACTAAGCATCAGAATGGGGAAGAAAGGTATCCTAAGTGACTTTGAATGTGGCAGGGTTGTTGTTGCCAGACGGGCTGGTATAAGTATTTCTGATTATCTTATGGAAGTTTCCCACAGAATCATCTCAGGGATGAACCCCCTAACGAAGAGAAAATATCCAGTGAAAATGCCATGCTGATGTCAGAGGAATATGACAAGACTATGACAAGACTGAGCAATAACTCAATTACCCACTTACTGCAATTATGGTATGCAGAAGAGCATGGAGGGAGCACTCCTGTCAGCTAAAAACAGGACACCGAGGCTTCAGTTCACTCAGACTCACCAAAATTGGATGATAGATGATTGGAAAAACATTGCCTGGTTCAAATGAGTTGCTATTTCTACTGCAACATCAGGTAGGGTCTGAATTTGCCATAAAGAATAGCATAGATCCACTCTGCCTTGTATCAGTGGTTGGGGCTGCTGGTGTAATGTAATGGTTGTTTTTGGGGGTTTGTTTGTTTGTTTGTTTTTCTCTTGGCACACTTTGGGCAAAATAAAAAAACTCAGCCTAACTGAATATTGTGAGCTTGTTTGACCACATGCTCCTATCTTCTGATGGCTGCTTCCAGGAGAATCTCTAAGCAATGTTTCCAGCACCTTGTTGAATATATGCCATGAAAAATTAAGGCAATTTTAAAGGCAAAAGGGAGCCCAACCCAGTACTAGAGGTGTACCAAACAAAGAGCAAGCAGTACAGCTGAATATTGAGTGTATTTTCACAAGGAGGTAAACATTAACAATCAAAACCAGGTTTTATTATAAGAACATGCTGATTAGGGCTGGGTATCGTCACTGATTTCTAGAATCGATTCGATTCCGATTCACAAGGTCCTGAATCGATTCAATCCATGATTCGATTCAATTCGATTTGATTCTATTCGATTTGAATCTGGGAAATTTTGCCTCAGACAGTCAGAAATATTATAATTCAGATCAGTACATTTACATATTTTTGTATCTATAAAAAGGTAGCTGACACTTTCCAGACTTTATCAAAGGTGTGAGCATCACAGCAGAGGCCTTTGTGTCAAAGTAGCTGAAGATAAAACACTGAAACACATGAAGGTGATTTCAAGGGCATAAACACAAAGCGCAGACCCGCCGAAACATCAGAATCAGCGAGCTGTCGGCTTTCAGCCCCGACCGTGTCCGTGCCGTCGGGGGAGAAAGGCGACATCTCACTGATTCTGATCCGCGGGTCGGCGCTTTGTGTTTACGTCTTTGTGCAGAAGCCGTGTAGCTGCTCTCATTTACTGTTTTAAATGTTTGGTGGTTGTCAAAATTTTGTGACGTTTCATCTGAGATTCTGGAATTTTTGGCAAAATACATTTATATAAAAAAATCGATTCAGGATTTTAATGAATCGATATCACGTTATCCAAGCCAGAATCGATTTTAATCGATGAATCGATTATTAAAACCCACCCCTAATGCTGATGACGCTGACAGTGATCATGGGAATGGTAAATAAGAGTGTGCCACACAGGCTGTTGGGGCACACTCTTATTTATCAAATGGATAATTAACAAAAAACAAGACAGATAAACAAAATGCTGCTGTATATGTAGCACACATTGTGAAATGCTTGAGAAAATACAGTAATTTAGATGACTACTTGGAGTTGTCATCCCTACACACTAGGCACCGATTACAGTAAGCACTGATTTTTATCAGGGCAATTCTTTTGTTTTGTTTTTTCAATAATGTTTCAACTTTAATGACCATGTCTCACCAGTGCTACTGAAACAAACTATCAACACCACTGACTGCAGCCTGTCTTCTTTATAATTAGAGCATTTGGAAAAAATTCACTGGCTGAAGCATTACAAGCCATCAGACAGCTGTCATGTACCATTACAGCTGGCCTATTAATGGATATATAGGGAATGCTACTCTAATACGACAGAGAAGACAATTTATTAGAGAGCAATTTCAACCTGCGAATGTACTTCATAATGCAAAGACTTATCCCTATAACCCCACAGTAATGGAAACTCTGGCTTTACATAAAAGTACACCACAGACATTTTGATGTCAGCAGTGGTGTTTTCCCTTCATGCAAATATGTGATTTATAGATGATGTAAAAAGGGATGCATCATGATTTAATCATATTAGTTTGTTAGATGGCTGATGTCAAGATAGTGCTTTGACCATAAATGACATGCTGTGGTAAAAGACCAAGGATGCCAGCTGCAGCATAATTCAGCCGGTAATAATGAACAGGCAGCTTGCAGGGAGAAGATAGTGCAAGATTTCAAACGCTGTCCTTGATAACAAGCAAAACACAGTATATCTTGAAAAAGTCTTTGTAGCGTTTGTATCCCGGTAGACTCTAGCTGTCAGTAAAGACGTTTTAAAGTTGATTTGTAAAAGCCTCTCAGAGTGTTGTGATGTAATATCTCACCTCTATATAACAGACTTGTGAGGAATACAAATAAATTGGCCAAAATCTGTAGGCAGGCAGTAATTTTCCTGAAAGGTAGCCAATGAAAGGATTGGGGAAAAAGTAAAGGCAAGGCCAGCATCAGAATTATGAAGTTCAAACAAGGCAAAAATATTTGTTGAATCACTTACATTTCATTCTCAGTGATAATTTCAGGGTGTGCTGCCATTTAAAAGGCTTTGTAAAACGCCCACAAGCTCAAAGAAAAACAGTTCATTCTTGCATGCTTTTATGCTTTATTCGCTGTTTTCGGTTTCATTTTCAGTTTGTATTGTGCATTAAGTAGCACCATGTCTGCAGTCAGTCTTCGTGCTTTACCGTTAATTAAAATTTGCATGTTTTGATTTCCAGAGAAGAAAAATGCAAACAGTTTTCATAGGGCCTATATATTCAGCTCTGCCCTACACATGAAGTTAGGTAGAGCATAAAAAAGGTTTGTAGGACCTGTTAAAACAGAATGACTGAAGGTGAAGTTCATTCTTTCTACTCACCCTGTGAAGTCAGAGAAGTGACACGAGGACAGACACAGGGAAAATAAGCCTCAGAGTCACAGACGAAGAGGGAGACAATGAGCTAAGGTTCATTTAAGCTACTGTCTCGAGGTGGTGAAGATTAATTTTTCATGTCAAATTCAGAAGGCGGCTTAAAATAGTGTAAAAGATTTGCTGTTGGTCTCCTGATATTGAGAGAATCACTCGATGAGTCTTGCAAATTATCCATCTATCACACTGCAAATGCCAGTTTGTTTACTTGATGTAGTATTACAAAGTTCAACTGCCTAAAAATGACCCACACAATATAAATTACATTTATTACAATTATATTTGAATTCTTATTATGTCTGCAAAATTATGCAGCACAATATATGCATAATCTCTTACTGTTTAGCTTGAGGAATGATGGCAAAATTTGAGTGAACACAAATGTTTGATTTCATCACTATGCTGTGCTGGAGGAGTGTTATGAATGTGCACAGGGTACTTTTTGCAGCTGCAGTGTACTTACAGTATGTTGTTTTGCTTACAGGGCTGACCCTCAGAAATTGGATGCATTCATCATGGACAAAGCACTGTTGGACTATGAGGTCTCCATAGATGCAGACTGTAAAACACTAACAGTAGGAAAACCTTTTGCAATTGAAGGTAATGTGCGAGCATATCAATTATGAACATTTTAGATGAAATCTATCACTACTCTGACATGTGAATAGCATCCACCAGCTCTGGTTTTAATCATCACCTGATTTTAAGAGGTCTTTCTGCATCACTGCAGACTAACTGACCATGAGCAATTTTAGAACAAGCCTAAATTTAACAATATCAATCACTCAACGTTTACACAGTGGTTAATCTTTTGGCTTTCAAAAGCTTACACTCTCCAGTGTCTACTGTTAATCTGTGGTCCATTTAGAAAGCCTCTTCCTCCCGCTGTGAAAATGTTCCCGTGGCGGTTGCTTCCATTACAAGCCATCGTAGTCCCACATTCCAGCGGTGTTGTTAATTACTTAATGCACTCTTAAGCCTTCAAGATACAATACACATCAATCAGCACGCTTCCTACCAAGGAAAGGTACTTTTGCAATTGGCTGTTGCTGAATTTGTCACACTCTCCTGGCCTGCTAAGACGTTCAGAGATATAATTATATCATCAAGCTTTGCTTTGGAAAAATTATGACTTTTTAAAGTAAAAAAGCTAAATTATCCAGACCTCCAAGTGTATCAGCTCAGCAGCTTGTTTTTCCCATGGCTGTAGACCAGGGAAAGAATACAACAGCAGCATGAAGGTGACATGAAAAAAGGTGTTTTTGCCGTTATGACAGAAGAATAATCGCTAAAGAGTCTCTGTGTGTGTTTGTGTGTGTCCAATGGCAGGCTATGGCATTGGCCTCCCTCAGAACTCTCCACTCACTTCCAACATCTCGGAGCTTATTAGTCAGTACAAGTCAGATGGCTTCATGGACATGCTGCATGACAAATGGTACAAGGTCGTTCCCTGCGGGAAGCGCAGTTTCGCTGTGACTGAGGTAAGATTAAAGCGAGGCAGTGTAGGGAAAATAGAGCGTATTTATCATTTCATTATATCATAAATGATCATTTCTACAATTTCAAAATCAGAACAATATAATATAACGCATTTGTCTCATTTTTTATCTTACTCAAGTTTCTTTGCTCTCAAATATTTATGTGGAATCTTTATTTGAAAGCTCTGAAAAGTCTTATGTACCCCACACAGTGACTTACTCAGAAAAGTAATCTTTCATATTTTGTTCACTACACATAAAGTCTACTTCAATAATTATACTACAAAATGTCAATGCAAAGAGGCCATTTTCTCGAGTAACTCATAGTATGAGAAATATATGTTTTATTAGAAATGCAATACTAGTTATTTCTGGCCATATTTCTCCCCGACTGTGACTTCAAACACTATAAAAGAGGCTCCTATAGCTCAGTGCAGACTGCACACAGCATACTGCGCTTGATCCTTTTGTACTTTGTTCTTTTTATTTATTTTCTTAGCTGCTGTGTGGATGGCAACATAATGTCTGTCGATCACAAGGATGTCGCCTAAATAAGCACTCGTGATTTGTACCTTTGAATGACAGCGTCTACTAAATACTTAATCTTAAATGTAAATTGCCATTTCATGAGCTCAGAAGCAGGAGTTGTGGCAATGTGGCACGTTGCATTGCCACAGATTCAATGTCACCTAAGTGAATCATTTCCCGGTGTGTAGCAGTTAGACGTGTTATAGATGCTATCTAGAGCTGCAGACATTTAAATTGCTCCGGGTACAATTCATTTTGCACCATCATACCTCAGTCTGCCTAACGCTACGGAGGAGAAACCTGCTCAACTGATATTTAGCTTCATCTGGGTGTGTATTTCAATTTTTGTCTCACAGAAACCACAGTACGGTGATCATGTGCACACTTAGGGTTCTCATATTATTGGTAATGATTTTAAATATCAAGTATATATCATTAACTTAAAATGACCTAAACTGATTTCTAAACTTTGTTGTTCACTTGCATACATCGGGCAACATCAGCAGGGCCCTCATGTCATATAAGCAATATGAGTTACTGACAAGCTTGGCCCAGTTTTAGCCCTGCTCAGCACTTTTTTGTAGCAATTATTTATACCGATGAGTGACTACCACCAGCAGTAAGCCTAAGGATTCTGAAAAGATGAAAAATCTGATGGATTGGCTTCACTGAGGTACAGTAGCCAAGCTCTCTGGCATTTACCCAGCTCTCCGTCACCCCAAAGAATCTGATCCCATTTGAAGTAATAAAATCAATACCAATAAATTGCATATTATTCAATTACCTAACATTAGGAGGGCCAAACTTAGCATTACCGAGAAATAAATGGTGATAAAAGAAGTGAAGATGATAAAAGTGATGTGCTTTTTTATTGATTTTTTTCTGCTAATTTATGCAGTCAAATGGTGAAATATAACAGCACCATTAGAAATGATTGTTGTATATAGTGGTATGAGCCTAGAAGCGTGTGTTACCAAAAACCTGTAGCATATAGTATGTGTTTTCATGTGCTGAGCCTTCTAATGAGCAGTGTTGGGAAGGTTACTTTTAAAATGTATTCCACTACAGAATACAGAATACATGCCCCAAAACGTATTTTGTAACGTATTCTGTTACGTTACTCAATGAGAGTAACGTATTCTGAATACTTTGGATTACTTAATATATTATCATGCTTTTTACAACTACATAAATGTACTATTGCTGTGTGAATTATTACTATTACTGAAGGTCCGCGACTCCGAACCGTAGTAAAGGGACCTCTGGCTAATACATCGGTTCCGTTTCGGGCTCGTAGCCGAAAAATAGATTTACTTTGTTGTCTGGGTCAACTTTGCTTGCGAGAGACAGAGAGAGGCGTTGAAAGACTGCTCCAACGGAACTTATTGTTTTCGGAGGAAAACACGAACATGGTGTACAGTCGAGTCTTAATAGCTTACTTACAACTGGGCTCGTCAGGCACTCTTCTTGGCTGCAGTGGTTATTATTATATTTACATGCTTCCAGCTCCCGTTTCTGCTCGATGACAACTCGTACTTTTCCACTCTCCTTTTTCTCCCTCCTCGCGCTCACAGACACATAACGGGTATGGCAGTCCATTCTCCCTGCAGCACGGACTACACTGCCCATGAGGCCACATCCTTTAGGGCTATGTCTCTAACACTCTGCCTATTAGCTTAGCACAACAACAACAACAAAAAGGCGCTCTCTCACCCAGGAAACACACAGTCGCAGAGAGAGAGCGTCACACTGTAACCACGGCAACCGTAACCCTGCCGCCTGGAACAACAGATCGTAGCTGTCAAACAAAACCCAAACAGTCCTGACCCGCCACAATATGAAACAGGAAAGTACCGCCGTGTAATCCATTTATTTCAACAAAGTAACTGTATTCTAAATACCACCTTTTTAAACGGTAACTGTAACGGAATACAGTTACTCATATTTTGTATTTTAAATACGTAACAGCGGTACATGTATTCCGTTACTCCCCAACACTGCTAATGAGGAATGTTGGAGTGTGCTATTAGACACAGACTCAAACGTGTTCTTTATTCACTGAAGCTGGAGTATTAGGCTACGTTCACACTGCAGGGAAAGCGCATCAAATCCGACTTTTATGACCCTTTGCGACCCATATCCGATCATGGTATGTCAGTGTGAACAGCACAAATCCGATATTTTCAAATCTGATCTAGGTCACTTTCGTATGTGGTACTGAATCCGATACATATCTGATGTTTTAGAAAGCGACTGCTGTTTGATGGTTATGTTGCATTAAATTCGTCTTTTACGTCACTGACACAAGACAGACACCAATTATCAGCGCTAGAGAAAACAAATGAGAAAGCATGGCGGCCATTGTTATAGCACGGGCTCTCTTAATTTCTCAGTGTCCTTCTCTCTCTAATTTATTTCTCAAAATTCTGTCGGTTACGACTGTGCAGGAATTGATAGACTGCTGCGACAACACCTACTAGCTCTGTAGCCGCCATTTTTGCTTCCGCAAACAGAAGGCGTTGTGTGTGACGTCTTCTTTTGCGCATGCGGGCCGCTTTGAGGGCCGTGAACCGTTCACACTAGAGAGCGTTTGCTGTCATATTTCCTTTGTAGTATGAACAACCAGACAAAAAAAATCGGATTTGATCACAAAATCGGAATTGAGCATTAAGACCTGCAGTGTGAACGTAGCCTTAGATCAGATTAACGTCACATATATACAGTGAGCTCATCTTGACTTTGAAGGATACCGCAGTTTTTCCCCTATCCCAATGGATTTCTATAGAGTTTAAAATGTATGCCAGCACAGCCAAAGGTTACTATTCTCTTTATTCAACAACTTCTCAGGAATCATTATCTTCCACCGTCCAAAATTTCCTTACTGCTAGCGTGCCAAGTCACAAAAATGCATTGATAAATTTAATCCATCATGTATTCTTCACCAACATGACTTTATAATGTAATCACTGCAGCTGCCCCGGTATCAAAAAGCTATTGCACACTCAGCACTAAAAAGATTCTTATGAGAATATATGTAACTGCAGTAACTGCAACAAGTGGTCAGTTAAGCAAAGTGTTATATCACATTTGTAGATGGCTACATGTACAGACTCGCACAATAATATGGACACATTTAGAACAGAACGAGTGTAAATTAAGATGTGAAGGAGGCAATCACAATCTGATCGAAAGTGTGATATCCCAGAGGGATTCTCTTATATTTCAGAAGAATGAGAAAACTTGTTCCAAGAGATTTAAAATTAATTTCATGACGTGTTTGCCCTGAGTTTGTAAATGCAAGGTGGTCTTACTTCAGATTTCCAGTCCTCTGAAAAATTATTCTGTTTTTATTTAAATGAAACAAGCAATTTTTACCTGTGACTGACTTCGTAATGATATTTGGAGGCTATCGCCCTTAATTTTGCCCTCAGTTTCTTTTTATGAGCAAAATAAGCTAATAATCCATATGAATCACATGTAAGCAATACATTTAATATATTATTTATTGCATTATGTGTCTCAAATAATTAGACAATGAGAATTTCAAGATATAAGTATGAAGCTTAAAGTCATTTACTGTCATATGAATAAGAGGACTCTATGCAAAATCTAAGTACACCCTAAATTACAGATTCAGTTACTTATAAAACCATCTTTAGCAGGAATAACTTAAAGTACTTGTTTTCTATATGACTTTGTAATGCCCTCACACTGTTGTGTGACTTATACAGGGTCATTGCAACACCTTGATTCTTTCTGTTGTCAATGTTCTATGCTTCATTGTACTGAGATCATTGCCCTGTTGCATGGCCGAAGTGAAGCTTCAGCAGTTCATCAGATTGCCTAGCATTTGGCTCTAGAATAGTTTGGTGCAGGGGTCCTGTGGCTGCAAAACCAACCACCAACCACCAAATCATCATCACTAAAGTGTTGTGCTTGACAGAGGTGTTTGTGCCGATACGATTTGTTTGTTTTTTGCCAAACATCTTTGTTTTGGTCTCATCTGTTCAAAGGAGATTGATCCAGACGTCTTGTGGTTTCTTCAGATTCAGTTTTGCAAACATAAACAGTGCTACCATGTTCTTTTTAGAGAGAAGAGGCTTGCAACACTTCCAAACACACACTTGTTCATTTTTTTTTTTAAATCATACTGTCATGAACTTTAATATTTAATGTGCTAACTGGAGGCTGTAACATTTGAGGTATTGCTCCTGGGTTTTTTGCAGTTTCTCTGAGCTTGCAAGGTCTGACCTCTGGGTAATTCTGCTGGGGCATCCACTCATGGGAAGATTGTGTCATTGTGTTAACAAACAACTGAATGCTCCAGACCAGTAAATTGCCAAAGCCTTTACTTTTATAGTCCGTTGCATAGCATCCTGCGAAAACAATCTGTTTCACTTGACTGTTCATGGATTGTTTTTAAACATCTGCTTCTCCATATGCATATCTGTATACACACTCCCTGTATAACCTCCTTTATCCTTCCCACCTTTTCACTTTCTCAAGCTTCTCTATCATATACTGATTGTCTCATTTCTTTCTCTCCAGACGCTGCAGATGGGTATAAAGCATTTTTCTGGTCTGTTTGTGATGTTGTGTGTGGGCGTGGCTTTATCTTTGCTGACCACCATAGCGGAACACATTGTGTACAAGCTGGTGATCCCAAGGGTCAAGGAGCCACGCTTCAAATACTGGCTACACACAAGCCAGGTACGGACCAGACTCACACTCAAACACACATGTGGTGACCGTGACTGTGGTCACACTATAATTTAAAAATAGTTTGTGCAAGCAATTATGAAAAATAAGATTTATAAAATGAATAGTTTTTATCTACAGTTTCTGGTTTTGCAAATTTTGTGCATTTGTTTTTTGTTCTTGCTTTGTTGTTGCTGCTTATGGTAAAGTCTTTCAGACACTTAAAAATCAGACACATCATTTACAGTAAGCACATGTTGTTGCTTGTTTTCCAGAGATTACACCGGGCCCTCAACTCAGTCTTCACAGATGACAAACTACCGACTATTACAAAGCCTGAAAAGGGGTACTGTTATTGTCTTTAAAGTGTGGGCATTGTATTATTTCAGTTTGGTCTTTCATCATCTATACTTGATGAAACATCCATCCCTAAGTGACTGATCTGAATCTGATCTGAGCACATATGTGTTGTAATTATTTATGAATTGTTTGGAACATTTGTTTGTTATCTTCATCGGTACATTACAAAAATTCAGTATATATGGTGCAACAGATCCATTTTAAACACTTTATACCATTTTTTGTTGTTTTTGCTGTTTTTCGCAGGTGTGATGTAAGAATTGTTTATTAAATGCTGCTTATTTTCCCATCACTTTGGATTTTTAAACACAATAACATAGTTACATATTACAAACGAAGATGAAAAATGCTCCTAAATGTGATGCATGCTTAAATACACCACATTGACTGAGACTAAAAATGCAAACAAGGTGTTCCTGTAAGAAGCCAATATTTGAAAGTTAAATGGTGCATTGGCCAAATTATAAGCTGAACAGTAAGTGACATCAATTAACATCCAAATGGAAGTTAAGGGACCCATTTTTAATCAAAAACTAAATAGAAAGGTCAATCTGTTGGAAGCCAATTATCAGTGAGGGAAATTGAGAAAATAATCCACGCTGACGTCACGTGGTATTGTTGAAAACAGTGGGTGAGAAAGGGAGAATCAGTAAATCATGAAAGCGTCTTTATGTAGGCACTTTCAGTGTCCTTTGCATGGGGACATTTAATTGCACATATTAATACATATTAGTTGCATACACTTTGATACTGTGTGCCATAGCGTAGCCCTGCCCTTTTCACATTTAGCCATCAAGCATCTAATCATACCACCACCCTTTGTCTTGATTTGGATTTACTTGGTCTCCCCTTAGAAGCAAAATAAAGTTCCATTTTATAGTATAGTTCATTCACATCTACCACTCACTCCATACTGAGAGCACACTCAGGTGGAGCACTTAAAGTAAGGATTAAATACACTTAATAATTATGGAGCCGAGGCCATGTGAGGGATGCCTGTGGTAATGAGGATGGATTGCCTACTCTTGCATAATTATACTCATTCAATCAAGTTATTCTGCATGCTGTCTAAGAGTCAGAAATTATTACCGTCTCATTGTCAGTGCTCTGCCGAAAAACTTGTGTGTCAAAAGTGTCTTTTGTGCAATCAGAGCACTGAAATCAGATCTTCCCGTGCAGGATTTTATACTCTAGACAGTTTCAGTTAGAATTAAACTGTGCGAAACGATACCAAAATGCATCATTATCAGTCCTAGTCTGTACTGTATGGTACTGAAAATCGCTATACAGGATGACCAAATGGAACACATGGATGGAAATTAAATTGGAAATCACTACTACTTAGGATGAAGCTATAGCACATTTCATTTCCTAAGTTAACTGGGATGTAGGAAAACCCAAAGACAGCAGAGAACACTGTCTGTGTGAGATAATTAGCAGCAGTGTCTGTAATACCGTGAAATATTCTCGGATGGCCAGTTAAGATTGCATGCTTTGGTATCAAGCACAGTGTTAAGGTCATGAAGCTCTGGCAATGACTGACAGCCAGGCTAAAATAGGATTATCTGGCGCTCTGAATACACCAATGATATCAGTTACAATTCAGCTACAATACTCTGTTTCAGTAGTGGAGAATTGTTCCGTCTCTTTAATACCTAATACTAAAATTACGTAAATTAGTTGGGTTTTTTTTTAATAAATAGTAAACTTATTTAACATTGTATTTCATATCATTTTATTTACAGTTTTCTTTTTTTGTGGCCTTCCATTTAATATGCATTATTTTATTTTATTTTGTTTTTATCTGAGTAGGGTTTTCATTTTCTAATCCCACTGTCTCATTTAGGAAAATTTAAAATGTAGATATGATTCATGCCATGGCTGACATGTGCTTAGATGGAATTTGTGGCATGTTTTTAAAAACCTGCTGACACAGGTCAAAATAAGAGACAAAAAAACTGTAAGCTAGTTTTAAAGTAATTTACTTGAGACTGGTGTTCTACGCTGTAGTCCAATGCAGCGATTCTATATTTTGCTTAATAAAAGACACCCTCTGACCTCAGCATAGCAAGCTGCGTGTGTCTTGTTTTGACTGTTGATAGAAACATCTGTACTGATATACGGGCTAGGAAAATAAAAGTTACTGGTGAATAAAATGCAATTTAAAAAAAATCTTTTTAGCTTCGAGAACTGCTGCAGATAAGCGGAAGTAAGATGAGAAAACTTCACTGATTGACATAAGATAGAAAAATAACTGCAAGTACTGGAAGTTGTGATTTTCAATACTATCGGATGCTGTTTTGGTGTGTCCAAGTTTTGTTTTGGCCTCTCATATAAAGAATATAATTCAAATCGAGGGCATCTTTAGTTCAGGCTGGAAACAAAATCAAGCTAATAGTTCAGTCATATGCATTTGGCAAATCTCTTGCAGGGCGTGCTGTTTAGGTAATTTTAACTTCACACTTCAAGCTGCTTTGCAACCAAACTCTACCCCAGCTTCTTTTTTATGTAATGTGTCACTTAATGTCAGTTATCATTGATCATTCTTTGAATCTTTCTGCTTTTGGCTTTTCATATATGTTGGAAGGGTTGTGAGAATTTCACTGGAGGAGGACCAAAAATCTAACCTTTTAATCCAACCAGTGGTAATACACAGAAAGACAGCATTGAAGCACAAGTAATGCAGACATGGGGCAGGCAAAATGCAAAAACATGACAAAATATCATACGAGAGGAAACCAGAGACTAAAAACGTGGGCCGAAACAAATAAAAACACCAGGAACTCCAGAAAAAAAGGTACAGGAAAAGAATCACTAGAAAACTGGATTAGTAGTAACAAGACAATGTGGGAGAACAAATGGGTGTATATATACTGGGGTGAGTGATTAAGTAATTGGACACAGAAGAGTAATTGGTAGTTTGGGAATGGATGTAGAAAGCAACGCCGGTCAGATTAATCAGGTCATAGATTATAATTATCAAGGATGGAAAACTACTAAAGGGAGGAAGTAAAACTGATTAGAATACACAAAGACTAATGATTACAAAATATAACAGGAAATGACTTGAACCGGAACATAACACTCCAAAACCAAAGGTGTGCAACTTTCCCAAACTTAAATAACTACACATGGAAACAACAGTCTTTCTATACATACATCTTGATTTTAAAGCATAGATCCAGTACATTATTATAGTGGAAAGTTGTCTCAGGCTGGAGAAAATGAATAAAAATGTGTGCTATGTGAAGAACACGTTCGAATGTTGCAGAAAAATAATGATTCGAATTTTGACATGACTTCAGTGTGAGTTGCACACATTATGTTGCACATTTTTCTTTCTGACCTTGATAAGCATTATATTTTGTGGGTCACTGCATGGTGGTAATTTCTACAAGGGCAAAAAAAGTAAAGTCTGTGTTCATATATTTTCCATTGAAATGGTGTGAACACTGTTTCAATCATTGTACCAATTCATAAAAGATGAAGGGGCTGCTCTCAGAGTTAACACCCTGAATACCAAATCAAGGAAAATTGCTTAGATGGATGGATAAACAATGAAGGAATCCAGCTTTTTAGTTAATGCGAAAGGAGGAAATGCTGTAGAATACTAATGAAAAAGAATCATCTTTATTTATCTCACACTTTTCAGAGCAGTGGAAGTGCTTTAAAACAAACAATAAATAATCAATAATATAAGCAGAAAAGAAGGATAATATATGTCAGTTAACATTAAAGTATACAAGTCTATAAACTGACTCCTTTTATTTCACCTTTGGCTTAAAAGCCTTAATTTTCCACAAATGCTTTAGTGCTGACAGTGCAAAGACCTCATGCCTCTATTTCTTTCAATCTAAATGTTCTCAAACACACCGGGGACCTACCTGTGAATATCTCACTTCGTTCAGAACTTACATACTGGTCATATTTCCTGCCTTCACAGTATTCTCCAGTTCCATTTTGATCTGGCCCAGAATTCCTTCATAATAAGTGTTTAAACCGAAAATGGAAATATATATCAATTGATATGCATACATACATCTATTTTCACGTAACATAATTTCCTGTTTTACCAAAAGATAAAAAGATAACAGTTGTGACGATTCAAATATATTTTATCTACTTTTTATGGGGTTTATCATATAACCATGTTAAACACTGTGCTTAATGCTATAATATTTTTAAAAAAGCTAATTTTAAATATTAAATCAACAATAATATAACGTTAATGCATTAGTCAATGTCAGAATATGCAGCATAATTTTCATTGTTTTTAAGGTGTTCTTTTTTGAGCAGTGTACACAAATTTTTAACATCTGTAAAACAGTATGAAAAATTAAAATATTAAATTTTTTGTGTATTTTGGGTCACTTTGGAAAAAGACTGGTTTAAAGGATGAAATTTGTTTTATTTTTTACTTATTTCAAACATTAAAATTAGTCAAATTTGACCTGTATAGAATGTAATAGTTATAGAATAGTTGAAGAACTTCCTACTGGTTACATTTGTAAATGCTGAAACTTCCATGATTATCTCAGGACTTCAAAATGTTCCATCTTTTACTGCAGACACAAGTGCAGGTGTCCTCCTGTCAAAAAGATGCACACATGAATTTAATAAAATTAAAAACAACTCTTTTCATGTTGTGTGTCAGCTTTAGTCTCTTTTGATGTCTGGAGTATCAGATTAAATTCTCCTTGTTACTTTTTTTATCGCCAAGTGAAAATTCCTTTGATTCAAAGAGCTCGTCTGTTAGGCTTCACTTTGTATGATGAGAGTATCTCATCTTCACTGCTTTAATAAAATCATGTTAGTTTTTTTTTCCAGCTTGCAGAGGTGGTCCAGTAGATTTTAAAAAGTTTCTTTTTGGAAAGGAAAAGAAAAGAAATGTTGTTCTTTTGTTAGACTTCAAGTTCAATAAGGCCTACAGCAAACATTGGAGTTGAGAGGGAATATGTTTTATTGGTCCCTAATATACTTTAAAGTTGTATTTTCATCTTCAGTAATAAAGAGCAGACAGTTAAGGCAATCTGAGGTATTTTTATTATGGACTACAGTTTGTATACGTAAAATATGTTTTCTTAACTTGACTTTTTGTATTTTGAATCATAAATATAATTTTGTTAAATGCATATTTTACAAAAATTGTGTGCTTCTTTAAATTGTAACACTGAATATTTCCCTTGGCTTTTAATTCTCTAACTTAACCAAACAGCTCATAATCTTTAATAAATCAATAGTAGACAATGAAGAAATAAATGAAGCTTATTATATATTAACTGAACTAAACAATGGAATAATAGCTAAATTTACAAAATCAGTTTAAATGATAAGGGCAACATCAGCCTCTAGCAAACATTTCCATGGTTGGTGAAGCATAAAAGCAAGGACACAGTGGTATTTTCTCCAGTGATAACAGAACACTCATCTTCTCAACTTCTCATTTATGTAGTATAAATGCCTTTATTTCTATCTTCTTCCTATTAAGTTCTTGCTGTGTTTTTTTACATGCCTTTTTAATCTTTTTCAACATGGGTTTATTTTCATAGTCAGTACAATCAAAGAAACTGACATATCACCAAGGTGAACTACAGTTACATGTTCTTCAGAGGTTGTGTAGCTTTGAAGTGCTAGTCAAACCTCTTTGAATTGTGAATTAATATTTTCTTGTTTGTTATCCTTCTACGTTGCTTGTTACGTGATATTAAATGATTTTTAAAAGGCAAGAGGAATGATGTACATTGGACAATGATTAAGGATCATAGTGCTACTAAGAATGGAGGACAGCAAAAGGGGGGAGGGAGGAAAGAAGAGGATTTGTAAGGTAATACATGTTAAAAGTGCAAATGAACATGAAATCCGTGGTGTTGTGTCAAAGTAATGTCTCTCTGGACCTTCAGTCCACATTACTGCTGCTAGTGCTTGTTAGCGCAAAGATCACAGTGGACCTGGGGTTGGATAGGAAAGGTTTTGGGGATCAGGGCTGGTGGCAGAGGAAATTAATTGGACATGAATTTGACTTCTATATTGAGCTCTGGCAATGTCTTCTTTTTTTTGTGTTCAGTACCTACATGTGGCGATAGCCTATTCATTAAAAAAACTTGTGCATAAGACTGGATCCAAGCATCTGCCAAATATTATTTGGTGAGTTGCTGCTATTCCTGTGGTTTTTCAAACTTGAACACCAGGTTCAAAGTTCTGACAAAACTGAATTGGCAATATAACCATTCAGCCAGTCCGATAATGAGATGTACTTTAAGAAATTCCAAAAACAATCAATCAATCAGCCTCTTACTTACTTGTTTTTTTAATCTTATCGTACTGTCATACTGACATTAAGATGTACATGAACATGAACATTTGAAGGTATGACTTGGGGTGAATTTGCTGTCGCGCCCATCCTGGGAAGACTGTGGCAACACGCCTGAATGCTCCACTGAACCAAACTAGTGGTGGTCACACTTGCTATTGGTCAGATAATCAAGTGCATTTGATCTGCAGCATCTGGCTGCTAGTTAGTCAAGGTGTCTTTATATACTGGCAAGGCCTTAAGCCAAGCTAATATCCACCCACAGCTTTTCTTTAAAAAAATTGTTTTGTTTTGTTTCATTTTACCAAGAAATGTACACGGGCTTAACAGGATAGATATACCGGCATTTCCTTAGGGAGGCAAAAAGCAATTAAATGAGGAGGGTTTGGTCCTCATTACCTGGAATGACCTGAAATACTACAGAATCACTTTAAAAATCTATCATCTTTTAGTCCTACCTAGACTACTGTATCTGTTTATGTCTCTACCTATCAAAATCCCCAAATCTCAGTTCCATGACTGAGACAAACAAATATCTTGATTTATTTGGAGCGGGCGGAAAACCTAGAATTAAATATAGCACATTATTAATTCATAAAGATAAAGGCGGCTTCTCCCTCCCAAGTCTCCGAGATTACTACCTTGCTGCTCAACTCAAAATAGTTATACAATGGTGTGATGATACTTGTGGGGCCCGATGGAAAGACATTGAGAATATGTGTGGGGTCATTTCAATACAAGCCCTGATAGGAGATCAGAAACTGGCAACAGCTTGTCAGAAAAAACTGAACCCCTTGGCATCTTTTACATTGCTTATCTGGTTTGTGTGGGGAAACTGTTGCAAACCATACCCACATATTCTGGTCTTGTCGAAAACTTTCTAAATTTTGGGAAGATGTTATATCAAAGATAGAACAGACTATAGGCTTTAAATCAAAACAACGGCCCTTCATAACATTTTATTTAGGAGACTTACCCGAAGAATTAACAAGCAATAACAAATATCTCCTGAAGATTCTTACTGCTAGGCAAGGCAAGGCAAGGCAAGTTTATTTGTATAGCACAATTCAACAACAAGGTGATTCAAAGTGCTTTACAGAGACATTAGAAACAAAAACAAATAAAAAGCATGATTTAAAATTGATTAAAACAAGCAAACAAACAAACTAATTAACAAACAAACAAAACAGTATATAAAATCAAAACAGATAGAATCAGAACAGTAGATAAAATCAGTAGTTAAATGTAAGTTTTGAAATTTAAGCTTAAAAGTGTGGATTTGGTGCTTTATTCAAATGCAGCTACTGCTGCAGCGAAAAAAGCAATTACTCGTAAGTGGCTCTGTACTGACCCCCCTGTTCTGGACGACTGGTTGAGCGTTGTGGAGGAGATTCATAAAATGGAAAAACTTACCTTTTTGTTAAGGTTGCAAGATAATATTTATACCACAACATGGGACAAGTGGTTGAAATCTATCTGAAATTAGAATGGGATTTATTTATTTTTAATTCCTGTTTGTGCCTACTCACATCTATATAAACTTCTGTATGCCTCGCCGAGGCTGCTCTTACATCTGTAGATGTGTTGTCAATTCATGAATATAAAGTCATGTTCTCACTGCCAGAATTGCTTTGTAGGGAAAAAAACTGTGTTTTTCAGTCGACTGCTTGTTTTGTTACTGTTGTTTTTGTTTGTTTGTTGTGTTCCTTTTCTGTTGTAAAAAATATGTAAAACCTTTATTAAAAATTAAGTAATAAAAAAAACTATTATCTTTTATGCACCGAATGAGAAGATTTTGTCTGCCTGCTAGAAAAAACATCAGTATATTACCATACTCACACTCTTGAGGATCCTTGAGCAAGATACTAACTGCAAATTGCTCTCCAATGCATTCAGAGGAACGATGTGTTTGAATGCTAGATAAAAAGCACTTACGTAGAAAAATTCATTGAAAAAAAAAAAAGTGCTATGAATGGATGAGGCAAGTTGTGTAAAACGCTTTGACTGCTCAGGTAGAGTAGAAAGGTGCTATCTCAAGAATAAAAGCAATGTCTCTTATTCGAATACCACAGTCAGTAGGATTCAACTATGTTAAACAAATGTCCAAAGTTTCATGATGATTCAAAAATGATATTTAAATGTTGTCTACTGATCAGCCAGCAGAGCCATAAGTCATCCCTAAGAACGTGGTGCTTGTGTAGACAAAACAAACAATAAACAGGACAATACCCAAAGAACACCCTTTTCATGTAATGACATATTTAAGGAAAAGCGAAAAACTATTTCTTAGTAAGCAGTTACACTGCTATTCTTCCAAGACTCAATGTAACCCCCATAGCAATCATTTCCAGTCTTTACCCCCGTAAGCAATCTTCTAGAAATTGTTCAACTCTTTCAGTCCAGCTCTGTGTAAATTGCTGTTTGTCATATAACACGTTCAGAATTGTGTGTGCAGTGGCAGCTCATGGTTTAGCCATAGCTGATGCCTTGATTTTATATTGGATTCAGACTGGAAACATTTCAATTCAATTCAGTTTTATTTATATAGCGCCAAATGGCAACAAAAGTCGCCTCAAGGCGCTTTATATTGTACAGTAAACATGCAGTCAGATGAACTGATGAAGGTTTCTCCTATTTCCAGGTGCAATGAGGGAAACAACCAGTCTGCGCCTTGGAATCCTGCAGAGTCGTCCTACTGCAACAGGCGAAGGATCCTTCCACAAGAGATGCAAAACGACCTGGAATGCCCGTCATCCCAGGATCTCCCTCCTCCACCGCCCCCTTCTCCCCTCCCTCATCCCCACTCTCTCCCTCTGCTGGAGAAACCCCTGCCTATAGTAATTACCTCTAATGGTCGCTCTGACCTGTTAGGAAGGGGTTTGGACCAAGGACTGGGGCCAGGGCAGGGCAGTTCTGGGCAGTGCCGTGCTTTGGGAGTGGGCGACTGCGGTCCAGGTCTGGGACGGAACCCGCTGGTTCAAGAACTGTCAGAACTGGAGAGTCAAATCCTTGTAATCAAGCAGCAGCTGCAGTCTGCCATGAGGAGGAAGAGAGAGCTTGAACAGTACCAATCAGAAAACCAGCAAGCAAACCAGACTGCACCCAGTCAGCCCACTTCACACCAGTCTAACCAGTTTGTTCAGTATACCCAGACCCACCAGCAGATTAAACAACACAAAAACACATGTCCGGAGCTGTGAAGCCAGTCCCAATTTGTCCAGGAAAGAGAACCCTGGTTAACACACTGGACTAGTTTTCAAAACCTCAGCTGGGTCCCGGAACAAATCCTTGCCTGAGTTCTGAAGTTAGAAGCCTCACCGATTTCCAATAGCAGGATCCTCCTTATGGCTCTGGAGCTCCCCTCAACACTGCACTGAAATGTTCGGCAGTGATCAGATCCTGCTCTGCAATTCCAAGTAGGACATTTTCTCACTCCTGGAACATGAGATTGAATTAGATGAGAGGTGCTGGATAAGGGCGAACCAGGGATCTTGAACCAAATCTGTTCTGTTGTATCACTGAAGAGCTTTGCAATTCCTTGCCCCTCTCAACTTCCCTTATATTACAATTCTTTAACTCCTTTTCATGCCTATCTGGTTCTTTTACCTTTTTCCTGTTTATTTCTTCCTTTTGTCCCTGCCATGCCTCCCCCCCTAAAACCTCATTTTTCCAAGGGTACAGATTTGCTTGCTATGACATTAAGCCTGATCACAGATATGAGGACTCTTTGGTATTTAAGCTTAATAGACTAATTCACCTGAGTCTTTTAAGACTCACTGAGGATTTCAACTGACCTGAGGTTGAACCCAGTCATCTCAGTCTTCATGTTTGTGTGTCTTGCTGAAACCTTGTATCTTTCAGCTATTACCATTGATGCTTCTTGCTTTTGGTAGCATGTTTGTATTGATTAGGGGTATTTTTTCTCTAATAAGCTTTTGAAAGGGTCGGTCGGGTGGTTAGATGTAATCATTTTTTTAAAAAGATAAAGCTTTCGCAAGACACATTTACATACGTAATGAACACCAGGTTGACATTTTATGGTGGATTATAATAAGCGTACACACAATCTTATTTATGGGTCACTGTATAATGTCCTGCACTTCACTGATGCACACTGAATAAACAAAGTCACCTTAACTTGTCAGAGTTTGAGTTAGGGTATAGAAGTATTTCACAGTGAGATCACAACAATGGCAAGCTGGCAACATAAAACCTAAAACAGGATTAAATTGAACAGTCTCCAGCTTTTTCCGCGGTCAGGGACCCAAAACAAAACCTTTCTGTCCAGGCTCTTGAGGTCATACTGGTGCTCTTGTAACATTGTGACACAAAATACATACTTTTCAGTTCCTCATTTAAGCCAGCTGTTAAATAGTAACTGTATGAACACAGACCACTAGTTTAACTCTGACACGTTATTAAATGTGATTTGCATTCAAAAATGAACACAACACAACAGTTCCCTCTCTGGGGCCCTGTTTCCTTGCATCATTTGGGTTTGGACATGTTCTGTTATTAAATATCTTCTTTGCACTTATCTTAGTTGCTGCATTTCTTTTTTCCCCCAGTGTCTTAAAAATGTTCAATTTTACAGGTCTGTAAATGATTTCCTGTACAAATTAGAAAGCAGAGTGTGGCATGCTAAGACTCTGAGGCTTGCTCCTACCTCAACCTTGGTTTTAAGTTATTATGCCTCCAAAACCTTGACGCTGCTCATTGCAAAACAACTTATTTCAAACAGGTTTTTTAGAATCCTTAATCTCATTTATATCTGGCAGCAAAGTGGATTTACTGCCAAGTGACTCAAAGGAAGACCAAAAGCTCAATGATTTTAAGAGGATTTAAGGTATTTCCTTGCACTTACGAGTCCCCAGCTTCAGTAAGAGAGACAAGTGTGAATTTACACTTGAGAACAATGGCTGACAGCCACTGCAAACCAGACTTTTTTTTGTATTTATAAAAGCTTCACCATTTAGATTCATCTGTAGTTACTTATTCCAGCTCATTTTAATAGATTATTTTATAAAAATGTACAGCAGCTATATATTTAAAAAACTCAAACCACTCAGAGGTTTGTTCCCTACCTTGAAAACTACATTTGGTTGTTGCTATTCTTCACTCATATTGCTAGGGGACAGCAATTTGGACAGGAAGGCATACTCAGAACAGCTAACGATGACATTTTACGAAGACACGGCATGGTAAAATACCGCCGCACACACAAACACAAACAGCTCCTATCTATTTAGCCAGTGTGTCTGCAGGGTAAGCGCAGGCTGTCACAGCTGAAATGAATACCTGACAGAGCAAAAGAGCAAGTGCACAGACTGAGCCGTCAGCTTTCTTTGTGTCTCTGTGCGTGTACGCCTTGCTTAGCTATGACATAAACATCAGTGAAGTCGACGCGGCTGTAACAGGATGAATCACTAGAGAAGCTAAATAACCTGGTTTTAGCACAACTATGCTCATTTTAATCACTTTTCTAGGTAGCACAGGTAGCAGCTGGACAGGGGTGTGGTGTGAGGGAAAAGAAGGGCCGCCTGTCACAAGTTATAACATGAAAGAAGAATAAAGCCATATTCATGGTGTTTTTTTGAGTGCCTGTGTAAACACAGGTTCACTTAAACATCCCGTTTTTCTTCTGGCTTCACCCCCAAAGCAACAATATGAAGGATCAGACTCAAATTTCAGTCATCGGCATTCGTTTTACTTAACTTTTCATTCAAAAACAACCCTTAAGGTGTACTCGTACACGTTCTTTATTAAACTCGAAATTTAGGGTCATGGTCTCAGGGTTGACTGCTTGATTCAAACACTGACTGCCAGATTAATTAATGTTTACATTTACTGAGCATACACTCACAGTCAACTCTAGGCTGACTGACACCATGCCTATGAAGTCATTGGTGTAACCGCACTCTGTTAAAACAGATGGTCTAAAACAAATCATTGCAACAGCTCACAGTTCAGTTTCCAGGGATGCATATCCTCTAAAAGCAGTAATCTTACAACTCTGTTTTAGAATAACTGACTGCTTTTATGTTTAACATGTTAGGCTTTGAGTGAACATGTGAATATTAGCATATTTCAATATGTCTGGAAATATGTGGCTTTTTCTCATCAGAATCTTATCAACCTATCAATCAATCAATCTTAGTCAGTCTGTCTATGTCTATGAGCACAACTCCTCTCCAGTAGACTATTTGACTCACAGGGTTGCCAACAGGTTATATTTTGGTTACAGGCCTGTGTGATTTTCTACATTTCAAGTCTATGGTTTTAAGTTGTTAATGTGAATTTCTGTGCATGTAGAAACCAAAAGATTTGCAATTTACATCAATTTATCACAGTTTATTAACTGTATTAACACAGACAGCTTCGATAGTAGACCGACTGTCTTATTGTCGTTTTATTGCCATCCTAACATACCAAAGTCACCTTGAAGATGGCAAATGACTGCAAGTGGCTGCAGATCTAGTGCTTAACTAGAAAGCAACCATTTCAAAGGCAATGAGATTGCAAGTCTGTTGCATATGGTTGCAATATTTTGGTTGAACTGAAGGTTTGTTCAGTGAAATTGTCCTGTAACTCAAACATCTTGAATAACAAACCTGTTTTGGTTTTCTTCAACCTAGGAATGCAATATGTCCTTGGGCTGTTCCTGTAATAATCCAGTGACATTTAGTGATTAAGGACCAACTGCATTACACTTCCATCTTGCAAATAAAAATCCATCTATTTACTATTCAAATGAAATCAAGAGTTAACACTGGCTCAACTTTTAACATTCAGGAGTATGTAACACACTCATAGAAATGATGATGCACAGTGTTTAGGTATTGGAGAATTAATTAATCTAATGGGTACCCATCCAGTTTCATACATTATATTACGTTACATCACAGCGAATGGTCCAACAGTCTGTGATCGCTCAGATCAACATTTATCCATTGGCCTATAATCAGAAACTTGTTGACTGGAAGGATAATGTGACTGCATTTTTAGCATGCAGATGACACAGCAAAGGAGGTAGGATTTGTATGCAGCTGAAGTGACACTGCAAGGCTCAAATCAGGGGAAAAATGGTAAGTAATGAAAACAAATCTCTGGATATTCAGACAAACACAAGGACAGACACGTTTCACACGTAACTTACAAGTACTGACTGTCAAGATGGATTGTCCTTGTCGTTGGTCACATATTTTCTAAGTAAATGAAAAGTTACCATTCTCATTGAAGCGTTTGGGTACATAAAAAGAAACACAAGAGGACACACTGTTGCTACTGACTATTTAATTTTTTTGGACAAACGAAGAAAGAAAATATATGTAGCATTTCAGCTGAAATGCCTTTTTTTGTTCTCAAAGTAAAAGACAATTGTAATCACAATGATAATGAGTAATATCTATAAAACATCTTGACTTCTCTCTTCATGCTGGGCATATCTTCCAATAGGAAATGGAATCACAACATTGCATCACAATCCACTGGTGGGTTGGGGAGAGGGAGGGGTACCTCGAGGAGGAAAAGTGAAGCAGGAGTCATTAGCCTGGTTTTCAGTGAGGAGGACTAACCAGGCCTCAAGTAAATTACTCACTTGAAAAGAATCTCTTATATTTTTCGCCATGTACTTATTAGGGATGTCTTCCATTGGAATTTCAGTAAATATAATTGGAAAACCATACCAGCATAATCTATACACGGATCTGGCACGGGCTAGCTCCTCTGGATCTCTCCATAGCTTCCTGTTAACATCAAAGTAAATCTGCAAATTGGGGTGAAGCACACTGATACCATGCATTTAAGCCAATCAGATTTTTGTATATTTAGCCTGATGACATGTCACTACAGGTGCAAAAACACATTTTCTGAGCATTTCAGTGACTCATCCTTGCCATTTCCTCCTAAGGGGAGAGGAGTTGTTCCCCAAACAACTGATACCAAAACATATCCAGGTTTACAGCAGGCAAACAGGTCCAAATGGATCATAATAGTCATACATATTAACAAAAATCCATAAAAAATATGACCTGACATGGTCAGTTAATGTACAGAGATAATAAAAAGAAGGATTCTGTCTTTTTTCTGTACAAATGACAAACACCACAGAACAACAACATCAATATTTTTTTTTCCATAGCAGATTTTTCTAACCGAGTGGGGTACATGTGGTGATTGACAAGGCATTTCACCCGGCAGGATGTGATGTAAAACAGAGTGAGTCAGCTGACAGGAAGTGTGCAGGTTTTAACATCGTCAGGATAGGCTACGGCACTCGCTCATACAAAATGTACAAAACACCGTCCTCTAACTACAAACAGCACACCTTGGAGGAAAAAAATGTCCCATGTTTCAATGATCTCAAATAACCTGGAAAAACAATCTGTGCTTATGTTGCGATTTGTGATATTGTTGCCTGATCTGTGTGCCTTGGGAGGTTGAACTGAGCATAGCCCAACTAAATGAAAACCACTGCAAACATGGTGTATTTTGTCCCCCAGGTGATTTAAACAGATATATCAGGAGTGGTTTTTGTAAGCATTCGGAGCCACGTGACATGCGTCCTCGTCATTGTGTCTGGAAGTGCTGTGGAGACGCAAACGTGACCCGGTGCTGCCCCCTTAGTCATGTGACCTCTGTCATCGATGCCGAGTGGTTCTGAAAATGGATGTTGGAGGGAGTATGGGGGGGAAAAAGGGACAGGGGTAGAGAAAGACAAAGAAAGAAATGAAGTGGATGGAAACAGAAAGCGTGGAAATGAAAAGGAAGAGGAAATCACGTGTCAGCTGGTGCCAAGAGTGCTCTGTGTTAAGTTTCTGTGCATTTGGTTAGGAGGAAAGGGGTGAAGTGCAAACGTCAAGCCTGCCACGTGTCATTGCTTAGTGAACAAAGAAAGAAAGAAAGGATATAGAAAGAAGGAGAAAGAAGGAGAGTACATTTTTAACCAAATAACTTATTGATAACAGAAAATTATCTTTGGATTTATGCACCACCCTCACTTGGACCTTCTAAAAAGGCCATGAAAAAGTAGAAAAAAAAAGTACATGGCAATAAATTACAGTGACACCAAGTTCCAGAATTACAGAATTCCTTATCTGAGGGGAGGAATTTGCTTTAAGCTGCAGGCCTTGAGGGAATTCTGCCAATTAATGAAGAAAGATAATGTGCATCATAGAGATTAAAGTTTATGGGATTCCAGGTTAAGTGTTTTTAGCTACCTGTGCGCTCAGGGTCTCCAGTGGGCTCTCCACACGGGGGAAAGTCATCAGAGGCAGACCGCGGTACTCCTCAGTCTTCTGTTTTGCCGCTGCACTGTGGACACCTTTGAAGTTATTCACCACACATATACCCTGTAAGGTATGAGGACAGTTTAACATTAATAGTGAGACAGGCAGAAAGACACAGCAAATCACACGAACATTAGAAACTCAAACACAAAAAGTCCGAAAAAGTTGTTTAAACTCTATAAAACGAGTGAAGAGACTTTGTAGCGTAACTTGATGTTACAGCCGTGTTCACATCTTGGTGAGGCTGCACAGTGGTGCTTTGAGGTTAATGCTATCATCAGTAAAGTTGCTACGGTGATTTAAGGAGGTATAGCCGAGGTTGATCACTGATACGTTTTGCAAATAAATGGGCAAACCGAAATGTTGACTTGAAGATCAAGTGTCTACAATTCATCCAAAGGGTTATGAATATATGTAATAAATAGTATGATAATCCACAACAACAGCTGTTGAGATTTCACTAATTCACAAATTTCAAGGAAAGGGCAGCTCAGCTGATTTTGGTCATTGTATGAATTGATATGGCTCATTTGGAAAGGTACAGGTGAGGATAGGAGAATGACAGTCTCTATAGTAGGTTTCTGAAAATCCGTTATTCATCATTAACTGTTCCCCCCATACTAAACTCTACGCAGTGTGTGTGTGTGTGTGTGTGTGTGTGTGTGTGTGTGTTAGAGAGAGAGAGAGAAAGTAAAAGAGAGCGATCCCCTCTCCCAAATAACATTTGTTCCCAAAAATGCATGTGAATTTGAGGGAAAGGAAAACACGTCTCTCTATTTATGAATGTCATTATAATCCTTAAGGGCTGGACTGAACTACTGGATGAGCGCCCAAAAAATTAGTTTTGTTCAAGGGGATATTATGCAGTCAATTTTGATGCATCTTCATGTTACAGTCTTGCTTCATACAGACCAGTCGCAAGGAGCTTGGATGACCTCGGTCATTTTGTTTGGAGGCATGAGCTGTGATGTTGTTTTAAGGTACGGGTTCCTCTAGCCACCGATCTGACAATTAGTATTTGTTTTTTTAAATTTTAAAAGAAATCCAGGGCCACATCTGGTGGATTTTTTAAAAATAAAAGAGCTAATGGAGGTCTGAAGCCCAGTGTGAGTCTGCTGATCAAAGGGCATTCTGGAGCAGGCCGTCTCCCTTTTGGTTGTTATTTTCATTTTCAGGATTGCTGGTTTGATCTTACAGTGCCCTCCCCCATACAGTGTCATGTACCTACAAACGTTGCAGAAAACTAACATCCTGTTCCCTTTCAGCTTTAAATGCCGCAGCAAGAGCCAGCTGTTATAGGGTTTTTTGCTACCTTAAAAAATTCTCTGGTGGGCTTTTCTTTTCTTTTTTTTTTGGTGTGACGTGGCTACATTTTCCACATCAGAACTTTTACTGCAGTGATATAACGTTTATATGGGTATAAAAGAGCAATCAAACATTGCGTGAGTCCCTTAAAGCTGGATATCATTTCATCTAGCCAGCAGAAATGCTTCAGGGTGCTAATCTTTGTGGGCTAACAGGTGCAGAAAACAGATGCTGTTTCTTCATTTATATGTTTATAAATTAGAGGTAATTGTATTTTTTCCATTTTGTCCACTAGTCAGAATTTTTAATGGTAGAGACACCAGTAAGGTTGCAGTCTTTGTTAACTCCTCCACAGACTAGTTAATCAAAGAAGGCAGCCTAAGGGAGATCCCACCCCACCAGACACCAACCGTGCCCTCAGGCAGCAGCAAAGGAGAAAATGAAGCAGGAGGAAGCTCAAGGTTTTCTTGTTTGTGGCTGTTCATGGGCATTGAATTTCTAGAGCTCCCAGACCAAGTAAATGAGTGAATTATAGCTCCTAGGGCAGAATTTACAAATAACTATCCTGTTTGACAATTCTTTACATTTTTATCACAAGTTTAAATTGCATATTGATGTGGCTGTTGTAAACACATTTCTATTAAACTGAACCACCTCCTGCTTTTTCATTCCCCATTGTGTGTCCTGTCATTCATGCAAAAACAGACGTGTGTGAACTGCCGCCTACTGTTTCAGATGAAGACAAAGTGAATCTGAAGATTGCCACTGAAACGCTGAATTGAAAAATCATTTAGAAACTTTCCTGGTCTCAGATTTTTGCAACAGAAAAATGCTGCTTTTTCCCCAGACTTGTGATTAAAAGAAACTTGAAACTGTGTTGGTGGTTCAGCACTCAATGCAATGTATTATTTATTTTATTTTCCTCCCAGTGGAAAGTAGTTTGTTGAGGTGGTTATGAAATGACTTTGGATTACTTTGCACCATCACCTGAGATGCACTGTTCAGTAACGGTTATTTAATTGTGTTTTTTGTCCCCTCACCGTCAACCGGTTGTGGCAGGACTTTTCTTCCTGTTAAAAGGAAGTTTTTCCTTCCCACTGCTGCCAAGTGCTCGTTCAAAGGGGGTTGTTTGATTGTTTCAGGTTTCTCTGTATTATTGTCAGGTCTTTACCTTACAATATAAATCGCCTCCAGGTGACTGCTGTTGGGATCTAGATAAATAAAACTGAATTGAATTGATTGAACTGAATGTAACCATATGATCTTATGCTTTACATAATTTCATGTATCAGCATAAATCTCCATCCCAATCCAGTCACACTCTTGTACTTCGAAGCAGCAAGGTGATACGGTTTGCATCTCCACCCTTACAAAGTTATTTTCTATCTTCACATTGCCCATTATGCAGATAATTCAAGACCCTATTTTATCAATTCATCTTTGATAGCAGATGAATTGTAATATTACCTCTTACAGTGGTTGCGACTTATATGAGTCATGCATGCCTTTTAGGTGTCATTTCTACATGCTGTGAATTCGTTTGGAACCACTTTCAAATTTCAGGGGATTTAGCTTCTATTAGACTCAGCAAGTCAGCATGCGCCTTCCCTTGAATCAAGTGGACAGCTTTATATCTTATGTTACCAACATCATCCCGGAGCCAATTCTAAAACCAAGTTCTTAACAATGATCCCTCAATCTGCTGGCAGCGGACAAATCTCTTGAAAGACCAAAGGCATTTGCTGTTTGGTGAGTCCATTCAGATCTCCTCTCTGTGAGCACTGATAGCAGCAGGATTTAGACTATACCTGCTTTCAGCTTTCTCTTTATCAATTCATTTCCTGCAAGATAGCAGTCCATCAACTTGGCTCAGTTCTCATGTGAAACGAGTTTGATAAGCTTCATTGTAAATATAAGGCAAATACAGGGGAATATGGTCAACCTTCATTCATGGTATGCTGATAATAAACTGAAAATAATGTTCAATGACGTAATGACAGATTTCCTTTTCTTTAAGCACTTGAGTTAAAGGCAACTAGACTTACACTTCAAGGCCCTTAAGACTACCATGACCTGGATGGGTGAGAACCTGCACAGACAACCCCATTTCCTTTTATCTTTTCCTGAAGATCAATGGCATAATGTATATCACTTTTAACAGTTTAATCACTGAAAGCTACTATCAATTATCAAAGAAACAGGTGCAGTGGATCCACCTCCTCATGGGCAGGGGCGGGGATAGCTCAGTAGGTAGAGTGGTGGTCCCATGATCGGAAGATCAGGGGTTTGAATCCACTGAACGGCTACCCTGAGATACCCCTGAGCAAGGCTATAGTCCCTACACACTGCTCCCCGGTGCACCTGCTGAGTGGCTACCCACTGCTTCACTGGGTGAATGGGTCAAATGCAGCAAGAGTAATTTCCCCACGGGGATCAATAAAGTATACATTATTTTTATTATTACTATTATGCAGCAAGAAAAAGATGTGACCACACTGAACCTGACTGTTTTGCACCACAGCAGGAATTATTTAAAGAATAACCAAGACCAAGCTTGACCTGCACATGTAAATCACACTATTCCAATGCCACTAACTTTCTTTGGTGCAATATTGAGTCAGACTCTTAATTTGTGACCTTTTTTTTTTTTTTTCACTTTTTGAGTCGTGACCAAATCGAGATTCTGGCATTTTCACTAATCTCTGCTGTCCTTGGTATTTAGTTCTAATTAGTTTAGCATACACTCTACTAAAACATTACATATATTAAACATTAGCACTTTAATACCATCACTGTAGACAGATGACAGCTGTAAAAGGACTGATTTTCCCTTCATATCAACCAATGTACAAATAACAAACCTCTAGCTTCTTCTTCTTATCTGAGTCTCTCCTCCATGTGTCTCCCGCATTGGCACTCAGGACTCAGCGGCAATTAGAAGTAATGAAGCCTCTGAGGTTATTAAATAAATCTTTTTGGATAGTGGGGGCAGGGGGTGGGGGTCCCCTTCACCTTCCTTTCTCCTGAGTGAGCTTTCCCATTCAGCACAAAACAACGTGATCAGTTTAAGTTGCAGCTATTACCCTGAATTTAATCACAGCATAAAATATGATGAATAGTCTGAAAAAAGCACATTAACTTGCAGCAGAAGCCAAGCAGTTTGACTAAATCTCGCAGGACAACTGATGTTGATTTTACATTATGGACAGCAGCCCAGTGAAACTGCTGTCTTGCTTGGAAAGATGAGCCCACTTTGCACATCTTATCCTCGGCAACTGCTACGGCAGTTATTTTACGAAGGTAAATAACAGGATGCCTAACCTCTGGAGTACGGAATCTGAATTAATCACATCACTGGTTACCTCCACGATCTAAAAATTAATTAAAAGTAGTGTTTACCTCATTTTTCTTCTCTTTTTTTGTCCTTGCGCTTACAGATTTCAGGTTGAATCTTGGGTTGTTCACTTCCTTCTTCTTTTCATCTTCTCCAATACCCCACAATCAGCTAGTGTATTCTTAACTTGATCAATGTAGCTTAAATTACCTTTATCTAAACCTTTATTGAGCATAACATAAATCACACCTCATTCTTTTTTCACCTTTTTATATACTTGGTGCCCTCTCCAACACTTGTACTGTCACTAAAATGAATTTCATCAAAGATATACATAAAAATATTTGCTGTATATAAGAATTTTAAGGCATAAATTTTCACATGGTTGACTTTGAAATGAAAACAAACCCACGTTAAAGGCTCTGGGAAGCTGCAGCTTGAATTAATCATCCAATTACCAGTTTGGGTTTGTTCCAAAATGAAGCTCAAAATGAATATTATAATTTGAAAGTAGCTCATGACCAGAATCCACCTTCTCTTTTCTCTCTTCTTCTCCGACCCCTTCTCCACCACCTTCCCAAACCTAATGCAAGTTTTAGTAGTCCTCACCAGAAACAATGCAATAGCTGATCCCAGTATAAATCCAGCCACTACATCTGAACAGTGGTTTCGATACTCTGAAACTCTGTTGAGGCCGGTGAGGAAGGCGGAGCAGAGTGTGCCCAAACAGAGCACTGGTTTGGCCAAGCGGCTGGACTTGGTCTTGATTGTACTGGTGATGTACATCTAGAAGGAGAAAGGTGGAAAGATTAGACTGTTCTTTGTCCCAAATGTCTTTAACGAAAACAAAACCAAAAAAAAACAGGCTCCTGCTCTTCTGTTTAGGTGGATTAGGAACAGAGATCCCATGCAGAACAACTGGAGGTTTTCCCACTAAAATAAAGTCAAATATTTTACCATTTCTTTTTTTTTTTTTTTTTTTTTTTTTTTTGGAAGTGACATCAGAAACAGCAGCATGTGACATCACGTGATGGCGGAGCTTCAGTTCATCCTTTGTCATCCTTTTTTTTTTTTTTTTTTTTTTTTTTAATAGGACAGGGGGAAAGAATGAAAGAAAGAGGGGGAGAGGAAGAAAGAAAACCAAAGGGGAGAAGAGACGGTGAGAAGGGGGGGAAGAGAGAAAAAAAAAAAAAAAACTAAAAAAAAAAAAAAAACCTCCTGGGTCACCTGTATGGAGAGAAAGAAAAACAAAAAAAAACAGGGGAGACAGCAAACAACAAAGAGCAACATAATAATAATAAAAAAAAAAAAGCACCATCACAATAAACTAGCTAGTCATAGATATCAATAGTTACTAAATAATAAACGATATTGTGCAGCACGCAAGATAGACAGCGCACAGTGTGCTTTGAGGCAGCAGCCAAGAAAGCTGTAGTCCGCATCTGTGAATACCCATGTGTACACCTGTGTGGATACCTGTGTGGATCAGCATGCTTGCATTCCAAAGGTTTCTCCATGTAATGATCTGCTAGAGAGTGTGGGGAGCCACAGCCCTGTCCTCTATGGTATCAAGCAGGTATGGAGGAGATCAAAACTCCAGACATCCAGAGGCCCCCAGAACACAAGAGACCATGGAAGACCAACAGAGGGGCAGCCGCGCCACTGTCCCAGTAAGAGCTAAGGAGAGTCCCAGATGAGAGCTCATTCAGCAGCCGCGGAGCAGAAGCCAGGGGGAGTTGCAGTGACGCGCCCGTGAGCTCCGCCGGCAGCCAGCTGTGCCTGAGTGACCGAGCCCCAGGCCGAGAGGCCGGGGGCACCCCACCTCCAAAGTGGCCCGAGCGAGCCCCAATAAGCGGCCGCCAAGGAGTGAGCCAGTGTGTACCCGGACGCCCACCCCCAGATACAAAGAACCACCAACGCACCGATACCTGAGGGAGTCCGCCACCGGCAGGGGAAGTGGTGGTGGGTGGAGATAGGCCTCCAAACCTTGGAGGGCCCGAGATGTCCCCAGAGAGGTGGCGTCTGATACCCAACCTGACATATAGACACAGACATACAGGCACACACAGACACAAACATCCATTCCCACCCTCATGCTCTCATATGTACTTCACACTCAACCGACGTGGAGACAGACATAAAGAGACGCTGTACACACAATCACACTCCCCAAGCGTACTCTACTAACCGGGTCTAGGTACCCTTGCCCCTGGAGGGGGGAACTGCACCCAGACCCAGGTGGTGTTACCCTTTTCCCTGCGGTGGGGAGAGGCAGACCGCCCCGACTCCGCAGCAGCAGGGAGGCCCCAGACCGCAGTCGGACGGCCCACTCCTCCTAGCCCCCCCCGCTCCAGTAGGCCGCAGAGAATGGGGGTGGGAGAAGACTCCAAACCTCCCTCCACCCGCTCATTGTAGTGTTGATGCATGTGTGTTCTGAGGTGCAATTAAAACCCAGGAGGGCATAGAGCTACCTGCCAGAGAGCAGCAGGTAAGCGCATAGCCCCTCCTGCTAGCCCTCAATGTCTACATGTATTTAAAATTGAGAGGTGGGCAACGACGCCAGGGGTGAGGCGTACACCCTGATGGTAACTTGGACTCCGTGTATCATGCCCACCCCCAAGATCCTATATGTATGTGTAATGAGGGTGTGATTAATGTGAATGTCTAAGTTGTGGGATAAAATTGAGGCAGAGGCAGCCAGAAGGGGACAGAGGGGGGGGGTAGCCTCCTCTGCATCCTGGTGACAAATATTTTACCATTTCAAAATAGTGCAAAGCCCCCATGGTATAGCAAATCAGTCAGGGAAGGCTGTGAAAAAGTTACATCATAGTAGCGCAAGATTCTGCAAAACAGAGACATCGTTTTTCCCCCACAGAGAATAAAAAATTGAACCTAACAAGAGAACCCATTAATAAGCGGGAGGACTGTCAGCATTTAAAAACAAAAAGGTCTACCTGCATATATTTTCACCTCTTGAACTTTCACCTACCTCTATTCCAATTAGGGCTGCACGATTTTGCATAAAATGAGAATCACGATTTTTTGGCTTAGAATTGAGATCACGATTCTCTCACGGTTTTCTTTTCCAGTATAAATATTTATTGCACTTATTAACTGCACATCAACTTCGTAACAGTTGAGACTGAACATAAAAACAATAAATAAACATAAAAACAACAAATGTCTCACGTTTTGTTGTTGCCGCAAAATGTTGTACTGCTTGAAATTCTGTCTCCACTGTTGCTCGACGCTGCGTGTATAGAGCAGGTAGTGCAACAATAGAAAAATAGTTGCGGGACGGCACTGTGTAGCGTTTGTCTAGGGTGTTGATCATTTTCCTAATTGCACAGTGTTGATGGGAGCCATATCTTTGGTCAGGTGATAAGTGATAGCCTCCGTAATTTCTTTGTGCCTGCGAGAGTTCGACGTGTATAGGGAAGCGCTGTATAAGGTTCACGTTATTGATGTTTGGGTGGTTGACCGGGACAGATTTTCTCCTGTCACTTTCTCGTCATCCCTGACGTGCTCTCCGTTGTTTTTTCCCCTGCTAATTTTAGCATCACACGGCACAGCTTCTGTATCACGTGGTATAAGGCTCCGCCCTTGTCATTTGTTGAGCAGGAAGAGTGAGCGCTTGTTTTCATGCAGATTACGTCCCGGATCAAAATGCGGTACAGTCGTCGTCTTTTTTTAATTTTATTTTATTTTAATCGTTGTCATTTGGAAATGAGATCGCACATAAGTATGAATCGAGATCGCGATTTTCTAACGATTAATCGTGCAGCCCTAATTCCAATCAAGTAGCGAAGGTATCGAATTAATTTTCATCAACAACAATCTGTTCTTGTATTCCTCCTGCTCCTGTTGATAAAATTTGCACTTCCACTCTCTTTTTTCCAAAGATGAGGCCCTCACCCTGTCACTCAGATGTCAAACAGCTGCTCTTCAATTATCGCTTCAAAAAGTAATTTTCCATGCGACCTCCAGCCAATTTTCTAAAAACGCCTAAACTGTCGCTGTGCTAGTGTGAAATATTCCTCACCTCAATTTCAAATAGCATGAAGTCCCTCCTTGCCAATTCCTCCATCAAAGAACCGAAGGTGCTGTGTTTATAACAAATACTCCTTCTTACTCAGTAGTTTTTAACTCCACATACGGTACAGGTATGTGCAGTACAACTTTAAGCAGCCCGGCTCAAATTATATATTTTCTGTCTGGTTTTTTCCCCACAGACGAGTAAACCAATTACCTTCTATTCTAAACTAGAACATGACATTGCTTTTAATTAACTATGCTCAGGTTGAATCCCTGGAGAATTTTTTTTGTCTACACATTATTGGTTGGTTTCTAATTTAAAATGGGATAAACAAACACAAACGTGAGTGTTCACGTGCTACAAAGGGAGAATGAAAGGAAATGAAATATACACCTAAATGCAAATATCGTTACACACATTCATGCCTTAAAATATATCGCATGCTGTTTAATTAAACATATACTGTGTCATTACATTAGATATACGTTTTATAAAATGTTTTTTCAAGCCTTTTTTTGTCTCTGAAATAAAGGATAAGGTGCGGTCCTCTCACCGTCAGGTAAACGGCAGAGTAAACGCTCAGCGAAGCGTCCTTAGATGGGAACGACCGCCGAGCCTTCTCCACCACCACGTGGTTCCCGGTGCAGATGTTGCCGTTGACGATAAACTGGTGATTAAAGCGACACTCGGTGGCAGTGTAGTTGGGCTTGCAAACAGACAGGAAGTAGGGCGAGAGACCTCCAGTCACCACCTGGCCTGCATTGACGAAGATGTCTGTAGCAAACAGACCGAATGCAAACACACCTGCGGCACCACAGACACACAGACGGGAGAGGAGAGAAGAGCACGTGAAAAGCCACAAACACAGAGCAATGAAACAATCACAAATAAACACAGAAGGGTTTATATAAGTTATCACCCTCCAGTGTGGGTGTTTATCTAGCTCCCAGTTCCACCACATTAAATCGTGACTATTGTGTGTGTGTGCAGACATCACTGAAGATGTCACAGTGTGGTCTGAATCAAAACAAAGTGCAAGTTAACTAATGTTGAAATGGAAGGTGAGGAAAAATGGACAACAGCAAGCCAAATACAGACCATAAAAATAAGATAGCGTTTAATATAAATGATGGCGCTGACACTTTCAGCCCACTAACACTGACCAGTGTCTACGTCTGCATTCCTTTTGCTGTGAAATATGACTGCTGATTATCTAGCTTGCTTGGCCATGAAATTAATGTGCTTTGTGTTGTCATCCAGGCGGGTGGGGTGAGGGAGTCGCAGAGGGAGGTTTTGAGGGGCACGGGGACATGATTGTGTGAAGGGCAATGAGGGAACTGGGGGGAGGAGGGGGTTAGAGTGAGAGAAGAGAGGGGAGGGAACAAGTGAGCAGGAAATGCCTTGACAATTTCACAAATTTAACAGGTCTCAAAACATAAATCAGGTGAATTGCTGATTGCATTTCTAATGTGTTTTGTAAAGTTTTTTTTCTTCAACTATGACAGGAAAGTCCAGCAGACTCTCTCTACTGGAACAGAGTCTGTCTGCCCAATTCTGGTAAAGCGTTGTTATAAAATAATCAAAATTCAAAGGTTTTATAGAGCTTTTATAGAAAATTGACACACGGACTTGTCCTTGTTTTTAAAATATATTTAATTTCCTTTCTTTTCCATGATAACACCTGTTAGCTTACCATACAAAAACATGTAAGCAATATTTGAAATACATCAGTAAAAGCAAAGGCTTCTCCACAAACATTATTTTACATGAGAGGTTTCTCTATCCCAGTGTTTGCCTGGCCTTTGGTCACTGGTCTGCATTGGGCAGCGTTCTGGTGAAAAAATCTAATATCACATATCTTTGCCCATAACAGTTGAGCCTCACTGAGTTTAGCAGTAGAGCAGGGCAATATGACCAAAAATATTTATCACAATATACATTTAAAAATTCCACAACTCCACAACTTTATTAATGCAAAAAACCCCATCAATGTATTTTCACTTAAACAAGCAGCTGTTTTTTATGTGCATTTAAAGTTATATAAAAATATAACAGTGCAAATTCCTTGCTGATAGTTTAACCAAAAGGCATTTCCAGTGGAAATTGGCCGACATATCCTCAGCATAACCATGTATGATATCCACAAAACTTAAAAAGAGGTTATACACATAATACGGAAATATTATGTTGAAGCACAGTACGTATCACTCCGTGAGGCTCCTGCCTACCATAGCCGTAATGCTCCGACAATCCATGAAGCGGTGCGGCTTCGTAGCTTAGCAAAGTCTACTGAAAGATTTGACAGATTTTTCAGCGCCGTGTACGACATAAAATCGTTTCAAGGTCAGTAAACACAACCAGAACTCATACATAAGGCACAGGGATTATAAGGGGCACTGTCGATTTTCAGAAAAATCAAAGGATTGATTTTAAGTGTGCCGTATTTTCCAACCAACACGGTAATAACGACGGCCCGCTAGCATGCTCTACTAAAAATAGTGCTTTGTTGTGTATCTGACGGACGAAAGCCAAACCAGTTCCACACCACTGAAGTTGCAGCATTTTTACAAACCAATTGTGGTTCATCCGTTTCATTTAACGATCCACTTTCACCCTTCTCATTCTGCGTCGCCGCCATGTGCGTATGTAAACAAAGGCACTGCGCATGTGCGTTTTACCCATATTCTATCACGATATTTCATTTTCCTATCGTTGCCCAAAATTACACCGGTATTACCGTGAACAGTATGATATAGCCCAGCCCTATTTAGCAGCATATTTCAATTTGATTAAAATGTGACATCTGATGCTTAAGCAGTCAACATCATTTAAACGCATTGGTTCAAATTATATTTACTTGATACTTGAGCCTAAAACATTATCCAACTTCACTGTAAAAAAAGAAAAGTCATCATTCAGCTACCATGTCATTTTTAAAAAAAGTTTTTCCATTTTATCTACAGCTGTTCAACACACTACATCACTGTGACTCGACAACATTACAGCAACAAAGTCAGTACCAGACACACATGTCACAGTTGTTTTGCTCCTTGATGGCCATCTTTGTTGAGAGCCCCTTTCTTTACTGAAGTACCGGATAAATCAGAACTGTTAAAAAAGTTTGTTTTTTCAAGGTGTAAGGTGTAAATCATCAGGGTTGCTAAATCCATGGCTGTCTGCATTTGAGCTCCCCTCACAGGTGACTGACAGCACCGACATTGAGTTTAGTTGTGAATGTACAGCATGCTGTGTCGTGGTTAAGGCTTGGCTGATGTTGCAGATGCAACTTTTATTGAGCTATGACATTAATAAACATTGCTCATATAGTTTTGTATTAAATTAAACAAAACAAGGCTGAAGTCACAAGCAGCGTCTTATTGTGATGGATCACAGAATTGCATGCTAATGCGCTTTTGAATACTAATCTGATCCCTTATTCTACACACAGTCTTTGTGGAGAACTGAATGAAATTATTTCAATCAGATCAGTGATCCATAATTTTCCGGTCTTTCAGTTCATCGCAGCTGCACTGAGGTGATGCGCCAGGCAAATACTGGTGGGACCTTACACATGCTGAAGCCCAAAGTACTTTTCATGTGTATTCAGAGTTTTCAGTCACTGTCTGGTACCATTAGCACAAGTGACCTTAGGGCAGTTTAGAGTACATTGCAATACAAGGTTCTTACCTATGAAGCGTATGATGCGGCGGGTGAGGGGGTTGAGGTAACAACAGTCTCCTGTCACTATTGTTTTCTCCTGGGCCAACAGAGCTTCCCTCGTTGATTTCATCATGTACATGGACACCTCTCCGATAAAAATCTACATACACAAACACACACAGGCACAAAAAATAAAAGAGAATATGAATAGGTGAATATGCACACAGAAGAAGCAAAAAGGAGCGCACAGAACAAAGGCAGAGATTTCAAAGAGGGCAGACGTGACGTCTCCTCCTTAAATATTTAAACTTGTATTTGTCAACCTAAATAAATAAACTTTTATTCTGAAAAACCTGCTAAAATGTTACATCAAATATCTGCCCGACAGGGTTGGATGTTTTCTTCTCTGCACAGTCTATTTTCACTCCAAAAATATTAATATTTTAGAAAAATAAATAAAAAATACAAATGCTGTGGCAAACACAATTAAACCACAGACAGACACACAGAAACACAGTGTTGTGATCTCAGTCAGCAACATGCAGCATCTACTCCTCACCTCTGGTGCTGTGCACATGCTGCCAGGTTAATAATCATGGAGAAGCCAGAAGGCAAGAGGAGGAATTTTTCCCTCCCAAAAAGATTTGAGAACCAAGGAAGTCTAGATTACGTTTACTTTTTAAAAAACTTTTTTTTAATAAAGTATATGAATATGAGCTGTTAAAAACCCAGTGCAACTTTTTTTTAATAGAACACGCATCACAGGGTGCCATGTGCAAACATAAATCATTTTCCAAAACAAAAGACACAAAATACAGCAGAGCAGTGCACCATGCCTGTATGTGTTGTATTGGCTCAGCAGGGATAATATTAAATGAGAAAGGTTTGTTTACACAAGAATAAATATTTGAAAGCAATACAGATTGCCTGAAAGTTGTACTGCATAATATTCTGTTATACTGGGGCTTAAAATTTGTGTTTTAACCCATAAATAAATACCTTTACTCTATAAATAAATGCAGAAAACTGACGCATTAAAATGCAGGAAATTAAATGTCTGACTATCAAAAAAGTAGAACCCTCCAGAACCCGCACTTAACGTTTTAACAAAACTCACACCCAGCGAACACACAGAAGGAAATGGGGAAACATTAACTTTTGGCATCCTGTTATGGAGCAGAGAAACATTTTTATCCAGTCTGGCCTGTGTACATAAACCACTGTGCCTTAATGCAGCCTTTCTTCAGGTCCATTATAGTTTGGACATTTCATCAGGTCTAATGGAAAAACTGCTGCTGGACACACAAAATGGATCTCGTTGCCAGTCGCCTTGGGTGATAAAGACTGCTTCAAATAAATGTGTGTGTTTATCAGAGACAGTGTGTGCATACACTTAGTGCATATGTGTGCACCCATGTGGTTTTGGCCTTTGATGTGTGTTTGTTTGGGGCCTTAGGACAGGTGAATTTTCCTCCATCCCTCATGAATGCTTTCTCATCATCATGTTCTTGTAAACGCAACTCCAGTCCATCTCTTTCTGTGTGGCAGTTAGCAGCGAGAGCAGCTCGTGTTTTGATGTCAGGAAATGCAAAGTAAAAAAATTTTTAAAAGGAATAAATGAGCACTGAAAGCACTCACATAAAAATCAGTATGAACCTTCTAAATCTATGCACTTGATTCAGTCCTGTCTGCAACTGCCAGCATGACTAAAGGTGGATTCATATTTTCAAATAACCATTTGTGTCACAGGATGGGAGGCATAGTGCATAGCGAAACAAGGATCAAATGCATCATGGCAGAAAAATCAATCTCCTGATGTCTAATGATCCAAAAATGTCTATCTTTGCAGACAGAGTGACCAAAACAAGCTTTTGCAAGCTTTAAAAACTGTAAAAGGAAGACAACTTGTAACAGTCAGACTAGCAGCAGTTGCAGTGAACCAAAATACATTTTGCATTAAATAAAAGGTAGCTGGCATAATTAATTATTAAGCCTAACTGGCTTAATTTGAATTTATTTTTAAAGAGCCTCCTTTTTTAAAGTACCAATAATACAAATTAAAAGTCAACCAATGTTTAAAATTTATGACTGAAGTTTGTATATATAGTCAACAAAAATAGAGCCAAAACCTATGCTACAATTGGAAAGTAGCAATAAAAGCAGCAATGCTTTTTAATAAGGTTCTTATTATAAGGATGCAATGTATTATTAATACATTGTTAAATTCAATTAGGCCTACATGTTTTTATACTATTTTATATTCTGTTATTGCAATGTTTTACAAAAAATTTCTAAATATATTTTTAATGCACTTTTTAATGCAATGCTAACTGATTAATTGGGGCATGCTCCCAATGAGACAATGGATGATGTCCTTGTGGATCTCCTCCAAGATCTGGACCGGGCTCCTGGACTGAGCTCCTGGAGAGTCTAAGGTGCAACGTGGCAGCACTGGGATGTTCTGAAACATAACGTCCCCGAGGTGTTCTGCTGGATTTAGGTCAGGCGAGCATGACGGCCAGTCAGTGGTATGGAACTGCCTTCATAATGTCGCCCCTGTTCTCATCTGTGGAAAGCACAGGGCATCGGTGGTTGACCTGGTATTCTATGGCAAATGCCAATTGGACTCCACAGTGTTGGGCAGTGAGCACAGGGCCAACTTATGGATATTATGCCCTCAAGTCACCCTTGTGAAGTCTGTTTCTGATTGTTTGGCCAGAGATTTTCACACCAGTGGACTGCTGGATTTCATTTTGTAGCTGGCATCTTTATCCTGTTCCTCATTGCACAAGGGAGTAGATACCAGTCCTGCCCAGGAGTTAAGCACCTTCTAAGGCTCTAGGTTTCCTAGAGTAACTGCCCGTCTCCTGGAATCTCCTCTATGCTCTTGAGAGTGTTGAGAGACACAGTAAACCTTGTAATGGCTTGTATTGATGTGCCATCCTAGAGGAGTTGGACAACCTGTGCAACCTCTGTACTGTCTCTAGACAACCTCTACCACAT
The DNA here is from genome assembly GCF_965226115.1 of Aulonocara stuartgranti. Lineage (NCBI taxonomy): Eukaryota > Metazoa > Chordata > Actinopteri > Cichliformes > Cichlidae > Aulonocara > Aulonocara stuartgranti. Next base: position 30,049,923 of record NC_138945.1, on the reverse strand, counting down.
GCTACCAGTAGTGACATTGACCCAAGTGTTCCTTTAATTTTTTGAGCAGTATGCATGTGAGTGTGTGTGTGCATATGAGAGAGTCAAACTGTAATGGCCAAGTGAAAGAAATGATCCATCAGCCAACAAGGTGAAATGCCTCATGTCATTATGTAGCAGCAAAAGACAGAATGACCTGATGAAAGCTTAAAGTGACTAATCTGCTGGGTTATTACCACCACCTTCTCCAGACCCAGACAGAAGATTTATAACAAAAAAAAGGTGCAGACCAATTTCTTTGACCTGTCTGAGACTCAAAAAGAAAAAAAAAAAAGCAGTTTTAAAGGTAAAGTCAATGTGTTTGTCCCCAGTCAAAAAGAAATTACAGTCAGAACAAACACAGATAATTACCGGTATAGCAATTAAATTACAATCACATTACAGGATTTTATGTTTTATGGGTATTTTTCCTTTAGCAAGTAGGTCCCATGTGATGTCAATGGGTATATAAGCTTCAAAGGACATACATGCAGCTGATAATGTTCTTTCTTCTTAAAGTCCTTTGTTTTGACATTTAGCTTGAGAAGCTGCTGATAATTAAGCCAATCACTGATGTGTCATCTGCAATCGTAACTTCTAATCTGGATCTGTGTGATAATGTGAATATTGGGAGGATAGGAGGAAGATCAGGACATAGTCACAGGGGCAATCCTCACCACTTTGTGTTGGTTTGAGAGCAAGTTCACAATCCTCCTGCAGAGGTTAAGTCCAAGGCCTTTAAGTGTTGATTCTTTAGGGAATTATGGTAATGCATGCTGTGCTCAAATATATACGATTTATTGGCACATCACTGAGAGTGTTATGACGTGTTGTGGGTGAAGCATCATCAGTGAAGCTATACCTCTTGGCAAATGTATCAGGTCCAGATTGGGTGACAAAATGTCAGGAATAAAATACTTCATCTGCATCTCAAATTGATTTTCCTATGATAGATGGAGAACAGGGTGGCAGTCATTTAAGCATATTACCTTACTCTTTCTTGGAACACACACAATGACTGATGATTTAAAACAGGAGGGGACAACAGGCAGGGAGAGAAAGAAAAGACTCCTGTGAGCTGCATCCTCTGATGGGGATACTGCTGGGTCTGGCTGCTTTACAGGTGTTGACATGCTGGAAAAAACTTTGTGCGTCATCCTCTTTAATGATCAGAGTGCCAGCCTTAACGTTTTTGGAAGGCCTCTTAGGGAGAGTGGCGTTCTGACTCTCAAAATGGGCAGAAAACTTATGTACCTCATCGTGGAGCAAGACGGTGACATTGGCTGTGCACCTGGGCTTACCTACAAAGTGTAAAGTGCTCCTTCCACATGCTCTCAGAGTTGTTACTGCTGAGCCGTGTCTGTACCTTGTCTCTCTAATTCCGCTTGGCTGCCCTCATAGTGCAACATAGGTCATATCGGGAACTTTTGAATTCTCCTTGTTTTCAAAGGCAAATACAGCATTTTAGGGTGATGCAGCATTGCCGGTTCCGAACTTGGCCAACAGCTGTTTTTAGACTAGACCACTTTAATTTCTCATTAATGTTTTTATAACCCTCTGTAGATACTAAATGTTAACGCGTCGCATAGTTTTGTTTAATTCAGCTGAAAATGTTATTACTGTAAGTAACTTTTTAGAGATATATGACACTGTGAAGTCCACATATCTAAAATGAGGTACATGACGAATTGCTGGAGATTAAATAAAACAAAGTATTTATAATGAGCTGAACCATATAACACTGGTGAGATTTATGAGTTTATGTACAATTTTCCAATAATACAGTTTTACGTGCAGTGTGGTGTTCCCAAAGTGTTTTATGATCAAAAACCATCCAATGAGGCTTAATGAAAAGAATTCTGCAAAACAAATCAAGACTTATTGCCAGTTATCACAAACGCTTGATTACAGTTCTTTCTGCCAAGGTTGGCATCCACTTATTGTGTTTAGGTGTGCAATTATTTTTTCATGTAGGGCCAGGCAGGTTTGAACCCCTGTATTTATTACAGACTATTGGTCCTACTATCAGTGAACTGTATTAGACATTTGATAAATTGATAAATTAAATATTACTGACAAAAGTTTTATTAACAGATCATTTATGTGTATTTTATAAGGATTTCTAAGGACCTCATAACCTATTAACTTACACTTATTACAGTGACTTTAACCATTGCCACACAGGTGAACACTGGTTCAAATAACTTTTTTTAACTAGTATAGGATCAGTGTGTTTCCATGCAGGTTTTTTAAATGATTAGTTAATTTTATTTTGTTTCTGTTTTGTTTTTTTCTAAATGATGGCATTTACATTTTCTAGCAGCTAGCACTTGCCTTGAAGCATTTGTCTCACTAGAGTCTGTTTCATCGCTGAAAAGGTTAGGTACTACTGACTGATTGTGTCATTTCAACTCATGCAACCCCCCACTTTCCTTTATACAAATGTCAGTAAAAACTGACTGAAAATAGCCATCTCTATGTAACATGCCAGAAAACTGAGAAACAACTTGGCATTCAACTGACACAATGATGTTGGAGCAGAAAATGAAAAGGTTAAACAAGAGACATTAAAAAGAACATGCAAACCTTTCTGAGGGGGCTTTTTTTTTCAGTAAGTGACCTGACATGAGAGAAAAGAACAGACTTCCAGTTTGTGTATCCCAATAGCTTTGAGACATCAAAACTTGTAAAATCTGAAGTCTCTGAAATATCTGTGACATTAAAAATTATATCAAGCTGCTCAAATGTTTGAAAAAAAAGGGACACATAATAAATGACACTCCTAAAAGTTTAGTGTTAGGACCATCCTTCTTTATGCATCTGCATCTTAGTTTTTCCTTTTCCAGCTTCCACATTATAATGTGAGTACTAGCCTTTCTCTGAACCTAAATTACAACATTTTTCATAAGGAGAAAAAAAACTTAGTAATACGAGTGTAGTATTTACTGAGAAATAGAAATGTCTTTGGGTTATGCATTAAAGAGCAATTTTATTACAACTGAAACCAATGAGTCGATGGTAGAAACATGAAAAACATGTTCCTTTAGTTAATAAGGACAGAAAATGAAAACGGGGCAACGGCTATAACTAATGAGATTGTTCATTAGCAACTACTGGAACAATAAAGACTGTTAACTGTATAAAGTATTATTTGGCCTGTTCATATTGTTGGCAAACTGATGACCAAATAACATTGAGAAAATAAAAAAAAAATACAAATATCAGGGTGATGATTGGTATTTAAATGCTAAAAATGGGTCATTTTAGCCTGTCAGTAGGAGGAACATGGCAGCATCATAAAATACGATTTAATTTTTGTGAATCTAAAGATCTTAGATATTAATGCAATTGAATCAAAATGCATCATTTTAAACCAATGCTGGTGGATGCTTGGCAATATGGCAATGCCATAATATCGAATACTGATCAGAACCTCCAGGGGCCTGAGTTTGCCGGGTTTGGTTGCAGAAAAAGAAAGAAAAAAAAACCAAAAAAAAAAAACCAGACACACAGTTTTGTGTAATAATGGAACAAAGTGTAAAATAAACACTTTGTTAAGTCAAAATAGAGCTTGTTTTGACTTAACTGTGTAACGATACAGTGACATAACTTTTCCCAACTGTGCACTTCCCTTCAACTCTTTAGAAGATACTCACGTCTTTAAGCTCATCAGCTTTGTTTACAGGAGCTTTGAGGAGCTGTTAGACCAATTAGCAGCTAATGAAACAAATACTTCTCTCATGATTCAATGCAGAAAATAAACAAAACTAAAACAGAATATGACTCCTGAAACACCAAATGAATGCTGATACTGCTTTGTGTCTTTGAGGATGTGTGAATAGGATACAGTTTGCATATTCATTTCAGAGGGTGATAATATGTAAAGATGTCGAGCTTAAGTCTTGCTACTCTGCCAAGAGGGGAAAAAGGGAAAAACAGAACAAAAAAAACAACAACAATCAATGCTGCTTTAAGCTTTAAATCTCTTCTTAATGAGCCCATCATTTTCAGTATTGCTACCAAGACACACAATTCAGGAAGTGGAATAAGCCACAAGGAGCTAAAATGGTGTGTGATAAAATGCACAGATGTTGCCCATTTTGGGAAACATTATCTTTTGTTTCTGTGGGATGTACACCTGGCAAAAGCAATATTTTATCATCTTGGCACTGAAAATGATAAAACGGGCTCTATTTTGCCTTATGCCATGGTTGAACGGGTTTATAGGCTGTTGCATGAACACAGCCCATCTAACCTTCACAGCATCCCATTGGTCCGGCCATGTGGAAAACTGCATAATTTACTGACTCTGTACTAATTGGCCCACGTCCCAGCCCTGCCATCATTAATTCTGACTGAATGCCCCTCTGTTTTATGACACATGGAGATGGAATGACACACAGTGTCAAGCACCTGACAAAGCACACTCAAAGGGCACAATTATAAGGTATGGGATGGCGTACCAATGGCTAAAGGCAATTTGTAAAAGAAAGGCCATATAGAGCATATTCCAAAGAGAAAGTCACAAAAAAGGGGGCAGAATAAAAAAAAAAACAGTGGAAAGAAGTGGCAGGATTACAAAAAAGCTTTAACAGCTGACACGGCACTCTCTGAGGAGGGGATGGGACTAAGACTGAGTATTAAATTACGCAAACAATGCGTTAAACAACTGCTGGCCTTTTAGTCAGCTACTGTATATAGTAAATAACGCTTGCAAGTGGGTTCAGTGCAATTTACAAGTCAAGATAAAGGTTGAATGAATAAGTGACACTTGGAGAAAGGAAGAAAGATTTAATCTGCAGGTATGATGCGAAAATCATCCACTAACAAATGTTCCAGTGACAGAGTGGTGTTTATAAACAAAGGATAACAACAAAATAAATAATTATACTTATCTACTGACTGCATACCATGACCAAGTATACACACATGCACTCACTGACCTATTCATAAGGTACACCTCTTCAATGGCTCCTTATCGAAGATTCTAATTAACCAATCACATGACAGCAGGAAAAGCATTTGGGCATGCAGACATAGTCGAGATGACTTGCAACAGAATGGGGAAGAAAGGTCATTTAAGTGACTTTGAACATGGTTGTTGGTTGTAAGCGGTTTCTGAAGTACTTGGACCAGCCAATCTACTGGGATTTCCTCACCAAGCCATCTCTAGTGTCTACAGAGAATGGTCCAAACAACAAAAATATCCAGTGAGTGGCAGCTCTCTGGGAGGAAATGCCTCAGTGATGTCAGAAGCCAAAAGGGGAATGACCAGACTGCTATCATACTTGAGGCAATTGTAACTTAAGTATGCACTTTTTACAATTCATGTATGCAAAAGAACATCTCTAAACAGACAAAACGCAGAACCTTGAAGCAGTTGTGCCACAGCAGCATAAGACCAGCATGAGTGTCATTTCTGTCAGCTAAGAACAGAGAGCTGAAGCTACAGTACAATACAGTAAAATAAAAGGTTAAAAAAACCTTGCATGGTTTGACGAGTCTCGCTTTCTGCTGCAACATTCAGATGGTTGGGTCTGAATGTGGCATAAACAACATGAACACATGGATGTATCCTGCCTTGTACCAAATGTTCAGGCTGCTGGTGGCCTTAATAATTGTTTGGGGATATTTTCTAGGCACACTTTGAGCATTCTTTAAATGATATAGGCTACCTCAATATTATTTCTGACCATGTCTAACCCTTTACGACCACACTGTACCCATCTTCTGATGGCTGCTTCCAGCAAGTTATTGTGTCATTTCACAAAGCCCAGATCATTCCAAACTGGTTTCTTAAAGACAACAATGAGTTCATTATACTCAAAAAGGCTCCATTATCACACGATCTCAATCCAATAGAGCACCTTTTGGATGTGATGGAACTTGAGATTCTTGAGAATCTTCAACCAGCTGCTGCTATCATGTCAATATGGACCAAAATCCCAGGTGAGTGTTTCCAGCACTCTATTGAATTGATCCCATGAAGAACTAAGGGAGCCCTAAAGGAAAAAGAAGGTCCAACCCAGTACTAGTAAGGTGTACCTAATGAAGTGGTCAGTGAGCACACCCACTTACTGAAGTAATCACTGCAGAAAGGTGAGTCAAAATTGCACACAGATGCACTCTTACCCCATGAAGTGTAAATAATAACATCTGTCACATTTCCTGGCCAATCAGAGCACCCTTCCAGATTTTAAACCAGCTTGTGTTATTGTATAAAGCATGTCAAATCTGCATGTGCACATATGTGTGTGAATGCAGAGAGGTGTGTTTCTCTCCGTTCTGCTGACACATCAAGAGACCAAACACCTACATGGAGGTAAATGCAAGCTATGGGATGTCTTTTATTTCCTCAATAAAAGTGACAATAATTCAGATTTTACTTCAGGAAACACGCTTGTGACAACAGTCGGTGTTCAAAGCCTCTATGCAAACACCTAAAGTAGAAGCGCATAAAAACAAGGGACCAAAGGAGGCAGCTGATCATAAATAAATGGGTGGTAGTGCATGTGTTAACCGACTGGTGTAACGATCACATCCATGATTAGATGCCTGTTAAAATAAAAACAAGGTTATGAGGGAAATGGACATGTGACACTACTGAAAAGGGTTTTCTATATTCATTTAGGGAGCAAAATTTAGATTACAATCAATGGAACATGTAGCATGTGAGCCAGCTTTTCAACCACTCAATAACTCGATTAGAACAGTAGATAAAATAATACCAACTAAGTGCAAAAAAGCTGGGAAGTTGATGCTGATTGGACATTAAAGCTGATGATCCACGATCTTGTTTATGGTCTTTACAACAAGTCTGTCTTTTTGAACAAGAAAACCAGGGCACAAAAAAAAAAAAAAGATAAATGAAAATTAATTGTCCTACAGAAAGAATAAGTGATTACACTACACTTCAGAATCACAGCAGCACATCAACCAGTCAAACCCACTGATCCTAATCTCAGTTCTGTACAATCTCCAGCACTGGTGAGATATTTTGATTTTGACAACAAACAAATGCTGGTAAAATAGCTGCTATCAGTGTATCCATAGTACATCTTCAAATACATATATACGTGGCCATTTGACCTTCAGACAGCAGCTACTCAAAAACCAAACGTTCTCTGTATTCTCAGACTAACTTTTTTTTTCCTTCACATATGGCCCATTGGAGAGAAAAAATACATTTTAATATCAAACAAGCAAATGCAAACACGCTTCAGGAAGTGTTCATAAAATATTTGACATGGGTTTAATAATGAGCTGACCCAAGGGCTCAGAGACCGATGGTGCCTGTTGTGAACGGGCTGAAATTAATAAGCATGGAGCAAAACTGACACCTGGTGGCTGAAACTCGCAACTCCTGTTTGAGGCATTTAAATCAGCAGTGCATGCACGGTATGAGCGTACAAGTCAGCTTGGAAATGACTGTTTTCAGAGAATGATTTCTTATCTTTGCAGCTGGAATTTTTTAAACACCAGAGTAGTAACACATGGCTTTGGTGCATCAGGACTGTGCCACCCTCAACAGATATGGCCAAATATGACTCATGGTATTGATTACACGTGTGTGCTTTACATCCTGTGACAAATTAGCCTAATATGCTAATAATTCCATTACTAGGCAATGGATTTTGCATAACATGTCCTTGTTAAAATGTCTGCAAACAAATAAAAGTCATGTCAGTGAATGTAATTCTTGCCTTCCATGAGATATGATATGAAGTTGTATTTCAACATGTACTTCTCCCTGTATAGCACAGCCTCACATTTCACTTTAGCAGGATGTTTTGTAGAGTATGATAAACAAGTCAAAGAGATTCTACAGACAGGAAATCAGGGACATACATATTATTAGCTGACCCATAAAAAGATATTGAAAGAGTACGGCCTGCAGGCATAAACTGCTTGCCGTGAAATCTTTCTTGCATATTTTTCCATATTTTACCAAAGATAGGTATGCAGCTGCTGTAGCGTACAGACAGAAGGCTGAATGGATGATATCTAATGATAGGTATATTATTTGCAAGTCAGTTTTACTTAAAAATGCTGCCACAAAACTGGGTCATGTCACGCAAAATTACAACTTTAAATTAGCCTGCATATACTAGGACACCTAGCAGAGTAATGATAATTGGATTTTTAAATTATTCACTCCTCAAAATAAATGGATGCGAAGGATTCGAAGCAAAGTCAAAGATGAGGAGACCCTGAATAAATGAACCCAAGCTGGATTTAACGACGGCTGTTTACGAGAAAATCGTAAAACAATTCGAGCAATCCACAGAGAAGACCTGGTTTTAAACACTGCTGTTTACTTACTATAGCCGTCGGAGCAGCGGCCACCACACAGTACAGGATGAGAGGAGGGACGAAGCTGGACTCCTCCGTGCCAGGGTACGGCTTCATCAGGTCAGCATCATTACAGAAGAAACCCTGCACGTGGACGCTGAACAGGTCCGTGCACTCCATGTAGTAGGCCAACAGGACCGTGCCGGACATGATGACGAGCTGGAAGAAGAACATGTTCGGAGGGAGTTGGAGAGGAAGAAGAGAAAAAAAAGAGAAGGAAGAGGGAAAGAAGGGAGATGTTAGTTGTGTATCCAGTTCACCGAAGGCTGTCCTGATTCAGATCCCAGGTGTTAAAAAAAGTAGATTTCATCCAACGAATTGTATCTGAGTTGATTCCTGAACGTCGCTGTACTTGGTTACGATGTGTCTAACAGGTTTTAATACAAAACCACCACCTAAATCCTCTAAAATCCCATCTCTTTCCTTCTCTCTCTCTCTCTGTTTTTCCTCTGTCTCATGCTAACTCTGGTCGTGTACATACAGCCCCCTCCACCACCACCACTACTGGCACCACCATCACTTACCACCTCCCTTCCTCCCTCACCCCCACATCCTTTTATCCCACTATCATCTTTTGTCTCTGGCCTCCTTTCACCGTCTTTCTCTGCAGGCAATTTTTTTTTCATACATATAAATATATATAAATATAGAATCTTTCGTCAGTGATAATGAACCAACACAGAAATAGAAATTGCACCAAGCTGCACCGCAAGGCTTTTTAAAGCTGTTTACGAAAAAGCAGCCGCATTTGTGTCACTCACCCACTAATGTCCCAATAACACTGTCAATTTAGAAAATCGTCTGGGGTTAAATATCAAAGGAAAGCGATGACACATTTTCATTCTTTGACGCGATCAAAAATGAACAACAACGTCACGGGAAGCGGAAGGAATAGTGCATCAAAATCAGTCGAACAATGACAAAATACTATACTAAATGAAAAGAGTTGTTTAGTAAATCGGTAAATCAGTGGCACTGGTCTGCGCCTCACCTATGACTACAAATAAGCAAGTAAGAAGATGTTTTATTGATCAGAAGAAGAACTGATAAAGTAACAGAACATTACACAGACTGGCAAAAACTTTGTGTTGGTTCAAAACCTTCCAAATGTTTAAAGTTACGCAGAGAAAGTTTTGTGGTTTTTTTTTTATTTTAAGTATTGGTATTATGATTGGTTCATATAAAACAGGCAAATGCTTGTAATTCTGCCATCCAACACTTGGTGTCGCTAAGTGACCACAGAGTCAGTAATCCTTCACACAGTTCTGCAATTCTACACTATAGCGTCACAGTAATCACAGTCTTTATGTTTGCAGGACATTTTAGAAGGCATAGTTATCATTAAAAAGGTCAGTCTGACCCAAAGTTAAACATATATTTAGTCACCTCTGGTAGAAATGTCTGCCTTCTCTTACAGATAATGGAACTAGGTGGTCCCGACTTCTGTGAAACAGTTTTTCATATGCAATTTGAGTACCAGGCGAATGGCATGTTGTTTCACTACATTCAAGGGAAGACAGACATTTCTATAGCAGATATCTTGAAAATAGGCAAGACAAAAACATTTATATTTGATTTGGGGTTGAACAGTTCCTTTAATTATCAATCATCTCTCCAAAACGTTGCAACAATGTTCAGCTTGGTGTTAGGGTTTATTATCTCGTTGATGAGACAATACAGCATCACTGACACTGACAGCTTAAGAAAGAGAAAAGTTTCTATGAAAGCTGGCTGCCTCATTATAGAGTCATTCTTTTGTTTGTGCTAAAGGCTACATTTCCCATAAATATCTGTTAAGCAGTTCAACAGCCAATCACCTGTTTAACCGCTGGTTAACAAGTCTTTACTCAGCCAACCACATGGCATAAAATTAATCTAACTCTCAAGATGATCTGCTGAAGCTCAAACTGAGCACCACAATGGCGAAGAAAGGTGACTTAAGTGACTTTGAACATGGCATGGGTGTTGGTGCTAAGTGGGCTGGTTTGAGTATTTTGGAAATTGTTGGCGCCAGAGGTCAGAGGTCAGAGTGCTTTAAGCTGATAAGAAGGCAACAGTAAGTTAAATATACACTTGTTAGTGTATATTGTTAGAACATATGTAGAAGAGCATGGCTGAATGCTACAGCAGCAGCAGACTTATACAGTTGCCACTCAATTTTTCCTAAAAACAGGAGACCAAGGCTACAAGTCACACGGGCTCTGGAAAAATGGACAACAGGAGACTGGACCACTGTTGTCTGGACTGATGAGCCAAAGCTCAAATCATCTCAGGTTAGTTTAGTGAACATAGCAGTAGGGCTGCACGATTAATCGTTAGAAAATCGCGATCTCGATTCATACTTATGTGCGATCTCATTTCCAAATGACAACGATTTAAAAAAGACGACGACGACTGTACCGCATTTTGATCCGGGACGTAATCTGCATGAAAACAAGCGCTCACTCTTCCTGCTCAACAAATGACAAGGGCGGAGCCTTATACCACGTGATACAGAAGCTGGCTGCTAAAATTAGCAGGGAAAAAAAACAACGGAGAGCACGTCAGGGATGACAAGAAAGTGACAGGAGAAAATCTGTCCCGGTCAACCACCCAAACATCAATAACGTGAACCTTATACAGCCCTTCCCTATACCCATCGAACTCCCGCAGGCACAAAGAAATTACGGAGGCTACACAGTGCCGTCCCGCAACTATTTTTCTATTGTTGCACTACCTGCTCTATACACGCAGCGTCGAGCAACGGTGGAGACGGAATTTCAAGCAGTACAACATTTTGCGGCAACAACAAAACGTGAGACATTTGTTGTTTTTATGTTTATTTATTGTTTTTATGTTCAGTCTCAACTGTTACGAAGTTGATGTGCAGTTAATAAGTGCAATAAATATTTATACTGGAAAAGAAAATCGTGAGAGAATCGTGATCTCAATTCTAAGCCAAAAAATCGTGATTCTCATTTTATGCAAAATCGTGCAGCCCTACATAGCAGTGTACTCAAATGACCTCCATAGTCTTCAGATCCCAATCTGATAAAGCACCTTTCAGATGTTGTGGAACGGGAGACTGACAAACGTGCAGCCCTCAAATCTGCAGCAACTGTGTGATGTTATCACGTCAATGAGGACCGAAACCTGTGAGGAATGTTTCCAGCACCTTATGGAATCTATTCCATGAAGAATGGTAGGTACCCAGTACTGGAGTAAAGTGAGAGATTGCAATGTTTGCACACCTTTTCTGTGTCCTGAGTTTAAAAATAAATTACTATATACAACTGCTGCTTTACAGAAATTCAACAGTATGTCCTTTTCAATTAAATAATTTCATCAAAAGTGATCATTTTTCCAATAGAAAGCACATGACATATATATGTATTATATGAACTATAATACATTAGTGTGTGAACCAGACTGGACAATCTTGCCTGCAGGATCCAGACAGCGAAGGCAAGAAAGCCGCTGTGTCGACAATGTTGGCACGGGCAGTCATGTGACAGATGGCTCTGTGAAGACGTCCAGGTGAGCGCACCTGTGCGTTTATGTGCACTTTGTCTGTTTTAAGCCTACTCTCTGAATAACACCAAGCTAGTTTATATTATTTTTTTGCCCTCTGCTGTTGTTACCAGGATACCCTGCTGTGGAGAACATTTTTGTGCAGCTCACACACAATCTCATCTACTGCTACGGTGAACCATAACACTCTGATGCGCACCATATGTAGCCTTGTCACAGGTCATACCTCATAACTAACAATAACAAGCAAAACAGAGCCGCTCACATCAGAAGCAGAAATCCTCCATCTTAAAGCTGCTCGAGAGCATCCAAATTACAGACACAGATACTGGATCCATTTCATGATTTTATGATGTTCAGCAAACAAGCTCCAGCAGGGTAATCGGCTAAAACATTATTCAGGTCTCCTCTGAAAATATGTAAATTCCTCAGCTCGCAGAAATGCCATGTAATACCCTGTGGGATCACGTACCGAAGAATGTCAGGTATACGGGACACTGCATATAAACGGGCTTGGACAGATTAATTGGAGGGATGCTATTTATTTATTACTGTTACCATGATTTCATTCAGTGTGACCTTCTACTTATTTGCATTTATTTAAAACAGGCTTAAGTTTGCCTGAAGCTTAGTCACAACCACATTTGTATTTGCTCGCCATAAAAAAAAAAGAATTACAGTTGTTGGAACAAATAATTAAGCAGCATTTTACATCTTTACAAAGCACACCTATTTCCTCTTTACCCCACATTATTCTTCTATCGCTCCAAACTATAAATCATAGAGGGTCATAAACAATCAATAAGCCATTACAAACGTCAAGAGTCATCACGTTGTTTCAAATCTTTAAAACTGTCCAAAAGAAACATTTAATTTCAGCTTCTTCAGTCTGACTCCACTCTCTCAGCAATCTACAGGGAGTGCAGAATTGTTAGGCAAGTTGTATTTTTGAGGAATAATGTTATTATTGAACAACAACCATGTTCTCAATGAACCCAAAAAACTCATTAATATCAAAGCTGAATGTTTTTGGAAGTAGTTTTTAGTTTGTTTTTAGTTTTAGCTATTTTAGGGGGATATCTGTGTGTGCAGGTGACTATTACTGTGCATAATTATTAGGCAACTTAACAAAAAACAAATATATACCCATTTCAATTATTTATTTTTACCAGTGAAACCAATATAACATCTCCACATTCACAAATATACATTTCTGACATTCAAAAACAAAACAAAAACAAATCAGCGACCAATATAGCCACCTTTCTTTGCAAGGACACTCAAAAGCCTGCCATCCATGGATTCTGTCAGTGTTTTGATCTGTTCACCATCAACATTGCGTGCAGCAGCAACCACAGCCTCCCAGACACTGTTCAGAGAGGTGTACTGTTTTCCCTCCTTGTAACTCTCACATTTGATGATGGACCACAGGTTCTCAATGGGGTTCAGATCAGGTGAACAAGGTGGCCATGTCATTAGTTTTTCTTCTTTTATACCCTTTCTTGCCAGCCACGCTGTGGAGTACTTGGACGCGTGTGATGGAGCATTGTCCTGCATGAAAATCATGTTTTTCTTGAAGGATGCAGACTTCTTCCTGTACCACTGCTTGAAGAAGGTGTCTTCCAGAAACTGGCAGTGTCACGGCGGGGTGCGCCGATGTGAATGGAAACAGGACCCAAAAGCAGATGATGACGAGTAGTGTAAGTTTGAACAGAAAAGTGATCCTTTATTAGATGACGGCAGGAGTAAACCAGGAAACCAAAGTAAACTGACAAGACACTAAAAAACAAAATACTAAACGGTACTGAGACCAAAACCTAAGCTATGACTGTGGTGGAAAATAACAAGCAAAGACCATGACTAAGACTAATAATACATAACAGACGAAAACCGTAACTAAGACTGAGGTCAAATAAACAGACGAACCGATAAAGGCAAGCAGAAAACAAAAGGCTTAAATACAGACATGAGGTGATCAGGGGAAATGGCGACACATGGGGGGAAACAGCTGACAAACATAACCCTAATGACAGGACCAAGAGAGAATGAAACTAAATACAATGACCAAAGAACACACGACACTGTCAAAATAAAACAGGAAACACTGAAAACTAAACATGACAACACAATAAGACAGACCTAATACGTGATGAATGAATACAAAACCCCAAACATAAAAAACCCAAGAACAATAACCAATAACTGCCCAAACTAAAGGCAAAATAGGAAATAACACAAAAACTAATAACATATCAAAAAATGAGAAAAATACAAAGAGAACTCCGAGTGCTGGGTCGGAGACCCAGCCTGTGACAGGCAGTAGGACTGGGAGTTGAGCTTGACTCCATCCTCAACCCGAAAAGGCCCAACAAGCTCATCTTTGATGATACCAGCCCAAACCAGTACTCCACCTCCACCTTGCTGGCGTCTGAGTCGGACTGGAGCTCTCTGCCCTTTACCAATCCAGCCACGGGCCCATCCATCTGGCCCATCAAGACTCACTCTCATTTCATCAGTCCATAAAACCTTAGAAAAACCAGTCTTGAGATATTTCTTGGCCCAGTCTTGACGTTTCAGCTTGTGTGTCTTGTTCAGTGGTGGTCGTCTTTCAGCCTTTCTTACCTTGGCCATGTCTCTGAGTATTGCACACCTTGTGCTTTTGGGCATTCCAGTGATGTTGCAGCTCTGAAATATGGCCAAACTGGTGGCAAGTGGCATCTTGGCAGCTGCACGCTTGACTTTTCTCAGTTCATGGGCAGTTATTTTGCACCTTGGTTTTTCCACACGCTTCTTGCGACCCTGTTGACTATTTTGAATGAAACGCTTGATTGTTCGATGATCACGCTTCAGAAGCTTTGCAATTTTGAGACTGCTGCATCCCTCTGCAAGATATCTCACTATTTTTGACTTTTCTGAGCCTGTCAAGTCCTTCTTTTGACCCATTTTGCCAAAGGAAAGGACGTTGCCTAATAATTATGCACACCTGATATAGGGTGTTGATGTCATTAGACCACACCCCTTCTCATTACAGAGATGCACATCACCTAATATGCTTAATTGGTAGTAGGCTTTCAAGCCTATACAGCTTGGAGTAAGACAACATGCATGAAGAGGATGATGTGGACAAAATACTCATTTGCCTAATAATTCTGCACTCCCTGTATAGTAGAGCCTGCACGGTTGTGAGTCACACCTATAATTACCTTTTGATGTTTAAGTGTACCAAATCTCACTCACCTGAAAAGAAAATTATGGTGCAGTCTAGTTCCTGGAGGCCGCTCTCCACTTTTGTGACTTTCATAAGCTGGTTTTTCTGTGACACTTTCCCACCTGGTCAAAAGTCCATCTCTCTGCATAAAGCATTAACTTGTGGCTGCATTATATTCACTCCAGAGCCAGCGTCATACTGCATTAGCTATATGGAGGAGACACTGACAGAAGTCTGGCTGTAATAAAATGGTTATACAAAGTTAACGGCAGCTTTCTATTATCCTTCTCCACTGGAGTGTAAAATTCACCTATTTTAGCACTGAGGTGTCAGGGAAGGCTTTTTATTTATGTTTTTTGGTGAAGCTCTATTCTTAATGTGGTGTTTCTCAAAGCGTTTGGCTCTTGGTCGAAATAACTTGCCCATAAAATATGTAAATCTGCTTTATAAACATCATAACCTCTTTAATCGATATTTTCATATGAGTCTAGTATCTACATCTAATGTGAAAGGGACAGGGCATTGTGATAAAC
This sequence comes from Aulonocara stuartgranti, assembly GCF_965226115.1. Lineage (NCBI taxonomy): Eukaryota > Metazoa > Chordata > Actinopteri > Cichliformes > Cichlidae > Aulonocara > Aulonocara stuartgranti. The sequence goes on along the minus strand of NC_138945.1, from coordinate 30,034,302 downwards.
ACAAACAGAGCCATCACCTTCACTTTACCGTTTTGATTCAGTCTCTCTTTGTTATGTATTTTTAATTACATCCTACAAAGTCAGTTTGATCATAATAGCCATCCAAAATTAATTAAATCTTTCCTCCCAAAGGATTTTTTTTATCTGCTCTCCCTTCACTCCAAAATCTTTTTACTGTCAGTACCACTGCTCATCTTCTCCCTCACATCATGAAAACAACCAGGAAAATGTTATATAAATCCAACACAAAGTCCTAGATTTTCATTTCACTGTCATGTTGTGTTAGTAGACTGGAAAAAAAGACTGACAGAAATGGGCATCTAAGCCCGACTTGCCAGGCTTTAGACCGTGATATTACACTTCTGTTGTCAGACTTGTCTGTAAGTTACATAGAAGACAGCTACTGTTTTCTGGTTGTTTTGTTTTTTCTACAAACAGGCTTCCAAGTTGGCTACTTAAAGTATAAATGAAAATGGGCATGCAGTTATTTTCAAATGGTTTTATGCCTTTATTTAATTCTTAATAGTGCAAAGACATATCGGTGATTTTTGGAAAAATGCAGGTTCATCTACTGTACTTTGGTCAGCAACACCTTTCAAAAAAGTTGAGTCAGCAGCATGTTTACGACTGTGTTTCATTAACTTATTTCCCAACAGTCCATAAGTGTTTGATCTATTTCTCACATTTCATCCCCATCTTAACTGAAAGCCTTAGCCTCTCTGGGGCACCTGTTTTATACCTCATCATGTTACTAATTAACCTCATTGGCTGAGAAACGCTCTGCCAAACGTCTGCGTTATATAACTTTAAAAACTAAAAAAAAAGATCAGTCATAACAGAGTCAAATTTTGATTCAGGTCCATTCATGTGTTAGGCAGAGTGTCTTTGCCACGTGGAGTTTCAAGACATATGATTAAATCTTTGTGCAGGGGGTGTAACAATTGCTCCTGCTCAATTTCAGCAAACAGTACTGCGCTAAAGTCTTGATCCAACTCTCACTTCTTTCTATTTTTCTTCAAAGGAGTCAGATTTTTTCACTTCAGACCTTATACACAACCATTTTCAGAGAAGTGTTTTTGTGTATTAACCCACTTAATACTAACCTATGAATTTTCCTGAATTTTATGAATCATTCCAAGCCACCTGACTCAATGGATGAACCAGTGTTTTATCTGCACTACAGTGAGAACTTAGCAAAGAAGGAATTTTAAATTGTATCTTTAGGCACTATCAGTCTGTCGCAAAAACACACCATTTCTTTCTTTAGTTGACTCTGTGAAAAATGCTAAAGATAACACAATTTGACAGGCATGAAATTGTATTTTTGCACCAACAAGGGGATTCCCAAAGTGCTATTAGCTGAAAACTTTGCATATCATACTTAAATATGCCGTGTGTCTTCAAAGAATCTGAGGAAATTGGACAAGCAGAGGAAAAAAGAATTGACAGGCCAAAAATTATATACAATGGATTAAAAATGTTTAAAAAGTCATATCCTTCAGGCAAAAAAATCCAAGAAATAGAAATGCTTCTGGTCTAAGGAGCTTGGAAAGAAAAGTGTCTGGACTTCTTTGAGTTGTTTGAAGACGTTTCACCTCTCATCCGAGAAGCTTCTTCAGTTCTAAGGGTCCATTTGGTGGAGAGTCCCAGATTTAAACCCAGTGGGAGTTTCCCCCCAAAGAGGGACAAAGGACCCCCTGATGATCCTCTACCTAATTACATGAGCCAAGGTGTGAAAGCAGGTGTGGGTCACAATCAGCCAGGGTTTCAGGTGAGCTCATTGTGAAACCTGGCCCCACCCTATCATGTGACTTCCTGAGATCAGATGGCCCAGGATGTAAATGAGCATTAAGGCGTCTGGGAAGGGATCTCAAAACTGGATTATAGATGGCAGACAGTTGGTGTCGTAAACCCCCGCCTCTGTTCAAAGATGGTTACGCACAGTGGACCTAAACACAAACTGAACAATGTGGTGTATGCTGTACAGTGTAGCGAGGAATGCCCAGACCTCTATATCAGAGAGACCAAACAGCCACTTCACAAGCGCATGGCACAACATAGAAGAGCCACCTCCACAGGACAAGACTCAGCAGTCCATCTGCATCTAAAGGACAAAGGTCACTCTTTCGAGGATGCCAATGTTCACATTTTGGAAAGAGAGGACAGATGGTTTAAAAGAGGAGTGAAAGAAGCCATCTATGTCCACTGTGAGCGACCATCTTTGAACAGAGGCGGTGGTTTACGACACCAACTGTCTGCCATCTATAATCCAGTTTTGAGATCCCTTCCCAGACGCCTTAACACCCATTTACACCCTGGGCCATCTGACCTCAGGAAATCTAATGATAAGGTGGGGCCAGGTTTCACAATGAGCTCACCTGAAACCCTAGCTGATTAGGACCCACACCCGCTTTCACACCTTGGCTCATGTAATTAGGTAGAGGATCATCAGGGGGTCCTTTGTCCCTCTTTGGGGGAAAACTCCCACTGGATTTAAATCTGGGACTCCCCACCATTTGACCCTTAGAACTGAAGAAGCTTCTCGGATGAGAGGTGAAACGTCTTCAAGCAACTTAAAGAAGTCCAGACGCTTTTCTTTGCAAGCTCCTTAAACTATGATGACCTGGATGACTGAGAACCTTCACAGACAGAAATGCTTGTGGTTCTTCAGTTGATTCATCTACTGTTTACTAAAGCCTCACCATAAATGGTCTCAGTTGAAGGGTTGCTGTCAAGAAGCTATTCTTAAGAAAGCAAAAGAGGAGAAAAAGACTGAGGTATGACGAAATATATAAGAATTAGACTTAAAATCAAAGGCATCAGGTCATATAGTGCGATGATTAGGTCTAATTTCAGCCAGTGGTGCTCAGGAACTTTTCAAGATGTTATTAAGAATGTTAAAACTAAAAATTGAAGCATTGTGCAATGAGCTTGACAGAGAACGGAACAAAGAGGCAGCGGACATCCAAAGAGCAGCTTTGAAGGTCCTTCAAGAAGAAAGCTAGCCTAAGAGAGTCCAGGCTGTGTTAGAGAATAAAGACGGTCAAACCACATAATGCTTTTTAAACTCATTAGAATTCACTCTTCATTTTACAGCAACTTTACAGCTGAACTGGGTTTAGAGTATGAAGTGCATTTCAGCTGTTTTTGTACAAAAAAAAATATCACCTCGGGCACATTGAGTACACCTGGGCCATTTTCAGTTGTTTTGTTAGTTTAACAGTTTTTAGAAACAACTAATAATATTCATACTCTAAACCTAAAACCATTAGAGCCACTTATTTTAATGAACATTTCAGACAGACAGCTGTTTGCCTTCACTGCTCGTGAGACATAACAGCACACACATATTCACATTAGCTTCATTTTCCAGTACAAATTACGTCAAACACTGGAATTCAGTTCACACAATATCTGACTTCTTCTGAGCTAAATAACAAAGCCGCTCCCTGCAGTAATGACTGCACGTTGGGAAGTTTGCTGTCTAAATTGTGTATACCTAACTAGAAGCTTTAATTAAAGCTTCTAGGAGATAAGGAAAACAAAGAAGATAAAAGAAAGACATTTTCTCAAGAGATTGGTTTACTTCCAAATAGTCTGGCAACCTGTGCTGCTTTAGCAGGCTGCTAACAGTAAGTGCATCCAGCTTTTTCTTCAACCATGCAAAACCTGAAAAAGCTAGATAGCTGTAGCTAGATTAATGAGAGCCCACAGCTCTATACATTACATAATCCCATGCAGGTACAGGATATATCGGTCCTCTCTTCGCTCTTCCCAGCTTGTCTCCACAGCTCAGCCTTTAATTAATTTCTCATAACTTTTCACTTTTTCCTTCTACTTCCTTCCCCCTTTTTTGCTTGTTTCATCTTATCCATTTCCTCCTCCCTCATGCCCCATCTTTTTTTTTTTTTGCAACCCCTTTCATCTCCCATTTTTCCTCCGCACACTCAGAGAGACAAATGGCAGCAACAAATGAACATCCTGACGTCAAGTAACAGATGAAATAAAGGCAACAAGTTACACGAATAAATAAACAAATCACCACAAATAAACATCCTCCCTGTCAGACTGCCTCTGGCAGTGAACTACATGGCCCAGCTGCTCCAATCAGGCCCCTCCGTCTTGATCACGTGACGGCAGTGTTCCTCTGCCTTGCTGTGTTCGTGACAGGCAGGGTGAGTAAGAGAAGGAAAGGAGGGAGAGAAGAAACAAAAGGAGCAGGAAAAAGGAGCGAGACAAACCAAGATGTAGTGATTTAAATGATGGGAAACTGGGTGAAGGGGAGAAAGAGCTCCTATGGCACCACGCGAAATAGGAAGAGAAGAGAGAAGAGATTGAGGGAGGAAGCAAGTACAGCCGAGGAAGGAGGGGCAGGAGAGAAATGAGGCTGCGAGGATGTGACGAAGACATCAAAGAGGGGGAGAAAGAGAAATCGAGGATGAGCAGAATGAAACAGGGAGATAGATAGCATGCCTTTGACAAGTGTCGCTGAAGAAAAAAGGGGGAGTAAGTGAAAACAGGGTAATGAAAATTAGAGAAGAAGCTTGCTACTCATCAGGGTATTACAGTGTCTCTCTTAGGAGCACTCTGCCAATGACTTTTTAAGCTTAGATTGTGATGCAAAAGCCAATAAACCAAATGATGAATCTGAAAGCAAAATCTTCCCATTTATTGGGCACTGACACATAGAGACAAGATGATGAATAAGAATGTAGTAAAGCCCAGTTTGAAAAATGCAAAATATGCCCTTATAGAAGCTCTAACTGATGACTACAACTACATTTGAAATACCATTTAAAGACTCAATATATAGCTGCACCTCATCGCTTTAGCCTTGCAGTTCTATAAAGCCGACTGCTTTGAGAGAGACATATAATAAAAAAAGGTCAATATCGAAGCGTGAGAGGCCAAGTTGAGATTCTCTTCGGAATAAATATGTCAGATAGCCGAACGCTGATAGAGCCCCCCAATATGTAATAAGAACTGTTGGGACCAAGCTAAAGTTGGCGGTGTAGTATTGTATGAGAAATGGGGAGCAAATGCATTTGGAAGCAAAATCTGACCACTGAGCAAATGAAAAAAGTTCAAAATAGGTCACATGATAGCATTTATTAATACTTCGATTCAGGGAAAATTCATTTTGATATTCCGGAAAAATAAATTACAACAAAAATTGGCCAATATTGTGCAAAGAACACGTACACGAAGACGTCGTCATTACTTACAGATGAAGTTTTTTAAAAGTCACTTTGTTCATCATCACACTAGCATTGAAAATTTAGCCAGTAAAAAGTTAACGTCCATTTGCCACTGGCATTGGTGGATGACACATGTCCATCAATAAGAACTGGCCTAGAGGCCGGTGGGTAACCCTGAAGCATCCTACGGTCACTAAGGAAAATCTACACTCCCCTCTGATCAGCTAATGGTTGCTGGAAGTTGCTGTTGGCAGGTGAAATCAGTTGCAAAGAGGGCGCTGCACCAAAAACCTCCTTGTGAGTCCGTTGGTTGGTCACAGAGTACTATAGTTTGCATGGAAGTTATCAGCTTGTCAGCAAACACTTGCTGTAGCTGTAGTGATACTTGGAAAAAAGTGTGACGCAAACCAGAAACGTTTGCCTTTAAAAAAAAGGGGGGGGGTTCTTCGGTGCTGCAGCCGACATATTTCGATAGGTGAAACTTTGGAAAACAAACAAAAAAGTCTGAATCTTCGGTGCAAACTATATGCAACAATCTGCTACTTGGTCATAGCAACATGCTAGCGAACAAACTGGGGACTGTCACCAACCTCCAGTAATCACTCAGCATATTTTTGCCTAGTCACCGGTGGTTACCAAGGAGACACCAGCTGACTTTAGTCCTACATGTCTGGGGCTTTAGCAATCTATTTCACAGCAGCTGCCAGCAGCTTCTAGCATCCACCCGAAACCAGATAGGGAAAAACATGTATTCCCTGGTGGTTGCCAGATGGTCGCTAGGCCTATTGTATATTACCCAAAATGCTCAGGTAATGTATCAAACCCACTGTTAGACTTATTGAATATAAAATCCAGTCTGATGGATAATATTTCCAACATATTGCTGTACTTACATTTAAAACACTGACTTATCAGGACTTACCACCTAGATGTTTAATGTGTCACCAGCTTAATCAGTGGTTACATTAAACCCGCCCCTCGTTATATCTCCTAATGGTTTTTTTGGTTGTTTTTTTTTTTTAAAGAGGCCATCTCATCATTCCACACAGCGTTCAAGCACTGACACTTCAAAACTCTAAATGAGCAAATAACTGTACAATGGTGACACATCGTCAAACAGAAGGAACTGTCTAAAAGAGCTTTTTTTAATGATGAGCCACATCTCACATCTAAAAATAATGTGTACCAAGATGATGTTTTACAGCTGCAGTATTTTTGATGTTGTTTTGTTGTTTATAGTTACTGTTTATAGCAATTTTCTCGCATAAAATAAACAGTTTGGCTCAGTGGGAGTGAAAGTGACATAGTAACTGACTACATGTGATCTATGAGGTAAAAACATACAATCACGGCACATCCATGGCCACTGTCTCCTGTTGTTGTTTTCTTTTATTTGTTTTCCATCTAGTATTTTTAGCTCTAGGCTTTTCAAATAATACTGGAGCGAAATTAGACAACACAATCTCATAAGTGACGGTTATGAAACCACATAATATTATAAAGGAAATTATCAGAAGAAGTGCTAGTGAAGTGCTATATTGCAAACAATGTACTGTTTGGACTGAAGCATAGACGTATTTTGGATGAGAGCTGAGAGGCAGGGTACACCCTGGACCTGAGGAATGGCTCCATTTCTCTCTTTCAGATGTAAAATAAAGTATGTTGGATTAATTGGTTTTTGTTTTGTTTGTTTTTTTGTCACTTACTGCACTTTTCTTGAGGAGGCACATGTTCAAAGAGAAACCACGTGATGTCTGTTTCATCACCATTGCAGATGCTGAGAGCATGTGCAGCAGTTCTGATTCTCAGAATGGTTTTCACTCTGGCTGTGGGTGGAAATAAAGTGTTCAGTGACATTTCCTATTGCACATCCTATCAGTGTAGTCTTAAACTCACTACACATGCATGCGAGAGTCACATTTCACTTATCTTGGAGGACACGCCCAGGATCACACTAGCAGGCAGTAACACTAATTAACAGAAGGTAACAGTCCCATTATGGATGAGTGTCAGGAAAAATGAGCGAGACAAAAAGGTTGGGCAAGAAGAAAGCATGAGATAAAGGCAGAAAGAACATGAGTGTATAAACTGATGTGATGTAGGATATTTCGTCTGAGATGTGTGTCTCTGTGTGAGAGGGAGAACGAGTAAAACACAAAGAGAGATGGAGGAGAATAACACAAAGTGTCCTGAGACATCTCTCTGATTAAGGACCTTCAGCTAACACAGTAATTAAAAATTCAGGAGCTGCACAACTCTTACACACACACACACACACACTTGCCCAATTACAAACACGCATGCATTCAGCTCCACACTCATTTCAACACTTTACACTCTGGTTGTTCACTTATGGTAAATTAACACTCAAAACCATATTTCCATCATGTTCATTTGCCAAACAAGGGTCATATGCATGAATTTACCACTTTATGCAGAAGCCCAGATTATCACGCAAAGACAATGCATGCACGCACACTCCCTCACCTCTACAAAGATGAAACATGGGATGATGGAGTAGCTGCGCAGGGTGTTGTTAGACGCCATCTTGTCTCCTGTCGGGAGACTAACGTTCTCAGGATTCACTGCAGGGTCACTCTGCAAAGACAGAAACATCAAGTGTCAGCTGCCATCATCTGATAATGACAGAAATGCATCTACTTCATCTATTTTATCAGGAGTCCTCAGCAAGATCGGCTATTGATGAGAACCATGTTAACTATTACTATTTTTTTTGCATTTACAAAAGATAATAAATAATTTAAAAGCAGATAAGAGATTGCTTTGTTACATTGCAGAAACTAAATTAGAGTTCTACTTGTCAAAAAAAAACACAGAAAAAAACACTGCACACAAAGATTGTGGTTCGCCAGCTCCTTCCGAGGGATCCCCACAATTCCCAGATCTCTTAGGAAATTCAATCCCTGTGTTGTTGCCAAGGTCAGCCCTTGGGTCTTTTACCAGCCAGCTGTGCTTCCTGTCTATTTTTGTCAATCAACAGAAGGCACCTAAGAAAGCTGTTTGGCCTAAATGACTGCAAGAGAAACAGTAAGAATTGTCTTGTGTGCAGGTGCAGTTTTCCATATCTAAAAATCTCCTAAGGCCTCAAACACCATGGAGAAAAACTGATCCCCTCTACTATGCAGCTGTATGTCACTTGAGGTCAATAAGCATCTGGTCTTTAGATTCCAAATGTTTCTGAGTGAGAAAAGAAGAGTTGCCATCACTTTATATTCACCCCAATCGAGTCACCGCAAAGTTGTGGTCATTTTCATAAGAAGTCCCCTACGTGATACAGAAGCTGTGCCGTGTGATGCTAAAATTAGCAGGGAAAAAGCAACGGAGAGCACGTCAGGGATGACGAGAAAGTGACAGGAGAAAATCCGTCCCGGTCAACCACCCAAACACCAATAACGGGAACCTTATACAGCGCTTCCCTATACACGTCGAACTCAAAGAAATTACGGAGCCTATCACTTATCACCTGACCAAAGATATGGCTCCCATCAACACTGTGCAAAACGAGGGATTTAGGAAAATGATCAACACCCTAGACAAACGCTACACAGTGCCGTCCCGCAACTATTTTTCTATTGTTGCACTACCTGCTCTATACACGCAGTGTCGAGCAACAGTGGAGACCGAATTTCAAGCAGTACAACATTTTGCGGCAACAACAAAACGTGAGACATTTGTTGTTTTTATGTTTATTTATTGTTTTTATGTTCAGTCTCAACTGTTACGAAGTTGATGTGCAGTTAATAAGTACAATAAATATTTATACTGGAAAAGAAAATCGTGAGAGAATCGTGATCTCAATTCTAAGCCAAAAAATCGTGATTCTCATTTTATGCAAAATCGCGCAGCCCTACTGTAGAGGTTTTTTTTATGTCTGTCACTTTTGCCCTCCGCAACAAATTGTTATTTTTTGTTATTATTTAAATATTGCTTATGCCACCAACAAATTATTTATTTTTGTGATAGGCTGTTAGCAACAAAAGTGCCTAAAGATATCATTTAAAATAGCTTCTTCGCTAAATACTCTGTTCTGTGTAGACTAAACAGGTCAATCCCTCAAGTTAGTTGCCTTAAATGATTCAAGCTAAGCCACTTAACTTGACCTAGCTTAACCAAGAAAAAGGAAATACTCTTTTTAGACTAAAAAAGGGCGAAAAAGCAGCCAATGTCCAAAGCTGTTTGAAAAAACATCAAAAAGCTTGAAGAACTATTGCTCATGAACACGTCTGGTTCCTTTGAAGCAAAATGAGGGTTGGCTCAAGACTTTTGCACAGTCTTCACTTTTTGTTAATTTTCTTAGCTGGTTTTTAGCTAATTTCTCAGTCTGGGTAAAGCTCTTTAACTGTATTTTTAACAGCACAAAGCCCAATACAAAACACATCTTCAGAAAGCATTTACTAATCCTGTCAGCTTTGTTCAGTTGAGAACAAAAGCAAATTCTTAATGAAACAACACGGCAGTATTAACCTTATTAATAAAATTCAATTTAACTTCTGAAGCCGCGCTGATGGAGCCAATCTTCTGCACTCGAACTGCCGCTGCTTCCGTTCTCCGTCTGTCAATCTGTCGTGTTCTTTAACTGCATTTCATTATGGCTTCTAATTGTCGAAAAACAATAACATAGCTATTCCCCACAGAGAACAGCAAGCTCACTAGTGAGCGTGAGAAACAAATATGTAGTGAACAACAGAATACTGGAAAAACAAAAACAGCAGTGTCATTTGATTTTCTGCATCCAAACCAGTCTGATATGGCTTTCAGTTTCCAATTGCAGAACACTGGCAGCACAAGAGGTGCCTTACAGTTTCAGTGGGTGTAGATTAGGCAGGATTAAAAAGTGGTTAAGGAAATCCAGAAATGTCAGTATCTGCTGGAGTAATTGTTGATTTATTCGTGTTAATCAACAAAGCTCTGACCTCACGCAGATATTTAATGTGTCTTATTGGCTTGTAATCGCTCCTAAATCCTCATTAAAGGGTAACCTTGCTAATTTGAGCTTCTCTCTATCTAAAGCACAATTCTGAATCATGAAAGGCTGGAGGAGCATGAACGAGGGGGTCTGTTACAGAGCAAAGTTGGAGAGAACAATAGCAGTTATTTAATTTGTGCTTTCTTAGTTTCTTCCTCTTTTTCTATCTTCTATCTAAACTATTCATCATAAATGAACACCTGCTACAGAAAGATTAGATGGTAGAATTATACTACTTCTGCTACCTCATATATATTCATACATATAAATATCTTATGAGCGCCTCAACAATTTAATATTTGAGGCTGTGTGCTCTCCTGTTTCAGAAATTTTTATAATAATATTCTTAAAAAGCTGCTACAAGTAAAGAATTAGTATAAATTAATACTTTCACATTTTGTTGTACGGTTTGTTGTACGGTTGTTTATCAGGTAGTGACCAAGTTTGGATCAATCAATCACATTTCTCTACCAAAGCACAGATGAGAGCAGGTGAGACAAGAAAAAAAAAGAGACCATGTGACATTACTTCCAACAAACGTAGCAACCTACAAGTTGTTTCAGGCTTTCACTATGCGTGATTTTCACTACACAAACCTGAACTAAAAGAATTCATCAAATTCATCATTAATTCAAAAGCAACTTATATTAGACTGAGCGTAACAAGGTAAGGGTCTAGAAACATGACTGCAAAAATAGCTGCTCAGTTAAAAAACAACTAGACACTAACACAACCAAACAAATGTGTGCGCTATTGATATAATGTTTAAAATTTTCATTTTTGAACATTATAGCCAACATCAATACTGGTGAAAGGCTAAAACTGTTTCACTAGGTTCCTCTGAGAGAAGTGTTACTCAAATTACAAATGCATGGCAGTGGGTGCATTAATGAAAACTTCAGAGAACATACAAATGCATAAGGCCAAACACACAAAGCCATTAACTTGCATCTATTAAAAATCATAGTTATTTTTAGTATGCAATTCAGAATGAGATGCAATTTTTCAGATGATAATCTCTATAGTCAAGAATCAAGCAAAAAAAGAAAAAAACCTCACAGAGACTGCAGGGAAATCGTACAGTCTGGTGACAAGAGTCACAGCTAATGCAAGGATTCTGGGTGGTCTGTTAACTCATTCCAGTTTGCTATAGTATCACTAGTGAAACTAGATGTTACACAGCAGGCTTAAACAACCATCAGGCCACTGAGAAATGTCCCAGTGCTCCCAACTGGCTAGCAGTCACTGCGGATAATGATCACATGACCATGCATCCTATATGTGTTTAAAGCTACAGTAGGCAGGAATCTATACACATCCTCCTGCAGCAGTTCTCTCTCCCCTCCCTCGTCTAAGCCCAGAGATGCACACATATGCAAGTGCTTCATGAACTTTCCTTTTCCAGATTAAAGACTTCGTCAGATCTGGTCCTGAAAAGCAATATCCTAAAATCTCCCATCAAGGACTAGGTTTTCTAAAAACAGAGCCCAGAGGAAGTGCGGGAGAACATCCTAAGTACAATATACGCCAAAATGTTTTTTGGGGGGATTTTTTCCCAAATGATGCCAAAAAGTATACAAAAATACAATAGTCTCTGCATTTCTTCCTCCCACTTTCTAAAAGAAGTGCCTCCCAGCAGAAGCTTTATATTAAAAGAACAAACAGGAAGGTGCATCAATTTTTAAACGCAGGGAAACAAACAGATGAAATACCCAGAATTTCAAGCTTTTACCTTAAAGGTCATGAATAAAGTAAGTAAACTGTACACAATGAATTAAGATTTAATTTGATTTATGAGATTTATAGTTGTTAATGTATAGATTCATTATTATCCATTAACAATTTATTAGATAAATATATTAACTACAAATTATTAAAATAACTAATAGCTTGTTAAAGGGACATAGCAGTTCAGCAGTTAGCTCAAAGATTTTTTTCTTATTTTATTACATTGCCTCAAGTTGTCTATATGCTGAAAAGATACAGTAAATGTTTAGTTTAATGCCTTTACTGGAACACACTACCAGACTTTGTTCAAGATGTCAACATACCCACCATACTCCTAATTGTTTTGTAACTGCATTTGTCCCTGTGTGGTATTAGACTACAAGGGACAGACTCCAACAACACGACATTTAATAGTGATGCTGCACTTACTTCAACTAAATTGAGAGTGATTCAATGTGAACCTACTAATATTAAATTTGAAATTCAAATGCATCTTTACCCTTCATACTTTTTTACTTATGCATGTCACAAAAAGTTAATTAAGATCTACAATCACTAGACACTTTATTAGGTATATCTGGTACATATTTGACACACTGTTAGTTCCCCTTAGTTCCTTGTGTTCTTGAACACCGCCTCACTGTACATAAATGGCCTCCACAGATTTCAGTCAGATCAGGATGGGAGATGGGAATGGGTAGATTCAGATCATGGATGTGCAGCCGACAAATCTGCAACAATTGTGTGATGATATTTAGTCAATATGGAAAAAATAATCTCAAGCATGTTTCCAGCACGTCACGGAATCTTTACCACAAAGAATTAAGGCAGTCTAGGTGTGCCTAACAAAGTGCCCAATGAGTGTGTTTCCCTGTTATTACTGATGATTTAGAAGAGGTAGCAAAGGCAACTGCATTAGCAATAATATTACCAAAATATTAGCATTTACTATACAGCACTGTATACTGGAAATACACAATAAGACGGTCTCTCTGCTAAGTTAAAGCCTCACACAAAGATTTACTGATCCCAACACTCACCCTGATTTGAAACCAAACACTTCAGTTTCACTGAGTCATTAGACAAAGACAGACAGCAATGTTGGCATGTCTAATCAGTCCCTAAGTGCTCGTCCCATCTCATTTAACACTCAATCCAGGCTACTCAAGTCAGTATTAGATAGCAGCAATCCACCCATCAGTTTTGTGCCTCAAGATATCATGCTGCTACATCTTATATACCCATAAAAGAAAATGTTCCAGTCTATCTTCGTCTACCCGTGAAGAAAGATCAGTGCACGTGTTGCTGTAACACAGCATCACTACAGACGTCGAACAGACTTGCTTTGTTGCCCAAGGTCACAGGAGCAGAGTGGATAGCTGTCTAGTGTGTGTGAACTGAGGTGTTCCAGTTTAAAGATCGACTTAGAGTTCACTAAAATTGCCAGCACCCACATCAAAAGCCTTGAATGTCATAGAAAAATCTATTAATTGAACCCTACGCTAGTCATCCTTGCAATCCATCTCAGTACACATTAACAGTATCATCAGCCTCCAGTGACTCAGTAACTTTTCAGATTATGGCATCAACAGCAGGGAAGAAATTGAATAGTCATAAAAAAGCCTCCCAAAGTCAGTGACCATACTAATCACATTAACAGACTCCAAGGTATGTTTTTTCTTTTTAAACATAACAAACTCAAGAGCAATTATTTATCATTTCTACATCTTACTGCATTCAACCATGATTTTACAAAGGCAGTCAAATGGAAAGACTTCATGTATCCTGCTATGTTATTTTTGTTGTTTTGCGTTTATCATTGTGGTAAATCTGATCAGAGATACTTGTTTGAGTTTCTATGTACTACTAAATAACTCCCAGTGTATTTAGTATGTATGGACAACAGGGTACATTTGTTTTTCTAGACTGGTGCATTAAAAATTTGTTACCTTAGAGATTTAAGTCAAAGCACAGCTGATGATAGTCAACAAAAATAGTCAGTAGAGCCCAGCCGATGAAGACATTTGGACAAAATGTCTGTATTTGTGTAAAACACTTTAAAGAAATCAGTAATATGGCCTAGGGGTGAGCGGTATAAACAGTAGAAACGATATGAATTTGGCCAATGGTAGAGATTTTGACTATACCACAATAGCACATGTTGATGGTGTCATCAAGCGGCGCCTGTTTTGGTTGAAAGCATCGCAGCGGCTGCAAGCAATATCATCTGCAAATTGGGTGACAGTAGCGAAGAGACGAAGCACGTTTTGGAATATGAGCCAAAAACTGCGCTTCCTCCACTTCCGTAACATTGATTCATTAATGTTGAATTCTCTCGCAGCTGCTCTATTCCCATGTTGTTGCAGTATATTAATGACTAACCTCGTATTGTGGATGGATTATCTCAGTTGTTATCCTGACTGAAGTTTGGTCCGTTTACAGCATCCTGCCATGCGATTACATTTGACCCTCACGTTAACTTTTATCAAGTGGAAAAAAGTTAGCGTTCATCCACCAGCTTCACTGTTTATGTTATGCTAACATAGCTGTCTCGCTAGCGATCACGTAGCACATCATCATATACCAGCTAGTCCAACTTCAGTAACCCTACAAAAGTCATTGCTGTTTAGTTTCCTGTCTTCGTTTATGTTGGAAGTGATAGCAGAGCTGTACGTTTTATTTTTTTCTAGAAACCTCTCTGGCATATCATGTTTAGGTGGAAACTAGCAAGCTAACTTCCAGCTAACTTCTAATTCTGCTCGGTTTTCATGTTTGCCTGGATATTAAACTTAATTGTTACACCTGGTAAAGCAGCGACACTGACCATTTTATTAAAGATGAACAAATTTAGACAGTTTTTAACGCTCAGTGTTCGTTTGACATGGGACCTGAAGCGGACCCAGATTACTCTGCGAGGCTCCTGACTACGGTAGCGGTAATGCTCCGACAATCCATTAAGCGGTGCAGCTTTGTAGCTTACCAAAGTCGTACTAAAACATTTTTGACAGATTTTTGAGCGCCGTGTACCACATAAAATCGGTTCGAGGTGAATAAGCACAACCAGAATTCATACATTAAGGCGCACCAGATTATAAGGCACACTGTCAATTTTTGAGAAAATTAAAGGATTCTAAGTGCGCCTTATAGTGCAAAAATAAGGAAGAAAAGAATATATTGCGATATATATATCGTTACCGCGCATGCTTTAAGTTATACTGCGATATGGATTTTAGGCTATATAACCCAGCCTTAATATGGCCTCATGTAGCAGACAGGGAATCAAAGTCAAACGGAAGACGTAGCAAGTACAGTGCCAACCTCCAGACAATCTAGTAAACAGTAGGATCCTTTTACATGTACACATGTAAATAAGGAAGTGATTCGATTTTTGTCAGACCAGTAACAAAATATGAAGGAGATGTTTTGGGTTTGTGTTTCCCATCCAAGCATCCTGGCAGTTCATTTCATCATAAATCTGGTTAAAGTATAGGTTGAGTGGGAGTTACTGGATCTACTGTTTTTAGTTTGGGTTTCTATTAGTTTTCCAAAACTAGTTTAGGAGAGAAGCCGGAATCTGATGATCCATTGTGTGGTTGGTTCAGGGTTTTCTCTGTCTTTTGTTTGTTTTAGCTGGAACTCCCGTTTCCTTTTGTTTCCAACTGCAATTTCTGTTGAATGGCAGCAGTGTTGTGGTATCTCAAATGTTGGGTTGCTTTGAACCTTAAATTTAGGGATCATAACAGTAATTTACTCCAAAAAGCTTTAAACTAGTGACCCTCTGTAAAGTAGGAAAATTGAGTGTTTCCAAAACTGAATCTGTGAAGTATCTATTAGTGAAAGGCTTGAGACTGTTCTGCCTACACCTTTACTTACTCCGTGGATAATACTCCAGACATGGATGGGGAAAAAATGCAGCGGTTGAACCACAATCTTTACTAGGGGGCTCTTTGACAGATGATTGAAATCAGAAAATTGAAGGGGGCTGCACTCAGCATCCAAACAATTGACACCACATTCATTTGTTGCTCAGACACTACGACAGCCTGAACTGCACCTAGTCATGGTAAAGTCAACATGATTTCTCTTTTTCTGGTGCCTAAAAACCCAGAGTCTGAAGAGAATTTCAACAAAGGAACACTTTTCTTCCAATACCAAAAGACACTTAATAACAGTGAGTCAGATGAAAGGTGATCTGATCGTCTCACCAGAGGGTAGATCATCAAACGAGCTGCCTACAGGCCTCGTCACGATTCATCAGCATCTCCTCCTCTCAGCCACTCAGCTGTGATGACTTTGTCTGGATGTGACTGCTTTTCTCTCACAGACAGCAAGAGCTGACTGTGAAATATTGAGCACAGAAATATTGTACCTGATTGACCATCTCCTGGTCTCCAGCTGAGTTGTTCTGCTGGAGTGTGATGACTGTCTGAATGTCACAATGACAGAGTTTGTGATAGAGCGAGTGGCTGGGCATGGAAAAATGAAATATTACCTCCCGTTATCACTGCTGGCCTGTTGTTGCTGTAGCCTTGATGTGTCCTCTTTCTACTCTACTTGAACACATCTGTTACTGAAGTCTAAAAAAACCCAAAAAAACCCCATAATTTTTATGGCACCCTGGCTGCTTCAGTACATGATGTTCAGAAATACCAGCACAAGGAAATATACTGCCAAAGAAATATAATACCAGGGCAACAGAATACTAGTGGTCCATTCATCCAGTCTAAATTGCTAACAAAAAAAAAAAAATTAACACCAGCTACTTCATTAGTGGGTCAGATCCCCTTTTGCCTTCAGAACTGCTTTAACTGCCACTATAGCTCATCTAGTGCAGCAGCAACCAATATGAGAAGGCTTGGAGTCTGCCCCAGAGTTTATGTTTCATTTGTGTTATGGTGAGGTCAGGAACAATGCTCATTGCCACAACTGTTGTCGTAATTTTATCTAATATGTAAATCTGAGTGTGCAGGTGCCTCTCCGTGACTGGTGCATCCAGGGGGACGGATCGCACCGATTGGCTAATGACCGCATATAATGACCGCAGCATATAAGAAGACACCGCCATGGACGGCCAGTCATTCATCCTCGGCCCATCCCAACCGGCAGACTGTATGTTCACTGTTTAGTAATGTTTGTTTAATGCAGGAGTATGTAGGGGTGGACCGCCTTTTTGTTTGATTACAGTTTTCTCCTGTTTTTGTTAGTTAGGGAGGTAAGTCATTGTCGTTTGGTTTAATTCTTTTCAATAGGTAAGCTTGATTTATCCCTGAGATAGGCTCCCTTTTGTTTGTTGTTTTGGCCGAAGTTATAATTCGCTCCCTTCCTTTGTTTCTAAATTCACTCATTGTAAATAAATCACTGTCAAAAAGTATTAATTGCGTGATGTGCTGCTTGGGGTTGGACGGGATGGATCACCCTTGTGTTATAGTCTGGCCACGCCTAGACGGATCATAACATAATATAGACTGTGATGTTTGAAAGATGGTCACTTGCTATCCAAATGTGCCAAGAAAAAAAATGCCCGCAGCATTACACCATCAGCACCAGCCTGAACCTTTGATACGAGGCAGGATGGATCCATGCTTTCATGATGTTTATGCCAAATTCTGACCTTACAGCCAAAATCACCCAAATTGTCCAGTTTTGGTGAATTACAGCTTCAGTTTCCAGTTCTTGGCTGACAGGAGTGGCACCCGGTATGCTGCTTCTGTTTTCAAAGTCGTTCTTCTCAGTTGCTGTTGTTTTCCTTTACCAGCTCGACCAGTCTGGCCATTTTCCTTTGACCTCTTGCATCAACAAGCAATTTTGATCCAGAGAACTGATGCTCACTGGGTCCAGAGACTTCCTTTGGTTGAAAGTCCAACTGTGTATTTGCATGCAGAAGTTTAAAAATATTCATCTACGTCTCAAATTATTTATGACCTCAATAAAAACTTTGCTGATAAGCTAATGATCTAAATCATTAGTTAACATGGCTTTACCCTGGGAATACACTGGGTGAGTGTCGTTCACACATTGTAGTAGCATTCCAGTATTGGAGCTTTTTGCGTGCATGGGGAATTTTATTTTTAACACCTATTGGATTTTCTATGCCAATCTTGTATCTGTCTTATTGCCCTCTGGGATGCACTGTGGCACCTCTAGTGGAATCGCAAGCATTTCTTTGAGTGACACCAATCAACTCCATGCATTGAAGTCCCTCCTTACATATTACATCTGGTTTTAAAAAAGCAAAATAATTAACAGCCAAAATGCTCAACTTCAGCCTTAAAATAAAGAATCCATGAACCAATGGGGGGGAAGTCTATCCTTTACAGTGACTTCACATTCTTATGCAACACACAGAGTACGTAATGCGTTTTAGTAATGCTGCAGGCCAGCCAGCTAAACTTGGCACAGAGCTTGGGAAACAGGAAGCTCCAGATATGGGTGACAGTTCTCTTTAGGCTCATGACTACGAGTGCCCCCGTTCAAATCGTCTAAATGTTTTCATATTTAGCAGTTTTGCATAAAAATGGAAAACATGTTTTGGATGGTGACATGCCAACTGAGCATTTAGTCCGCCTCCACCCTACACCGATGTGACTTAATAACAGGACTTCAGAATAATGGCCCAATGAGGCTCACGGTTATGATTCACAGCACAAACTACAAATAGCTTTTTTCAACAAAATGTTTTTCCCTTAATGATCACCACAGAAAATGGTTGATGCAGAGCTCATTTTGCTTTTTCTTCTTTCGCCTCTTCTTCTGACTCCAAAACAGTGTGCAGCCAAAGAAACAGAGATGTCCCATGGCTAACACTCCTGCCAACAGAGCATCTTTGTGGCTATAAATAGTCAGTTTTCAATCTTCCCTTGTAGCTTCTTTAAAAGTGCTTCCTGGGAAATCTATCCCTTTTTTCAGATAGTAGGGTACATTATTTAATACTCTGCTGCTCAAGGATTAAATGACAAATCAATAAATATTTTTCAAAGTCCAAAGATCATTCCTGGATGGAAGATCCACAATCTTCTATTGAACCAACCTCTTCACACTAATGGAGTCTTGTCATTACACATTTTTTCCCACATACACATGTAAGAGTGTTAACCTAAAATAATGTCATCATCTTCCCTCTCCCGTCTCCCCCCAAACCAAAACGTCAAACAGGGCACTGACTCAGAGCAGATAGCGTGAACAGGACAGGAGACTGATAAATAGAAAGAGACATGAAGGAGGGCACACAGAGGACCAAAAAGAAGATAAACGTGTTGTAGGTGGGTCATTTGGGAAGAGGGAACTTTTGCTACCTCTTCTGGGTGTTAGCTTGTCTTCCTCCTCTTGCTATCAGCCACAGTTCCCCAGGCCTCCAATATCACGCTTACCACTTGCACATATGGAAAGTTATTTTTAGTGTTCCATATAGCATAGCACAACATATGCACAGGTGTTACAGGTACATATTGTTTGTGATATTATTGTAATAAAATTCTCTTGATTAAAATTGACTGTAATTATTTAACCTCATTAATTTATTAATGAAACTAAACATTTTACTTGTGCAATTAGATGAAAAAATATGAAAACTATTACAAAATAATTTGTCAAATGTGCAGCTCTTCCTATTAGATAATCAGCTCACATTTTAATTCATAAATGTAAAAAGAACTGCATGCCAGAAGATCAGGAACATTTTTTGGTAATGTAATACTCAAAAGATTCCCCTAGAGAGAGACTTTAAAGAAAGCGATGAAGCAAAGCTAAGCATGAACAAGCAGCAGGGAAAACACTAAGTTCGTTTCCCTCAGATGTTACCAACTGGCAACACACTCAAGAAACAGTTTTTTTAAAGTTTTTAAAAAAAATTTCTGTACATTTATTCAACCGCTGACCTGAGCGTCACCCCCACGTCTTTTTTCTCATTAAGCAAAGTGGCACTTGTTCCTGTAGCTCATTTTAGTTCATTGCTGCAGCCATTATGTGACAATGTCACATGTCTGAATTCTCATTTCTGCACTGGAGAAAAATGAAAATTATAATTAAAGGTTTAATTATCTCCTACTTATTTATTATGAGAACAATCTAAATAAATGCCAAGATAATATATTGAGTTTTAAATTTGAGATTCCCTCTTAATATAATCACATTTGACTAACTTGAGGCTAAACCAGAGTTCCTTATATATTTAAAATTACCAGAACTGTATGGAGTACCGTAATTGTCGGGCTATAAGCCGCTACTTTTTGCACCAGCTTTGAACCCTGCGGCTTTTAGTCAGGTGCGGCTTTTCTATGGATTGTCCATGATTTTTGTCATATCGTAAGAGGATTTGTTTTGTTTGTTCTGCTGTTGTACGGCACAACGTTGCCTGGCGGAAGGATCGGGGTTCAAGAGTGGTATGTTAGTCACACGTCCGTCTGCCAGGCAACGTAGTGCCGTACGAAGTAGCGCGAAAAACAAACTTCAAAGTAGCGCTACGCATTCAGCGGGAGGCGTAATTTGCATATAACTTGGGGAATGCATTTCCCCCCGAGGTTTCCATGTTTTCTAAAGCCATGTGCTCAGTGGCATTGTGCAAGTGTTTCTCGCACTTCCTTGTAACATCTCCAGATTTACATCTATATTTAGATCAAACAAGCTCTTCATCCCTGAGTATTGAGCTATTTTTCCATAACAGCCACCAGAATCATCACAGCAATGTCCCCTAGACCCAGCTGGAGATAAGGGAGTCTTTCCCCTCAGAGATTTCTTAATATTTCAACACGATCATGCTACAGTGGCTTCTCATTATCCTTGTATCATTTCGTTTGAAAACTACATACCCTAAAAAGATTATGAGTGCTAAAACACCATTGGATATCTGCAATCAACTTTGATCATGCATCAAATAAGGATACAGCATGTGAATAGGCAGAGCTGGTTTTAGAGTAGGTGGTAAATATTCAGTAATATCCAGTTTAATCCTTTATAATTCAGACCTTTGCTGAGGACTTTCCGAACCCCCAATCAACACTAAAAGATAAAACAGTTCAAAAGTCCACAAACTGCAGCATCATGAGGCACTGTTTAGATCAAGAGGAAAAACTCTTTCCTGTTTGAAACTTTAAAAGTGATCTTTAAATTCATCAGGTAATGTTTATCCATTTTGGTTGGGGCTCAAGTACACCAGTGGCCTAAAATATGGCTGTGTTAGTGAAAATCTTTCTACCAATAATTTTGAATTCAATAAAAAACCAAAATAAGATGCACAGAGATGTGCGGATTGACCGTCTAGAGAACTGAGTCAGCCAATTTCCAGCATTCTTGGCTGAGACTAGTCAGGCTTGTGTATTATGAGCCGTAATGCCATATGAGCATTATGGCGATGATGAGCCAGTCCGTTTCATGCATGTACAAAATACTCACAGCAGCACAGGCAAACAGCCATGCCCACACTCACAGCCACATGCATTCATTAGCATGGAAGGTAATGAGTAGGGGGAACCACTAAAATGTTTGCAAATAAACTACCAACGCAAAAACAGCTAAAGCTTAAGCCATCATGTGCTCAGAGTGAACCACAAGCCAGCAGCCTCGGTATGAGCAAAGGATCAAAGCAGTTACTAGGAAAAAATCTTCAAAAATACAGTTTTACATTTATATAGCAGACAAAGTACATCAAAAAGTACATTTGGAACCTTTGGGGGTATTTTAGGCACTCTTTATTTGGTATGCATGGGTCAGACAACACTCACTTTCAAAGTCAGCCTTTAATTTCATATCTATATCTTTTGTATTTGTGATGATACAACATCTGTCTGCAGACAGACAGAAAAAACAGACATAGAATCACCTGCCTAAGTACTCAAAACTGCCTTTTTAATGTGCCCTGTTACAGCATGTGTCAAGTTAACTAAAACTACTTTTGGAAATAAATAAACCTAAGGCTCTGATGGAAATGTTTATTGATACGTAGGATGTCTTCACGACTGTCAACTGCCTTCAAAAAAATCTTGTTTTGTCATACTTACTGTGATGCTACAATGAAAAATTTTCAAACACAAAATCTAAACTAAAGTGAGCAAATTGATACAGGAAATTTACCTAAACTACAGGGAGTGCAGAATTATTAGGCAAATGAGTATTTTGTCCACATCATCCTCTTCATGCATGTTGTCTTACTCCAAGCTGTATAGGCTCGAAAGCCTACTACCAATTAAGCATATTAGGTGATGTGCATCTCTGTAATGAGAAGGGGTGTGGTCTAATGACATCAACACCCTATATCAGGTGTGCATAATTATTAGGCAACGTCCTTTCCTTTGGCAAAATGGGTCAAAAGAAGGACTTGACAGGCTCAGAAAAGTCAAAAATAGTGAGATATCTTGCAGAGGGATGCAGCAGTCTCAAAATTGCAAAGCTTCTGAAGCGTGATCATCGAACAATCAAGCGTTTCATTCAAAATAGTCAACAAGAAGCGTGTGGAAAAACTAAGGCGCAAAATAACTGCCCATGAACTGAGAAAAGTCAAGCGTGCAGCTGCCAAGATGCCACTTGCCACCAGTTTGGCCATATTTCAGAGCTGCAACATCACTGGAGTGCCCAAAAGCACAAGGTGTGCAATACTCAGAGACATGGCCAAGGTAAGAAAGGCTGAAAGACGACCACCACTGAACAAGACACACAAGCTGAAACGTCAAGACTGGGCCAAGAAATATCTCAAGACTGGTTTTTCTAAGGTTTTATGGACTGATGAAATGAGAGTGAGTCTTGATGGGCCAGATGGATGGGCCCGTGGCTGGATTGGTAAAGGGCAGAGAGCTCCAGTCCGACTCAGACGCCAGCAAGGTGGAGGTGGAGTACTGGTTTGGGCTGGTATCATCAAAGATGAGCTTGTGGGGCTTTTTCGGGTTGAGGATGGAGTCAAGCTCAACTCCCAGTCCTACTGCCAGTTTCTGGAAGACACCTTCTTCAAGCAGTGGTACAGGAAGAAGTCTGCATCCTTCAAGAAAAACATGATTTTCATGCAGGACAATGCTCCATCACACGCGTCCAAGTACTCCACAGTGTGGCTGGCAAGAAAGGGTATAAAAGAAGTAAAACTAATGACATGGCCTCCTTGTTCACCTGATCTGAACCCCATTGAGAACCTGTGGTCCATCATCAAATGTGAGATTTACAAGGAGGGAAAACAGTACACCTCTCTGAACAGTGTCTGGGAGGCTGTGGTTGCTGCTGCACGCAATGTTGATGGTGAACAGATCAAAACACTGACAGAATCCATGGATGGCAGGCTTTTGAGTGTCCTTGCAAAGAAAGGTGGCTATATTGGTCGCTGATTTGTTTTTGTTTTGTTTTTGAATGTCAGAAATGTATATTTGTGAATGTGGAGATGTTATATTGGTTTCACTGGTAAAAATAAATAATTGAAATGGGTATATATTTGTTTTTTGTTAAGTTGCCTAATAATTATGCACAGTAATAGTCACCTGCACACACAGATATCCCCCTAAAATAGCTAAAACTAAAAACAAACTAAAAACTACTTCCAAAAACATTCAGCTTTGATATTAATGAGTTTTTTGGGTTCATTGAGAACATGGTTGTTGTTCAATAATAAAATTATTCCTCAGAAATACAACTTGCCTAATAATTCTGCACTCCCTGTAATTTAAAAAAAAAAAAAAAAAAAAAACACAGATGAGGTGAGTCACAATTCCTAACGCAGGTCATTCCACACAGCAAACGCTCAGATGATTTGTCTTTAAGCATGAGGTGGGTCACCAGGTTTCTGGCTGATCTCAGGCTGCACTGTGGTTAGCACGGAAACAGCAATTTGAGAATATATATTTTGAAACCAGGCCATGAAGTGCATTAAAAGTAATAAACAATATCTTAAAATCAATTAACTGAGTAGGTCACCATCCTCATACTGACAGTTCTGGTTACAAAAATGCCGAACAAACTAGCTCTGCTATTGATTCATCAATGAACTCTGGAGGTCCATTTAAAGGATCACATCATTCCCTTTCTCCTCTAATATTTCTAGTAGCATCTCTCTATTTAGAGTGTTTGACATTGACTTTTCCAAACAAATAACTCTCTCTCTGAAATTGTTGTAACTACTTCTACACTGTGGCTCCCAACAAACTCAAATAACTTTATATCCAAAATATAATGACTAAACAATGACCCTCCAATGTCTAACTAAACATTTTGCCTGTTCCATTTAACACCTAATTAACGTGTCATAATGTTATTAAACTATTTTTTCTCTAAATATTTACTTACATAAATTAGAATGCTTCCAATTCTGGAATAACATTAGTATAATTATAATCTTACAGTTTATTTGCAACACCGGTATTACGCAGTTGTTCCCTCCGAATTTCTATTATCTGTACTTATGAGGTATTGCTGAGTCATGTAGGCCCATTTAAAATGCATTTTTCATTCAAGTTTAAATCATTTGAACTAACACACATGCATCTTAGCTACAGATGTAGTTTCATCTAAGTGAGCCCTTTTGTAACAGTCACAGATTTCTTCTTAATATTGTGAAGTACCATGCTGCATCATCAAGCATTTTTCTATTAGCTCATATTCACCTTCTCACTTTTTGGGTAATTTTTAATAATCTCTCTTGCAAATATATATTTAACTGCATTATCTGGTGCACAACTGTCTAGCTTGTGGCAAAACAAGGGGAAATATTCATGTAGTATTGCCAGCGTTATTGCTAACTATCCCTCACTGAAGCTGCTTTCATGCATGAACGACAGTTTAAGGAGAATGGGGTCGAGATATTTTTCACTGCTTTCCTTCCTTACACATAGCACACAGCAGGACATGATCCACACGACTGAGGTGAGAGATGCCCGGGAGACAACATGTGATGCCTGTGAATGCAACAGAAAAATAAGCTGCACATCGATGTAGTTCGATAATCACGCTAACACTGTGCTAAGGAGCCAGAAGTTTAAAGACAAGCTCATTTTTGATCTGGCTGTGCTGGAAGTGGAAATTCTCACAAATGCACACCTTGTCCAGCTCAAAACCTTATCAGCTGCACATATCAGTCTTCTTAGATATGGGAAAGCACTCTCAACTCCAGCAGCAGACCTTATCTCACCCTTGGGGCAACTCATTCCCCAGAGACATCACAGTGACAGATATACTGCCCAATGAAAATACCCTCACAGCACTAATAACACCAGCCCCCACATGTAGTGGTAATCAAAGAGCAGACAGCAAAGCTCAGGATGAGTATGTGTGTGAGGCAGCCTGCATGTATACATGTGTGTGTGTGACTGCATGTGATCAATAATGAGTCTCTAGTGTGGGAGTAAAAGTGGTGCTGGATATCAGACATGAGTTCAGAGGTCACCGGTTTCAGCAGCTTCACTGCATTACTGATTTTTATTTCTGCATTTCTTTTTTAAACAGGTCATTTGCTGGAGTTTCCTTGCAATTATTTCTATTTATAACACATTAGGACCACATGAAGCCTGTCACGCTGACACTATATTTATTAAGTGCCGTATTAGAGCTTAGTGTATTTGTTTCCACAAAGAGCAGTAAAAATACAACTTTATTCAAGTTCAGCCTGAATTTACATGACTTCATAAAAAGGAATAAAAGAGGCAAAAGTGTTAACTTAGATATCCAGTGTTGCTGAGACAGCTCACGGGTAAGGATGTATATTGAATTTCACATTTTTATTTTGATTTATCACTTACTTATGTGAGGACGAAATGATGCACTAGAGCATAATTTAATTTTCATAAATCTCACGAGATGCTTTACTCTGCTCCAGGCAGATCTCTGAGTATTTCATCTGGAGATTAAGGATGATAAGACAAGCACATTTTAGCTATAGAGTCTTGGGTCATGCAGAAGCAGGGATGCAGTGCTTCCCTGCAAGTATATCTCAATCACTACTTTGTTAGGTGCACCTGTTCAACTACTTGTTAAAGCAAACATCTCTAATATATCGACCAATAGCATGGCAACAACTCAGTGCATTTGGTCATGTAGACATGTGCAAGGTGACCTGCTGAAAATCTGCATCGTAATGGGGAAGAAAGACAATTTAAGTGACTTTAAACACAGCATGGCTGATCCTGCCAGACCGGCTGGTCTAAGAATCTCAGAACAGGGATTTTCCCTCACAATGATCTCTATTTACAGAGCATGGTCCAAAAAAGAGAAAATGTATAGCCAGTAAGCCACAGTTCTCTCTTGTTGATGCCAGTGTTCAGAGGAGAATGCCCAGTCTGCTTTGAGCTGATAGGAAGGCAACTTCCCGTTGCCTTCCTATCAGATGCAGAAGAGCCTCTCTGAATGCACAGCAGATAGGGAGCAGAAGACCACACTGCGTGCCTGTCCTCACAGCTAGAAAAAAGAAAGATCTCAATCCAACGGAGCACCTTTGAGATGTGGTGGAACAGGAGATTCATATTATGGATGTGCAGCAAACAAATCTGCAGCAACTCTGTGATGCTATCACATCAGTACAGACCAAAATCTCAAAGGAATG
Organism: Aulonocara stuartgranti; assembly: GCF_965226115.1. Classification (NCBI taxonomy): domain Eukaryota; kingdom Metazoa; phylum Chordata; class Actinopteri; order Cichliformes; family Cichlidae; genus Aulonocara; species Aulonocara stuartgranti. Next base: position 30,007,889 of record NC_138945.1, on the reverse strand, counting down.
TTTCCACCATCTCATGAAATCTGTCCACAAAGAACTAAGGCAGCTCTTAAGGCAAGTACTGGAAAGCTGTACCTAATGAAGTGGCAAATAATTGCAAAGTCTTGACAAGTGCATTTTTATTATAAGGTTCAAGGAGGACTGCAGTGCATCCTGCAATGTATATAGCCAAGAGTAAACCATATAAAAGGCAAAGTCTATAAATAGCTCGGTGTAATACTCACTGCTGTTTTTTTCTTTAAATCTAAGAACAATGTTAAAGAAAAATGGGACAAATCGTTAACGTAAATGGTGCTAGTATATGCTGAATATGTTAACTGCAGAGGCCCACAGAAAGTGTCACTGTGCTGTTAAAACTAAAATGATCATATCAATAAAGAAATGTGACCTTAACTGCACATTTTTATGGGAGCAACCACACACCCTAATGAGGTTTCAACTTCATGACCCAGTAGTCATGAAGTATAGTTACAGTATGTCATTGCCAGGCATATGACGTCATTGTGACCTCAGCCTGTCATATTACTACATTTCATGGAAAGGCAAAACACACACACAGACACACACAAACCCAAAACTATGGCCTTTGCTGTGTAGAGTGAGACCTCGTACACAAGCCTTCCTGAGTGCAGGCGATGTTTACATGTACTACGTAGTGTGATATATCGACACACTCATGTAAATGCATACTTGTGCCAATAAGGAATTGCATGTGCCAAGAGGAGTCTTGTATTCTGCTGAAAGCCAAAGAAATGCTCCCCTGATGCCCAGCCACATGCCATCTGTCTGCTGCATGATATAAATCCTCACTATGCAACAAGGACGAGCATGAATACACCTGTAAAATACAGACACGCACACACAAAGAGGAAGGCAGAGAAATTCACAGGTTCCAGCTACAAATACTAACTAGAAATCTGCCTCACTGGGCGGGTCACGTTATCCCATCTTATTCCAAGTGTTCAGCCAAGAGACACGTGGAAGATTTAACACACATGGCAACATGCATACAACTTCTGTAAAGACAATATTTGCCCATTACTAGAAATGGAAGCAGACAGCAAATGCAATTAATGTGCACGACTCACACAAACAGCACTTCTTCAACAGCATATGAGGAAAGAAATGACTTCTAAGCACCTGGGCACTATTTACCGACTGTGCTCCTGAGCTGGGAAATGTATCATTTTATAGTTAATGACACCAGATTTTTTAATACTTTGTATTAATTGATCACAATACTTTACACACCTCATATTAAAAAACAATCCTCGAGCATTTTGACCCAATGAAACAAAAAAAAGCTTTAAAAAGGACAGTAGATAAACGCTTACAAATTTATAAGGGTTAAACACGCCTTACCCCATAAACGTTTGCATTCTTACTATGTCATCACTTTAGAAAAATAGGTTAATCTAAGTATTGTTGTACACAATTCTTTCTGAATCTGAGGCCGAGGCTATACATCCATTTCAGAATAAGAGAGAAACGATACCTGCGGACACACACACGCTGATTTCGCGGTTACCCCCTATACACCATCACACATCTTCTACCAACCACGGGATTTCAGTCATTCATCAGAAAGGCATCTACTGCGCCGTGCGTGTCTGGGAGGGCTGTGGACTAGGCAGTCTCCGATTTGGGGGGGGGGGGAGATGGGCCAATTTTTTATTTTTTTATTTTTTAGCTGGACCGAAAACACAATTTTGCTCAGCAACAGAGGCGACACATTTGCACAAACCTCCGCTTGTTGTTAACGGATACACAATACAGAAGCAGATGAAAATAATCGCCAAAAACAAAATAAAAATCATATTTGTGTGAGCGTAAAGCGCCACAGGGAGGTCACTGTTGCTGCTGGCAGAGACAGGTGTCTAAATACCGATATCGATTCTGTGCGAGCTTTAAAGCCATTATTTTCCACGCATTCTCACTGAACCCACACAGAAAGCCTTTTTCATTGAAGAGGACTCCAGCGCTTTGACTTGATTAAGGTCCGAACTTGCCCCAGCAACAGACAATAGCTGCACAGTCCCGTTTCCTCTCATTTCTTCCCCACAGCATCTGCGGGCAACGCAAACACTTACCGCGATGAGATGGAGAAATATTCCACATAAAATGTGACTCCATTAAAGAAGAAGGTGAAGAATGTGGGTGGGGGGGAAAGGGGGAAGCCGTGAACTGCACCCACGCTACTACCGCTACTACTACTCCATCGGCTGGGCAAAGCGTCCGCTCTCGGTTTGTGATGTGGATCACGCAGCGTGTGAGCCCATGAGAATGGATGCTGTGCCTTTTCGGGGGGCGGGGACAAGACGCGTACTCATCTCCAATGGAGCGTATTTAATTCTGTGTAGGGACCCTTGTGTTACAATCAAGTAGGCTGTGTAGCCCACTTTTATCCAGCCACCCTGCCCTGTAGACCTCCAGGTTAGGGGGGAAAAAATCCTGGATTTATTCATCTTGTCTCAGAAAGACAGCATGATGTCTGTTCAGGTCTGCTTAATATATTCATGGAGCGCCACACGTTCACAGGTGGATGCTTTCTGAGATGTGGGTGCTGCTGATTGAATTCTGAAGATTCATACCGGCGCTCGTGTTTGGTAAAAAACAAACAAACACGATTTTTGCGATACTGTAGGTAATTCAGATTCATTTTTGCTTATATCACAGAGATGTCGACACAGGTGGATTTGACGATGAAATGTACACACATTAATTCCAAATATGTGATAATTTATATACGCCTGAAATTACTAACAGCGCCTTTAAAAGGGCACTTTCAAAAGGTTTTCTATGCAAATCATATCACACACCTCTCCATGTTGCCTGTACGCATCAGATGTGGAGCTCCTCCAGAAGCAGTATGGGCACACTTTACTTCCTCGTTGGTGTTAGACCCGCCTCCACAGAAACCGAGTTTATCCAATAGCCTCAATCCTTGAAGTAGCTATGCTTCTGGATTTTTCAGCCCCATTCAAAGGGGAGTGCTCTTACTCTAAACCATGTAGGGCTAACGCCTAATTCTAACTTTTTTCCTTTAGTTTTGAGACTTTTTTTATATTCAGGATTCCAAGGGGAAAATTATAAATATTACAGAATTCTGAAAAAAAGTGACAATTCTGGGATTAACGTCAAATTACAGGTTACAATTTCTGAAAAGAGTTCATTCAACGCATATGGGTGGCCCCATTCCTTTTCTGTACAATCTTATCTAATGTTTTTAATAGTAATTTTCTTAATGACATAATGTGCCTATCTGAATAGATTTGTTACCTGGTGTTATGCTAGTTTTAGACATACCTACAGGTCACTGTTAGCAGTGGCTGTGTTGGGGTTTTGAATGAGTACAAATAATTGGGAGACAGTTTGATGTGTATAGAAGCACACTGGTAGTTTTTGATTGCTTATTTGTGAAGGATTTTTTCTACTTTTTGTAGTGTGGCCAATGTTTTTAAGTGTCTGTTTAATACAATTTCAATAAAACTGCACATATGGCCAGTATGAGTGCAGATGAGCAACAGGACAGTAGAACACAACTTTGTGAGTTTGAGGTTTGAGAGATCCTCAGTGACATATTGCACCCTCTCGATGGTGAATCTGTTAGTAGGACAAAGGTACAGGATCCCACTTTTTCAAACGTTTCATGCCCAGAGATCTTTTCTACCTTGTATTTTAACACGGTTGAACAAATTTAGTTCAACAGTCCATGCTGGGGTCCCCATCTTCCTGTTCTATTCATTTTTGGTCTATTTCTTTAAACACAGGTAATATAGTATGGGGTGGGGGGTATTTGCATATAGTTGCGTTTTGATTTTGAGCTGATTTTACTGAAGCACTTTCTTGCTGCGAATGCATGTAGCTGTTATTTTTATGGTTATGGTTATATTTATCCAACAGTTGCCACTAGATAAATGTGTAATTTCTGAAACCATAGTAAATGTCACAGCTGTTTTTCCATTGATTCATAAGGCTCATTTTCTCAGTTGTCTAGTCACCGATCACCAGTTTTTAAAATAGCTGTGAAATTTATATTGAAGAGTTCAATTTTAGGACATGCCTCAATTTCCAGAGGCGAAATTCCTTCTGAAATATAATAAACCCAGTGATAAACCAAAGAAATATTCTGATAATAAGAAGCATTCTGAAGGGTTTTATGCTTAATTAATTGCCAAGGGCAATTGTTAAAGCGTTGTCCCTTTTTGTATTACGCATACTCATACATACATGATCACTTCCTCAGTACAGGGGCATGGTTATGCTAGGGAGGGTTTGGGCTAAGATTTTACTTCTATGACTAATTAGAATAAAACACATTGATGGATAGAACCACAGTTCATTTTGATAGCGCTATTACATCATGGTTGAATCTTGTGCTTAATTATACATTACATGTTACATTGATTTGGTTGGGTATTTATTTCTAACAGAATTTTCTGGTTTCCCTTCCCGAGGGAAGACCATTTCTACTTCTTATCCATGTTTTTTTCCCCAAAGTGTAGCTTATTGAATAATTTATCTTGTCTCAAAGGATAGACTAAATACCCACCTCTCCAACCCAGTAACTTGTAGCATTAGCACTGTGAAAGCACTGCTACCATAACTGGGACGGATGCATTTAAGCCAAATCACAGTATTCATCACTGCTACAAGAAACACTGGTGTGTTCAGTGATCTAGATTCAGCGAGCATGCTACATTACACTCCATGCTCAGGCTCCCCATCTTCCTGTCCTGTGCATTTTGAGTCCAGTTCTTTCACTCCTCCGCTTCTTTCTTAGTAGCTTTAGGTCACACCTACCAAGCTGAGCATGTAAATACAGGTATAAGACCTGATATTACAGTAAAAATCAAGAAATGTCCAAACAGCACAAGTTGATTAGCAAAGGGGATGCAAAATGTTATGGATGGATTTGTATCTAATTTTTGGTACTAAATGGGGGCAGTGATAGCCTAGAGGAAGACAATCGTGATTGGTACTGAATGGTTTTAGGTACAAGTTAACACATTATCTGAAGCATAAACAATAACAATAATTTAAAAAAATTTAAAAACAAAACATGGGTCATAGTTTTAAGTACGGGACTGCACATCCATGAGCTAATATGCTAGATGAGGTATTAAATTAGATTTGTAAGTTATTTGTATGTTATACAAGTAGTAGAGAACTTCAAGTTCAAAATGTTGGACCTGTCACAAACAAATTAAATGTCAGTAATTTAGCTTGCAAAAAGGGAAAAAATTCCCTTTCTTAAATAATGTGTTATTAAAAAAGAACCCAGATGTAGTCACATTTCTTTTGAAAGAATGCAAAGATAATTAGGAATGATCCAAAATGTAAAAAAAAAACAGACTCAGTAAAGAAAAGCCTCAAAACTAACAGCAGCATGAAATGATATTAGTAAATGCATTTACAGTAAATACTTTCCATTTGCTTCTGCTTTTTCTCATGTGATGATGATATACCATGGGACAGCTGCATAGGAATGCACAGCTGGATGGACTTGTAAAGACTCCTGGGTTAACACGTGCCATTTGGTCTCCAGAACTTCATCAAAAGAATATTGTCTAGCAACATTTTACTTTTTAGTGTCAGGCATGTTTGTGGTACTTCTAAAATACTGTAACCTGTTAGTCAGACTGAAATTCATGTTTATACTAACCAGCCGCTTTGTTAGGTCTCTTTTTCAGCTGCTTGTTAATACTCGTTATATGACAGGAATTCAGTGCATTTAGGCATGTAAGCATAGTCAAGGCAATCTGCCAAGATTTAAATAATAATGCAAATAATGGTGATTTAAGTGACTCTGAATGTGACATGGGTGAAGGTTCCAGAAAGGCTGGTCCGAGTATTTCAGAACCTAGTGATTTGTTCTGTTCTGCTTTGTTTACTCCAGGGAGAGTGCACTAAAAAAGAGAAAATATCCAGTGTGTAGCAGTTATCTGAGTGAAAATGCCATGTTGATGCCAGAGATCAGAGGAAAAGGTATGTGTGCAGAAGGACATCTTTGGATGCATACCCGCCCTATGGAAGACATCCTGCATCGTCCCGGTCCCCAAAAAGAACCGGCCCAATGAGCTGAATGACTTCCGACCGGTGGCACTGATGTCACATCTTATGAAGACTCTAGAGCGGCTCTTCCTCAACTTCCTCCGACCACAGGTACAACATGCCCAGGACCCACTACAGTTTGCATACAAGGCGGGTGTCGGAGTGGAGGATGCCATCCTGTACCTCCTACACAGAGCCCACTCACACCTGGATGGGGGAAAAGGCACGGTCAGGATACTGTTTCTTGACTTTTCCAGTGCCTTTAATACCATCCGGCCCTGTATGCTTCAGGAAAAACTGAACAGGATGGAGGTGGACCCATGCCTGGTGGCTTGGATCTCCGACTACCTCACCGACAGACCACAGTACGTCAGGCTGAAGGACATCACGTCTGACACTGTGGTCAGCAGCACAGGAGCACCACAGGGAACTGTGCTGTCCCCTCTTCTCTTCACCCTGTACACCTCTGACTTCTGCTACAACTCTGAATTATGCCATATTCAGAAGTTTGCAGATGACACGGCCATCATGGGGTGTATCTGGAATGATCAGGAAGAGGAGTACAGAAGTCTGGTGAGGAACTTTGTCGCATGGAGTCACACAAACCACCTGCAACTCAACACCTCAAAGACTAAGGAACTGGTTGTGGACTTCGGGAGGTCCAGAGAAGGTCCACTGCCAGTTCAGATAGAGGGGGAGGAGGTGGAGGTGGTCAACAAGTACAAGTACCTCGGGCTGTGGGTGGACAATAAACTGGACTGGTCATGCAACACAGAGCACCTGTATAAAAAAGCCCAAAGCCGACTGTACTTCCTCAGGAGGCTGAGGTCTTTTAACATCTGCAGGAAGCTCCTGAGGATGTTTTACCAGTCGGTGGTTGCTGGAGTACTTTTCTATGCTGTGGTGTGCTGGGGGAGCAGCACAGCAAAGAAGGACTCATGCAGGCTGGAGAAACTGATCAGGAAGGCTGGCTCTGTGGTCGGCATGAAGCTGGACACTCTGGTGACAGTGGCAGAGAAAAGGACATTAAAGAAACTGATGGACATTATGAACAATGCTGGGCATCCTCTGCACACGGCCATAAACAACCAGAAGAGTCTGTTCAGTGACAGGTTGCTTCTCCCAAAGACAAGAACTAACAGACTTAAAAACTCCTTTGTCCCACACGCCATCAGACTGTTTAACTCCTCTCTGGAGGGGAGAGGGAGGGGAAACAGGAGGACAAAGGAGGGGGGAACAACTAAGCTGTAGTGCCTCTTCACCTCACTGTACAATACCTTGTGCAATACTTTTTGTAAATAGTCAACAGTGCAATAGACTCAATACTTGAAATGTGCAATTCACTTGTATTTTTATTTTTTATTCCTATTTATTCTATTTATCCCCTTTGTATATTTTATTTATATTTGTCTCTGTATTTATATGTGTGTGTGTGTGTGTGTGTGTGTGTGTGTGTGTGTGTGTGTGTGTATATATATAACAATTCTGTAACTGTAACTTCGGTCGTTGCTGTGCTTTTTTTTGGAAGTCGAATTTCCCAGAGGAACCCACCCGAGGGATTAATAAAGTTCTATCTTATCTTATCTTATCTTATCTTATCTTATACCCCGTCACACCTTTAAGCTTATCAGCTACAGCGGCAGAAGAGGACACCAGGTGTGGCTCCTGTCAGCTAAGAACAGGAAACTGAGGCTTCAATTCACTCAGGCTCACCAAAATTGGATGATAGAAAAATGGAAAAGGGTTGCCTGGTCTAATAAGTCTAATCTGCTGCAGCAACATTCGAATGGTAAAGTCAGAATTGTACACTATATGAAAATATCAATCCATCCTGCCTTGTCTTTAAGGCTCAGGTGGTGGTGGTGTGATGGTAGGGGCAATATTTCTTTAGCATTAGCTTAGTTTGGTTTGTACCAACTGTGCATATCTTAAACACCACAGCCTACCTGAGTATTGTAACTGATCATGTCCATCCCTTTATCACCACAATGTACCCATCTTCTGATGGCTGACTTCAGCAGGATAACATGCCATGTCACAAAGTTCGAACCATCTCAAATTGTTTTGTTAAACATGATAATGAGTTTTTTGTAGTCAAATCACCTTCACAGTCACCAGATCTCAATCCAATAGAGCACTTTTGGGATGTGGTTGAAAATGAGATTCACATTCATAGCAAACAACTGTGTGATGCTATCACATCATATCAGTCAATATGGAACAAAATCTGTGAGGAACATTTCCACCACTTTGTTGAATCTCTGCCATGAAGAGTTAAAGCAGTTCTGAAGAAAAAAGCATGTCCGACTCGGTACTAGCAAGATGTTCCAAATATAGCAGCTGGTGAGTGTATATCTATGGCTCATCAGGAGGGAATATGTTGTGATAGTTTTCAAGTTCCTCTTGCTGGAATGTCTCAGATTAATCAGATTGTGTTTTGTTTACTAATATTTTGTTGACACTTGTACAAAAAATTTGGTGTTTCCTCATTAAAATAAATGTGCTGTTACTACTGGCTGCTTTGCAGGACACATCCTGATTGTAAATGTTGTATATAGCTGGTTAATATGCTACTGAATTTGGCATGATGAAGCATTTATTTGTTTGAGTCCTATAATATACTGAACTGGGTGGATTAAACATTTAATTGCTACTGATAGAACTTCAATAAACGCAGAATTTAAAAAACGAAATACTGTATTTGAACCAGTATGATTCTTTAGGCCAGATGTTCCAGCATGTCCAGTTTTGCTGCACTAAATTTACAAGAGTCAGAGTCAGTCAGCTGGGAAAACTGGTTTACAAGAGAGAGGTCAACTGAGAGTTATTCAAACAGTCAAACAAAACAGCCCGGTGTGGTCAGAGCACACAGGATGTCATTAGAGTAGCAGGAGCACAGTGTTTGTTACAGTAGTAATCTGATATTGAAAATCCCCTTCCCTGAAAACATAATCAATATTCTGAACAGTAATTTACAACAAGAGCATGATACATTATTTTCTGGGAAATGTAAGAATTTAACCCCACCGCTACCAGCTGTTTTAGCAGATTTATGGTTAGCGTTCACATATTTGGTGGTCATATGTTCAGGGTAAAAGGAGATTTCACACCTGAATCTAATTTACATTTACCTGTGTCCTCTACTGTTTATCCATGAAGATCATGAAGACATCTGCTGTGGAGACATCAGCCTATGCCCAAATAAAGAAATTACATGAGAATTGCCATGTAGTTCTCACAGGTCTTTCTGGAGCATCAGACAGCAGCACACACTAACACCATCAGAGACTCTGATGTGTAAAATAATTACATTTTTATCAATATTTTTATATGCACCTAAACTGACATATACTGTACAAACACACACACAGAGCAATATCTGCTTTCATTGCATCCCACAGCACGCTTGTCATCTCATATAATCTATGCCTGTTATACCTGTTATGCTCCCCATCTGCCAAAGAGGCTTGACACAGACTCAGCAGCATAGTATAGTGTTTTACCAGTAATAAAGCATAGTGGTAAGAAGATGACTGGAGTGCAATCCAACATCTAAACTGAGTTTGGAGTCAAGAGTCTAAATATATATGGTGCTCATCTACAGTTTAGATGATGGGGTTACATAGTACCCAGCTTTACTCCTCTGCAAAAAAGCTAAAAAGAACAAGGGGAACTATTACAGTAGAAAAGAGGATGTGAAGACAGGTGGGCAGAAACAATTATCAACAAAGACGTGTGATTATACACCCATCAAGGTTATTAGGGTGTAAGAAATATTCTGGCTGAACCACAAATAAATGTATAATAGAATCATTTCATGTCAGTCACTGAAGAATAATTTAAAATGTTTACTCAATTCAACTCAAATTTCTTTTAGAGCACATTTTAAAGCAACTCCCACTGAGGAAGTTCTTCCTTCCCACTGTCGCTCAAACACTTGCTTATAGGATGTCATCTGATTCTTAGGGTTTCCTCTGTTTTCTTTTTATTATTGCAGAGTCTTTACTTTACAATATAAAGCACCTTGAGGCAACTGTTGTTGTGATTTGGTGCTATATGAATAAAACATGCTTGAATCAACCCTGATTTATAACTTTCTAATATTGTAATTTCTAATAATCGTAATGTTTTTGTTTTTTTTTTTGTTTTGTTTTTTTGCCTGTCCCGTTTGGCTCTTTTGCCATCAGAATTGTTGTCTAAAGGCAAAGAAAGATGCCCAACGGATTTACTTTACCAAACTGACCATCCCAGCCTTGCCGTAATGGTCCATTTGATTCACCTTTTATTGTTTATTTTATTTTCACTTACTGAATACGGGACAGACTTGACTGGGGGAAAGAAGGGGAGAAAGAAAGAGGGAAAGAGAAACAGCTGAGAAGAGGGACGGGGGAGAAGGGCAAAAGACAAAAACCAACAGAACGGGCAGAGAAAAAAAAATGCATATATCAATCACCTGGATCACCTGCTGAGAAAGAAAAAAGAAAACAAGCAGAAGAGAACAAGAGTAATAGAATAAACAACATCACAATGATATATGGGAATATGACAGTAAATACTAAATATTAAACATTATTGTGCAGCACATAAGATCAACAGAACACAGTGTGCTTTGAGGTAGGAGCCAAAAAGGGTGTAGTTTGTGGGTGTGATCACCCGTGTGTACACCTGTGAGCATGGACGCGCTTGTTTTTTGTTTTTTAAAAGGTTCCTTCATGTAATAATCTGCTAGAGGGTGTGGGGGGGCCACAGCCCCGTCCTCCAGGGCGTGAAGCAGGTGTGGAGGAGATCAAAACTCCAGACATCCAGAGGCCCCCAGAATACAAGAGACCAAGGAAGACCAACAGAGGGGCAGCTGCGCCACTGTCCCGGAAAGAGCTGAGGAGAGTCCCAGATGAGGGCTCACTCAGCAGCCGCGGAGCAGAAGCCAGGGGGAGTTGCAGTGACGCGCCCGTGAGCTCCGCCGGCAGCCAGCTGCGCCTGAGTGACCGAGCCCCAGGCCGAGAGGCCAGGGGCACCCCACCTCCGAAGTGGCCCGAGCGAGCCCCAGGCTCCAGGCCCCGATAAGCGGCCGCCAAGGAGTGAGCCGGTGTGTACCTGGACGCCCATCCCCGGACACAAAGAACCACCAACGCACCGATGTCTGAGGGGGTCCGCCACTGGCAGGGGAAGTGGTGGTAGGGGGAGATAGGCCTCCAAACCTTGGAGGGCCTAAGATGTCCCCAGAGAGGTGGCGCCTGACACCCAACCTGACATATAGACACAGACATACAGGCACACACAGATACAAACATCCATTCCCACCCTCATGCTCTCATATGCACTTACTCCACACTCAACCAACGTGGAGACAGACATAAAGAGACGTTGTACACACGATCACACTCCCCAAGCGTACTCTACAAACCGGGTCTAGGTGCCCCCGCCCCTGGAGGGGGGAACTGCACCCAGACCCAGGTGGTGTTTCCCTTTTCCCTGCGGTGGGGGGAGGCAGACCACCCCGACTCCGCAGCAGCAGGAAGGCTCCACACTCCAGACCGCAGTCGGACGGCCAACTCCTCCTCCTAGTCCTAGCCCCCCTGCTCCAGCAGGTCGCAGAGAATGGGGGTGAGAGAAGACTCCAAACCTCCCTCCACCCGCTCATTGTAATGTTGATGCATGTGTGTTCTAAGGTGCATTTAAAACCCAGGAGGGCTTGGAGCTACCTGCCAGAGAGCAGCAGGTAAGCGCATGGTCCCTCCTGCTAGCCCTCAATGTCTACGTGTATTTAAAATTGAGAGGTGGGCAACGATGCCAGGGGTGGGGTGTACACCCTGATGGTACTTTGGACTCCGTGTATCGTGCCCACCCCCAAGATCCTATATGTATGTGTAATGAGAGTGTGAGTAATGTGAATGTCTAAGTTGTGGGATAAAATTGAGGCAGAGGCAGCCAGAAGGGGACAGGGGGGGGGGGGGGGGGGGTAGCCTCCTCTGCACCCTGGTGACATACCCCTACTCCAAGGCCCTGCATGTGTGGGTGGTTGTGGTGGAGCGGGAAGAGGGAGGCAGCTGGAGATGGGGAGGGAAGGAAGGGAGGGGCAAGTGACCCCTCCCTGGGGCCAGCTCCCCCGCTGACCCCAGTAGGCACCCCCATACTCCGCGACCCGCCAGGGAAAGGGGGCCCAGGCCCATCCAGACCGGGCCCAGTGCAGCAGCGCCGCCCGGCCCCACAGAGCCCGGGACAGTCCACCCAACCCCACCACAGAGAAAACTGCACCCACCCCACCATCCACTCATCTTCCAGACTACATAAGACAATAAACACCCAGGCTGAGATCTTCCTCCACCTCTCCTGTATCTCCCCCTCCTGCAGAGGGAGCTCCTGAGGAGAGGAAAGCTCCTGCAAGATGTGACAATCTCCCCCACCAGTTGAAGAGCCCCCCAGGTGGCTCGACGCACCGGCGGCACCCTGCTCCAGGGCTGGGCCCCCATGCACCCACCCGCCCACAACCCCGGCAACACACCAACCAGGACCCAAGCCCCCGAGGCCCGGTCCGGGTCCCAGCCCAGAGACGGAGCGCCCCCAGAACCTCACGCCCATCCCGGACCCACCCAGGGGCAGCCAGGCTACCAGGTCAGTAACCCACGTCCGTCAGCACAGACCCTCCCCTAGCCCCGCTGCACGCAGCCGCGAGGAAACAGTCACCTGAGAGCCAACAGAGCCCCTAACCGGACATGACCGTTACCCCGGGTTGAGCCCCCCAAGGAAGATGCCTCCGGGGAACCCCCCGACACCCTAAGCCTGTCCCTACCCCCACACCAATCACAACAGTGAAGGCGGGACCAAACTATGACCCCCCACCCCCACTAGGTGATGGAGCTGATCAAAGGAGCCCAGAGCAATTGATCTGATGTGGTGGCAGAGGCTGTATCAAGACTAATGTAATCTAATAGATAATTTCTATATTGGTTAGAATTAAGATTATTTTTATTTTTCCAGTTCATGAGGACTGTTTTCTTGGCTATGCATAGGGCAGTGAAAACCATATGGTAATGTATTTTAATAATAATGATCTATTAGTAATCTGTAATCCAGTGGCAGCACTGATACCCAAATATATCAGCCTTCCTTTGAGTTAGTTTTTATTAATCACTTTCAAGGCCCTGCACATTTGTATGAACCAAGAGGTAGCAAAGGATGGTCACTGCAGACTGAAGTCTGGCCTCACCAAACAATCAGTAGTAAAGAGAACTACACTTATAGAGCAGGAACTATTTTTTCTGGCGCAACATTTTTGCAGAATCATTTCACTACAGCTGTCTTTTCCACGTGGGCACCTTTTCACAGTACAGTCAATTTAAATAATAATCTTCTTATGAACAAGAACATTTTTATACACATAAAGTGTAAGCTAAAAAGATAACAAGGCTTATTATATATGTGTGTCCTTGTGGTGTACTGCAACATGGTAGTCATGCATGCATAAGGAAAGTGTGACTAACCAAAAAATGAGTGTTTGGCCTTCAGGGAAGAAAGGGACCACGGGAAAAATGAAATGAAATGACACAGATTTATGCAACATCCTAATGTAAGGCAAGAGTCTGCCAAAGCCTAACCGATCAAGGCCTTTTACTTCTGTTCAAGCAACCATGCATTTCAGGTTCTACCTAAAATTAAATATATGCTAAAACACATTTTAATACCTTAGTTTTCGTTCAAATTTTTTAACATTTGCTTTTACACTTCATTATGGTGACATGCTCTTTAACTGGAAAGTTTCACACATGCATATGTATATGTATCCATCCATGTATGTGCATGCACCTATTAACATCACGTTAATATCTGTACACTGTAGATTTTAGACCAAATGTGAAGCAACTGTGGGATTTTAGTAGTCATTTATTGATTACTACAATATTACTTCACATGTGTAACATTCTCCAGAAGTCCCATGTTTCCCCCATGTAACAAATCAGCAATAGTGGTATGTCCTCTTCATATTGTTGTCACACAATTGTATTAATGGCAGAAAGGCATGATTTTTACCTTTTTAATGTGTGCAATGTGTATTCTGTATTTTAGCGTCTCTGCTCTTTTCACAGGATTGTATGAGACTAATGATAGTCACACTCCAGATCTCCCTCTTCAGCAGTTTGCCAACTGCCATGACTCCTCTCTCCATGCTCTCAGTTAAGTCTCTCAGTGGGTTTCAAAAGACTCTCGCTCTTTTCTCCTACACTAATAAGAAGCTGAATTTGTGCAACTGTACTTACTGATGGAGCCTCAGAGTCGGTCTGAGGCTGACGGGTTAGTGTGTCTGTGTTTTGTGTGTGTGTCTACGACCCCATTATTCGGGAAGCTTATTGATCGGAGGGTGTTTAGTTTCTCGGCGACTCCTAAGCTGTGGGCTCGTTTCCATGGTAACCACACAGGCCAGCCATGAAGCAGTGGCCTTGGCTGCAATCGATGTTGGAGAGGCACGCAATATAAAGAGCAGACAATGAAGAGGTTTTAAATGTACTACTGTCAAAGCCACAGAGTGATTTACAGTGAGAAAACAGACAAATACTTTGATGCTACAAATGCAGACACTTGCCTCGAAGGACACGTTCTTATACATATATATATATATATATATATATATATATATATATATATATATATATATATATATATATATATATATATATATACAGTGGGGCAAAAAAGTATTTAGTCAGCCACCGATTGTGCAAGTTCCCCCACCTAAAATGATGACAGAGGTCAGTAATTTGCACCAGAGGTACACTTCAACTGTGAGAGACAGAATGTGGAAAAAAAAAAAATCCATGAATCCACATGGTAGGATTTGTAAAGAATTTATTCGTAAATCAGGGTGGAAAATAAGTATTTGGTCAATAACAAAAATACAACTCAATACTTTGTAACATAACCTTTGTTGGCAATAACAGAGGTCAAACGTTTACTATAGGTCTTTACCAGGTTTGCACACACAGTAGCTGGTATTTTGGCCCATTCCTCCATGCAGATCTTCTCGAGAGCAGTGATGTTTTGGGGCTGTCGCCGAGCAACACGGACTTTCAACTCCCGCCACAGATTTTCTATGGGGTTGAGGTCTGGAGACTGGCTAGGCCACTCCAGGACTTTCAAATGCTTTTTACGGAGCCACTCCTTTGTTGCCCGGGCGGTGTGTTTTGGATCATTGTCATGTTGGAAGACCCAGCCTCGTTTCATCTTCAAAGTTCTCACTGATGGAAGGAGGTTTTGGCTCAAAATCTCACGATACATGGCCCCATTCATTCTGTCCTTAACACGGATCAGTCGTCCTGTCCCCTTGGCAGAAAAACAGCCCCATAGCATGATGTTTCTACCCCCATGCTTCACAGTAGGTATGGTGTTCTTGGGAAGCAACTCAGTATTCTTCTTCCTCCAAACACGACGAGTTGAGTTTATACCAAAAAGTTCTACTTTGGTTTCATCTGACCACATGACATTCTCCCAATCCTCTGCTGTATCATCCATGTGCTCTCTGGCAAACTTCAGACGGGCCTGGACATGCACTGGCTTCAGCAGCGGAACACGTCTGGCACTGCGGGATTTGATTCCCTGCCGTTGTAGTGTGTTACTGATGGTGACCTTTGTTACTTTGGTCCCAGCTCTCTGCAGGTCATTCACCAGGTCCCCCCGTGTGGTTCTGGGATCTTTGCTCACCGTTCTCATGATCATTTTGACCCCACGGGATGAGAGCTTGCGTGGAGCCCCAGATCGAGGGAGATTATCAGTGGTCTTGTATGTCTTCCATTTTCTGATGATTGCTCCCACAGTTGATTTTTTCACACCAAGCTGCTTGCCTATTGTAGATTCACTCTTCCCAGTCTGGTGCAGGTCTACAATACTTTTCCTGGTGTCCTTCGAAAGCTCTTTGGTCTTGGCCATGGCGGAGTTTGGAGTCTGACTGTTTGAGGCTGTGGACAGGTGTCTTTTATACAGATGATGAGTTCAAACAGGTGCCATTCATACAGGTAACGAGTGGGGGACAGAAAAGCTTCTTACAGAAGACGTTACAGGTCTGTGAGAGCCAGAGATTTTCCTTGTTTGAGGTGACCAAATACTTATTTTCCACCCTAATTTACAAATAAATTCTTTACAAATCCTACCATGTGAATTCATGGATTTTTTTTTCACATTCTGTCTCTCACAGTTGAAGTGTACCTCTGGTGCAAATTACTGACCTCTGTCATCATTTTAAGTGGGGGAACTTGCACAATCGGTGGCTGACTAAATACTTTTTTGCCCCACTGTATATATATATATATACATAAAGACACTTCTTGTAGTTGATCACCTAGCTAGACCATAATGTGCTCCTTCTTTAGCCATGCCTTAGTTGCCTTGGGGGTATGTTTTGGGTCATTGTCATGCTGGAAGATCCATCCTGAGGAAAGGAGGTTCTTTGTAATTGATTGATTGACTATATTCTGTGTGCCACATGGCTACACTGTGAACTATTACTTTCACCAGCCAGTCAATTACCTTATTTCCCAGTGGCACTTGATAGGTGTCATGCACAGTGGGATTATTTTGCACCAGTAGTGGGAGCGGTGAGACTAAACTAAAACAGAAGAGTTGTTACTGTAAAAACGGAGCAATGAGCTGACCTTTGCCAAATTTTCCCCTGAGCCAGGGGAAACTGCACACTTGGATCACTACAGCCAGCAGGACCACAAAAAAACCAGCATTGCTGGCAGAAAATAACATTACTGAATGGAAATGCATATTTTGATGTTTCAATGTTGCATAAAATATTAGAATAACTTGTCTTTTACATATATGACCTATATTTCTGAAACAAAAGTTCACACACTGAGGCACAAATAATAAAAAAAACAAAAACAAAAAAAGAATGTGTCCACATACAGCCTGTATTGGGAAGGACTAATGGTGATCTGTTGCTATAAATAACTTGGCTCAGGAGGTTGTCGTGGTAACCAACAAACTGATGCCAGGGTGGGAATGCTCAGCTCAGAGAAAAGCAGACTCAGCGGAGGGATGAGTAACCAAAATCAGCGGTCTCCAACCTTTTTTGCGCCACGGACCGGTTTATGCCCGACAATATTTTCATGGACCGGCCTTTAAGATGTCGCGGATAAATACAACAAAATAAAACTAGTACCGGTACCGAAAAAAAATGTATTCATAACACACGTGAAAAGACCAAGGAAAACCAAGTAAACGATAAAAACGATAACAAAATAACGCTGAAAACCGATAAAAACACTGAAAACCATTCATTTCACACCTGAGCCTCAACTCTCGCGGCCCGGTACCAAACGACTCATGTACCGTTCCGAGGCCCGGGGGTTGGGGACCGCTGACCAAAATGGAAATCTGTAAAGGCGATGGGGCTGATACGACGACAGGAAAGGACAAACGTTCGCATAAGAGGAGAAAAATACAGGAAGATAAGAGATGAGACAAGTGGAAAAGGAAAAAATAGAATGGGAAAGTATTAGTGTGGATATCGATGAGGATAGGGAAGCAAACATAATGAATGTTGATAAGTGATGCATATACAATGAAGAAAGCAGAGGTGACTGAAAAAAGACAGAAATTTGATGAGGCTAAGGACTGGAGGAAGACCAGCAAAGAATGTAAACACATATATAGAGGCGTAATAATGAAAAGATTAAAGATGAAGGGACATGTCATGGTCCGGAGTCTGCGACTCCGTGTTTATGTTTAGTCTATTAGTATTCTGTGGTTTTGGTTACCTTGGGTGTTTGTATTCTTCTGTTCATGTTCCTATGTTCTGTGTTTAGTTGGTGTGTTATGTCATTGCGTGTATGTGTTTCCTGTTTTATTGTGAAGGTCTGCGTCTTATGTGAGTGTTTTCAGTTTGCCTCCCTAGTCTCGTCACGATAATCACTCCCAGCTGTGTTCCCCACCTGCGTGTAATCTCCCTGTGTTCTCTGGGTGTATTTAAGTTGCGTCTTCTGTCATGGTAGTTGCTGGTTCGTCTGTGTTATTTCCCTTCCACCCTTCTGTGTTGATTCTCTGGTCATTCTCCCTGCATGTCACGTTTGTATTCCGGTTAGTGTTTTATTTAGTTTTCCCAGTTTAGAGTTTTCACCGTTTTGTTCCTCGCCACCCTGTCTGTTGTACCTTTTAGTTGCAAATAAACTCACCCTCCACTTCAGCAGCCTGCAGTTGGATCCATTATTATTCACACGGCTTGCCCCGGCAAACCGTGACAGTACGAACCAGCCACAACATGGATCCAGCAGACTTGCCCGGGGAGAGGGATCTGATGCAAGTCCAACGCCTGGTCGACTGGATAACCCACACCTCGAATACGAGAGCAAGGATCGTTGGGATAAATGGTATCGAGGCGATCCTCAACAGAAATCCCTATCTCCGCCAGGTCAGAGGATGTTTGGACTTATTGGCCAACTTGTATGAAGCCCGGGAGGCGGCGCAAGCTCGGGAACTGTCGGACTGGGTCCTGCAGCAACAAACTACAGCCACCCCGGAGCAGCCGCGTCTGCCTCGCCTATCGGATGCGATTTTTCCAGGCCCGTCGGAGCCCTCTGCGGGGAGGAAACGCCGATCGCGCCGCGGTCGCGCCACCCCACAGCCGGACGTTCGGACTTCTAATTCGCCGGCTGTGGTGAGTGAGGACTCTGTGTCTTTTCCAGACAACGTGACTGTTCATTCAGGGGCTGTGTTTTGTGTGGCGGATGTCAACGCGAGCTGCGTATCGCCTGCGCAGCTACTCCCAGCTCAGTTAGCTCTCCCGCAGCTACTCCCAGCTCAGTTAGCTCCCCCGCAGCCGCCCTCAGTTCAGTTAGCTCCCCCGCAGCCGCCCTCAGTTCAGTGTCGCCTGTCGCGCAGGTCCCAGTAGCTCCAGTGCCCCTGCTACCCGTAGCCCTGGCTCCAGCATTACCGGTTCCACTCATTCACTCCATGCAGGGAGAAAATTTAAGGTCCAGTCAGGGAGTTTCTCGCGCTTTAGCTGCTTCAGGCACCGTTCTGCACTCCAGGGCTTCCCCAGAGGCTAGGTCTCAGTCCCCAGCTGATTCTGGACCCCTGAAGGTTGAGCAGCCCTCAGAGAACAACTCCGTGTCAGTGCTGTCTGAGCAGGGCCAGTGCTCAGCACAGCATCCATTGCCTTCGTGTCTGCCAGAGGACTCCATGCCTGCTGGATTTGTGATGGCTTCTGCTGGAGGGTCCGAGGGACCGCTCCGGCCTTTGTCTCGTGTCTCCGCTGGAGGGTCCGAGGGACCGCTCCGGCCTTTGTCTCGTGTCTCCGCTGGAGGGTCCGAGGGACCGCTCCGGCCTTTGTCTCCTGTTTCAGCTGGAGGGCCCGAGGAGCCCGTCCAGCCTCCTGCTTCGTCAGCTGGAGGGCCCGAGGAGCCCGTCCAGCCACCTGCTTCGTCAGCTGGAGGGCCCAAGGAGCCCGTCCAGCCTCCTGCTTCGTCAGCTGGAGGGCCCGAGGAGCCCGTCCAGCCAGCAACAGCTGCAGCCTCATCGCCAGCTGCAGCCTCATCGCCTGGTCCAGCCTCGGAGCCTTCATCCTCGTCTGGTCCAGCTTCATCCGAGTCTTCAGCCTCGTCTGGTCCAGCTTCATCCGAGTCTTCAGCCTCGCCTGGTCCAGCTTCATCCGAGTCTTCATCCTCGCCTGGTCCGGATCACCATCGCCTGAGTGGCCGCCGTTGCCTTCCGCACGGCCGGCCCCCGGACCAGCGCTGTCGTCGCCGCCGTTGCCGTCCGCACGGCCGGCCTCCCGAACTGTATCCACGTCGCCGCCGTTGCCGTCCGCACGGTCGGCCCCCTGAACTCTTTTTGTCTTGGACTCCTGTGCTGTCGGCCTCCTGGCCGGCCCCCTGAACTCTTCTGCTTTGGACTCTGTTTTCCTGTGCTCTGGTGTGCCTTTCTTTTTGTTTTGGACTCGTGTTTTTGTTTTTCTTTGTGTCTTTGACCTTCTGGTGCTCCTGTTTTGTTTTGCCCCGAGCCCTCCGTCCTGGACCCCCGCCGCCCGCCCTGGTCGGGTTGTTTTCTGTTTTTCTGGCTGTTTTTTGTTGGGCTGTCTGGAGCCAGCCTTTGAGGGGGGGGTCCTGTCATGGTCCGGAGTCTGCGACTCCGTGTTTATGTTTAGTCTATTAGTATTCTGTGGTTTTGGTTACCTTGGGTGTTTGTATTCTTCTGTTCATGTTCCTATGTTCTGTGTCCCCCAGTCTGTGTTTAGTTGGTGTGTTATGTCATTGCGTGTATGTGTTTCCTGTTTTATTGTGAAGGTCTGCGTCTTATATGAGTGTATTTAAGTTGTGTCTTCTGTCATGGTAGTTGCTGGTTCGTCTGTGTTATTTCCCTTCCACCCTTCTGTGTTGATTCTCTGGTCATTCTCCCTGCATGTCACGTTTGTATTCCGGTTAGTGTTTTATTTAGTTTTCCCAGTTTAGAGTTTTCACAGTTTTGTTCCTCGCCACCCTGTCTGTTGTACCTTTTAGTTGCAAATAAACTCACCCTCCACTTCAGCAGCCTGCAGTTGGATCCATTATTATTCACACGGCTTGCCCCGGCAAACCGTGACACATAACATACTATAGAACCTAAAGCATTCATGTGGTCAAGAGTTTTCAAAGGCAGAAAAATTTTAAAATGGGCACTCTGTCATTCACTCTGCCATGCACACTTTAAGCAATCAACATATTCTCAGTCCAGTCCAGCAAATAATGCAATTCTTACACTCTTGTGCTTGTCTCATATTCATTTGAGCCTGTGTCTTGCACTTGGTTTCACTTTGTTCCACTCACCTTAATTTCCTTTTTACTTAGGTTATAAAAATAGCATGCTTTGGGTAAAATATTCACATTAACTCTGCATGTTGAAAAATGTTGCTTACCCAGTACATTTAATGTAACAGTAAGTGGCCTTTACAATGATGAGCTGGAGGCAACACATCTTACTATCTTACTATTGCCATAAACCCAGTGTGCGAGGCCACTGAAGCCAAAAGACACTGTGTGCTTATCTCTGTGACCAAACAGCAGTATTCAGTGATGAAATGGATAAAATCACATCTGTTTTTCATAGTTTAGGTCCTGTCTCAGCATTCTTGTTAAAAGTATAATTTGAGCTTTTCATTGATATGCTTTGTCACATACTATCAGGTTTCAATTTGAAGACCAGTTTCACTCTTGTGCATTTATATACTGCTGTGCAAAATTCTTGATCCACACCTCATACAGGTTCTCATACAGTGGACTTGTGATTAATGGGAACTGGTTATTCTATAATCATTTTCAATGGACCAGCTCTAGAATCGCTGAACCTGAAACCTCCTTTAGTTATGCTGCTGGGAGCTTCCCATGATGCATTATTTCTTTGTTTGCTAAACATAACAAGAGGTCTGTCAAATGTCAGAGAACTAATTTGAAATGATAAGTAATATATCTCCCAGCCCATTTCTGATCAGACTTTTAGGAAAAGAAACCTATTTTTATCAATGGAGTGTAAAAATAAAGTGTATACTGCACAAATACAATTAGGATATCGGTCACAAGGTGCAATCATGACCTAAACAAATAGTAGAACTTGTATTGAATGGGAGTCCCTGCTTACCTTCTAGGTCTGGGTGTACTGCCCGAAAAGTGGGTTTTTCACTCCATTTGTACATGTACAGTAGAATCGCAGGGGTAATAGCCTAAGTCTTTTTGGGCTGGTTTTAATTTAACAGAGTTACACGATTTTTAAAATACCAAGGGTGTCAAAATTAACCTCTTGGTAGTTCTAATATTAAACTTTGCCTTTTGATCATTGCATCATTGCATGTTATTAAGGACTTATTAAGGAATTATGTCAATATGTGGGCATAGTATAAAGATGTATTGTTAACTGGTAATTATGTGATAATGTATTTCAGGTCATGTTACAGAGTAATGTAGAAGTAAAAGTACTAGTAGTGTGATGAATTCGTTTATCTGGAGTGCATTTAAGCAACATAAGGCATTACTAAAGATACAAAAAAAACTGTAACGAGTAATGACCCCAACACTGCTGGCTGTAGCATCTAAATGAAGGGTATTGAAATAGTCAGACTAAGATGAGATGAAGGCATAAATGACCTTTAGAAAGTCACTGAAGGAGAAAAGTGGCGTCAGTGTGATTAAGTGCCCTAAATTGAAAGAAAGTTTGTTTCTCAACAGCATTTTTTTGTTCATCTTTTTGGAAAGGGTTTTGTGTAGATGTCTGGGGCCAAGGTCACCACTGATGTGGAGGTCATGAGTTCCAAACAATTAGACTTCTGTGTTTAAAATTAGAAGAAAAACACTAAAAGAATTTAAAATAATAAATAAATGAGGTTGTTTTCTCCTCATTTCAGTTAAGAAAGCAGCAGCTATACAGCTAGCCATGACCACAACTACCCATGTACTGTTCATTGATATAAAACTATAAACTGCTTATGCTATAAAGAGGTAGTCTACTTCCCTCCATTGACCATGCAGGACAGACAGATGATGGTGCTGACCTAGACTCTTCATGCCTCTAACAAGACCCATACAACAGCTGTCTGCCTTAATATGTGCGAACAGAGACTAATGCTGACATGAAGCTTTAACGGGATCACAGGGAGAAAAGTGGGGGGTGGGTCCCAGCTGGGAAGCCAAAATGTTTGGAGGGGAGGATTGATGTAAAAGAGAGGGGGCGATAGGGGAGTGGGAGCTGTAAAATGAGTGGGAAAAATCAGAGGGGGAGGGTCGCAGGGGAGTGAGCAGCAAAGTATGGCACAGTTGAAGTTGGTTTGAGGGAAAAGGAAGAGAGATGTGTGAAAGTGAGAGGGATAATAGGGGTGGGGATATTCAAGGGGGATGTGGGCTTAACGAAGAGGGAGATCGGGGTACAGGGAGGATTATGAGGCGAGACAAAAGCCCTCAGAGCTGGAGCTTTTCATTTGCATCAGCCACAAATCATCACACCCTTTATGTGGTATTTTTCTGACATGTTTCATTCTATCTTCATCTGTTTGATCATAAACACAGTCAGTGGAGAATCCTCTCTAATGCTGTGTCTACATTCCTCTTCTTATAGGCACTTTCCTTCTGTTCCTTCTCTCCTGTTTTTTTTTATGTCTTGCCATTTCTTTGCTTTTCCCTGGTTGTCTCTCGTTCTCCGTTTTCATCTCGTTCTCCGTTTGAAGAAGAGCTAAGGAATATTTCCCCAGAGAAATCCTACAAGAGCGAAGCTCTCTGGAGTGTTTGTCTTTTCTTCCAGCACAAAATACAAATAAAATCAAACTTAAAGTTTTGCTTCTGAGCAACCTCTCAAACGGTTCCTACAGGATGTGTGTACGCCTACTAAGCGTTCTTAAATTTGACATTTCGAATGTCTTCCATAAACTGTCCTTTGGTCGCTGCACTTGAATTACTTTGAACGAACGGGATAATCTGTTTCAGGAGAATATGCAGTCTAGCTTAAAGTGTCCTTTTCTATAATTCTGAAAGGTGCTCAGTGCTCACAGTGGAGCACTTAAAAATTTAAATAACAGAACATTTTGTTCATTGAATACCAGGTATCAGTGCTCTTACTCATGTCTGTGTGTCAACAGAGTGGCCTGGTTTCACATTTTTCAATCCGTACATACAGCAAATTTAAAACCAAAATTTTCATAAATGGCTTTTTTAAAAATTGTTTCCCTTTGTAATATGAGAGCTGTGCTATTAGGTGTTCTAATCTGAGTAACTGAACCAGACCATCCAGTTGTGTTTGTGAAGCGAATTTAAAGCCTGAGGACGTATTTTTAACACTATTTTCTGCCAAATAATGTTTTTGTTTTGCCAAAGTATTCACTCACTGTGTCTTTACTGTTTCGCTAGCTCAAGCCTTCCCAAAGTGTGAAGCATATCTTCCCTTTGGTTTCACCTGCACAAGTGCCGAGGTAGGTCTCCACTGCAGAATTGGTTTTCCCTTGTCAGGAGCAGCGTTGGGCTGTTCAAATCACGGACAAACAGTATCCCACATTCTTGATTTTTAGTTCACAAACACTTGTTGTAATGACTAACTACTCCTGACATTTTGGAGATGTTAGCTCTTTATACAGTAAAGTTACAGTGGGATACAAATAATATCAGGCTGATCCTGCCACGATTTGTTCCCCCTGTTCAAATCACGGACAAACAGTATCCCACAGTTTTTTTATGTTTTTAAACCCATTTTGCACAGAGAGGCATTTTTTGAAAAATGTATTGATAGCAATGTTGAATATTATTACACAGGAAAACAAACAACAACTAAAATAATCACACCGTGACGCCTCTGACTTTGTAAATGGAGGAACAGTAACTGCGTGTGTATGTGTAAGCGTGTAAAACCTGAAGATAGAGACAAAATACTGTTAATCTGAATATCTGCCATTCTGCAATTCATCTCATATAAACAATAACGTGCGCACAGCGTGACGTGAAAAAAGCACATACCTTTGACGTTGCCTGACGAACTCTGTATTCCTCGTCCACACGTAAATGCAAAAGAGGAGGTTTAAAAAATCTCGCTGTTTACGTGTGAACCAAACAGATGCGTTTTCAAAAATACCCATGTAGGTGTGGACGTAGCGTAAAAGAGTTAGGAGTTTATTTTCTTACTACCTGTAACTTATTGCAGATTACTTGTATTTACTTAATTGTTTACTAAATGTTTGAGGTGTGAAATAAACCGCAATGGAGCAAAATATGAGTGTGTGTGGTTGGCGGATGTGTTTGTGCGTGTGGGGGGGGGGCAACATTTTTCTTGTAAAACAAAGGGGGGCCCAGCAAAAAAAGTTTGGGAACCACTGCGCTACCTTAGCTTAGCTCGTAGCCAACTCGCTAGCAGCATGGCCTCTTCATCTGTCCCTCCTGCACTTTCTTGCTCACTGTGTCAGATGTTTAGTTACTCCTCGGCCTCCTTTAGCTGTGATGATACTTGTAACCAGTGTTGCCAACTCCTCAGTAAGGAAAATCGCTATTGGCTGTCCTAAAAGTCGCTAGAAGTCGCCAAATGACGTCATCGCCTAATTTGCATAATTGGTCATGCTAATGTAATTGTAACCTATGTTGTTGGAGAGAGAAATAACATCGTGGAAGACACATAAAGTGAGTAAAAAACGTCCTAAATGCAGTTAGAATTTATTTAGAACTACAAATTAAATTTCTTTTAGCAATTATTGTTTTTTAATGTCACAATTCCAACCCTGCTCCTTTATCCGGGCTTGGACCTGCAAAAGTGACCCGAAATTGGCACTCTGGTGGAGTTACTTTGTGTGTGAGTGTGTGTTTATAAGTAGTTTTAAACCTTGTGATCCACAAAACAGCATAACAGTAAAAGAAAAACTGACTGAGTTACAGTCAGTGCGGGAGCAGTGGCTTCACTCATACATGATTCATTTGCCGTTTGGACGCACAGGTGTGAACATCTCCTGCCCTGATAGCAGCTGGGGGAGGACTATCTTCCGCCTGGGAGTGCTTTGGCATGGGTGAGGTGCCCAAGGCAGCATCGCTGCCTGTTGAGAGTAAGAGCGATACGCGTTTTCACGTCAAAAAGTCATCATAAATAAGTCTCCAGTAATACCAGAAAAAGTCGCCAGATTTGTTGCTAGTCGCTTTTTAGAAAAAAAGTCGCTAAGGGGGTCTGAAAACTCGCTAAATATAGCGACAAAGTCGCTAAGTTGGCAACACTGCTTGTAACAAATGTAGCATATTTGCAGCTCTGGAGGCCAGGATTACTTAATTGGAGACTCGGCTTCGCACCCTTCATTCATCCGTAGCTAGCCAGGCCCCTGTAGCTGGTGCAGCCGAAGATAGCGTAGGCCCCGCTAGCTGTTCCCCGGCAGACCCCAAGCAGCTGGGTGACGGTGAGGAGGAAGCATAGTCTTAAACAGAAGCCCCAGGTACACCACCAACCTGTTCATGTGTCTAACCGTTTTTCCCCACTCAGCGACACACCCGCCGGGGGTCAAACTCTGGTAATTGGTGATTCTGTTCTCAGACATGTGAAGCTAGAGAGTGGTGTCCCAGAAACGATGTGGGCTTCATAGATAATTGGCAAACCTTCTGGAGGAAACCTGGTCTTGTTAGGAGAGATGGCATCCATCCCACTTTGGATGGAGCAGCTCTCATTTCTAGAAATATGGACAAATTTATTAAACCCCCCAAAATATGACTATCCAGAGTTGGGACCAGGAAGCAGAGTTGCAGTCTTACACGCCTCTCTGCAGCTTCTCTCCTCCTGCTGCCCCCCCAAAAACCCATCTCCATAGAGACTGTGTCAGCTCCCAAAAAGACAAAAAACAAACTAAAAACCAGCAACAAACAACTTAAACATAAACAATTACAAAGAAAGAACAATAAAGTATCCACATCTGAACCAAAGAGTAAAACAGTGAAATGTGGATGATTAAATATTAGGTCTCTCTCCTCCAAGTCTCTGTTAGTACATGACTTAATAATTGATCAACAAATTGATTTACTCTGCCTTACAGAAACCTGGTTGCAGCAGGATGATTATGTTAGTTTAAATGAATCAACACCCCCGAGTCATTCTAACTACCTGAAATCTCGAAGCACAGGCCGAGGAGGCGGTGTGGCAGCAATTTTTCACACCAGCCTATTAATTAATGAAAGACCAAGACAGACTTTTAATTCATTTGAAAGCCTGATGCTTAACATTGTCCACCCCAGCTGTGAAACTCAGAAACCAGTCTTACTTGTTATCATCTATCGTCCACCTGGGCCTTACACAGAGTTTCTCTCTGATTTCTCAGACTTTATATCGAATTTAGTTCTGAGCTCAGATAAAATAATTATTGTGGGTGATTTCAACATCCATGTAGATGCTAAAAATGACAGCCTCAACATGGCATTTAATCTGTTATTAGACTCAATTGGTTTCTCTCAAAATGTAAAAGAACCCACCCACCACTTTAATCACACTCTAGATCTTGTTTTAACATATGGCATAGAAACTGAACATTTAACAGTGTTTCCTGAAAACCCTCTCCTGTCTGATCATTTCCTGATAACATTTACATTTACAATAATTGATTACACAGCAGTGGAGAGTAGACTTTATCCCAGTAATGTCTTTCTGAAAGCTCTGAAAGTTTAAGAATATAATCCACCCACTGTTATCATCTTCAATGCTCATAGAGTATGTCACTGATTGAAGAAAATAAGAACAACCCCAGGTTTCTCTTCAGCACTGTAGCCAGGCTGACAAACAGTCAGAGCTCTTTTGAGCCAACCATCCCTTTAACGTTAACTAGTAATGACTTCATGAACTTCTTCACGAATAAAATTTTTATCATTAGAGAAAAAAATACCAATAATCATCCAACAGATGTAATATTATCTACAGCTACTTTTAGTACCGTTGATGTTAAGTTAGACTCTTTTTCTCTAACCCAGATGTTAGACAAAGTTAAGGAAATTACAGAGTACTTAAAATGACTTACTCACTACTTAAATTTATACTTAATCTTTCATATACAGTATAATTATTTCCTATTTGTTTCCTGTAATAACCTGTCTGTTTACGCCCTTATTCTAGGTTACCTAACTTTAAGTGTTTGTATGCAAATATAATAACATTGAATTTTAAATTTAAAAAAACATTGAAAATCCATTTAATTACAGGGGAATTACACCCTTAGTCACTGGCTGTATTATAATGTGCTACCATAAAATGTTCTATGACCTTTACTAGCAAGTCACTAGGGTGGAAAAGAACAGACTAAAGCTGACTTCTGCCCTTTTGGAAATAGTTTGTTTGTTCTGTTTATGCGCTACACATTGAAATCACAGTGATTCTGCAGTTTAGACGCTGAGAAGTCACTTCTTCAGGTGGATGGTTTTAGCTGAATGAAACCAGATGTGCTCTAAGAAGCATAAATAGGGTTATGATGTCAGCAGAGGAAGGGTTTAAATGGCTGCCATAGCTACACCAATTAAGCTATACACTATGAGTTATAAAGAATTATAAAGAAACAGGCTGGCACACTATTAAAGGACTTTGACTGAATTCATTTTCACAATATATAATAATTCAGGCTCCAATTTGATCATAGTTTCGAGTATATACTTGTAAACCTCAGACTGAAAATCCACAATAACTCACATCTTACGTCTAAATTAGCCTCAGGGAAAAAAAACAACCCATAATTCTCATCTCATTTTTAAATGAGGATGACCAAAACATCTTGCTCCCAAACTCATGAATACTTTCAAGAAGGCTTGCATAGACAAACATTTTCATCCACTTTGCTGCAATTTCATACTTATGCCCTGGGGTTCTCTGTCAGAAACACAGATCTGTGTGGTCTGAGCTAAAGACTGAGAGATCATTCATACACAAACACATATATACAGTATGTGCACATAAAATCTAGCTGCCTGTTTGTGTGATTAAATCACTGTTGTAAGACAGAGCAGCCAGCATTCATCTCCATTATAGACTCAGATGGTTAAAAGCTTATGGAAGCAATATGAGTCAACACACACACACACACATGCACACAAACAAATGCACACCAGGACAACAAAGTGGAGCAAACACAGTAGTAATGGATTTGGCTCAGGGCACCAAAGTGTCCAACAGTGGAACATATAAAAAATATATCTATTGTACTCAAATACTTTATATTTTGAGAGTTTGATTCAATTCCACATTATAAGTGCACACAGCAGACACGCAGATGATCAAACCTATGATAAAATAAAAAACTATCCATCACAGGAGAAAAGTAATTTATTACCGGTCAGAGCAGAAATGTGCTGCCCATGGGGATAAATACTGTAGACTTACATCTGCAGGAGATAAATAATACAGCATGCAATCTTTTGTTCAACCACTTCCTTTCTTCCCTCTTATGTTTTGTCACCTCCCCACCTCTCACAGAGTCTCACAGGTCAGTGAAGATAGCACAAGCTGCAATGTGATGCAAATCTACCAGCCACCCGTCTGTGCACTAATATATTTAATGCTGTAAGATTCTTCTTTCAAAATAAGGAAAAGCAAAGTCTGTTTAGCCTGTATTTCCATTAGCGTCACTCAAAGGTCACTCTTTTTCAGCAATGGCTTTGTCCTCATAAACTTACTGACTGTATGTGAGCATAATGCTTGATTGCAGCAGTAAATTTTTTTGTGTTAGGTAATTTACACTGTAGGACACAATGCAGCAGCTGTTATAAATGTCAGGACTACGGTAATAACACTACCTAAATATTAGGGTAGTCTGACATTATATCTATGGTTTAAAATCACTGTGCCACTGGAATTACACTATCTGCTGCAGCAATTCTAACTGGAGATAATTTACCCTGTTGTGTTCACATAGACAAGTATATCTCTATTCATTGCACTATGAATATGGTGCACTTACATAGAGCCACCGTTCATTTCTGTATATTTTGATTCCAAGGAGTGAGACTTTCATGTGAGCTTTTACTGCAGTCTTGCGAAATAACTCTTCAGGATTTCTGAAGTGTTTCTTTTGACTTTGGCTGCTTTTTCACTTATTTTCAGTCCAGTCCTTGTACCTGGTATTTTCAGAGAAATGTTTTAACTTAAAAAAATTTATATTTGGTTATTAAGCGTCTTAACACTGACCTATAAATCATTCAAGGATAAGGCACCTAACTCAAGACAAAGCAGTCTTGTGTCTACATATAACAGACAATTTAGCATAAACTCTGTTTTAAATTGTATCTTTAGACACTTTTTTACTAACAGGCCATTGCAAAAACACATCATTTGGTCACATTTCTTTAGATGAATATAAGGAAAATGCAAAAATAGCATAGTTTGACAGGCTTGTGTTGATAACAAGGTGACTTCAAAAGACCTATTAGCTGAAAACTTGGCATATCTCATCATGTGTATTTGAAAAGTTGAGAAAATTAGACACATGTAGTAAAAAAAGAACTGACAGCCAGATGAACAGTACCTGAAAGTCATGTCTTTGTGTGTCAGGCTGACACAGAACCTGAGAAATGCATCTGGACCTTCACTTGATCCATGTAGTGTTCATCAAAGCCTGATCAAAAATGGTGGAAGAATACAGTTCAATTTGTTTTCAACTGTTTTGTTTTTACATTCATTGGGGCCCAATATGCCCAAATATCAAAAGAAATTAAAAATGCATGCCATGTAATAATAGTTCGGGTCTTAGGAGGTTAAGCTGTGTTGAAAATAAAGGTTATCATACCAATTATTGACTGGGAATTTTATTTTGGAATTTTACAGACTCCTTATTCAGTGTATTTCTATATATCTTTTCAGTGATTTGCTGTACTTATTTCCTGTTCCTAGCAGATTATAAAGAAACAAAAGGGTGACTCAAGGCTGTTGCACAGTACTGTACACGTTACAAAATTTATAAAGGTTAGATGAAAAGGTTACAGGTTATTCATAAACAGAAACAAACTAAATACATAAAGAAACAGCAAAATATCATTTTTTATGACGAAGATGTCATTAAAGAAATGTGAAATTACACTTGCCACTCTTATTCATCTGCATCCTTTAAGCATGTTTACAGCAACATTGACTGCCATGTGCACAGCAGCTACTAGAAGCATATGTGTGTTGGCACATGTGAGATCACCATATTTCACATTTAGTTTTCCGTTTGGTGTTTGCTCGAAGCACACACACTGTGAAACTGATCAATTTTGAACATCAAAAATTATTTCACCTTATATAAAGATCAAAAGCTAGACAGCATAAAATGCAATCAAAGATGAAACTGGCAAACCTGTAGCCAGGATGATGTCACGTCAGACCTTAGAAAACTCTTTGTTTTTGTAATCCTTTCAGGATGACACAGCGTTCTCAGCCAGGACATTGTTTTCCAATATTTCCTTTACCTGTTATGATTTTGAGACATGGTTATATAGATTGTTTTACACAAAGCAATGTCTGATTAAGCATAAGATCAACTCTGGGCATATGCACACGTGTACTCAACAGATCTGGATAAAAACAGTGTATAGAGGTGTCTAAGTGTTCAACATGCACTGACTTGATGTTAGTATCTGATAGCTTGAATGCCTTTGACTGTTTTTGCTATAGCAAATCAATCTTATAGACACACACCATTGCTGTTTGTGTAATAAATAAAATAAATACCAGTGGAACAGTAGTGGAATGGATGTTAAATATTTATGCTGGAGCTAAATTATGTTGTTGAAAAGACACTAGGAGTAAAAGGAGGCAGAGAAACAAAGACATTTTCTTTTCTTTGAGAATTTATGACAATGAGAGAGAGAGAGAGAGAGAGAGTAGGAGTTGCAGCCTAAATTAGGGAGACAGCATCTAAGAGGAAAAATAAAGGCAGGGGGATCCAGAGCCTGAGAAAAGGGATTATATAGGCAGCAAAGGAGCAGTATTATGAAACCATATTTTTGAAGCCATGGCCTTAGGCAACAATGTGAATCTACATAGAAATCTGGTCAACGAAGTGAAGAACAGAGACAAAGAGAGAGAGAGAGAGAAACTGACTTTATAAAAATAATTATACATTATAACCAACGTGTGTAAGACACATTACCTTCTAATCAATCTTGAAGTCATCCACTTCCCAGTTCAACATTATTTTCCAACATGCAAATCACTTTCTTTGAATGAATGAATGAGTGAACACACTTGAAAGCCAGTTGAGATTCAGAAAAAGTACCCCTGAGGTTTTCTTTAACATTTAGGTTAACCTTTCGTTACAGTGGGTGTGTAGACCGCTTGCCCCTGCTCGGACTATAAAAACACAAGCAAGTGTATCACGCCTGAGAGGATTCAATCACGCAGAATGTCCAGACACACAAAACCACTGAGGGAAGATCTGTTTCAGCTGTGAAACATCTTAGCAACTGATTTCATTTTCTGGTGGATTAGTACAGAAAAAAATGTGTATATTAAAATCTATATATTTGAGAGTTGGTCAGCCATTCTCAGAACTTGAAATTAAATCAACAGCAAGTTGATATGGGGAACTGATTATTTTTTCCAGTCGATTTTATCGACTGCAGCTGTGTTATTGTTGCTGGCTGTACTTCCCTTGATGTTGGAAAATGTATGACCTGTTTAATCTCACTAGCCACTAGATACACCTATCCAAATGTCTAACCAGCCAGTAACATGACAGCAACTCAGTGCATCTAGTCATGTAGACATCATCAAGACGACCTGCTGAAGTTCAATCTGAGCATCAGAATGGGGAAGAAAGGGAATTTAAAGGACTTTGAACATGGCATGGTTATTTGCACCAGTCAGGCTGTTCTGAGTATTTCAGAAACTGCTGATCTGCTGGGATGTTCCCACACAATCATCTCCAGGGTTTACAGAGAATGGTCTGAAAAAGAAAAAGTATCCACTGAGCGGCATTTATCTGGGTGAAAATGCCTTGTTTATGCCACAGGATAGAGGAAAATGACTAAACCCCTTCAAAGAAGGCAACTAAAATAGTTAGAAGGTAACTGAATAAAAGCCTGTCATTATAAATGAGATATGCAGATATGCAAAAGAGCATCTCTGAATGGTAGTGGTGTGCAATACTGCAAATTTTAGTATTGATCTGATACAAATAAACATAGGCCCAGTACTGCTAGTACTAGTAACAACACTGATAATTTTAACTTAGGCAGCTCATGGATGCATCCTGCCTTGTATGAAGGGATATTTTCTTGGCACTTGTTAGGCTCCTTAAAACATTGTTTTGCACAGCTTGCCTGAGTATTATTGCTGACCACGTCTTTCCCTTGTTGAACACAGTGACCAACTGGTGGCTGTTTCACGCAGGATAATGCACCATGTCACAAAGCTCAGTCATCGCAAGCTACAGCAGCTGCTTGATGCTGTCACATCATTATGGACCAAAATCTCTTATCTCTGTTTCCAGCATCTTGTTAAATCTATGCCAAGGCATTTCTAAAGGCAAAAGAGGGACCAGGGCATTAATGAAGTGGTTGGCAAGCTCCAATTAAATCTCCAAATTGATAAACATGAGTTACAACTTACGAACAAACAAATATGTGTACATTTACTGAAAGCAGTAGAAGTGGTAAAAAATTAACTACACTATTTGCAGCATAGTGGAATAGTAAAACTGTCTTGTTTAGAAATTCTACATGTTTTTGCAAAACTATTAATGGGAAGAAGATATAAACAGCAATTTTAGTGAAATGGGAGAGGAGGAGAGGTTGCAAGTGATCACAGATATATATAAGAGAAGCAGAAACATTAGTAACCACTTAATTTTGCATTTATAGCTAAAAGGTATTGCTGCTAAAAAGGGGATGAAGCTGTATTTGCTTTGCAGCTGGAGGTAAATAAACTTTTAATTAGGGTTTAGCTGCAGCAAAATATTACAAAACTGTGTCACTTGTTGTCTAATGGCAGAATGTCTGAATTCAATGAGCAGCAAATTCAGTATGACTTAAATAACAGAAACTTCTTTGTGTGTATACAGTCAACATTTCACAAGTAGGTTACATTTCAGCTTCTATCTCCACCTCCTACTACAATATAAATCTAATTTTTTCGAGTGTAAGTATGAGACAAGTGCAAATTAACACAGTGATTATGATGCTGCCCTGCCGTAAAAAATATTCTCACTTAAGGAAATAAACGTTTTTTGAGAGAGTTTCCAGTCCAATCGTGTGCTCTGTAAATATCTTTATTATGCCCGGCAGGATGTTTACTTGTGCTCCAAGGTAAATAAATAATGCAATGTTTAATTAGTGTAACTCTAACTTTGCTAGAGTAGCAAAGGCTGCTCTTCCCATACAGATAGCATTCTCACAGTGGTCTCCTACTCATCATCTAAGAGCTTTTTAATGCTTGCTAGACAATCTTTTTATTAGTTGAAATAGCTTCTCTGTGTTTTTTCCTTGTGGCTCAGGAGGTAAAGTTGATCGGCGACTAGTTTCGAAGGTTGGTGGTTTAATTCCCCCCTCCTGCACCAGAAGTTACCCATGTGAGAGTGTGAATGTTTGGTTAAAGTGCTTTGGCCATGAAAAATGTGTTTGCGTGAACTGATGAATAAGACTCACAAAGAAACAGAGTAGAAAAACGCTACATAAGCACCATATTTGCCATTTTTCGACCAATTTTATCTTTAGAGATAAATCTGTATCTATATAACCTGCTGCACAGTTACCTCTGATGTGTTCACTTTGCCGTGCAAACAGCTGATAACACGCTTGTTGAGTTTCCACTGAGCGACAGCTTTAGCTACCTCTCGCTGTTTTTAACTGTAGCACGATCATCGTCGTTATTTTCCCCAACAGGCCTCACCAAGAGTGGAGTTTATGTTTGTTAGTTCCTCATCAGCTGAGAGACACTTTATCAGAATACATAATAAAAAGAGAGATTAATGTGAATACTTGTAAAGGCCGTTGTCTCCGCCATCTGCCACAAACATAGGACTGAATATGCGAGGAGTCAGAAGGAGACAGAAACATTATGAATGCCTGAATGGATGCATATTCAGGCTTTTGAGAAATGAACTATTAAATTACACTTATTATCAGGAAAAAAAAGTTATCCGAGTATTTCAGTGTGCTACTTTGTAACACATTATCCCAACACATTATCCCAATAGTTGGAGTTGGCTCTCTTTTCCCTGCCAACATGATCCACTACGAACCTCATGGTAGTAAAGACCTGCCAGTTGATCTTCGCTACAGGACAGCAGTTTTCTCAGAGGTCTGGGTTTCACCAGTTCTCTGCAAGTCAGCGAGTCAGTTTGTTGTACAAGCAGGAAAAGTCTGAGACTGTGTCGACATATCCAGCTAACAAAGATTCAGTGTGTGTGTGATGTTTGTGTGTGTGTATGTGTTTGAGAGAAATACAGGGTAGAGTTTTATAGACCCGCAAGGGTACACTGAGAATTAAGTGTGAGACAATGCCATTGTCCTTCACTGTTTGTGCATTTTTACACTCACCTTTCACCTTTCAAAAACGTGCTCACCTTGGACCTTATTAAAGATGTAAGAATAAATAAAACTCACAAACACACACACACATCCACATAAACACAGGAAAACACAAGACTTCCTTAAGCCTTGTCTGTCTTTAAGTATACTGCTGGGTCCTCCTGTTTTCTCCTACGCAGCACTATTTTAACAATGTCCCATTATTGCACATGCACACCCACAGACACACTCACATTCACACCACTTGCCCTTAGGGAATTATGAGCCATTAATTGTGATATCGATGTTGTAGTTGTGGCGGGTTTGTATATTTTACCATATCTCTTATG
Organism: Aulonocara stuartgranti; assembly: GCF_965226115.1. Lineage (NCBI taxonomy): Eukaryota > Metazoa > Chordata > Actinopteri > Cichliformes > Cichlidae > Aulonocara > Aulonocara stuartgranti. The sequence goes on along the minus strand of NC_138945.1, from coordinate 29,972,569 downwards.
CCACAAACGCCACAGCAATGCAGCCAACACAGAGGATCCACACTGTGTGTAAGCTCGTGTTTGTGTGTGATTTTATGCCTGCTTTGTCTTCATGTGAATGAATTGTGTGTGTGTGTGTGTGTAGGCATGCAGTGGTGCGCCACTCTCCATTTTAATGGCAATTCCGACAGAGCCTTTCCCATCTTGCCGTTGTCATGGCAACCAAGCGGGTAAGCGGCCACGTTTGTCTCGGGGGCCCTGGCCTTCTTTTGCGTGTCACAGCTGCGCGCTCACATGCACATATACAGACACACACACACGTGCATGCATAGACACCAAAACAAACCTGCAGAAATCATAAGTAGAAGTACATTCAACCCACAAAACAAACATTTACTTGCCAGTGCACGCACACACACACACACACACACATGCACATACACACATTGTTACAGTACTGTATGTACACACAGCACCCACCCTCCAAGCACAGGGTTATCCTCACAGTTATTCCCACACAGTTTCCCCTCCTCCAAACCAGTACTTGGGATTTCCCAGTAAAATGCTAACAGTAATGTTCCTCCCTTTACCAACTGCTTTATAGCTCTATATATACTTCACATATACTCCACCACCCCAACAGTCTGAACCGAAGTGTTAGCCCTGTGTCTGTGTGTACGTTATGAATATGACTAGTCAGCAAACAGGACACAATTAACAATCTCCTCTCTGATGTTTTATTCACACTGCTCATAGATGGATAAATGTTGACGGCAGATAGACTCCACATTGCCATCAGACCAGAACTCAGAAGTTTAGTTTAAGCTTCAAGCTTTTAGTCTGAAAAACATCACTAAGGAACTGGCAGAAAAATTTAATTAGCATGGTTTTATTTTATCTTCTCAACTGTTGAAAGTGTTGAACCATGAAAACAGTATTCAGACTTGAGATTCTGTAAATGTTTGGGTATTTTTTTCGACATAAGACATTTTGGAAAGCATTTTTCCTGATAATTTCAGGAAAATTAAAAAGTGCTGTTATTACTGTGCAATCTGAAAAATGAACTTCATTGCAGAAATCATTTTTACATCTCTTGCAGATATAAGTGAATAATATGGCTTTCTAATTAGTATTTGCACTCCGTCTTGCCTTGCAACAGTGATGCAAGACCATTTGGGCAGTTTGCTCTGAGCACACCATTACACAGTATCCAAGAGCCCGAGTAACACAAACTGTGATCAGATGGTGAGCCACTCCGTGCACATATCATCACCCCATGCCAATTTTGTGACTGCTCAGACTTGTCTACAGAAACACTATACATGCAGTTTTCAAGCAGACTGACTACTCGTCCATCATGTCTGCACCTTTCTTACTTACCTTCTTACTCAGCTGATAGCTATGATATTAAATACCAAAAAAATAAGGTAAGTGTCCTTTGTATCCCATATTTGGTTTGTCACTGTCCATTTATTTTACATTTTGATGGCAGACTGACCTTAAAAAACAGGTGCTAAAAATAGCAGTGAGCCTCACCTGTTCCAGTAGTTGCGCTTCAGATCAGAGAATGGGTCTCTTTTGTTTAATATTTTATTTCTTTTAATAACTTTTTCCTGACTGGAAGGATGTTGCCATCCTGCATGTTCCTCCAAATCCTGCCTCGGATGTTTATGAATTGTTTATCACCACACGTATTTGCACAACTGAAGTGGGTCAACCACTCAAACTGTCTGTATCAAAGTTAAGTATCTGCAAATGTTTTTGTACCGCTTTAAAGCACTAGCAGTGAGTGAAAATTTGCATTGTCATTTACTTGTTTTGATTGCATTAAAAATGTCTTATACAACTTTTATGTTAAAAGTTTGCGCATATTGTTCTTATTAATACTTTGTACTTACTTTGTAGAACCACCTTTTGCTGCAATTTCCTAATTTCCTCTCATCTGAGAATGATAGTTTTGATCATCTTGCAGATCCTGACAAAGTAGTCGCACATCTGAAAAGCTTACTAACAGATGAGTTTGGAATTTGTAGTTGTTTAGAAATGGCTACGAGAGATCTTCCCAGTTTGTGTAAATCTACAGTTCTTCACTGAGTTCCTTGGACTTTTCTTTGGACTTTTGTTCTGAATATTGGTTAATCCAATGCGATCAAACAAATTGTTTTTATGCTGGCAAAAAGAAACTACCAGTTATAGTCAATCAAGCTTACCAATAAGAAGTGTATGTGTATATTTGTGTATGTGTATATTTGACTCAATATATCATTTTGACCCTGTGTGGATTAGAATAAATCCAAAATAAATTCAAACTTGTGCATCCAGTTCTTGTTTGTTTGCTTTGTAAGTCCTTAAAACTAAAGTATTATCTTTAATTCAAGGCCAATAGAGAGTTGGACAATGACACACTATTAAAGATGATTTTGAATCACCAGTTAAACTTAGAGGCTTGTTTAAGTTTCCATGTCCATGAGCACATTTGGATCAACTTGGGTCTTATGGAAAGTTTGCAATCAGACGACAAGCCGCTTAGCTTCTATCTACCATGCAGATTTGTCCATGGAGATATAACATTGCACCAAATATGCATTCACCCTTAAGGTGGAATTCAAGGAACAAGAATGAATACTGCTGTTGATGTCCATAGTCCACGTGTGCAACAAAGTGTAATTGTAACAATTACATGTAACAACCACTTTGGGTAGAAGCCAGAATGTCCAGAGGGAACTGATACAAGCACAAGAACAACCTGCACACTCCACACTGAAAGGCCACTAATTATTTTAAGTCCTTCAGGTATGTTTTGATGCCTAATGTTCTGAGATTTCATTTCATTACAATGAAAGCAAGTTGTTCGTGTTTAAAGTGTTTTTGTCCCCAGTATTAGTGAAGTCATTTGTGTTGGAGTAAAATCTGTTTGAGGTACTAAGTGGGTCAGAGCAAATCCCAGTTGTGGTTCCTGTGGTATACCTGGGCTATTTTAGCTCAAAGACTTTCTTCAACAACCAAAACCCAGTGGAGCAGAAAGCAGAAACCACTTGTCTCTGTCTGTGCATCTGTCTGAGAGTGCAGGAACCAGGCCTGACATTTTTGTTATACAAACTACACACACTAACAAGCTAAATGTCTGACACAGTGTAGAACTTACCTTGAAAAAGATTTGCTAAACAGCAGAGCACTCTCTGCATACAACATCAGCTTTTGAGGCGAGGCTGAATTGTGAGTCTCTTTTACAGAGATTTGTTTTTTGTCATAGACATTTTTTGAGAATTGAGAATTGTAATGAGAAAAACAACACATATAGGGAGAGATAATGTGGCTATAAGTTGCAGTAAATCTCTAAAAGAATATAATCGCAATGTAATCTCTAAGGTAGGAAATTACTGGCATACTTCCACTTTAAAGTCTGACAGCCAGCGCCCTCTACTGGATGCTTCAAGGACGCGCAAGTCCAGCGACCGTCAGGTTTTTAATCATTATTTTTTAATTGGAAAGAACATAAATTTCATAACTTGCGGCACATCTTCATTATTGCACACATAAAAATGTGAAAATTCAACATAATCAAAAATAACCTTTGAATTATAACATTAGTCTAACAAACTTTTCTATATGAACTCATAAACTCATAACACTTTAAATCCTGCATATTCAGGTTATTATATCCTTTGTTACAATATAAATAATGCCTCATTGCATCTGTTTTACAGTAAATATATAATTGGCCACAAAATAATGACAATAATTAGCTTTCTTTTGCAGAGTAGACTGTAGATAAATCTTATTATATTTCAAACATTAGTTTCTTTAAAATACATAAACCCTGTTTTAAGGATCTCTTAAAAACACAGTCATTGTTCCATTTGTACTTACACCTATATGTCTTTTTTTTACATGACTTATAAATCATCAATCACCTTTTAAAATTTTAGAATGGCTCCATAGTGATCCCTGGTTTGTTCCTGGGACAAACACAAATCCCTACTGAACAAGGAAGTAGCTTTAATAGCTTTATAAATCCATAAGATGGCAGTAGACTTCATGATTTTAAAGATATTCTGCAATGTTCATCATCTTGGGTTACATATGCAGTACGACTGTAAGATATTACAGGGTAGTTCACATTATGAGTCACTTGATTATTGAATGCTACTAAACCCAAATGTGACTAACTGGTGGCCTGGGCACAAAACAACGCCTCATAATATTCAGTTTCCCCTGCATCAATATTCTTCACTCAGTCTTTGAAAGGCAGAAAATGTCCCAGCACTAATCTAAGGCCACAACTCATAATATCAGAACTGCAGGGGAGCAGAGTGAAAATGGAAAAAAGCCACATGTGGCAGATTCTAATACTCTTGCTAAATGTCAACAATGAGCCAAAACATGTAGAGAAAAATATATATATATATTTTTAAATGTCATTTTCAAACACATCCATAGAGTTGTAATTGGTATAATAACCACAGTTTCAGACTGTATTTAAAAGTCATCCTGAAGCAAATAATATTCCATATGAATGTTTCCTAATATTAAACAATTAGCGCCACATAATCTCAGAACTCAACATCCTTAACAGTTAAATTTCACAGATAAACTCATGCCCCCCAGTCTTCTTTAAATATTACATTGAAATTAATTCTGTTTTTTGTTAATACAAGTTATTTAACATTTGAATTAAGCTAAATTAGTCTGCTCTCTAATGGATCAGTTCTTCTGCATCCTGCACAAATTTCAGTCAAGTTTTAGGTTTCACCTCACCCTGCCCATCTAAGGGTGACAATGACTTATTTTTAAGACATCAAAGTCTGACACATGCTCCTGGAATTCAGTAATATGTCCTTTAGTGAGTTCCCTGAGTTATATACATATATATATATAACTTCTCCTGCACACAAAACCGTGTTTTAACTGAAGCTGGTGATCATAGCCCTTCAGCAAACTCCACAACTACTGGCTGAAATAAAGAGCTCAAAGGTTTTATCAGTAAAATATCTAACAACCATTTTATTTTCTGTTGCCTTTTCATGCCTTGTCATGAAAATATGTCTCTCTTCTGTGAAATCCTCTGCACAATGCTGTTGTGTTAGTGCACATCCATTTATGTTTTCTGTGCTTTGAATTTAACTGATCCAATTTTCTGTGTCTCATATGTCTCAACTTTTTCTTAAATGTGCTCATAAACAAATTGAGTTCAGTAAATAACCTATAATATTAAAACTTTTAATTTCTCAAAGTTATGAGTTTATAAATGAGTCACTTCTGAGCATCACTATTTCTTCTATATTAGAAAAAGACTTAAGAAGAACCAAGCCCATGGGGATAATGCATTAACTGTATATGTTAAAATCTATATATTACCATTATAATATATTGCCTACGCTCAGCAACATGAATAACCAAACACACGCTAGTAAAACACAGCCTCCAGGGTGGGATTGAGTGTTGGTGTGTGTAAAAGAGGGTGGAGGGTGCAAGAGTGATGCCCATTTAAGGTCGCTACCTAAACCTCAAGAGCTGCCTCTAAATAGCTGACATACCAAGCAACACGATAACCATGGACTCAACACAAACTGATGGGAAGGGACACAGAGGGAGAAAGAGGGCTCAGCAGTGAGGAAGCAGATGAGCTGAGAAGAAACCATACAAGTGATGACAAAAGTGTGACAACCAGGAATGTGAAACATGTCAGTGCTTTAAGAAATGTGATATTCACTTTGTCCTTGAGCCGGGTAAATGACCTGCACAGCGAAAAACTCAAGACCAAGAACATTTATGGCAGTATTGAGCTATAATACAAAATAGCTTTACAACTTACACTCAACAAAAATATAAACGCAACACCTTTGTTACTGCTCCCATTCCCCATGGGATGGACGTAGAGACCTAAAATTCATTCCAGATACACAATATAACCATCCCTTGTGGGCAGTCTGAGGTACACCTGTGCACTACTCATGATGTCAGATCAGCATCCTGATGTGGCACACCTGTGAGGTGGGATGGATTATCTCAATATAGCAGATGTGCCCACTACCACACATTTGGACTGATTTGTGACCACTGTTTGGGAGGGATGGTTATATTGTGTATTTGGAATGAATTTTAGGTCTCTACGTCCATCCCATGGGGAATGGGAGCAGTAACAAAGGTGTTGCGTTTATATTTTTGTAGAGTGTATTTAACCTCCTAAGTCTTATAATTTGTCTGTGAATATCTGGCACACACAACTACAGACCATACGTTGTGCAAAATTACCTGTCTTCCCCATTATGATGCTCAGGTTGAACTTCAGCAGGTCGTCTTGATGATGTCTACATCCTGAGTCTAAATGTGTTGAGTTGCTGCCAAGCAGTGTTGGGGAGTAACGGAATACATGTACCGCCGTTACGTATTTAGAATACAAAATATGAGTAACTGTATTCCGTTACAGTTACCGTTTAAAAAGGTGGTATTCAGAATACAGTTACTTTGTTGAAATAAATGGATTACACTGCGGTACTTTCCTGTTTCATTTTGTCGCGGGTCAGGACTGTTTGGGTTTTGTTTGACAGCTACGTTCTTTCGTTCCAGGCGGCAGCGTTACGGTTGCCATGGTTACAGGGCGACGCTCTCTCTCTCTCTCTGCGACTGTGTGTTTCCTGGGTGAGAGAGCGCCTTTTCGTTGTTGTTGTTGTGCTAAGCTAACAGGCAGAATGCTACAAGCATAGCTCTAAAGAATGCAGCATCATGGGCAGTATAGTCCGTGCTGCAGGGAGAATGCACTGCCATACACGTTATGTGTCTGTGAGCGCGAGGAGGGAGAAAAAGGCGAGTGGAAAGGTACGAGTTGTCGTCGAGGAAAAACGGGAGCTGGAAGCATGTAAATATAATAATAACCACTGCAGCCAAGAAGAGTGCCTGACGAGCCCAGCTGTAAGTAAGCTATTAAGACTCGACTGTACACCGTGTTCGTGTTTTCCTCCGAAAACAATAAGTTCCGTTGGAGCAGTCTTTCAACGCCTCTCTCTGTCTCTCGCAAGAAAAATTGACCCACACAACAAAGTAAAGCTATTTTTCGGCTATGAGCCGACAGGGACCCCGCCGTATTAGTCAGAGGTCCCTTTACTACAGTTCGGAGTCGCGGACCTTCAGTAATAGTAATAAATCACACAGCAATAGTACATTCACGTTGTTGTAAAAAGCACGATAATATATTAAGTAATCCAAAGTATTCAGAATACGTTACTCTCATTGAGTAACGTAACGGAATACGTTACAGAATACATTTTGGGGCATGTATTCTGTATTCTGTAACGGAATACATTTTAAAAGTAACCTTCCCAACACTGCTGCCAAGTGATTGGTTGATTATATATTTGCATCAGCAGGCAGTTGAAGAGGTGTACTAATAAAGTGGCCAGTGGGGGAATATTGATTGGTTTAAAAGTGTGCTCCACTTAGCTAGTGAGATTCTGGGATAGATGACAGACAGATGGGTGACGGTGGTAGATGAGTAGCACCTTAACCCTAAGGGATTTGAGTTTTTGTTTTACTTCAGCTGTAATCTTTTGTATTGCTTTGTAAATGTTTTCATGTCCTTCTTCCTGTCAGTGGGGGAAAAATATTGGTTAATAACAGCAGGAAAAAAGGAAAGATGTCAGAGTGAGGCACGTTCTCATGGACTTGGTCAAATATTAAAAGAAGGAAATAAGAGAAACCAGAAAGATTAGATTCTGCTTTTCCCTGGCCCCCTTTCATTGCTGCTAAGTGTGCATCCAGCAGGTTATAGAGCCCATAAAAAGACATCTGAGCTCCTTGTTCAGCTTTCTGAGAAAAGTTCCCATAGACTAAACAGCAATCACTACCCTGCACTTACTGTAGCAACCAGTAGTCAGTTTAAAATATCTGATGACATCCAAAAAGCCACAAACCACTTTTACATTGGGAATATCTGTAATATGTTGTGTTAATTCAATAGCTGATACACAATCCTCTTTGTGTTTTCAGTTTGTTTGTGGTACTTATCTGAGAGATCTGTAGTTAGACACGGGAAACTGCTGCCAGCTGTGGATATTTATAAACTGTTACAGTGAAAGACAAATTAAAGAACACGTTACAGTTTTGTTAGATATTTTTGGAGTCATAGAGAGAAAAATGGACATTTGTCTTTCAGTGTGCTGCACTTCTCCTTGACGTATTAGATATTTCTCATTTCTCAAGCTGAAATCTGAAGGAACTAACTGCAATCTCCCAAATGTAGTCATTACATGTCCAAGCAAAAATTCTAAACTAGGTTTTTTTCTTAATAAAATATAGCCTGTGGCGGGAGATTTCAGCCAATCACAGGTCTTGCTGGTTGATCTGATATCCTCGTGTTGGTGTTGTTCCCAGATCATCATACTAAATGTTGTTCCAGGATCAACATTGCAAGTGACCAATCAGAATGTTGTGACGTCATACTTTTGCGACTTCGGGAAAAACCGGCGTAAAACAAAAAACTGTACTTAAGCTGCGTGAAACCGCCTCTGTCCGCCGATCAACGGACCCTGACCCTAACCCTAACCGTAACCCTTTAATAAACAGTAAGCAGAATTGATATTGTCCTTGCAACATTGGAATTTCATAAATGCATGAATGGCTTGGCGCGCAAAGGAATAACGTCACAACAATGTGATTGGTCACTTGCAATGTTGAACCTGGAACAACATTTTCATGATGGTCTGGGAACAACACCAACACGAGGATATCAGATCATCCGGGCCCTGTTTCAGGAAGCCGGTTTAGTGGAAAAACTGAGTAAGTATACCCTGAGTTAACGAAAACTCTGGGTTTTCGGTTTCACAAAGCGAGTTCAGCTGAAGCCTGAGTGAGTCACTATGACGACACACGCCGTGAAGCTAACCTGCCCCCTAGCAGGTTTACTACAACTAACCCTGACTGTCTCCGCCCCTTTGTCGGAAACCTGACAGTAGGAAGTGTCGGACATGGCGTGCTCCTTCCTTGAAGAGCCAGTAGATCGTGAAGCCCAAATTCTCCGCAGAGCTCTCCGCCGGGAGAGAGTGATCAGAGCGCGTTTGGACATCTTATCATTTCCTGATGATTTTCTGTGCGAACGTTACCGTTTTTCAGCACAATCTATAATTTATTTTAATAACATCCTCAGGCCATATATTACGCATGTGACACATCGCGGACATTCTCTCAGTTCTGTACATATTATTTGTATTGCACTTCGGTTTTTTGCAAACGGGAGCTTTCTGTATAATATTGATGACGCTGAGCACGCTTCCAAGGCTACCGTCTGTCGGGCAGTCAGGAATGTTACAGTTGCACTGAAACGTCTCCTGTACTCGTTTGTGTTCCCCGGTCACAGACCCACAAGATTTATCAAAGAGGGATTCCACAAAATTGCAGGTATCAGGATGAATAAAACGTAATGTATGATGTGGTGATACTTGGACTACTACTTAAATTTTACATTTATTTTCAGGGTTCCCAGGCGTGAGTGGCTGTATAGATGGCACTCACATTCCAATCATTGCTCCTTCAGTAAATGAAGGAGACTATGTGAACAGGAAGTCTTTCCACAGCATTAATGTACAGGTACATAGTTCCCTGTAGCATTTCAAACTAACAAATTATTTCATTATAGTAATGGATGCTAATTCGTGTTCTCTGCACTGTGAAGATCATATGTGATGCTGCCAACATTATCACAAATGTGGAAGCCAAGTGGCCAGGCTCTGTCCATGACTCACAAATATTCCGTGAATGTACACTGAGCACAAAATTTGGACATGGTGAGTTGAGAATACTTTAAAATATATAAAGACCAATTGCTTCAGGGACATTTGAACTGAAGTGTATCCTTCTGTCTTAGGAGAGTTCACTGGCTACTTGCTTGGTGATAGGGGGTATCCATGTTTACCCTATTTGCTCACCCCTTACCCTGACCCTGAACCGGGCCCACAGCAGCGATATAATCTGGCTAATTGCAGGACAAGAGCCAGAATTGAAATGACTATCGGAATGCTTAAGGCCCGGTTCCAGTGCCTGCAAAGACTCAGGGTCACCCCAGAAAGGGCATGTGACATTATTGTGGCATGTGTGATTCTTCACAACATTGCCACAATTAGAGGAGAACACTGTCCTTCTGAACCAGACATCAGCAGTGATCCAAACCATGAACATCCTGACCCTCCCACGGACATACAAGATGGAAGAGCAGTCAGAGACACCATATGTCACAATCATTTCCTTTGACCCATCACCTCAACATGTTGAAAGAAGAATAAACAGATTTTTTGTTCAACTGGCTTTATTGGTCGCCTGTATTTCCTGTACACAAAGTATTAAAAGATGTAAACCTCATAAAGTGTCTCTGTTGCTTCCTCCTCTGTAACAGCTGTCAATGTTTCTTCATTATTTTCCTGTAGTAAAGAAATAAACAACATTGCTGTTCTACTGTAAACTCATATAATCTGTGGAGTATTACTCACAACTGCATGTTGGTCTGGCTCAACAGGAGGCTGCACCAGATGCAGTACACCACCACCATCAACTGATAGAATATGAGGTTCATACAGGTCACTTATAACTTACAAGGGACCAAATGGCAATTAACAAACATACCAATCACCTTACACTTCATTGTCATTATGCTCTCAAAGACAACCAAGACTGAGGGAAGGCAAAATCAGTAGGAAAATAACTTCACTACAAAATAATCCATTATGGTAAAGAGTTTATCAAATGAATGAGTAGCACTGCAAAGGTGACTGTGAAGAAAGGATGTATGCACATCATGTATTATTTTGAATTTACCCCCTATGTAGGCACTTGTGTCTTGCGGGGTTATTGACTCAGAGGATGTCCCCGCAGAGATGCCTTCAGCCACAGGGCGCCCACTGTTTTGGCTGAGGGCCAACTGCTCAGCCTCTGTGAGTGGTGGTGTTTTTCAGGCCTCCGCTTTTTTTCTGTTGGCTATAACGGGGTCACATTTGAGCATACAGAGTAAGCAAATATGTACTTGTAATGTGCTCAGATAATTTCAATAAGTGCTTACAGAAAGAAAATTAATGTAGCCTCTAACTGCAATTGATTTACATGGGACAAACAGACCAAGCACTATGGCTCATAATACAATTACACCTTACCTGTTTGGACTATATTTTTATATTTCATTTTTACTTGCTGCCAGGAACGTTTGGGGCCTGTTGGGTTGCACCTGCGCTCACATCACGTCACAAAATAAAATGTATAAAATAACAAATAAAATAACATATGATAAAATAACGTGTTAAATGGGTGGAAATCCCTAGATCAATGTTTAAATTAACACTCACGCATTGACTCTGTCGGCTATGTTTTGCCATGCATGCCCCCTTTCTTTTGCAGCTGAGGCTGTGTAACTTTTTTTCCGCAAAATTGGCATGTTATCGGCATATGCTGCCATCAGAATTTCGGCCTCAAGCGCTGTAAAATACATTGACCGCGCCTTCTTTCCCTCCGTCTCCATGGTGACTCGCTTAATCTGTGCTCCACTAATCAGGGCTTTATGTATCCTCGTGCGCGCGCTTAATTTGGGGTTAAAGCAACTCCGCGTTGACTGAACTAATTGTTATCAGCCTTTCTGAAACCGAATATTCCGAGTTGGACAGTTCGGGGTTACTCAACCCTGAGTGTCGTTTTTCACTCTGAGTTTTCTAAACCGGCTTCTTGAAATAGGGCCCCGGTCTTGCTGGGCAAAATAGTCTACATAGATAGACGTACGTGGCTGAAGAGCTTAGAGGACTTTCACCCAGAAAAACAGGCTTCATATCCAATCTAAAACCAAACATCTCTGTGGACCTTTGGTTTAATTTTTCAACACATATGACACAAATAATTTAACACGTAATTGTCTGGTGAGAGGGGCTCTTGTTAGAGATACGAGAGCTGCTGGGGTAAGGATGCATTTTCAGTTTCTGTTGTGTTTTAGTTTTGGATGCATTCTCGCTGTAAAACTCAGGCATGTTGGATAGTCAACCACCACCATACTGGGTACACCTGTTCAGCTGCTTGTTAACGTAAATATTGAATGAACCACTCTGATAACAGCACCTCTGTACATTTAGGATTTTAGAGATGTTTATGACGGCCTGCTGAAGTTCAAAATGAGCATCAGAATATTGAGGAAAGGTGATTTAAATTGACTCTGAACATGGCATGTTTGCTGCTGCCAGACTAGTCTGAATATTTCAGAAACTGATGATCTACTGGGATTTTCAATCCTAGCTAAGGTTCAGGAAAATACTCCGAAAAAGAGAAAATATTCAGTGAGCAGCAGTTCTCTGGAAGAAAATCCCTTATTAACGTTAGATTTCAGAGGAGTGTGGTCAGACTGCTTGGGCTGACAGCAACCAAAGTATTGCAGAAGAGCATGTCAACCCTTGAAGCAGATGGGTTACAGCAGCAGAAGACCATAATGGGTGACATCCCTGTCAGCTCTAGGGATGGGTACCGGTGTCCGGTGCCATGATGGCACCGGTTCTGACATAAACGGTAGTAACCAGACCGAAAAGCAGCGCACATTTCGGTGCTTTATTTCGGTGCTTTTTTTTCCTGAGCTGTGAAACACTTCTAGCCAATCATTTTACGTTTCCGAGGATAGTAGGCGGGGCCAGGTACGTACGTTCTGTTAGAGCAGAGCTACAGATTAAAAATGTCCAAGGCGAAGCGGTCAAAAGTCTGGCTGTACTTCACAGCAAAATATGCAAACTCAGCAGCCTGCAACAAGTGCTTTAAGCTGATACTGTGATACTGTCAAAGGAGGTAACACCAAGAATCCGATTAAACAGCTGGCGACGCATAGCGTTTTTTTTAAAAGCCGAGAAATGCGCCGTATTTGATAGCTTGCTGCGAGACCTCACACCGTGCACGTCGGGTGGGTTGCCAGTTATCGGACCCGGAGCAACATCCCCCAAAAACCCGAAGAATAGAGTCCTGGCCCCTAGCCCTGCCAGTGTAGCAGAAATGATGACGGATGATGATGGCAGCAGCAGCCGTTCTTCTCTGCGTGAGTAGCTTCATGTTGTTCGTGTGTAATTTATGTTGAGTAGGCTAACCACGTTATTACATTAATGCATGTAAGGTGAACTAGCAAACATCATCATAGCTACATGCGGCTGTCCTCTTGTTTGATGGCAGATACTCCCTTCACCCTGGCCAAAAAGGCTAAAATGACCAAAGAAAAGGTGGGAAACAGTTAAACATGAGAGGGTTTAAGTTTGTGTTTTTTCCATTGTTTAAGCACTGCTTCCAGCCAAGAGTGATGCCATATATGCCACATAGCTGCAGAAAAGGCTAACATTGTTATCTTTTTACAAAAAAAACCAGCTGAACATGAGAGGTTTTTGGACAAAGTTTGTGTTCTCCATTCTTTAAGCACCGGTTTGAGCACCGTTTAAGCACCGGCACCGTTTCAAAAGTACCGATTTGGCACCGGTATCGGATAAAACCTAAACGATACCCATCCCTAGTCAGCTCAGAACAGGAAACTGAGGGTACCGTTTGCACAGACTCACATAAAGTATGCGATAGAAGATTGGAAAAACGTTGTGTGGTCTGATGAACACTCTAATGGCAGGATCAGAATTTGGTGTAAACAACATGACGCCCTGGACCCATCCTGGCTCATATAGGTGAGATGGTGTGGGGGATATTTTCTTGCCACACTTTGAGGCCCTTAGTACCAACTGAGCATCCTTTAAATGCCACAGCCTAGTTGAGTATTGCTTCTGACCATCTCCATTTCATGTCAAAAAGCTCAAACTATCTCAAATTCTTTTCTTGAACATCACAATGTGTTCACTGTCCACAGTCACCAAACCTCCATCAAACAGAGCACCGTGAATGTGATGGAACGGGAGATTCACATCATGGATGTACAAATCTGCAGCAACTGTGTGATGCTGTCACATTAATATGGACCAAAATCTCTGACGAATGATTCCATCACCTTGTTAAATCAGCGCCATGAAGAATTAAAGCAGCTCTGAAGGTACTAGCTAAGTGTAACTAATGAAATGGCCAGTCAGTGTAAGACAGTGTGTTCTGTCATGTTCAAATCAGTGTTATAACACAGCGCAGTCCTGTCACTCTTATCCCTTCAGAAATCTTCCATTTCTGAAATCTTTTTTTAAATTGACCAAACAGTGTCTTTTACTATCCCACCTGTCTCTTTAAAGAAACCCCTCGTCATCCTCAGAGGGGAAAGGTTGTTTGCAAGAGGTAGTTAGTGAAAACAAGCTGGCCACTCCTTTCATCATCCTTCAACTCCCTAAAGCCATTGTTTCTCTCTCTTTCTCTCTGCTGCCTCTTTGCCACCCTCTCCTCCCTATCCCTGGCTATATCTCTATGCAACAGTCAATGCTTTCTTTCATCACTCCCTCCTCAACCATATCTTTTGACTAAATTCTCTTTCTCGCTCTTTCTGTCTATATGTCCTTCTCGCTCTCTCACTCACACACATACACACACATGCTTGCACCCGTTGCCTCCTGCTAGCAGAGCGGGGTGATGCAGGAGCGGCGGCAGCAGCTGCTCTGACACATCCTGGCGTATAGAGAACACACACCGAAAAGGCAGAAGGAAAGAAGGAGGAGGAAGAGGAGGAGGAGAGGAGAGGAGGAGGTGGAGAAGATACAGAGGCAAAGAGGGAGGAGGACGAGGAGGTGAGGAGGAGGAGGACATAACTCTGTCAAAAGGACACTAGAGGACAGGAGTGGGAGAAGAGGACGAGGAAGGAGAGAGAGGAAAAGGGAGCGCAAGAAGCAGGTGTTGCAGCCATGTCAGACACACCTTTGCAGCGGAACGGCACGGCAAACGCCCCGTAAGTAAACCACGTTCATCTTTATGTTTCTATCTCCGTCCATCGCTCCCTTCCTCGCCCGCATCCCTCCTCTGCTCTTCCCTCCATCTGACAGCCAGGGTTGTCATGGGAACGGGAGCTCCGTCATGGTGAGGCTGCTGCTCAGTCATGACTGGAGAGGAGACACGCGGCACACCGTGTACACTCCTCCCTCTCTTCATCTCACTCTGCCTCTCTTTTCTTCACTTGCCCTCGCACTCCCACCACAGATATCTCACCTTAAAGCACATCAGCCATTTAATGCTACGCTCTGTTTTCCTCTCTGTGTTGCTGTCTTTGCTTTGTGTCTTCAGCCTGTCTCTGTAGAAAATCAGCTTTGCACTCCTTTTTGCTCATTTTCCTCCATCCCCTTCCTGGTCTGGGATGCATGAGATATATATATATATATATATATATATATATATATATATATATATATATATATATATATATATATATAGAGAGAGAGAGAGAGAGAGAGAGAGAGAGAGAGAGAGAGAGAGAGAGAGAGAGAGAGACCGCAGACCTCACAGACAGAGGGTCAAAGACACGTAGAGAGAGAGAGAGAGAGAGAGAGAGAGAGTATGTGTGTGTGCAGTGTGTTAAGTTGTAGCATTGTCAATGTGGAGGCTGCAGGCTTGGTCCAGCTTTTCTGTGTCAGCAGAGTCCGCCATGCTGCAGACCCCTGCTTCCTGTGTGTAATTTTTGTGCGTCTGTGTGTGCGTGTGTTCATTTGTATAGCTTTTTTTTTTTTTAACTCATGAGAAATAAACCAGTGCAAAAGCAGAAAGAGAGTGAAATTTTAAAAAGCCACTTGGTGAAATTTAACTGCCAGTTATTTTCTAGACACAGCATGAAAGTCAGCCTAAAATGAAGCAAGTAGTCATGAAACCACACAGCCAAGAAAAATGAGGAAATATGTGTTGAGAATTGTGTTTGGGATTAAAAACGATCTCTGTTGTACAATGCCTTGCTCGTTCTAAGAAAGAACATTTCGATTATTCTTACATATTTAAAGATAAAAGAGTCTTTTGTAACGAGGAATGCTGTTCCAAACAAAACCCTTTATATCAGGAAATTATCTTACAGTGGGGCAAAAAAGTATTTAGTCAGCCACCGATTGTGCAAGTTCCCCCACTTAAAATGATGACAGAGGTCAGTAATTTGCACCAGAGGTACACTTCAACTGTGAGAGACAGAATGTGAAAAAAAAATCCATGAATTCACATGGTAGGATTTGTAAAGAATTTATTCGTAAATCAGGGTGGAAAATAAGCATTTGGTCACCTCAAACAAGGAAAATCTCTGGCTCTCACAGACCTGTAACGTCTTCTGTAAGAAGCTTTTCTGTCCCCCACTCGTTACCTGTATGAATGGCACCTGTTTGAACTCATCATCTGTATAAAAGACACCTGTCCACAGCCTCAAACAGTCAGACTCCAAACTCCGCCATGGCCAAGACCAAAGAGCTTTCAAAGGACACCAGGAAAAGTATTGTAGACCTGCACCAGACTGGGAAGAGTGAATCTACAATAGGCAAGCAGCTTGGTGTGAAAAAATCAACTGTGGGAGCAATCATCAGAAAATGGAAGACATACAAGACCACTGATAATCTCCCTCGATCTGGGGCTCCACGCAAGATCTCATCCCGTGGGGTCAAAATGATCATGAGAACGGTGAGCAAAGATCCCAGAACCACACGGGGGGACCTGGTGAATGACCTGCAGAGAGCTGGGACCAAAGTAACAAAGGTCACCATCAGTAACACACTACAACGGCAGGGAATCAAATCCCGCAGTGCCAGACGTGTTCCGCTGCTGAAGCCAGTGCATGTCCAGGCCCGTCTGAAGTTTGCCAGAGAGCACATGGATGATACAGCAGAGGATTGGGAGAATGTCATGTGGTCAGATGAAACCAAAGTAGAACTTTTTGGTATAAACTCAACTCGTCGTGTTTGGAGGAAGAAGAATACTGAGTTGCATCCCAAGAACACCATACCTACTGTGAAGCATGGGGGTGGAAACATCATGCTATGGGGCTGTTTTTCTGCCAAGGGGACAGGACGACTGATCCGTGTTAAGGACAGAATGAATGGGGCCATGTATCGTGAGATTTTGAGCCAAAACCTCCTTCCATCAGTGAGAACTTTGAAGATGAAACGAGGCTGGGTCTTCCAACATGACAATGATCCAAAACACACCGCCCGGGCAACAAAGGAGTGGCTCCGTAAGAAGCATTTGAAAGTCCTGGAGTGGCCTAGCCAGTCTCCAGACCTCAACCCCATAGAAAATCTGTGGCGGGAGTTGAAAGTCCGTGTTGCTCGGCGACAGCCCCAAAACATCACTGCTCTCGAGAAGATCTGCATGGAGGAATGGGCCAAAATACCAGCTACTGTGTGTGCAAACCTGGTAAAGACCTATAGTAAACGTTTGACCTCTGTTATTGCCAACAAAGGTTATGTTACAAAGTATTGAGTTGTATTTTTGTTATTGACCAAATACTTATTTTCCACCCTGATTTACGAATAAATTCTTTACAAATCCTACCATGTGGATTCATGGATTTTTTTTTTCACATTCTGTCTCTCACAGTTGAAGTGTACCTCTGGTGCAAATTACTGACCTCTGTCATCATTTTAGGTGGGGGAACTTGCACAATCGGTGGCTGACTAAATACTTTTTTGCCCCACTGTATATGAGTTGAGAAGACAGCTACAGTTTTGTAATGTTCTTTGTAAAGCGAGCCTGTTGCTTTAAGAGAAAATAATATCATGGGTGGTTTGCAGTGTGTTTGCAGATTTGGTGTTGGTGGATGTTTATATTACAGTTCAGGGAATAACAATTAGGAGGAAAGAAAGTAGTTTGCAATCATGAAATCATGAATATAGTCAGCAAACTGTCCAGATTCTTGACTGGAACATCAGACAAACACAGACAGTCTGAAGTTGTTAAAACATGACTAATATTTGGTATCCATATCCAGAAAGCAGACACTTGTTTATTTAAAATTAAACTCCCTGCCAATAAAGGAGAACAGGTGATTATATACCTAAACTAGCTCACACTATAGCTCCCATTGTAATATACTTCTGCTGTAGCTGTGGCCAAATTTCCCCGAGCATAGAGTTCTCAAATCCTTGGCATAGATGGGCATAGCTTCTAAAGGAAAACTGATGTGTAATTGTGTAGTAGTCCATGGGAGAATGGCCCTCAGTTCCCTTACTCTGTGACCTCAAATACTTTCCTATTAAATGTAATATTTTGTAAGTCATGGTCCCCATTAAGGTCAGAAAGGAGGATAAGGCAGGTGCTTTAGGGGGGCCTGCTCTGTGATTGATACGTCAGTACCATCATTTAAACAGCAATTTAACAACTCTAAAGATGGTATATTTTTTTTATAATTCATTCACTCTGTGCTGCTTTGACTGCCTCACTGTTAATTTTGCTTGGTGTGTGGCGCAGATGTCTCAGTATTGTATGAATCATGGCATTAAAACATATTAACTTGCATCTTTTTCTTCCTTACAACACTGCTGAACCTTCACCTTGAACTATGAGAAGCTTAAGATGCTCATCATACTAAAAATGTAAAAAAACAAAAGAGATAATGGATGGTCAGTTGAGATTAAATTACAATATATCGGCGTGGTTAGCGGTCAGTCTGTGGTCTCACATGTAATGTGATCTCAAATGTGGTTTTGTTTCTGTTAGTAATGATAGATGTTAGAAGATGTGAGTTCATCAGTTCATCAGATTGCCTTTTCAATATCCGTTTATTCTGGCTATGATGTGTCCTTGTGCAGGGTTTGTTTTCTATGTTGGAAAAAAAAACCCTCCAGAACTATCAGAAAAGCAAATGAGTGATCAGTGATTTGGTTTGAGTGGCATCCAACTTGACTTACTGCAGCTAACTACAGGCTTAGAGCCTCAATCTGCAATCGTCAGACACTTTGACTGACAGTTTCCACTGTCTTTTTTTTCCCTTTCCTCCTTCATAGCCACACCCATGATCAGGAAAGGCCAAGAAGGTGCAGCGAGGCATTAAGCAGACATGCTTTGCTGCTGCATCAATAGTTAATGTTATAATTGGAAAAATGAGGCAGTGCTGTTGTGATTCAGCCAGTTTATCACACCCTATCTGTGCTTTCCTCTGCGCTGTGGGCTCAGTTTAATCACCGTGTACCCTGTGCTCTCCCTGGGTTGTCCACTGATTCAGCAGAAAGACGAGGTAGTAGTTGTGGTCATGTACATTGCAGACGCCACAGTGGCAGATGGCCCACTCTCTGCTGCTTTTTATTGCATATACAAGCAAGTCTTAAAGGGAAGGCGTATGAAGGAAACTGTTTCCAGGGCCTACTCCGTGGATCGGCTTCCTCCGAGGCGTGGACGTCTATCAGCAGAGAATGTACCTTCACCTATCAGCAGAGAATGTCCCTTAGTCTGTAACACAGTCAAATATATTCTCAAGTAATATTCAAGCATGCCATTCAGCGTGTTAGTACGAGCTCGGGAGCAGCTTGGGAGAACAAGAAAACAGAGACTGCTTTAGATTGTCTTCCCAAAGTGACTCAACTTTATTCACAAGTACAACAGTTTATATAGAGGGTAAAATTCATGAGACAGCAGATTTATCAGTTTAAACCAGTACAGACCAAGATAAGGCAGTGTCTTCCTGCCCATGGGTGAAGAAGCATCCTTTGTGTAGTGTATCAGTTCAGCTACAATTGTGATTATCTCAGCGACATATTTTCAAGGCACAAAACGAAGAGTTCTTACATTAGTGAAATCTGAAACAAACCATTTGGCCTCAACAGGCGTCTAAAAGATTAAGAAACTAATGTAGCTGAGGGAGTGATCTCTGTGGTATTTCAACCTTGTACCAGCCTGTGATTCTCACACATCAATTCTTGGGTCAAAGAGAAAAATAACTAAAACAAAGGGGCCTTATTGAATGACAGAGTTTTCCTGCATAATGTCACTATAAAACAATATCCAGTAAATGCTACCATGGTACTAAAATACCTAACAGTTCCCCTCTTTTATTATTTTTAAAAATAATAACTCAAATAGAAAGGAAAAATCACAAATGTAATAACATAATATAAAAAGCAAATCATAAAATGTAATAGTTCACAACCTAATGTTCAATATACACATCAGGAACATCATTGGTAACATCTGGCACATCCTCAGGATCAATTTGTGCTAATTGCAAATACATTGAAGTAGCTGTACTAGTAGCTATATGGGTTATCATTGAAAATGTGGCTTGCAGAAATGTGAACAGGGTTGCACTTTACAATACGAAATAGTAAATAAAAATCCTAAGGTTAATGCAGTAGATATGATTAATAACCTAAATATATAAAAAAGACAGTTCTTTAGTCGTCTCCTGGCCTGGTCCCAGGTTCGAGAGACACCGTATAAGCGTCGTGTGATGACAATGGGCATTTCATTTTCTCCATTATCAGGATGAAACGAGTCTAGCTTTATCAGGTTAGACATCATGTGGTACTTTTGGCTTTCTGTTCCTGCTGGATGTTTGAGTACCTTGTTGTTGTTCTTTCAGACGTTGTGTGTTAATCAGTGATTGCGTGTGTGTAGGTGTATTGGATCCGGGCGCTGGCTCGCCTGAGTCGTCATCTATAGGTGTATTGAATCCGGGCGCTGGCTCGCCGGAGACGTCATCTACTTGATCCGACGCCTTAGGTGGTTTGGTGGGGCTGGTCTTAACCCTGCTGGCATGAATCCACTGAGGTTGTCCGTCTGTTAGGATGCTGGTTCTCGTCACTGCAAGTACAGTCTGGGGCTGGAACACGCGCGGCCTCCCAGAGAGTCCTTGGTTTTAGTGACTTCTCCAACATGCATCTCCTTGTCTCCACTGGTGGAACTGTGGAGGGGAAAAGCTGAGAGAGACAAACTTTCTGATAGTTATTATTCAGTTTTTCTACCAGGTTGTGAACATCAGTGGACAATGCAATATACATCACCTTCTACTAGCGGTGCCCCTCTGGAAGCTGACCATGGTGTTGGAAATAGTCTTATTTCAAATGGAGATAATTTGGTTACTGCAGATGGAGTCATTCCAATCTCACAGAGGACTTGAGGAAGTAATTTGACCCAGGTCATTAAAGTTTTAGCACACTTTTGAATTACTTCTAATGTGAATGAAGATCCTCTATCACTGTTAATCTGGTGAGGTATTCCGAATCTGGGTATTATTTCATTGTTCAACTTTTGACAGACTACTTCTGCAGTTTCTTTTGATGTTGGATAAGCTTCTACTCATTTACTAAATTGATCCACTATTACCAGTAAGTACTTGATGCTTCCTTGTGCTGGCATATGTGTAAAATCAATTTGTAATGTATGAAATGGAAAATCTGGTTGTGGTAAATGCTGATGTTTTGCTTTTGATTTTCCTACATTAGTTCGTGCACATGTTAGACAGGTTGCTAATATGCTTTTACTGCATGTGATGTTTTCTCAATTACAAATCTTGATTTTATTGCCCCTATTACCCCTCCTTGTCCGACATGACTCACACAGTGAAAATGTCGGGCAAGGACTGGCATCAGGGAATATGGGAGGGCAATCAAACCCTTAAGATTTTGTATAAGCCATCTCTGTCATCTAAGGTACAGTCATTATTCTCCCAACAGGTGTAATCACATGCAGAGGCCTGCTCTTGTATAAATTTTAAATCAACATTTGTCTCTAAATAGTCTGGGAGTGTAACAAGTGGCAGCTGTAGGGGCACAGATAATACTTCCTGCGGAGGTGGGAGCTGTGACGCAGCTGCAGCCTTGGCTGTCACGTCTGCTAAGGCATTACCTGTTGCTTCGTCTGTGTCAGCTGTACTGTGTCCTTTCGTTTTTACAACTGCAACGGCCGATGGTAGCTGTATAGCCTGAAAAAGTCTTTGCACAAGATCAGAATTAGCAATTTATTTTCCATCAGCAGATCGAAATCCTCTCTGTCTCCACAATGTGCCAAAGTCATGCACAACGCCAAATGCATAGCGGCTGTCTGCGTAAATTGTCACATGCTTATCCAAATGTAGCTCACAGGCGCGTATTAAAGCCATGAGCTCTGCTTTTTGTGCTGAGTGAAATGGTAATGAGTGAGCCTCTAGTATGATGTCAGGTACTGTTACCACTGAATAGCCACAAAGAAATGAGTTGTCACTCGGCCTTGAACAGGACCCGTCCACATAAACCGTGGCTGAGTCTGGGATAGGTGTTTGCTCTAAATCTGGACATGGTGCTGTGGATTCCTGTATACGTGTCATGCAGTCATGATCGTCAGGGTCGTCTGAACCATCCTGTTGGTCAGAGGAACACAGCATACGAATAAGTAAGTGTGCTGGCGAATTGGGTGTGCTGCTTGCTGTTATAGTGAGATTTGCTGTTGAAGTCAGTGTAGCTTCATAACCTGAGCGACGTTGTGCGGTCATGTGTTGTATAGTTATGTTTGCTAGAATGGTCGTGACCTGGTGATTGGTGTGTAGAATAGTGTCATGTGAGAGTGTGAGCTTCTCGCAGTCCCTTATCATGATAGAGCAAGCCGCTACTGCTCTCAGGCAGGCCGGCATCCCCTGAACTACTGCTGGCAGCACCTTTGAGTAGAAGGCTACTGGACGGTAGCCACAGCCATGCTCTTGGGCCAATACACCTGCACAGGTTGTGCCGTTCTCTGTGACGTACAGGTGGAACGGTAAGTGGTAGTCAGGCAGACCCAAACAAGGGGCGGAGGTCAGCGCTCCCTGTAATGCATTGAAAGAGGCAGTCATTTCTGTGGACCACAGTATTCGAGGAGGCTTGTCTTTTTTACAGCATTCACGCAGAATGTGGTCATGAAAAGAACAGTCTGGTATCCACTGTCTGCAATAGTTCACCATGCCTAGGAAGGACAGCATTTCCTTCTGTGTAGTGGGCCGAGGGACGGAGGTCACAGCTTTGACCCTGTCTGCAGTCATGGAACGTTTTCCGTGAGACAGTGTGAATCCCAAATATTGAACAGAAGTCTGACAGTACTGCATTTTCTTTGCTGATGCTTTGTGGCCAGTCTTTTGGAGGTGCTGGAGAAGCATGTGTGTAGCAGTTTGACATAGTTTTTCACTCGGAGCACAGAGGAGGAGGTCATCCACGTGTGGATCAGGGTGCAGCCCTGGAGGAGTAAAGCTGTCCAGGGTAGCACAGATCACCATTGAGAAAGCAGCAGGGCTGTCTATCATGCCTTGAGGCAGACGAGTCCAAGTGTACTGCTTATTTCTATGTGTGAATGCAAATAACGGCTGTGTGTCTTCATGCACAGGTACTGAGAAAAAGGAGCGGAGCATAAATCCACCACGGTAAAATGTGTATGCAATGCATGTCAATATGCTGTGAACATCTGAAAGGAGAGGTGGCAGAGGAATGTTGACTGCATTAATTTGCCTTAAGTCTTGTATGAAACGCCATACGCCAGGTTTGTTAGGCTTTGGCACAGGATTGACAGGAGTGTGGGCTTTATTACTCCTGTAGTCAATAAATCTCCTATCATGACATCTAGGGCTGCGGCTTTTTCCGTGGAAATGGGATGTTGCTTGACATATACTGGCTTGTTGTGTTTTAATAGGTGTACGTGATAAAGTGTACAGTCAATAAATCCTATATCATTCTCACTTTTAGACCACAATGTCATATTCTGGTATTCAGCTGGCAAGGTAAGTGCAGAAATAGTACAGTCGATAGGGTAGGTTAGATCTATGTGACGACATGGTGTAGTTATGTCATAAACTATGTCTGAGTTATGTGACAAAATCACTGTTTGACCTTAGAGAAACAAAAGTGTGGCTCCCAGTCATGGGATTACCTGGTAGTGGCGTCTGTACACATTTTTTTGGCACAGTGTGTGACATAGAGTACCGGACAAAAAGGATGTTGAGTTCATTCTCTGCTGAGGGTCCAGCTGACACAGAGGATGTTCCTTCTCCATCATGTCGGTACATAGGGCAGAGAAAACATAAGCTGTTATCAGTGTCAGCAAACATTTCACCCTTTATGTTAAATGAAATACACAAATTCATTTTTGCTCTGGGTGTCTGCGGCTGCTGGAAAACTGAGCCACAATAAAAACACATATCTCTACTTTTATCCTTCCGTCCTCTGAAACTTCCTTGCTGTGCTGGAGCGGGTAATCCTGCATACATTAGTTTCTCACTTTCCTCTGAGCCTTCTACATCAAAATTCAACTTTATCTTAACACTTTTAGCTTTCGTGGTAGTATCTGCACTGGCCTTCAGTTTTACTGACCTGTTTTCTGGCGATAATCGTTCGGGATAGGGCTCCGGAAATAAATTAGAATGCATTGAACTTACAGTCCGTAAGTTGTAAACAAAGTCAGTCACATAAGCACTTCCACACGTTCTGGATACGTGATCATGGACGTCTTCACCGATTCGCGGACGTGGGTTACACGTAACCGGAAATGGGAGTTGTACTGAGCCGTTATTTGAGACTTTATTTTGTATTTTATTAATTTTTGGTTTTACAGGTACTTTAGATTTTTTATCGGACCTGTCTGTGGTCTTTGAATAATTCTGACCCATGTTCAGTGATTTCCAGAGGGGTTTACACGCTAGGAGGATTTAGGTTAGTATTTATTTTTGCTGTGGCACACCTGAGGTTACTTGATTTTTTGCTAGCAATTTTATCTTTTTAGTGAGCAACTTCTCACTTTTTAACGAGCAACTTCTCGTTTTATGACCCCAGGCAACTTCCTGTGTCCTTTCTGCTGGTGAGCAACTTCTTAGTTTATGACAGCAGGCAACTTCCTGTGTCCTTTCTGCTTTTATTTACAAAACAACAGGCAACTTCCTGTGTTTCTATGTGGGCCACTAAAGAAGGCTCCTCAGTGTATCCCACTTGTTACTATGTGGGCCACTGAAGAAGGCCTCGTCAGCGTATCCCGTTTCTATGTGGATCACTGAGAAAGGCATAACACAGTCTTATAAAATAAAAGACGAGTGCCTACCTTCGTCAGGATCCCACTTCTGACACCAAAATTGAAGGAAACGGTTTCCAGGGCCTACTCCGTGGATCGGCTTCCTCCGAGGCGTGGACGTCTATCAGCAGAGAATGTACCTTCACCTATCAGCAGAGAATGTCCCTTAGTCTGTAACACAGTCAAATATATTCTCAAGTAATATTCAAGCATGCCATTCAGCGTGTTAGTACGAGCTCGGGAGCAGCTTGGGAGAACAAGAAAACAGAGACTGCTTTAGATTGTCTTCCCAAAGTGACTCAACTTTATTCACAAGTACAACAGTTTATATAGAGGGTAAAATTCATGAGACAGCAGATTTATCAGTTTAAACCAGTACAGACCAAGATAAGGCAGTGTCTTCCTGCCCATGGGTGAAGAAGCATCCTTTGTGTAGTGTATCAGTTCAGCTACAATTGTGATTATCTCAGCGACATATTTTCAAGGCACAAAACGAAGAGTTCTTACATTAGTGAAATCTGAAACAAACCATTTGGCCTCAACAGGCGTCTAAAAGATTAAGAAACTAATGTAGCTGAGGGAGTGATCTCTGTGGTATTTCAACCTTGTACCAGCCTGTGATTCTCACACATCAATTCTTGGGTCAAAGAGAAAAATAACTAAAACAAAGGGGCCTTATTGAATGACAGAGTTTTCCTGCATAATGTCACTATAAAACAATATCCAGTAAATGCTACCATGGTACTAAAATACCTAACAGCGTATAAATATGGATGGTATAAACTGATTTATATTTACTGGAAGCACATCAAGATAAAGAAACACTAATATTTAAACAGTCATTTGTCCTACTGTTCAGTGTTTTGATTGCCACTTAAAATGCATTGGAAGCATGTTTATATTAGGACAGTTTATTGATGCAGACTGTACAATGAAATGAAACAATCAGATCATTAGAAATAATCAGCAGATGAGATACTAATGAGTTTCTGCCAAAAGGTCTGTGTGAATGATTTAAAGATAATGAGTTATATAAGAAATTGAAAATAATAGTTTCACAAGTGAAATAAAAGGTGAAAGGAAAACATTTTAGAGCCCATTCATTCAGTTGAGCCCACTCTACTGAATCTGCTCTCCTCAGAGTCTCAAATGTCTTGTTGATGTGCAGGGATACAAGCAAATCTAGTGGTCTGACTCCTTTGACACTATTAATCAGCATGTGTTAATCATGAGACTGAGGCACTGGGTGGGTATATCTGTTGCAGTCATCATTAGTCCCCCTCTCACACTGTAGCTCTGGAGAGCTGCTTTCTGTGACCTGTTTTATTTCTCTTGTAATTGCTTCTTTACATCAGATTTGTTAAATGCTTTTATTTAATGGTTCATTTTATGACACTGTCCTTTACATCACTTTTAAACCTAGAACTAAACCTAAACTAAAGTTCTTAATTCTAAAAATATCGTCTGTTCTGCGTATAGTCCTGGATGTCGGCTCTCCCCACATTAAATCAGCAGTTAGATAAACTGTCACTTGGATTTGCAGGTCAGAACTCTGGTTGGATCCTGTTTTTATCAGTTGAGAGACATCAGTAAATTGCTCCTATTACATCAAAATCTGAGATTTTTATTCACGCTTTTATTTCTCCTCGGCACGATTGTTGTAACTGAATCTTCACCCGAATCAATAAAACCTCCATGGATCATCTGCAGATTGTATAAAACTCTGCTGCAAGGCTCTTGACTAGATCCTCCAAGCGCTCCCACGTTACACTCCTGTTGATCTCTCTGTGCTGGCTCACTATTCAATTCAGAATTGAATTTAAAGTTCTGGTTTTCGTCCCTTCAGGGTTCTGCATGGTGAATCACCTACCTACAGTATATTAGTGACCTTTTACAGCCATATGCCCTCAGCAGGACTCTCAGGTTTTCTGATCAGGGCCTGTTATCCATCCCAAAATCCAGACTAAAACCTCAGTTGTGCCCCTTCAATCTATAATTTGCCCTCGAGTCTATGATCTGTGAGCCACCAAAGACTCATCTTTTAAATTATCATTTGTGTTGCATTTTACTTTGTTTATGTCTGGTCTCAGGTGGTTTCAGTACCTTGTCTGTAGAGGCACTATATAAATAAATTTACCTCCTAACTTATATATAAACAGTAATATATTAAAAGATCATTAAAAGATTAAAAGATAGTAAAAGATCCAGCCTTTTTCCTTCCAGTGCATCAAAAATCACCTAAAGCCTGAACACAAAACAGTTGTTTTTACAATTAACACGCTTTCGTTTTACTCACAGATTTGCTCTTACAAATAAAAAGTGCCCGAGGATGAGAAATTACAGCTAGACATTCGGAAAAAGAAGGAGCCGAAAGAACATGCTGAGGTTGTGAGTTTTTCAAGGCCAAGACCTCTGGCTTCCCATCTGCATCTCAGCTATATAGCAGCTTTTATGGATGCATGCAGTGCCTAAAATAGCATGCACCGACATCCATGTGCACTCCCCTCTCTCAATGTAAATTGTCAGTAAATTCAGATAGAAATGAGAAGTTTGCTTCATTATAATCTCACTTTGCAGTTGACTAGAAACGTTTTAGATTATATGTCATATACAGTATTCAGCTTTGAATTCAGTGTGATCTAGGTGAGTTATTCTAATATGCTTGTGGGTAATACACAAGGTTATGCTTCCTTAAACGGTGTATAGGTACCCTGATCTGGTTTTATGTTTTGTGTGGTTTTTTGTGTGGAAAGTAGCTGTTAACAATTAACGGCAACGGTAAAGAAAACCTGAAGAAGCTGATTCACATGAGACTGTGGCAGACTAAATACAGACAGCTGGTTGTTGAGATGAGCAAGTAGTAAAGTAAATATGTGTGATGAAATACTGAAAGCCAGTGTCTTACGAAAGTGCATGCTTCAGAGGCTTTTCTACCCTAAACTGCCCTTCATAAATGCTGATCATTACATCTAAAAAGGACTTTATAACTGAAACTACAAAATGAATGGGGAAAAGGTGAAAATGAGTTTGAAAGAAAACCCCATAAATTTGTGCATTTTAAATGCAGACAGGCAGACAGACTGTGTGACACACAAACCCAGCTTGGCTTCTCTAAGTGATGTATAAAATATGAATGAGATCAAGGTCTGGCAGTACCATAGCTAGAAATATGTCTGTTTGGGTTGCTTTTACTCCCTCCACATCCTCTTTCTCTTCCAATCTCTCAAACTCACATACAATAAGTAATAGTTTGTAGTCTGTAGCTGATGTGTTTTTTTAGTTATTTGGGGGAAAACTGAAGTGTGGGAGTACTGAGCTCAGGAGAGGCAGGCAAAAGTCCCATTAACATTGCACACAGATGCAATTTTCTGTCTTACTTTCCTTGTCCATATTTGCTCATTCCCTTTTCCACCTACTCTTACTTTGCATGTTGTTACATTTGTGCGCGTGTGTGTGTGTCTGTGTGTGTGTGGGTCTCACTGCTTCTGGTTCCACATCTGGAGGCCATTACGTCTGGGCTGGATTTGGGGGAGTAGGCGGAGCTGGGCTAGCTGTGCAGTGAGGTCATCGCGTCCTCGTTGCGATGCAGAAGAACAATGATGCTGTTGTCTCCGTCAACGACAAACCAGCGTGTCTGACGCCAGAATGAAGGGGCTGGAGGAGGAGGGGAGGTGGACAAGGAGAGAGTTAAAAGTACAGTAGGCCCAAAACAAGAAAAGAAAGAAAAGTACGATGTATTATTAGTAAGGAAGAATGATTTGTAATGACAGTGCGAGCAGCCAATATGAGGTAACTGGTATGAATCCAGGTTAAACTAAAGCACTCAGACATGCCAGACTTGAGCTCTGATTACAGTTATAAATTGTTTATTTTCAAGATCCCAAATAGTTCAAGGTTATATGGGATATGATTTATGTTAAGGATGTGGCAATGCGTTCTAATGAAGATGACTTTCAAGGTGTAGCAGAATGATATATTAAGGATTTGACCCAAAAGAATATGTGACCAAAAGTTAATCATTAGGTAGCATCAGGTACAGGACAAATCTGATTTAAAAATAATTTTACTGCGTAAAAGAGACACTTTCCAGCAATGTATTTGCTTCACAGTTGTCCTCTGAGACATTCAGTGAGGTGATTTTTGTCTTTTTTTGTTAATTCTTACCAGATGATGTACATAAAGATGACTGAACATTAGTTACTATGAATATTTCAGTAAGACTGAATAAGTAAAACCTGAAGCATAAGTAAATACTAAAACATTTTATCGCTGTGACAAAAGACATGCAAAGCTAAATGAATGCGTCAGCGGTCCTGAATCCCACCAGGCTACAGTATCTGCGACTGTGTGCTTTTTTTATGCAATAACACTATAATAACACATTTATCATTTCTGGTTGATTTTCCCAGAGTATCTTCAGTGTGTAAATATTAAAACTACACACACTCACTCAAGGGACAGCTGCAGTTTTTTTTTCATCCACATTCTTGTCTTTGAGTAATGCAGTGGCTGTTGTGTCCTTGTGTGTCTGAATGCAAGCTTGTGTGTGTGCGTGTGTGTGTGTTACATGCTTCTGTATTCCCTAAAGCGTTATCCCGGACTGCTGCTGCTGTTTCTCCTTATAAGGATGTCTGCTTGTGGAAGGAGGGATGAAGAAAAAAGGAAAATGAAGAAGAAGGGCACATTTGAGGGAAAAGAAAGAGAAAGTGAACAGATGGAAGGAAGGACAGGTGGGATACGAGTAGGAATGAGAGCACTGGGGGAGGGGGGGGGTGATAAAGGTAGGGAGGATAAGATGAAGAGAGGGTATTAAAGGAATCGTAAGGAAGAAAAGAAGTTGAAAAACTGTAAGAAAAAATGAGTAAGAACAAAAAAGAGAAAGAGAGCAGGAATGCAGCAAAGGAAAGAAAGAATGAGCAGAAAAGGTAAGACAGGAAGATTAAAAAGGTCTTAGAGGTGTGAAAAGAAGAATATGTGAAACTCAGGTGAACCTAGTGAGTTTTTTAAATGGGTCACAGGTAACAGTGACCCATTTAAAAAAACCACTGCCTTATCTGTGTGTGTGTGTCTTTCAATGATGTGTTTTTGCAGTTTATCTTAACAAAGATGCTCCACTGATGTTCATCTCCACACCCAGCTCATGGAGCGACACAGTTATCTTCCTTTTTTTATCCTTTTTTTTCACCCTGCGTCTGATCCTCTAATGTAGGCAGCTTCTGTTGATGTTGCTTTGATTTGCACTAAAATAAATGGATCACCAGAGAGGCCAGAAAATGGAACCTGCCAAGTCAGCTTCTTCGATGATAGCGTGATAACCATGTGTAGTCTAAAATTTAGAACTGTGCAGGTTTGGGCTTTTTTGAACATGGGTGACCTGTTATTTCAAAGGAATTGCATCAATTTGCCATTCCCTGTGAACAGTTTGACACTGAATCACCACTGTTTAAACATCTATTTAAGACATCGCAACATGGTGGAAAAATTGTTTTGAAATGAAAGATGCAATCACCTGGACCTCTAGCAAAGTTGAGCTTCTCTGCCAGAACTTATTTATTATCAATATGTCGCTTAGAACAAAAGAAAACATTTTAATCTGCTGAGCTAAAAAGCTGCTGCATTAGCAACATTTAGGTTGAAGGTTTGACCTCCTGAGACTCTGTGTCCTCATATGGAGACATTACATGTTGTCTTCTCAGCACATTTTGCCTCAGTCTTCTCAATAGTGTTTTATACTTTATAGAGCCTGAATGATATGTTATCTTTATGACTAATACAGATATTTGGTGATTTGGTGGATTTTTATATATAAATATTGCCAATATTTGGCCCAAAAGAATATGTGACCAAAAGACCCATGAAAGGCAAGATTACTTAACAATTCTTATGTGTAGTTATTCATTGACTCCTTTAGGCTCTACTTGACTCTACTCAGAGAGATGACTGTTCCTTTTGTGATTTTCCAAACACATATGTTGCCAGCGGGGAAGTTGTGCGCTCTTGTAGACAAACTTTGAGATTTTAACATTCATAACACTGTTGAATGATGCTTCTCCCATCTCTTCTTCACTATTTTCATTTTCATTTATCAGACATTATAAATACCAGTACTGATAGATGCAAATGGCAAATATCAACTGAAAATATCAGTCGTCATCGGTATGTCAGGCAGACTATACACTGCAAAATCTCCAGTGTTAAATTGACACTAGAAAGTGTCTATATGTGTCCACTCTTTTGAGTGTTAAATTAACACTTCTGACAGTGTTATATTTCTAACAGTAAGATAGTCAGTGTTAAAGATTAATAATGACTAACACTGAGCTGTGCTGATTTTCTATCACTGGAAAATAACTAAAAATGCTAGTAATATTTCAGTGTTAGAAAAAACCCCACTGCTAATGTTAGTCATTGTTAATCTTTAACACTGACTATCTTACTGTTAGAAATATAACACTGTCAGAAGTGTTAATTTAACACTCAAAAGAGTGGACACATATAGACACTTTCTAGTGTCAATTTAACACTGGAGATTTTGCAGTGTAATATTTTGTGAAGCAACACTGACCTTATTTTGTTGTGGTATAAAATAAACCACCTTTCTCCATATGAGAAAGCTGTCATTTTTCTGTAAAGCAAATTTACCTTGCCTTTGGGTATAAATAAAGTTACCTTGACCTTGACCTTGATGAGAGCATACTTTTTTAAAGAGACACATTAAACTAATTTCTAAAGCAGTAACAATTTCCTGTTCAAAGAGGAAGTTTAGATCATTTACTAACCAGGTCAAACTAATCACAAATAGATAGTACAAAGTAAAACTGGATCCCAAACCATAGCTTGAGTGTCAGGAGGTTAAATTGCTTACTCTGAAAGACACAAATACAAGTTCAGTTAAATAATAAGATCAATATTTCCATAGCAAATGGAAACAATGTCTGCTTTGGTCATCGGTGGACAGTTTTTGCTGTTGAACTGTGCACCCTGGGGATCAAATATCCCTGGGTGCTGTCCATAAAGGGTGACAACAAGATCACTTTTATCTCCTACTCCACTATTACAAGATAAGACTACTTCAAGTAATAACACATCCATAGATGTCTCCTTTAGTTTCCAGCCTTGTATGCTGAACAGGTTCTGATCACATGACACCAGGGAAATGTTGGCAATGTATGGACGTATAAATTCACTCATGTATACATTAGTTTATCCACGCAGAGGTATAAAAGTCAAAACCAGAATCTTTAAATGGACTCTGAAGTTCATGGGCACTCTTCACTGCAACTGAATTAGTAACAGTGAGTGAGTACATACAAAGCTTAGTCAGTGTTCCTCAGCAAATGTTCCAAGGAATTACAATCATTTTAATTCAGATCTTGACACTATGGAACTCAACTTGACCATATTTCTTAAATGATAAAAGCAAGAAAAAAAAACTGAGGTTTTAAACATATATAACAGAAATATCCGAATCAATATAGGCCCTAATAAAGAACCTTGTGGTACACCATATGTTAAGAGAAGTGGAAGAGAACCTGAGCTTAGAAGTGGACAAAGAAAAGGACTGAGGATATGAGTAAGGATTGTTACTTGTCAGTGGATTAACACACAGTTTTCTGAGCTCAGAGTTTAGACGTAACCAGAGCATCCTGCAAGTGTTCCAAGGAAGCTTTGACTCAAGTCGTGAGTCAAAGGAAATGAAAAACCACAATAACTAAACTGATTAGCTTCTATGGCACCATTGTGCAGATGTTTTTGATAAAATTAGATTGGTCAAAAAGTCAAAAGTAATAAGTAAAATTATTTACAGGTAATCTGAAATAAAAGGCTAGGTTTTAATGCTTTAATCCCCCTAAACAGTGATTTCCTTATCTGTATGTTTATCTCCTGCTCCTAAGAAGTGATCAGTGATTATGGCAGGAGGTATCACTTTGTTGACTGATCTCAGTAATAAGACGGCTTACATCCAAGTCACCTTTAGGATAAGGAGAAAGGAAAACTGCTGAAAAAAGGGGGGAAAACAGTCCTATAGTTTTCCTTTTTTTTTCTTGTCTTGTCTATTCTTGAGCGCCTTCGGGGAGTTCATCTTTCAAATTTGACAAATTACTCTTTTCCTTCTGTTTTCCTTACTTCTGCAATTTTGATTTCACTGTTTTTTTTTCTCTACCTCATTCCTTTTTCTCCCCCCTTTTTTCTCACACAGCTCGACCTCCATACTGCTAGTTCTCTCTCCCTTTCCTTCACCATCCTTCTCTCAGCTGCTCCTCCCAGCTGTTTAATCACACATGGCTCATGCCTAAAGAAGAGAGGGAGGGAGGGAGGGAGGGAGGGGACAAATGGGAGGAGAGACAGAGAGCGCAAAAGAAAGAGTGGGTGATAGACAGAGAGCGAGAGACAGCAAATGCAAGCAGTGGGCTGAGTGTGAGGGCACATGGCCAGTGAGTGAGAGATCTTTGCTTCCTCTCAGCGCAAGCCTCTTCTCCCGTTGTCTCCTCTCTCTGGTTGGATTATTGCCGAGGAAAGACTTCATCTGGATACTCCTCCTCCTCTCCCTGTCTCCCTCTCTCTCCTCTACTTTCCACCTCTCTTCCTACCTCTCACTGAGGGACTGCAGCTCTCCTTCTTCCCCGATCTCACCTCTTGTTCTCCTCTCACCCCCCTTTCCCCTGCTTCCCCCTCAGGATGTCGTGTGAGGAGGCTCAACTCCACAAAGAGAGGCTGCAGGCCTTGGCGGTAAGTCACTCTGTTTAAACAGGTTTTTTTTCTTTGCTCGGCTCTTCTCTCTCTCTCTCTCTCTCTCTCTCTCTCTCTCTCTCTCTCTCTCTCTCTCTCTCTCTACGTGTCTTTGACCTTCTGTCTGTGAGGTCTGCGGTGTCCGTCAGAAATAATGTTTCACCTCAGCGTTATCGCTTTCTTTCATTCACAGTATAAAATTTCACATGGCTGTCTCACACCTCTGGCTTCCAGAAAAGTTTTCCAGTCCTTTCTGCTCTTATAGCCTGCCATTCCCCCTAACTGTATTATTGCCATTTACTTTTTAGTGTCACTGAAACACATACTCGGGGCAAGAACTGGTATCCACTTTTCTGTCTGTCATTGCTTCCAGCCAAAGTGTACTGAACTTTGACTTATAAAGTTAAATGACATAAAACCAAAGACAGAAAGTCACAGTGATCCAAGGATGAAACCCAAACATGGACTAGAGGTTATCTTATCTAATGTTTAGGAAAATTAATGTCATAAGAATCAAACTTAAAAGAAGTTGGCTTTCATGATCAAACTGAATCTGTACATGTCTGCGCAGATAATCGTTTGCCTACATATTCTGATATGTAGTCATTACTGTTTCCTTATAGTGAAGTTTTAATGAAGAAAAAATAAATTGGGCACTGCTAGTGATCTTTTCTGACAGAAATCTTGCAACAAGGAGATACATATGAATATGCTTAACATGTTGGAAGCCCTGCTGCATGACATCACAGCCTCCTACACCCATTTTAATCAAATAAAACAAAGCGATTTTTGTTGCACTAGTTGTAATGTGCAGTATTCCCCTACTAGCTGTCTGTCTTACAACACTGCTTTGTTTGTCTTGTGGTTCCTGTCAGCTGTCATTGACATCCACATCTCCACAACTTGGAGGAGAATCAGCTTTTTAGTCAGGTTTTGAGGTATACTAGCTTCCCAGTTGTTCGGTAGTCTAGAATAAGTTTTGATAGTTGCCGTTGTGTTTTACCATCAGAAAGGCATCTGTGGAAGCGTTTGGCTTGGGGATGATGGGACTTTAGAGCAACAGTTATACCGAGGCTCACTGCCTGGGACTAAATTTGGCGCCAGCTAGGAACCACAGCATACCACGCTCAGAGGCACAGGAACACACACACGCATTTATACACAAGTGTATGTGCGGTGGTTGGGGTGGGGGCACAGCAGCAGCAGATGGAGAAACTATTTTGGCCATGTTTAAACATGGCAGCCATACCAGGCAACATGCACTTACACCAATGCAGGACTTTTAGAAAGAGAGTGGAAAGTTCTCAAACAAGCAGAAGCAAAAGACTGTTTCTTGCATAATCCTTGAACATTTAAAACTAAAGTGCTGAAAAATCAGTTAATAAATAGCACAAATGAGTTTTGGTTTCTTGAATGAGGCCATGAAAAACTGCAGAATATTCTGACTCTTACTGATACTGTAGTTTAACAGGTAGCACTGGAGATCCCACTGTAAAGCCAAGAGCTTTGACATATAGTAATGGGCAGCCGCTGAATACAATTAAACCACTTGGGCCTCTTTGTCTCATCTAAATGAACATTTGTCTTGTTTCAGCTAAGTGTGTATACACTATATCAAAGACAATAATAGTGCTAATAGCTTTCAGCCCCAACCAGCCACTTAAATAGAGAAGGGCTACTATTACACTAATAGTACTGAGCGCTCTGTAAGCCGAAGACTTAGCCAAGCAGCGGAGGTTAAGAGTAAATACAGGAGCTGGACAAAGTTATAAAAACCTCTTCTGACTCATTCGAGTGCAAGTGTTTAGTCATGTGGTAGGAATTTTAGCAAGCATTGTTTGTCTTCCGCAAAGATATAGAGAGGTGATTTCTGTCTGACTGGCTCTCTGGATAAGCATGAATAAACCCTTGCAGAGCAGTATGTCGTGCACACATATATACGCACTCGTCGTCTGCGGTCTGCAGCTGACATGCTAATGATTTCATCAATAATTGATACTCATTGTCATCACCATCAGCGTCCATCCTCATCAATACTTTAGCAGATCTTAAGACAAATGGAAGGCTTCCTCAGAAAATCGGAACAGTCTTTTCTGTGTATGAGCCGTGCACAGTGTCATTTTCATTGCTTTATCACATGGTACTGACTTCAAGTTTGAGGCCACTACCATCCATTTAAACTGCATAAAAAGTCACAATCAGGTAGCAGACATCTGTTATTAAAGAATTAATTTACTGTAGAGATTCATTAATAACGCATGGCGCTAATGGATGTGAAAGATGTCTGAATTCATTAGATGATTCACATCTTCCTTTAGGTATTCTAGGAGCACTTTGGTCTTCTTGGCATGTAAACAGTCAGTTTATTTCCTGTTTAGACAAAGAATTAATGACACTTAACACCAGCAACTGTTGTCTATTATGTGCTGACATCCAAATTAGTGACTTCTAAAGAGAAAATAAACACTGATTGGTTTGTTCTTCAGATAATAATATTGCTTTGAGCATTAATTGATCAGTAAAACAAAGAAACAGCAAAATTACCAGCATTTAATCTAACAGTTAATTAGCTAAGTGGCTCATTTGTCCATCCCACATGCAAACAAAGATTCCCACAGTCTGATAGTGATTAGGGTCTGTCAGCTGCCAGTGGCAAGTGGTTTCCATGGCTACTAATTGGTTAGATTAGGAAACAGTTGTGATGTCATGTTGTTAAATCCAGGCCTCGGTGTATTATTACTATGTAATTATAGTAGTCAGATGGAGCTCAGCCTGGCCAGGGTTCCCCTAAAAGCTGATATGAGTGTGTGTGCATGTGTGTTTGTGTGTCTTGGTAAACTCATGTGTTTTTACCAGGGCTTGCATGTGGTTTCCAGATCAGCCAGTGAATACCGGGTGCTTCATCATTCTAATTAACTGTTGCCCATGTGGCGTACAAGCCACAAGCATGGAACAGCAAAGCATATGTAAAAGTCTATGAGTCTTTGCCTGCGCTCATTCATGGACCTCTCTGTAGTGTCTGTGATATGTTTACATAGATGACCTCAGCCCTTTGGACTCTTAGCTGCCCCCCCCTTCCAACGCACACACACAAACTCAAATGCACACAAGCCCACAAATTTTTCGGGGCCAAGTCAGAGGGAAATTAAGAAGTGGTACACGAGGATTGAGATGATGGGAATGTGCATTTTCGGGAAAGACAGCAAGCAAAGCATTGACATCAGCTTGAACCAGAAGCAACACAGAGATAGTTACAGGACAAGCATTTTGGATTTTTCATTTAAAAAGATAACCTTTGGATCTTTTGCTGCCTCTTTAGTATGGTTCACAGCACTGCAAGCCTGATGTTCCATTATGATCTATAATACTTCGTGGGTTCAACCAGAAATTGATCTTGTCCAAGATCTGTAAAGTGGCTGATTTTCTCTTAGTTATCTCTAAAAGAGAAAAGTATGCCTGGGGTAGGGTGAAGTTGAAGGGGATGCTATAGCTAGAGCTTGGCATTAAGATTTGTGACTACGGCTTGCAGTGGAGGGCTGGGGTAATGGGTTGAGTTAAGTGGGGGGCTGGGCCGCCTGCAGGCATTTGTTGTTTCAGTTTGTGCATTTCACTTACCTCCAAACTGGCAAATTCTCACTGAAACATGTTGTTTTTCTATTTAACTTTAGGCTTAGCTTTCATTTGTGACTTTCTTTTGTCTTCTTTTTTCACAATATTTATGAAAACTATTATTACCTCAGTGGAAACTGTTTGTTCCTGGGTCAATCATTGGCTAACACCAAAAGACATTTCTTACTAAACCACACATGTCCCTTCAGTGGTTTTCACAGGCTTAAGTACCATTTTAGAGGCATATCTTTAGTTTTGCTGACATGGAAGAGACAGAAATGGTCAAACTAATTAATAATATATCATATATGTTAAGTCTGTTTTCCCACAGAAAATTGCCCAATATTTTCCCTGAATTTATGCCAAAGGTCTCCAATGAGCCAACTGGATCCTGGAGAACTGATAGGTGGTTAGAGTAGGTCTGGATTGTGAGCTTTGGTAACTTATGGGGGTGGGGGGTGTTCCTGGGGGAAATTCATATTGGAAAGGAAGAGGAGGCGTGGTTTGTTGAGCGGCAGGAGGTCTGGGGCACGGCAGGCGTTACATGCCGTCTAAAATTAGCAGCAGCTGCCTTGGGCCAACAGGACATTTTGGTATGCCTCTATCTGTGTGTGTGTGTGTGTGTGTGTGTGTGTGTGTGTGTGTGTGTGTGTGTCTGTTTCAATGAGCGGGGTTGGAGTTCACAGAGACTTGAGACATGAGAGGATGGGATTCAGCTGCAGTGAGCTCTGCCGGGAAATAATCCACATTGCATTTGGGCTTAGTTGAATAGTAAACAATCTAGAGTGACCGGGCAGAGAAATACCGCAGAAGTATGGAGGACCAAAGATGTCAAAATCATAACTGTATTACAGATGTGTCGCACCTACAGGAGCTCCTCGACCATGGAAATCCATGCCATGAAGTCCCCGACACAGTTTTTGTATTGATATTAATACCGAAGGAGGAAAAGAACTGTTTATGTGTGGTAGCGGAGTATGGGTGACTTCTATGCACCTCAGCGCATAGCAACCTCAGCATTTCACAGTCGATGACGGAGGGAAGAAATGTCACAAACTTCTCGTAATTGTGGCATCCTATTAGAGCAACATGCTCCAATTTAGTGAGCTCTATAGAAGGGAGCTCACTTTGCGATTCAGTTTTTATAAATGTATTCATTTTTTATGCTTTTCTTTTGTTTTTTTACTTTGTACCTTTGTGCTTTGTAGTGTATTATATGCTACTGTGAATATTTCCCTGTTAATTTCCACAGATTCATTTATTTCAGCATTTCCTTTTTGCATTTCTCAGTTAATTAAAACACAAATGTAAATATATGTAAAAAAATAAATAAAAAAAATAACTTTCACTTTTAATAATATTTTATGGATTTATTTCGTTCGTTCATCAGTTAATGTGCCACTTTCGGTCCTCCATATAAAGAACAGTCAGCCTGACACGCAGCAAAAGTCATTTTAGCAACTATACCTAATGACAGTTTCATAGGTCTCAAAATAAATGCATTGTGGTTTACTATAAGCAGCAGCATTGCTTGATACTCATGTAAAAGCTGTCTGGAGAAATTTAAAAAACTGAAACTCTGCTGTGTTTATGTATATTTACATCATGTGATTTTAAAGGTAGGGATACTTGGATCACCTCAGAGGAGGACATGATGAATGACGTCAACACCTGCTGCCATCGCATGACAACGGCATGCAGGATGTTTAAGCAATGTGCTAATTTAGCATTTTTTGTGCACAAGCACTAGCTAAGACCTTGCCAAGTGAGCATTATGTTAACTCTAGGCATAATAACAAATTAGAAATGTCTGAATTGTAGTTATTCAGTTCATGTAGCCACCACCTTGATTAGTGAAAGGTATACTTTCAAACTATAGACTTTCAACTATTTTCTGCAACACTTGCTAACCCTGACCCACGACAGCTCTTACCAAAATAGTCTTTGATTAACTGTGGCTGATTTTGTTTCTTAACTAATCTATAAATTGTTTCAATGCTAAATTTATGCATGCACACTTTAGGTTTTAGCTGATGGCTTATAGAATTGTGCAGAGATCTTTTTAGCTGGTATCGGTGCAGAATCAAACCCATGACATTTGAACCACAGGTCCATTTCAGTCTCTGTTCTCTAAGCTGTCAGGTATGCCTGCGTGCAGAATGGAAGATGATCTTCACAGTGAGATTTCTGTGCTGGGTGTGTTGGCATGTACAGAATGTGACCTATCTGATCTGTAGCCCACTTCAGTTCACTAAGTCAACATCAGCAGAACTTTAATACTTGGAGTTACATCACTGTTTAATCACATTATAATTATACCCTCCTGAGCTAATCATCGATGTGTGAGATGTGCACCACTAGTGTGGAATGTTGTTTATAAACCAAGCAATTTGCTTTCAAGCCCACGTCTGTCTTGGGAATTGTTAATCAAACTGTCCAACAGAACAGATAAGTAAATTGGGTCAACATACAGCACAGCTTTTTTTGTTTTGCATTATAGTTTGTTATGGTACATGGCAGAGTTGTGATTGATGATTCTCAAAAGTCTCATACCAACTTTTCCAGTTGACACACAGTTTCACACAGCAGCTACAGGGAGGCACACAGCCCCTCCCCTCACTAGCAGCTGAACAGTGGTTGACCTTCACAACACTGAAATACCCTCCATGAGGAATTTAGAGAGGTCACTGAAGCTCCTATTTTACCAGCATAGATGTATTAAACTGTTATAAAGAATTTTAACCTGGCCAGTGTACCTAGTCTTTCAATCAGCAATCAATCACATTCATTTTTTGTTAAGTTATCATGTCATATTTAATTTTATATTGATTTTGTACTTCTCCCCACTGAAATCCAGACTTCTGTCTGTTATTGATGACACACAAAACCTTTTAATTAATTTAATGTATTCCACCTTTTATTTAAACGTTGGACTCAGAGTGAAAACAGTGTGCTGCATATAGTAATTGAAAAATTTGGGCTTTGTGGAGAAAAGACAGAAGATGTAGGCACACCTATAGTCACATGTTAGTACTGAAGGTTATTCCCCTTAATGAAGTAGCCTGGAAATGAGTCTGCCCCATATCACTTCTAGTTATAGGCTAGCGGTCTCCAACCTTTTTTGCGCCACGGACCGGTTTAATGTCAGAAAATATTTTCACGAACAGGCCTTTAAGGTGTTGCGGATAAATACAACAAAATAAAATGATATGACCAAGACAAAAATTTTGTAAATATAATAAATGTGAATTCACTGTGTAATTGTGTAACTTTGTTACCAGCATTCTCCTGAAACGAGCCAACAACATTGAGAGTAACATCCTCCTCTCTGACCCTTAATGCTCTCTGGTCGCTATGGTAACGCATAAACATTTCTTTCAAAATAAAACACACAACTACAACACAGGAAACTGAGTTAATGATAAAAACTCTGAAAACAATACATTTCACACCCGAGCCTCAACTCTCGCGGCTCAGTACCAAACAACTCACGGACCGGTATCAGTCCGTGGCCCGGGGGTTGGGGACCGCTGCTATAGGCTCCAGCCCCACCCCTGAATCATTTAAGACAAAATGTGTGCATTTTAAATAGTGGTATAAAATGTGCTATTCATGCTCCCAGTGCTGACTACTATTGCGCACACACAGACTCTACTTGGGTAGTAAAGTGTATGAGTAGATGAATATTCATTTAAAATCTAGTAAGTTAAATTCTGGTGTGATCGCAGATTGTGACTGTGATGGGTGTGATTGCTGTTCATCTGTGTGTAAGGATCGTGTAATTTGTCAATTACTTCCTGTCCCTCACAGGAAACTCCTATCAAACATTAAGTTTGGTAGGATGTCGACTACTATGCCTATTAAGTTCTTTTTTTTCTTCTCCTATCAACTGAACAGGAAAAAAGAGTAAGAGTTCACTGAGCTGAGCTTAAATTTACAGGAAATGTAACCAGACAACTGACATTTGACTTCATCTTCACTGCCGAAATTTTAGCTCTTTAGGATGAAAATTCAATCAAGAGCACTTGGTTGTCTTGTGAGGTTAAACACACCAGCAAAACTGTGACAAATTAAAGTAAACTGTACACTGGAGATTAATCATTTAAGTCATTGAACACAAATGTCTTCACCCTTTAGACTGTGACAAAAAAGATATACGCTCTGCATACAAGCTGCCCTGTAAGCCAAATAGGGCCAAACACTGTGAGTCAGAGTGTGGGAAGTCATGAGTGTGTCACCAAGAATGTCAACATATTTTTCTGAAGAGGAGGATGTGACCACTCGGAGAGAGTACAGTGAACAGAGCGGGGCTCGGGGTCATTATTCCTGCCTGTTCAACTCCACAAGGGAAAAAACTTATTTCACTTTTTATTAAGCCCTCATATTCTATTGAAGACATTCTTTTACTGTTACAGTTCAGACTCATACAGACTTATCTATTCAAAATTAGTAAAAGTTATTCCACCAAATTTGGTAATTCGAGTGCCATTTTTAACATTACACAAAAGCAATTACTGCATTGTCAAGAAAACTCTGCAGGTCTCTCAAAAATGTTCTCTATTTAGCAACCAACCACTATTTTAAAGTATTATATTCAGTAGCCAGTTCTACAGTTTACATGACAGCAGAGCTTTTCTGTGGACAGGGATGCTCTATACATTTTATTTCTGGGATATGATGATGAAAACCAAATGGCACCCAAACCATCTTTGATCTGGCGATGTCAACCATCATCTGTGCTTATGCATTCCTATATAGTAAATGATTGTCAGACGTACAAAGCACACACACTGACTGAGTGCTGTTTATTTAGAGAGTATATTAGTGTGGGCTTTTCTCTGTCTACGTATTCAAGCCTGTGAGTCTATTTGCTTTTGTGTCTTTCATGTGGGCGTGTATTTGCCGGCATGCGTGTTTTGCCCATTCCCTGACCACATGTCCTCGACAGTCCCTGACATCTGGTGACCATACCTCTGCTTACTCTCTCTGACTGTACTTCGCCAACCATGGGAACCATGCCGCTGTGTAGGCTGCTCCTGTATGTGTGTGTCTGTGTGTGCGACAGAGGGAGAGAAATGACTTCAGACTTGGTGTATATCTTTTCACAGCCTGTGTGCAGTTTAATAATATGTTCTGATAGTCTGCTATAGTCATATAGCAGTTTTGCACCTTTCTTTTCAGGGGTTTCTTGTTTTTCTTTGTTTCTGAAAAGAGCAGGTCCAAATGTAGCTTTTATGTGCTCCATCTTGGGTCCATTTGGTAATTTCCTGGCACCAAATGAACATGTTCGCACCACAGTTGGAAAAGAGGCACACCTGAGGTTGTGGGTTTGCTGAATAGTCAGTGCAGGGTAATTTTGGTGCGCACTTTGGCACAAAATTGCATTTGCTCCTGCTCAAACTACTTCTTATCCTATCACAAACACAGACGCCGGGTTTTAATAGCTTTAGTTGGCAGGCACATACACAGAGACATCCAGACTCACTCAAGTGTGGTCTACTTTCCATTTCTTAGACATTATTTTCATCTGCTAAATATTACCAAGGAAAATTTGTTATATAATACCACTGAGTTCAGTTGAATGTTGCTATAAATGTTGTGATAAGTGAGCATCCTTCAGATGCGCTCTCCTCTCAAAAACAATCCCACATGTCATTAGTTCAAGCTGTTATTATAGCCTCTAATTATGTTTTATAGCATAAATTAACCCGTGAATAATTGCATTTAAAATTTGCACCAGTATGAGCAACCAAGTAATTGAGCTAACTCTCATTTTGCAAAATTACATATTGTTGCACAAAGTATGAACTTTTCCTAA
Organism: Aulonocara stuartgranti; assembly: GCF_965226115.1. NCBI lineage: Eukaryota > Metazoa > Chordata > Actinopteri > Cichliformes > Cichlidae > Aulonocara > Aulonocara stuartgranti. Next base: position 29,929,578 of record NC_138945.1, on the reverse strand, counting down.
TTCTAACCAGTGTGGTTGACTACACCAAAAAGCAAATGAAAATAAAAAGTCAAAGGTTTGTGTGCTTATAACTAGAGCAGACTTCTTCTTCTTTCTTTTTTTTCTATTTTTTGGGCACACTCTGAAAACATTCCTTGATAACATCTCAAAAACAGATGTCTGATAAATTATGTAGAAGACTTGGTGATACCCCTTCAAGGATCAAGGTGGTTTGTGCGCTTTAGTCTACCCATGAGTGTAGCTTTGTTGTCAGAGGCAACTGGCACCTGGTAGGGTCTCACAAGGCAAGGGACTTCTAGGGAAAAATGGATACAAGGGTCAAATCTCTTAGCTGACTCAGGACGCCAGGTCTTCATTCACGGGGCTCAGCCCAAATGAGACACATATGATTGGATTGGATAGGCCACTAAAGGGACTTTGGTGTTTGTTAAAGTGCTTATAAGGCCTGGAAGGTAATCTTGCTGTTGGGGAATGTTTTCTGGCTGTCATTTGCACTGACAGAGTCCAGAAGACTGAATCTTCTTTGAGTCTCTGGTGGTGTGCTTTACGGTGGCCCTCTCAGGAACAGCATGCCTGGTCGCAGTGGAGTTTTGTTACTAGATTTCTGTGCTGATTACAGTAACAAACACCATGTTCAAGTGTAAAGGTGTTCATAAGTACACCTGGCAGCATGCTGGAGATCCATGATCGATGATTAGAAACTTTATCAGATCTGCAAAAAGGCCAGTCAGCTGTCAGCTGGTCAATACCTGTTGGTGAGTCGGATCAGGTAGCAGGGAGGCCTCTGCGCTTAAACTTTATGTTTAGGCAGCCCTCAGTAACACGTTGTGCTCAAACAAAGAGGTGCATGTAGAATCTGCCAGTAACAGTTTTATATTACTCCCTGGCATGATTTACCAGGACAATTTTATTTGAGTATTTCTGTTTGGAAAATTTGTGCTTGTGCCCAAAGTGTTTGTGTGCCCTGTACAGGAAAAATAAAGCCCGGGATCTCATTTCCACCCACATTAGAAACTCTTAGGCAGAGAAAATGCTGGAGAGGTGCTGATTTTGATGCAGAGCAGTCACAGGGTCTTTAAAGTAACAGAATTGTATTTTTTTACATGCTGAAACATCACAAGCAACAGCAACAAGTCCCCCAACCTTTTCATTTACCTATCTTGTTTCTATATTGACTCTTTTATTTCTGTTTTCACCTGTTTCCTGATAACATCTATTGAATTCTCCTCTGCTCTATTTTTATTCCATTGTATTCAGCTCCGTATTCCCTTCTCCTCTTTTTTCTATTCTGCATCAGTCTTCACTTACTTTGTCTGAGAAATGGTCCAAGGTTCATTCATATTTGGGGGGTTTCCCCTTATGGCTATATTTAGTCAACAGGAAACGTCCCAGAAATCCTCAGTCTACTCCCACAGAGTAGTGAGTGGGAGAGATGAAGCCACATACACATCCACATTGTCTCATGCTCGTCATCCCCAAGCAGGCGTATACTGGGACCTGCTTTGTTTGTACATTTCCATGCATTTATGTGCATGCTTTAATCGTTCTAGTTTTTTGTGTGTATTTTCTTTGTTTTCAGCTTAAAACCTTCCACTCACCATGCACCCACCTCCTCTCCCACCCATTATTTATCCTTTATCTCCACATAAAGGAATGTTCTTCCCACCCCAAGTTCAATGACAGTGCCACGTGGAGTAATCAAGGCCAAATCTCTGCTCTTTATATGGCTTGTGAGCACTAACCCTTCTCAAACCTCAATAAGCTTTCACCTTCAACCTGTCTAATACTTTCCTTCCTTCCTGTGTATGCCCCTTGGACCATATTTCTACCCATGTCTTCATAAGGAGACATTTAATTGCACATATGTACAGTATGCGGACAGCGTACAGTGTAGTGGAATTTTTTTTTTCAGAAAAAACAATTACTATGAATAAAATCTGGCTTTACTGGAGCATCCGTGACAGAACTCGACCAGTAAACTCTACCACACCTTATCATTATTAAACTGAGATCGACAGTGTATCGCATTTCAGTCTCTGCACACTTCTAAACTGAATTTGTTTAAACCTTAATCTCTCCATTAAACTTGTCCCAAAGGGATCTTTGTCTTGCAGATTGAAATGCACCATTAAAATGTAAACACATTCAATCAATAAAACAATTGTATTCTTATGCCTAGGCGCTGCTGAAAGCTGTCTCTGAAGGCATTATGTTTTCCAGTTGTTCATCCATTTATCCCTCAGATCTCACATCTCACAAGACTACTTATGGGAATTTTGGAAACTTGGCACGAACATTGCCTCAAAGTCCAAGATGAATTTTGAATTTTGTGGCCAAAAGGTCAAAATTTCACAATAGATGTTTTAGGACATAAGTCAAAAATTCAGACACAATCCATCCATCTTCTTGATCAGTTATCCAATTCAGGGTCATGAGGGGGATGGAGTCTATCTCAGCCGTTATAGGGTTTAAGGACAGGTTGCCAGTCTATCACAGGACTAACACATAGAGGCAGACAATTAAATGTATAGATTTCTGTAAAATGTATAAAAGGACAGTATCAGAAATGAGTATATCAGAGGGACAGCTCAGGTTGAGTTTGGAGGCAAAGTTAGAGAGGTAAGGCAGAGATGGTTTGGACATGTGGCAAGGAGAGAGAATGGATATACTGGACAAAGGATTTTGAATATGGAGTTGCCGGGCAGGAGTAAAAGAGGAAGACCACAAAAGAAGATGTAGTGAATGAGGACAAGCAGAGGGTTGGTGTGGCATAGGAAGAGGTTAGAGATAGGAGATGGAGGAAGATGATCTACTGTGGAAAAGCAGCTAAAAGAGGAAGTCAAGCATCAGCTCTACTGTGACATCATTACTTTTATTCTTTTCAGGCAATATTAAATGCTACAAACTCAAGACTCAACTTTACAACAGTAACACTTTGATTTTTAACTCTTACATTTCTTTGTCTCACAGGAGAAACGGAAGCGGCAAACTGAAATTGATGATAAAAGAAGCCAGCTTGATGACCTGCTGCTGCAGCTCCAACATGTCAAGGTATGTTGTGTGTATTTATGATACATATGTTGGGTACATATGATACATATGTATAAGTACTATTTACAGTTCAAGTAATGATTATGCCCTGTTGTTTTTATATTAGAGCAATAAAACGTCATCGCCTGTCTAGGTGCACATGTGCAAAGAAATATCACCCTGAACATGCTCAGTAGCTGTTTATCCATCTTTGCATAATTCAGTTATAACACTTATGGTACCACTGTAAGGGCTAAGTTTGAAAATTATATATTTATTAACATTTTTAAAGACAACAGACAGAGAAATACCAACATTCACTCAGTCCTGGATTGTGATGTACTTACAGACTTTTCTGCTTACTCGTGTTACACAGAGCTATTCATTACTTGAATGCACTGCGTACAGCTGAGCTAAAACAGTGTGAGCATGTGAGAGATACATTTTTGACTAAGGTACTGGTTGATTAAAATTAGGTCAGCGTAAAGGTGAAGGGAAGGTGAAGAGTGCAGATTAGGGTTAGTAGTTCACAGGGGAAAGACGTGAGTCATGATGCTCTTATGAGTTATTGCTCTATCCTCTTTCTTCATCTAGATATAACCTCAACCCTTGAGAGATAGATCGATTTGACAGCTTCCTTAACTGTTTTGTCTCATTTCAGCATGCTGCTTTTCTGCATGCAAGTGTGTTTAATTACTCATGAGCATGTGCGAGTGTGTTTGTCAGTTTTTGGCTGAGATGTTAGTGATTCCACCTCAGTATCTCCTGGTGTGCAGGCCTATTAGAACAAGAGTTTCCCTTGGCTAAGCAGGCCCTGGCATGGCTGTTTTCTTCTTTACAGAAAAACACTCAAATCCAAACACACAAATATATCCCCTCATAGTTAATGCCAGCCACTACCGGTAAGCCAAGATTTTTGTTTCAAGTAAACACAGATTTGATGTCCAAATGAAGGACAGAAGACACAAGCTCCTGACACATTATGAGTTTATAAAATGAGCAGCTTCCAGGCATCTGTAATTTATGCGGACTTCTTCTTTCAGCTACTAAAGAATTATTTGACCTTGTACACAAAACTCACCCAACCAAACCACTGTCAGGTGGAGACACAACAGACTGAGGCATCCCATAATTTTCGAGCTTTGACACACGATGTGACGCTGTTTAAACTATATGTCACTGGACTTTTATTTAAGTGTCGTCACTGTGTTTATAAAATGTGTGCATGAGCAACACAAGTCAAATATGGTGCTGCTCTGGTGATGTATAATTGGTTTAACTTCAAAAGACAATATTAGGAAAATCCCACAGCCGTAGCTGCTGCAGAGTTGCAGGGTGGTTAAGAGAATAGCTGCGGGTACTCATTAAACTACATAAATATCTATGGGAACCAGTTTTAATATTTGCAATAAAAATGCATTCCATTTGCTAACTAGAGCCATTAAACACACTTGGCATGAATGAATCCTTTATCAAATAAGTCTGATTCCACATACTAGTGTTTTCCACCATTTAACACCCAGTTATGGGAACATGGGCAAAACAAAAACATTGATTCAAGACATGTGCACTTTCATTAAAGCATGCAGTGCAGTTCAGCCACTAATTGGGGTTTACAGTAACTCGTATATTTGGTTTTGAGCCCTCTGAAGAGTCGAGTTTTCCAGTTAGGGCTCATCTGCAAAAGGGTGTTTTTCATTCTAAGCATATGCATATTTTAAACGTAACATTTTTGAGTGTGTGTGTGTTTGCTTTGAAAGTGCTGATGAATCAGTGCTTCTTTCTAATGTCTGTTTTCTTATTTGACCCGATCTGGGTTATTCTTCACTGAAAGTAATAATCATAACAAATTACACATGACACAAAGTGCTGACATTGCAGACTACTGCGATGACTGCTATTTAGACTAATAGCCACTGTTGTTTTATCAGTGCTGCACTGATGTGCTACAGTGCTACGCTTACCAACTTTTCAGTGGCACTTCAGCTAAGTTTGAATTAGGCTTCTTGCAAATGACAAAACTTTGAAAACATCCATGTTGATGCCACCTACTGGTTTCTGCACTTCTGCTTTGAAGCCTCAGATTCTGGCATCCATCCTTGTTTTGTGAATTCTGAAAATTAAGGAAAGAAATCCCTGTTCAGCTGCGATGAAAGCTTGGTTTACATTTCTAACAGTCAAACTTAATCACGGATGGAGTTGGACTCCACCAAAGGGTCTTTTGTCCCTAATTCTGCTTATAATTTGTATGGACAGAATTTCTAGGCAGAGCTAAGTGTTGAAGGGTGTTCTCAGATGGTCTCGGGAGCTCGACTCTGCTTTTTGCTGATGATGTGATTTTGTTGGCGTTATCGAGCAATGACCTCCAGCTTATATTGGAGTACGGTAGTTTGCAGCCAAGAGTCGAGCTACTTGGATTAAAGTTGGTACCAAGTCTGAAGTTCTCAGCCAAGAAAAGGTAAAGTGGCCACTCAAGTTTCCATCCAAAGTGGCGGCATTTAAGTGTCTTAAACGTGTTCACAGGTGAGTGGTCAGTGTAGTGGGACACTGACAGGGTGATTGATGTGGCATCTGCAGTGATGTAGACAAGTTTGTTAAGGTGAAGAGAGAGCTGAGCAGGAAAGTGAAGTTGTAAATTCCTTGGTCAATCTATTTTTCCACCATTCCCAATCTTCATGACCTGTGGGTATTGACTATAGAAATTTTGGTTACAGGCAGCAGAAATGAGCTTCCTCCAAAGGACACCTGGGCTCTACCTTAGAGATTAGGGGAGAAGCTCCTTCATCTGAGGTGATTCAGGCATCTGTCCCTTCAGTGCCACCTAGGTGAAGTGTCTCGTCTGGCTTGGAAACACCTTGGCCTCCTCTGCTGCCCCTAATAAGCAATTGATAATGCATGGATGGATGGCCATTGCCATGTTATGTATAATGCTATATTATTTGTTTAACAAGAACAGATGTGGTGCATAAATCGGTTAATTCGTGTCATTGTAAATGCTCCAAAAGACACTAAAACAATAAGCATAACTTCAAGTGAATGGCTTGATTGTGCATTTTACCTTACAAGTCTTATGGATGAACTCACATTTGGAGCCAGCCTTAAAGGGTTGTGATAAGTTTGGATTCATTCAAAAGTCATCACAACTCTACTATCCTTCTCATGCTCCCTAAAGATACATGAAAAACCAAGAGAGGTCAGAATGGATCTTAATCTGAATATGTTTGCTCTATCTGCAGAATCCAGCCCCCACTGATCTTTAATGATCTGTGTACTTTTCTTTCATACAACACCAGTAGGCCTGAACTCCAGATGTAATCAGCATCTGGTCACACAGTTCCATTTAATGGCCATTACCTCTAAGTGCCACGCTGCCAGGCAGCATGAAGCAGGCTTTGTTGAGCGCTCTCTGGAGACCCAGTGGCTTGGGAGAGGAAACGGGAACTAGAGCCCAGAGATTTGATAAGGACCTCTGGGCTGCATGATTCAAGCTTCTCAATGGAGGCGATGATGTGAGTCTGGAACTTTGTAAACATCGGCATGACTTCAGAGCAAAGTTTAACCTTGGCCATGAATTCTCTTTTTGAAGCAGTGTCTCCATCTGGGCGTTACATATTTTGATAAATTGGTTATTTCACTTTCTGATGACAAGCACAGACATTCATAACAGCCTGAAACCCTCCCTTTAATAGCCGAGTTCAGAGTGGTTGTGTGTCACAGCTCAACAGGAAATGGAAAGTCTGTTAAACAGCATGAGAGAGAAGCAAAGAGCCGTCTGGTTCTCAGGGGAAACAAGTTATTCACCAATGCTTTTTGATAGCTGAAATGCTACGGAAAGCTGTTATATATATATTATGGTATTGATAAAACTCCACAGTGTTGGTAAGAGGTCAGGCACAAATATAGCCAACAATGCATCTCTGAATAAGTGATGGCTTCTAAATCATATAGAGAATACCGCTGTGATCTCGATGTGGAATGTGGAATTTGCTTAATGAACTTGAAACTAGCTGTTTACTTTAGAAGTTCACTAATGTTTGTGATGGAAAACTGCAGTGCAAGAAAATCAAACATGGATGGGAAAATTTTGCAGAACATAGTTTTTAAATTGTTCGGTTTAACTGATAAGCAGGTTGTGCAACTGCCTTTCAAAATATTTCTGTCATACACTCACCAGACACAGTGCAACTTGCTAGCACCTCATGAACCACTTTTCCCCCTTCAGAACTCTTTATTGCACACATTTAACAAGGTGCTGGAAACACTGAGATTGAGATCTGGTGACTGTGGAGGCTATTTGAGTACAGTGAACTCATTGTCATGTTCAAGAAACCTGTTTTAGATGATTTGAGCTTTGCAGCATGCTATACACTGTTGTCATAAAGGGATGGATGAAGTCAGCAGCAACACTCAGGTATGCTATGGTGTTTAAAAGATGCTCAGTTGGTACTAAAGTTACATTTAGTTCAATTGAATTGTTTTATATGGCGCAAAATAACAACAAAGGCTGATTCAAGGTGCTTAGAGCCAAAAGTGTGCTAATAAAAACACCTCCACACAGCAGCCTGAATTGTTGATACAAGGCAGGATGGATCCATTATTTCATGACCTCACCACCTGCATGATGCAGCCAAGATCATGAGACCAGGCAACATTTTTCCAATCGTCTGTTGTTCAATTTTAGTGAGCCCATGAAATTGTAGCCTGTTCTGAGCTGAAAGACGGTGCACACGGTGCAGCCTTCTGCTGTCCATCCCCTTCAAAATTCTGCATGTTGTGCTTTCAGAGATGCTCTGCATCAACCCGTTGCCTGCATATACAATTTGGCCGTTATCATTTGACATTTGCCATCGACGAGGCTTTTTTTCTTTATTGGACCATGTTCTATAAACCCAGAGATCTTTGTGTGGGAAAATTCCAACAGATCAGCACTTTCTGAAATACTCAGGCCAGCCTGTATGGCTCCAACAAACATGTCACTTTCAAAGTCACTTAAATCACCTTTTCCCCATTCTGATGCTCAGTTTGAAATGCTGCAGGTCATTGTGACCATGATTATACATGCTTACATGCACTGACTTGCCACCATGTGAGTTTCTAAATATTTAATTAGGTGTGTGTGTGTGTGTGTGTGTGTGTGTGTGTGTGTGTGTGTGTGTGTGTGTGTGTGTGTGTGTGTGTGTGTGTGTGTGTGTGTGTGTGTGTGCGCGTGCGCGCGGTGGGGGGAGTCACACGGGTAATTTTCAGCTCTATGACCTCCAGCCAAGCAACAGTTTGACAGTAAACAGCTAAAAGGTGAATCAGTGTTCCAGCTCCGCTCTGTTGTGGTAACAAAGCAAAGCTCCAGACAGAAACGGAGACATTAATGGCGTAAACAGAGCTCTGGCATTATCTATAAAACATTAAAGAAATCCAGAGCCTGTGTGATGAGAAGATTGGCACCCTGGTTGATTTTCTGTGTTTAATACTGCAAGAACCAGACAAACAAACCTGGGGCTTAATCTATATTGTTTATCCATGAAATGTAAACAGGGGGCTACAGGGACCACATGCAGCATATGGAATTTTTGTGTGCCCAGATATGTCTCTGGGACAAATCTGGAGACAGAAATCGAGACGCAATAAAATACCATAAAACACAGAACAACGTTGTTGGTTTTGTTATTATAAGGCATAGCGAAACAAGAATTGTTTCTTTAGCTTATTAGTATCTTACAAATCATTTAAACAGAAAGAGAGAGACAGTAGAAAATCTGCTTCATATTTTATCCCTGTTTAGTCTAATTTGAGAAATGTTTGTGCACCAAAATACCATCTGTCTCTTCACACAGCAGTAAAATGATCAAAGGAAAATTTTTCACTAAACTGCTTGTTTAGTAAAACTTAATAGAAAAGCACCATGCTCACAGTGAATGTACTTAAATTTCTTTCCCTTTTTGGAAAAAATAAATTTGTTATAGTTCACAGAAAAAAACACCCTTAGTTGAAGAAAACAACCTTGACTGTACATGATGATATTTAGCCGACAAAGCGCTTTTTATAACGTTCCTAACAAAATAACGTTGTTTACATCACGGAGAATGGTTGCTGTAGCTCTCTCGGGCTTGTGGGATTCGCCTTTAACAAAGAGTAGTTTCCTACGAGTAGCAGCTGAGTTCAGAGTTCCTGTGTTACATAAAAACTCCTACATGTTTGGTTATTTGTTCTAGCTGTGCTCGGCAGTGATTAGAGGAATCTAGCCCCCGTAACGGTGCTCCGGTGGCAGTTAACAGCATGTTTAACAAAAACACACTATCACAAAGATGCTGATGTAGTGTTTGATGTAGTCTGCCGATCTCCACAATCTGAACAGGTCGACAACCTTTTCTGCTCTAAACATTCTCATTTGGTCATTTGAGAAGACTCTATGCACCATTAGACCAACTGTATCCAAATAGTAAAGCAGGAGTGTACCATAAAGGCCTTATCAGTTAACAGGCTTCCAATGTGGCTGCCATTTATTAGAGCTAACAGTTACTCACTGGATTGATTTGACAGACAAATAATCACAACCTTTTTGTCAATTATTAATTGATCATTGCCTGGTCAAATAAAGCACTCTGGCATGCTTTATTACATTTTATTTATTACATTTCTTTCTTGTCAGTTCTAGAGTCTAGTGAAAAAAATGCATCTGTGCTTCTAGTTTTTAAACCTTTGCATCTCTATTTCCCACCAACCTCAGTTTATATGCTAAGCCAACCAGCTGTGGAGTCATGGCATCGTGATCTTCTGATCAAACAGGAAAATAGGATAATCTATTCCAAAAGCAGTGGTTAAACTTGTGTGAACTTATCAACTCAGATTGATTGTTACGTATTGGCAGCCTGTCTGTTCTTGTAAATTAGATGGGGATTATCTGCAAACCTTAAGTCTGAGAGTGATTGCACCCTGGTGGGTCATTGCTGGGTCTCCTTCCACCAGTGGTCATCCAGAGGTTGAGAGTATCATATGCTCAGCCTTGTGGACAGCCACTTGCAATTAGTTGCAGACAGCAAAACAAAATTCAATACAATTACCAGTCAACCATGGATTCGTTTCTAGTCACAAGAAGGTTCCCATTCTATTTGTACTCTAGAGTGACTGAGCCGACTGAAACCAGCATTTCTTTGTGTCCTCAGTCCAAAGCTATGCGTGAGCGGTGGCTGCTCCAGGGCATGGGAGTGGAAGAAGAGGAGGCACGGCGGAAACAGCTGGAACAAGATGAAGAGCAAGGGAAGAGGCTGGAAGACATGATACACAGGTACAACACATGCAGTAACGAGGCTTGGGTTTAGTTTGCTCTTCATGGACATTCTGGCAGTGCTGCTGATTATCTTCTGTTGTGGTTAGAGTACAGTGCAGGACATAATACATTTGAAGTGGGATTAAACAAAAGGCAGAGCTGATATTAAACAGATGTAAGCAGCCGATTAGATTAATATTAACAAAAGTTGTCACATCCGTTTTTTTAATACTGAGCTTCTGTTTTTCTTGGTGGCACTCTGCAGCCAATTTGACATATTTCCAAGAATATCAGTTTTATTATCCCTTATAGTTCTAGTCTTATATGTAGTCATCAAATAAGGGCTTTTTTTTTTTTTTACATCTAATTCACAAAGAACACACTGGACATGCAAAAAAGGGGACATAGGAGGAAGAGAGTGAGATACATTTAAAGAATCAAAATAGAGTGATGTGACTCTTTTTGTGCTTCCTGTCTCTGTGCCTCCGGGAGGAGCTTCCTGATTCCCATCAAGTGTTGCTGTGAGATAGTCACTTATTCCCCAGTGAAGTTGGGGGCATGAGATCATGAATAAAGTGCCAGCCAGTTCTTGCTATTGTGATTCTGGGTGTGAGATTGGGGTTGGGCTGCAGCTTTTCTTTCCTGAGACAGACAGAAAGCAGTAGAAAGCAGAGGCTTTGTCTGATTTCTAGTACTGCTTAATACAAATGATGTAGACGCTGGTGTGCAATAAAATGAAACTGCACAAAATAAACGAGTGAGGTCTTTTCATTCTGGATACAAATTAAAAATGTAAAAAATATGTCCACATGAGATGGCCTTAATATAATGTTGATATCCCCATATTTGGCAGGACCTGAAAAGATTAGCCTAGTTATAATAATGTATGCATGCTCAATGGTACAGAATTCGTAGTGAGAAGAAAATAGGGGGTTCTCCTCTTTTATTAGGGAAGAGAAACAGGAAGAAGCATGAAGCAGTGGAAACTGTTAATGTTGTATTTGGGAAAAAAGAAAAAGAAGAGGAAAAAATCTTCACAAACTATTCTGCCAACAAAAACTAGCATGGATTCATAAAGAGTAAAGCTTAGCAGCATAGCAGGATAATGGCCTGTAAAAACAAATCAGTTAAAATGCAGTGGAGAGTCGTTGTCTCGTAGCTCGTGTATATGGGTGAGATCAGAGCACGCTCTGGGTGAATTTGGCATCAATGAGTGAGGCTCACTCCACCACCTCATTTATCAAATCTCTGTATGAAAGAGACTCTGTTAGCTACCGTAGGTTATCACTGCTGCCGAAATAACATCAACATGAAGCGTTGTCACGAACTCCAGGATAACATTTGCTCTTCTATAAACAGAACAGCCGTGAATGGTCACAGAGACAGCTTTGTAGGCCAGAGTACAGTTGTGATGGTGAAGCTGCCTCACGTGAATCACTTCATTCAGCTGCAGCTGAATAGAGTTGCTGTCTGATTTTTTTTTTTTTTTAATATTGCAGTTGTGGTTTTAATTAGTTACAAAAGCAATTAAACTGTAAGGATTATTGTCTGCAGTCTGGTTTCACTCTCCTACAGTCCAGCCTTTTGAGCTAAATCAACTCCAGCTTTATTTATCTCTGCAACAGGAAAACAAAGTGTTGCACAGCAATCACAAGTGACAGTCAAACTCTCTAGACAACTGTGTGGCATTGGAGATTTTTTGAATTCTGCATTCTCAAATCCTATAAATACACACTGAGTTAGAACAACCGCAGTTAGCTCCAATAACAGCAACAGTGGGCCAGAAAGTCCTGAAGGCCATACTTTTCTTGATTCCCAGAAAGTTTTGGAGTAAATGTAGAAGTTGGTCAATGCCTTGTTGTCTTGCATACTAATCCTTTGTTTCACAAGGTAGACGGAGACAGACAGACAGATAGATAGATAGATAGATAGATAGATAGATAGATAGATGTGAATCAGGGTCTCAGATGGCTGCTGAAAAGTGCTTTAAGAGGAGCTCAGCTGTTTGGCATTAAAGTCTCAAGGCTTTCAGAAAACAAGCTTTTCCAGTGGGTAAAATAAAGCCACAGTGCTTGTGTGTGGGTGTTTGAGGAGTGTCTTTATAGTCACACAAATCCTAAACCTGAAACCCAGTAATGAAAACATTGTACACAAATAAACATGAAAAAATAAGTGTATGGCCACCTGAATGAGAGGCAGATGATGCATCAGAGGAAATTACTTCATAAGTATAATCAAATGGAACTCCCACACAGTCGTGCTTACTGCTGAAATATTTATTAAATTATAACGTTTCAGTCTGCCCGTCCTAGATTGTAGGTAGATTGATACCATATTAGCATTCTCTTTTATACACACACACAGACACACACACGCAGGAGCTAATCAATTATCACATTATCCAATCAGAAAAGCAGATGACTCAGTGATTCAATAAACACTTTAGCAGTAAAGGAGACGGCGTATAAAATTAAACATCAACAGTAGGAAAAAAGTGTGATGTCGTGGTGTGAAGGTGGGAGATATTGGAGGACTTCCTGCTTTTAACACAAACTTCAGTGGACACTTTAAAGACCGAACGAGACAAAGACACAGCAGTTGCTCTTTTAGAGATGCTTGTCTCATTTCATGCACCGGAGAACGAAAGAAGAGGAACAGCTGTGCTGCTTGCTCAGCATTAAATGCAACACAATAAGTGTTATTGGATAGTCCAAAGGAACAGACAAACCACTGAATAAGAATTTGGTAAACATTAGGAAAGTATCAGCACTGACTAGTTTTGACCTTCAACTGGTGATCACGTAAAGTAAAAGGGGGGGTGCAGTGGTATCTTTGTGTAGGCCATTTCATCAACATACAGTACTTGGACAGCACAGACAGGAGGAAGGAGAAGACGTTAACTTTGCAGAGCCTGGAGGACACACAGACACAAGGAGACAGAATGAGAGAGTGGAGGCAGCAGTGGTAGTTTTACAGATATCCCTATCATTACATGGACAGCCTAAGTAAACACAGAGAGGAATACAGCACTGTGACCCGAGCTGTACCTACACTGTGCTGCTTTTGGATCATTGCTTGTTTCATGTTGCACAGACAGCGTTGTGCGGATGTCGCTGTCACTGTTGGGGAAATGTGTGGTTTTGTTTTTTATGTACAGCATGTCCTCCTACATATTCAAGACCTGGAGAAATATGGTTTAATCTTTTTTAGAAATCAGAAAATAGCTTCACTAAAAGAATACAGGTTTTGAATTCAAAGGTAGGCCAGCGCAGTCTTTATTTAAACATGTAGCGCGCGTACGTGTGCACAATCTCACATTTCTATTTGTGCACTCGCTAGGACCATTTTCCCTAATTTTCCCAGTAAATCTGCAGTGACCTCCATTGCTCAGCAGATCAATAATGTTCCATCTTTCCATCACCTTGACTAACTATCAATAGATTACCAGACCAGAAAATCTGCAAGTGCAAAAGAGCCAAATGGGGACACATGAGGTCCAGCTGGCAGTCTGACTATAGCAAAATATACTTATTGCAACAAGCCCAGTGAAATGCCCTGTGTTGTGTTACATAACGTTCCAAGAGTATTTGTCTTTTGCCTCGCAGTGACAGTATGAGAGCAGTTTCTATCTGTGCTTCAGTTCAGATCATTCCACGGCAGTTTCAGCTTGCAGAGTTCACCATATCTGCATTTCACAATCACACATTTGCCTCAGCTGTAAAACCAGATGGGACAGAAACCATTTTAGCTTGAGCCAAATGTGACTGCTGTGAAAACAAAGTCTTTCCTCACCAAAACTAAATTAAAGGCCAAAATTAGTCCCTCGGTGTGACATATTTGAGACAAGAACACCAAGCTAGAATCAGCTAGAATAGAATAGTTAGTAAATTCCTTACATTTTGTGGGTGGGACACCAAAAAGGAAAGACTGAATTGTGTTTATTGTGTGCTACGTTGATTTTCTCTTCCACGGATGTTACATTGCAGGTTTCAACATAAATACTTTATAAGTTAAATTTGAGCTAAAACAGTTAACTTGACAGAAAGTAGTCAAAAGTAATTTGGTAAGGGATAAATTTGTTTAGTTTGATAGCAACAATACTTCTACTTCTCAGGTGTAGTGATTTTTTTTTGTAGCTGGACTATCAGCATCTATAAAACAATTCATTAAAGGCCCACATTTAACTCACTAAAAACATCGCTGTCACGGCTGCACAGCAGTCGTGTGGTGAATTGAGAAAATGATCCAAGATGCAGGCACTGACTGGGGTGCGAGTGAATGTTTATTTGCAGAGGTGATAAGGTGACAAAAGGAGGAGCAGAGCGGGGAGTAAACCAACCTAAACTGGGGAAAATTAAAGAACTCAACTTAAATCAAGCACGCACGGGAGGAGGAACGAAATGCACAATGAAAGATGGCGGCAAGACGCAGAATGAACACCGGGTTACACAGAACGATGCAGACAGACATGGCGTTAAACAGACAACACGACAGAGAGCTCAGGAAAACACAGGGCTTAAATACACGGGGAGTAATCAGGGAATGGGCCACAGGAGGGAGACACAGCTGGGAGCAATTAGGCTAACGAGACAGGGGAGCAGTAAAACTGAACACACTGACATGAGACATGAACTTTCAGAATAAAACAGGAAACTAACAGACACAGAGAACCAGACAGGACACTGAACTTGACAGGCAGACTCATGAGCAGACACAATAACACCATGGACAGACAGAGGGAACACAGGCAGGCATGAAACAAAAACACTAACACATAGCAAACCTAAACAAAAGACAAAACAGAATAACCGAGAACAAAGCATAATATAAAGAAACACAATACACCGAGTCCTAAGACTCAGGACCATGACAATCGCATAAATTCCTTAAAATCATCAACCTTTTTACTGTTATTTAATACATATACATCTAAAATATAGTGTTTTTAAGGTCATAGACAAACCCTTTTCAATTTGCAGCAAGCTGGGAGAGACAATGTATTTTGTGTTAAATCTACATCATAGGTACATTGTAATTTATGCCTAAATTATGCTTCTGCTGTGAATCTGAGTTTGCGGTGTAGCCCGTTTAAGTAACCATTGCCATTGCCAGGTCTGCATTTACAACACATAAGTATAAATCCACTGTAAAAAGCCTGCACTTTACACATCAACTTGCACTCCTGTCTGTTTCACTTCCTGTCAGCCATCAGTTTTCCTTCCTTTGCACTCTCATTAGTTAAATTCATCTATAATCATTTATCCAGTCAGCCTCCCCAGTTTATACTCCCTGATGTTTCAGTCTGTCAGTTGCCAGATCATCTGTTTTCCACCAGCTTCTAGTGTCTCCATTGTTCACAGTACAGTAGATCTCATCATGTGTTCATGCTTCCTGCATGTATGACCCCTGCCCAAATTAAAGATTTTGATTATTTCCCCTCATTATTGTGGCGTATATGCTTTGCATTTGTGTCCATACGTCTTGTCTTTTCTTGCTCTGTAGCACAATCTGTGACTGTAAACAACTGAGCAGATTAAGACTTATGCAGCATAATGCATCTTTAACTTTGTGTGCGAGCTTTAGCACAGGACAGTTAATCATTCAAGCAGAAAGGATCAAAGAGCTGCATGAGTTACAGCTGCCCCGTGTGGGTGTGTGAATGCAGGCTATAAAATGATCATAACCAAAGAGTAAAAATAAGAGATTACAGAGCTGGAAATGGATCGTGTGCAGCTTGCATCTTCGCCAAGTGATTTGACTCGACAGAACAACACTCAGGAGGGAAACAAGACAAAGTCAGGGTCTGAATATAGATTTCTGGGCCTGTGTGTACAATCTTAAAGAGTGATTTCACTCTTTGACTACATAATGTGTGGGAGTAATGGTTTTGTGAGTTAGCAAATTTGAAATGGGAAGCAGGCGTTTCTTTTGGAGTAGGGAGAAGAAGACGAGAGTCTTCCATCCTACTAACCTATTTATGTGGCTAACTTATGTGTTGTGCTAAATGTTTTTGTTTGTTTGCATTTGAATTTCAAGGCTAGTGATACTAATTGGTGCTGAGTCAGTTTACCAGCCTGCACACTCAGGATGCACACAGAATTAAAAGAACACTGACAAACAATTATATCTCATTAAAACCTTAGAGCACACTATAAACCAGTTATTATAGGCAGCACAGTGGCTCAGTGGTTAACACCATCACATCAAGAAGGGCCTCCATTTGAACCAAGAAACCAAGTTAGGAGCTTTCTGTGTGGAGTTTGCAAGTTCTCTGGTTTCTCCTACCCCTGAAAACCATGCTGTGTTAACCCTGCCTATGTGCAGCCTACCCTACTGTATATGTATTTATACCTTCAACCTCCTCGCTGTTCCAAATATTGAAAAGCTATAAATTGAAGTACAGCTTCACTTATAAATACACGATGTGGTTGGAGCTTCTTCCTCTCTCGTCCTCTCAGTGTGTCATTGCTTTGTGTGTTCCTGTATCTCTGACAGCCTGCGTGCACATGAATGCATGCTCTCACACACACACACACTGAAACAGATGTCGGCTCTTCCTCCTCTTGTGTGATGTGGAAAGCAGTTGCTGCTGCCCACCCAGGCGTATCCATGGCAACTGGACTGTGGTTGGCTGACAAGGCGGGGACAGTGACATCACTGGTCTCATTCAAGGAGTGCCACAGAGATAATAATGCTGCTGACTTCTTTTGTAGAAGTGTAGCAGGAGAGTTAAAGTCATGAGCCTGGTTCTCTGTCTTTCCCACCCTAAAACAACTAGCTTTCCAGCTATAAGCACTTCATTTTACTTTTCTTATTTTGTTTTTCTGATTTTCACAAGTCTAAATTTATTTGATGGATATTCTTAATACTAATATGTTAAATATTATGGTGTTTTACTAATAATTAACAAGTAACAGACCTCATATAGAGTCTGGGATTAGGTACAACAGCTGCAGTTTTTCCTCACTGAAAAACTACCAACCAGTGTAACAACCCTCTCACCCAAAACTAAAGTTTACGGAGTTTTATTGTTGGCATGTTAAAGGTTTCCCCACTAGAGGGTGCCAGACACCCACATCACTAATACCAGTGTCACTCTGTCTTTACTTTTTTGCCCGCATTGCATTTGCAAAGAATAGACTAGTTGTGTAAAGGGTGTTTACACAAATGTCCTGACATTGGTTTGAACCAAAGATTTCACATTTGGTGTCACCTCTTCATAAGATTTGTTGCCACTGACATTCAGTCCAGTCCTTTTGTAATTTGGCAAACTTCATCCTCCCTTGCTTTCTTGCCTTAAAAATGGCGACTTGACAGCCACCCTTCCATTGAGACCATTTCTAATGAGGCATCAGTGAACAGTAGATGATTTAGCTGAAGGTCTGGATGCATCTTTTGGGTCCTGTATCAAGATTTTGATATATTTCTTTCCTATTTCTTAAGGAAATTACTTTCAGATGCAACTCATCTAATGTAGATTTTTAGCCCTGTCATTTCTTCATCTGTCCTCCTCTTTTCCAGTTTCCTCAGATTTTTTTAAGCACACATTGCACATCACCCTAAATAACATGTGTATATATATATATATATATATATATATATAGATGCTTTCCGCTATTGGCTCTTTTGGGAATCACGTTGTTAATACAGAAAATACTATTTTCTATCTGTCGAACTGTTATCTTTGCTATTTCCCATAGATTCAACAGAAAAAAAGTGAATAAATTATGGTTGTTTTTTTTGTTTTGTTTGTTTGTTTTTTACAAACAAAGTGCCTAAGGATATAATTTAAAAGTGAATAAAGCAAGAACTTTGAAAGACCTTTAGAAAGCCTGATTACTTGGAAATAAAATATAAAGAAATGAGACTTTTGCACTATACCGTACACTACCTGACATTGTTAAAATGTAGCAGGATGAGAAAACTGTGTCCAATGTCCTGGCAAAAGTCTTGCTTCTCTTCCATTTTGACAAGACCTCTTGCAGCTCAGAGGAAGCTGAAGTAAAATCCTTTTCCCACTAGAAAGGAAATGAGCTCTGGGGGAGCTGGAATAAGCAGTCACATGAGTGGCAATAGCTTGTAGAGACATCTACTGTGGTTAGATAATACTTACTGTAGGTAAAAGCAAAAGATTTGGGAATCTTTAATTTCCTGTGTACCACTGTACAGTTTATGTGTGAGTGATCTAAACGCCACAGTACTCTGTATGTTTAGACTCTTTAGACTTTTAAACCAATATTTTATCTTTAATTTGCAACAGTGTTTTTTCTTGGGTATTTTGACTTCCAGATGCCAGTTTAGTTGTGACGTTTGACAGGATAACATCTGGAAGTTTGATACTCTGACACCTATGTGGGAGTGCATGGTACTGAGTCACAATTATTCAGTGTATCTGAGCAAAGAATGAACAGTGTGACTTCATCACAAATCACAGTAAGTTCAGTTTATTCAGTAGCCATATTTATACAATCAGCTCTGGCCTCTTGAGTGCTAATTAGACGTGTCACTAATTACATTTCTCCAGCTTGTACAATTTTCAGTTCCATCAGGTGTCAGCAATATAAAAACAGTTTGACAGATGTTAAAGTAAATTGCTTTACTTCAATTCAGTCATTCTGAAAAATATAAAAGTTTAATTAAAAATGTTTTAGTAGGTTAGAATTGCAGAAAAAAAACCGTGTGAATATAATCAGGGACACTGTAACAGTTTACATTAAGGTAGTTGTTTCTTTGCATTCATATAAGTAATATATTCGCTCCTTATTAAGCAAGCATTTATGCCTTATTCTGCATCATGACTACAGTTCGCTTACCGTCCAAATCGTTCCACAGACGATGCCATCTCTCATCTCCTCCACACATCACTCACTCACTTGGACACTAGAAGGGGGAATTATGTTAAAATGCTCTTCATAGACTACAGCTCTGCATTTAACACCATAATTCCCTCCACACTCACCACCAAGCTGGAGCATCTGGGACTCAGCTCATCTATGTGTCAGTGGATCTCCAACTTCCTAACTGGCAGACCACAGGCAGTAAGGATGGGCAGACATGTCTCAGCCTCCACCACTCTCAGCACTGGAGCCCCCCAGGGGTGTGTTCTGAGCCCCCTGCTGTACTCTTTGTACACATATGACTGTGTGGCCACTACCAGCTCCACCACCATCATCAAGTTTGCTGACGACACCGTCGTGGTGGGCCTGATCTCTGATAACAACGAGACGGCCTACCTGAAGGAGATTAGGAATCTGGAGAACTGGTGCCAGAGGAACAACCTCCTTCTAAACGTCAGTAAGACAAAGGAGCTGATAGTGGACTTCAGCACTAAGCAGGAAAGGAACTACCAGACCCCTGTCATCAACGAGTGCCCAGTGGAGAGAGTGGACAGCTTCAAATACCTCGGAGTTCACATCACGCAGGACCTGTCATGGTTCTGTCACATCAACACCATGGTGAAAAAGGCCCGTCAGCGTCTCTACCACCTCAGACGCTTGAGAGACTTCCAACTGCCCTCCAAGGTGCTCAGGAACTTTTACTCGTGCACCAGGGAGAGCATCCTGACGGGAAACATCTTAACCTGGTTCGGGAACAGCACCATGCAGGACAGACGAGCTCTACAGAGGGTTGTGCGATCAGCTGAGCGCACCATCCGCTCCGAGCTCCCTGACCTGCACTCAATCTACAGCAGGCGGTGCTGGACCAAGGCCAGGAAGATCGTGAAGGACCTCAGCCATCCCAACAACAGACTGTTCTCTCTGTTGAGGTCAGGAAAGCGATTCCGCTCCCTGAAGACCAACACAGAGAGACTGAGGAGGAGCTTCTTCCCGCAGGCGATACGGTCTCTCAATCACACCACCACACAGTACTGACCCACACATATGGTTCTTACACACACACTGGACTTTCTGGACTTTGTTTTCACTTCATCACTTAAATCACGCTGCTGTTATTTTGTATATATTTATTTATATTTCTTCATACATTCTTATATAGTTCTATATTGTGTATTTTGTTGTACAGTTATTTTATTTTCAACTTTGATTTATATATTTTATCTTATTCTTTCCCAGTTAAATTTACCCTTCATTCTAATTTGTGTTGTACAGTTATTTCATTTTT
This sequence comes from Aulonocara stuartgranti, assembly GCF_965226115.1. Taxonomy (NCBI): domain Eukaryota; kingdom Metazoa; phylum Chordata; class Actinopteri; order Cichliformes; family Cichlidae; genus Aulonocara; species Aulonocara stuartgranti. Next base: position 29,909,165 of record NC_138945.1, on the reverse strand, counting down.
AACCTTAATTTATATTTTATTCCTTCCTAGTTAAATTTACCCTTTTTAATTTTTCATATTTATTTCCTTTCTCATTCATAGCCTTTTCCTTTTTTTGTTTTCTTTAGGTCACGAGCAGTTGTCCAAGCATTTCACTACATATCGTACTGTGTATGACTGTGTACGTGACAAATAAAATTTGAATTTGAATTTGACTTTGACTTATACCTCTAGTCGTGAGAAAGATCTTACTTTGAATGGGGAACAGATTCTGAATTAGAAAGACCTCATTTAGAGTTATTTGTAGTTAGTTTTGTTACATAAGAAGAGATCATATTTAGTTAGTGCTACTAAGACTAATGTGGTGCTACTCACAGACTGTAAAGTTGGTACCTCTTTATAAAGCCGTTTTCTGTTTGGAAATAGGAGTCATTCAGAAAAATGTTGGTGTAAAGAAGTGGCTTACAGTGACTTTTACGGAAACATAATCCCACATACCAGATTTTAAAAATCCCAGCTAATTGCTTTAAGAAAGAAGAAGAAAGAAGAAAAAAATGTGATTATTTTGAACTGTGAGTCATGCTAATCGACTCAAATGGACGCTAAGAATAAAAATATGGAGTTAGAAAAAGCTCAAAGGTCACTTATAGTAATTAGCTTTTGTACCTTAAAATAACGTGTGGCCTTTTTCTATTTTTTCCACGTTGTGACTTTGCAATATCGCACATTGTTCTTTCATAAACAGATAAAACTGATTGTATGACATATTCATATGATCATTTTTAGACATTCATGCTAAGATTAGTGTGCTACTTGAAAAAATAATGATTACACATTGTGGTGCAGTCCTTGCCTCTAAGTTCAGTGTTGAGTAATTGTTTCTCCTACCATCAAGGCTAGAGTTAAAGATAGAGGATCGCTGTATTTATAAATAACTGACTGCGGTCATTTCTTCCAAATATGAAGATGGGAGAAAATGCTCACAAGTTACTTAAAACTTAATAAGCTAAATAAATCAAAAAAAAAGCCCCAAATGTTCCACTTCATCATGAGTCAGATATGCTGTATTATGATCATCGGTACACACTGATAAGATGCTGGGGCTTTACAGAATGGAGAGTGGTTTTACAACAGCTGCCTTGTATTTTGCAATATTTGTTACATGTTTTCTGTAGCAAAGGCAGACCTGTTATTTTGGAGTACCCAGACCCCTGAACTGTATTATTTCAAGCAACACTGACTCACCGGCACAGTTAATTAACAGCACAGTTACATAAGCTAATTATTTTGCTAAGAAACTAGTTTTCACAGGAAAGCAACATTTCACATAGAAGTACTAAAAAACTGATTTTTGCAATCTGCATATTTACCGCATCAATAAAAAAAGGTTCATGAGCTCATATGAATGAAGTGTCTTTGAGCCTCACAGTAAGTCTTTGTACTGCTGCAGTGCTCTTCAGTTTGCTGAAGGTGAACCTGGGTAGCAACGCTGACAGACGGTGATGTATAGACTGTGTTTTTCCTTTTTAAAAAAAAATTATTTCAGGTTTTCAAGTGACTATTGACAATACAGTGAAAGATTTTCAAAGCAAATCCTCCAAAATATCTAATCAGATATATGTGGTCTACTCATTCTAACAATCAGTGCACTTGTTTCTGTAAACTCCTTCAGATAAGATAAAGTGTTCATGGTCGAAGGTGCAAACGGGACGACTGACCTCTACTAATTCTTGACTACTCCGGAAGAATTGTTGCTAGCATTGTTGTGAGCCATAATGTGTCTTTTACATGATGTCACACACATTGACTCACAAATTCCTGATGTCCCAGAGGATTGTATCCTGAAGTAAGGAAGCTTGGTCCTCCTCCCTTACTGCTTCCTAGTATTGTTGTTGCATCCATCTCTTAAATGTCCACGTCAGCATTATGTGTGTACTTCCATGTGAACATTTTAGGTGCAATTTAAAGGATGGCAGTAATGACTTAACAGTCCTTAACGGCCATTTGTTTAAAAGAAGTTATAATTAACTGAATGCATTTGCATTGCATTAAGCCCTCTGAATAGCAAAAGCAAAAACATGTTGTTATCATAGCAACAGAGAGAAATGGTTCATAAACCTGCTGAAGGAGGATGTGGAGTTTTTCCTGTTGTACAAAGCTTTTAACCAGATGATGGCATGTTTTTCTTTGCAAGTTCTTTAAAACCTACCATATCTACCTGGTCGTTTCTCATGTTAAGCATCTGGATGATATGCTGATGAAAATTGTGAACCTGACAATGAGCCACAGTTAACTTTGGATTTGTCTCTTGTGTTTTTGTGTATTTATAGGCTCGAGTCTGAAATCGGTGCACTCGAAAGTGAAGAGTCTCAGATTTCAGCCAAGGAGCAAGTTCTTCGAGAACGCCTGAAGGAGACAGAGCGCTCGATAGAAGAGCTGCAGAAGGTATAAAAACATGAAGTGATTCAGGCATTGTTGAATCAATACAGACTTACTATACCCCAGCCCTGCTCAGGATGTGCAAGTCTTCTTTTAGTAGTTCAACAGCTCATTTTAATTTACCAGCTGTGCTTTAGGTCACGGTAAATGGTATTCCGAATAAACTAACAAGTAAACAAACTGCATTAAAAGTGCTCAAAAAAGATGGTCGTGCAATGTGTGATGAAAATGTTTTTTTGACTCCGATGATAAACAAGAAATGTGAGTGATCCCTTTTGCACTTCTGCATCGCTACTGCTATTTGACCACTGGAACATGCCCATCTTCAGTTTCATATTGATTCTCAAAAATGCACTGTAATCAAACATTAGCTTTTGTTTTTGTTTCATGTTGACAATAGTCAGTTATAATTAGAGCTGCAGCTATGACCCAAGCACCTAACACCAGTCTTCAGTGGAGGAGTGCATAGTTTCTGAGACTGAAAGTGGCACACTGGGTTATGAGTCCTTTTTTTCCCACACTCATAAGGTTGTGCACTGTAGATTTATCCCCCAGGGTCAGTTTCTCAGTGGAAACTTCTATTTCCTGCACATTTTCAGGCCACATCAATGCAATCCTTGCTCAGTAGCCATTCTATTTACCACATTTAGCTCCTTAGAGTTTGTTCTCATCCCCAAACTTGTTGGACTCAAGTAGCACCGAAAGTAGTAAACACAAAAATACAGAATTGACTGCTGGTGCACACTTTCCCCCAAAAAACGAAGTTCAAACTTCTTTTTTTGTCTTTTCTCTCTTTCAGAGTCTGATGTCGCAGGATCAAGGTATGCTCAATGACACCCGTGCGAGCCTACAAACATAGACATGTTAACTGAAACTGCACAGAGTGAGGTGTGTGTGATGTGTGCATTTGTGTGTGTGGATAATAGTCTCGCTGAGGCAGGAGAGATGCAAGCCAGAGCTCGCTCCTGAACCCCCAAACACACACTAGCAGAAACTACATAGACACCGGCATGAAAAAACACTCAAAGAGCGCGCGGCTCAGCGAGACTATTGAAGCTCACACACACACACACACACACACACACACACACACACACACACGCGCGCGCACGCGCACAAGGCCATGACTCTGCAGCCTGCAGTCACTGGCTTTATCCTCATCCCATTCACCAGCAAGCCCTGTAAGCCCCAAAAGCTTTGTTCCTGCTGTCACACACACACATAGACACACAAGAACACACACAAAGCAGTAACATATACACAAATACGGACACACACACACACTTCTGCTGCATAAGCAACGAACCTCAGGGGTACTAGAGTTGCTGCGGACAGAGAAACAGAGCTGAGGAGAGTTAGATGGTGTGTATGGGCGGGTGGATGTGTTGAATAGAGGCGGGCAGGGTCACACATGGGTGTGGTTAGTTACCCTGTTGTGAGGCCGGACTGTTTGTGTGTTTTTGTATCAGGGTGGACTCCACATCATTGAGGTGTGTGTATGCGTGAATACCCGGTGTGTGTTTGTGTGTATTGGCATGTAGCTAATGTAAGTGTGTGACTCACAGCCTCACAGCTTCATCTCATTGTCATTTCCCCTCCTGTGCTCCTGCTCACTAGATGCCACTGGCTGCATGTCTGCTCCTCTCTCGGACCGCATGGACCCCGATCCCAACCACCTCGCCCTGGCCACGCAGCACCAGACTGGCCCACCTGCCCTGGGCGACAACGCCAGACCAAGACCTGGTAAGACTAAGGGAGGAGAGGAGGGTAAGGGAGGGGGTGGAGAAGAGAAGAGAAGAGAAGAGTGAGGGAGGGAGGAAGGGAGGACAGGACAGGACAGTTCTGGGCCTCAGCCAAGTTGGATTATAACCTGCATAAACTCACACGGAGTCTGAAGCGGCACCGATACGTTTTCTCTAAACTAATCAAATCTCATAAACTTTTTTAAGTTAACTTAACCACATGTATGGAAGCACATGGGCTTCGGTGCTTTTCATGATTGTCTGTATTAGAAAACGTGGAAATTAAATTATAATAATGTAATGGATTATGTATTAGTAGGTGCTAACACAAGGTCAGCTTTGTATCGGTTGCGGAAGCCACATTATTCTTTACACAGGGAAGATACTGAGAGCATGGGGAAACTATTAACATAGCTTTTTACTTATCACCTTTAAAAAAAAAAGTAGGGGGAAACATAAGTTTCACTACTATGCTTCACAATGCTGCAGATTTTGAGGTAAGGAAAGATCCATATTTGTAGAATGCCAAACCATTTGTTCAGGCTTTGATCGAGATATTTTCCTTTTATAGTTTGATTCATTTTTGAGAATAAAATAAAATCCTGGTTATGTGTTTTTTACTAATTGCACATTTAGCAGTAAACAGAAAACACTATGTCCCTGTCTTCACGCCTCACTTCATCCACTTTTTTCCCTCCCATCATCCCCCCTTCCCTTTCCTCACTCCAATCCCAAACCCCTCCACTGGTCCCCCACCCCTTCACTCTTCCTTCCTTGTTCCCCACTCCCTTTTTGCATCAAATCTTCCCTTCTCCCTTCCCTCCTTAACAGCCATGTTTGCCATGGAGATCAACGTGCAGCACGACCCGCAGACTGGTGAGCAGCGCATCCTCTCGGCCAACCGCGTGAACCCGTTGGATGCAGCTTCACGTGGGGTCAAAGTCTACGACGATGGCAGAAAAGTGGTCTATGAGGTCACTTCCTCTGGGGGCGTGTCCACCACCACCGTAGAGAATGGCTGGAGCTCTGAGCAGGTTGACCAGCTGATCCAGAGAGCTGCCAGACCTGTAGTACGAGGCGGGGACGGCGGGAGGGGTCAGGTGACAGTGACTCCAGCTGCCCCACAGGCATATGTTTCTCCAGCAGATGTTGATGATCTGTCCCCACCCTCCTGTGCCCCGCCATCCATCCCTTCTAGCCCACCAGCCCAGGTTACACTCCAGAGGGAAAGCCGTCTGGGCATGATGCCCCCCTCCTCTGCTGCCGTCACGACCCAACCAACATCCTCAGGCCACCCGGGCACCGAGCTCACTTCCCCGCCCCAGGCGAGCGTGGAGCACCCAGTCACCATGGTGTTCCTCGGCTACCAGGACGTTGAAGACATGAGCGAGAGCAGACAACTGTTGGGATTCGACGGCGCTGTGAAGGCTGAGGTTGTTCTCATCGATGAAGATGATGAGAAATCACTGAGAGAGAAAACAGTCACCGACATCTCCGTCATCGACGGCACAGCAGCAGACCTCGTGTCGGGCCGGCCAGTCACGTCTGAAGCTGTCAGCACCGAACTGTCTTCTGATGGCCGTGAGCCTGACAGTACCTCCTCGCCCCCTGCAAATCCAGAAGCCAACACGGTCCCCCCACCCGGCCTCACCCCTGCTACAGGTACAGACAAGAGGAAACGCTGCCAGTGCTGCATCCTCATGTGACTGAATCTTCTCCCTTCTTCCACCCTTTTATTATTACCCTCTTCTCCTCTGTCTTTGGATGATTACTAACAGAAGCCCTGCCTTCCTCCTCCTCCACCTCTGGACTCTGATCGGCTGGCACACTCATACACGCATACACGCTCTTGTCTGACTGTTGACTTTTTACTCAGTTGCATTACCACCTCTACATCTCTTCTCTTTCATTATCCTCTCTGTCAACACGGAGGCTCTTTCTTTCCATCTGCCGTCTCCTTAGACAACACAGAATATTTTGGAAATTCATGCAGGAAGCAAGCTGCTGTATTGCTGCTATACTTGTGGTGAAATCAGACAGAGAGATGGACAAAATTGATACCGGTTGACAAACAGCTTAAAGAGGGTCATACAAAGCCAATCTCAGCAGTCAGTAAGACTTTATGGACAATCAACTCACATTGATATGCTCTCTAACCAAACAGTATGTCTGGTTCTAAGGACAATCAAACAGCTCATCTCCTTTACCAAGCCAGTTCTTAAAATATTAAAAAAGACAAACACAGCCTCAGTTATATATATTTTTTTTTTACTTCTTTACTCATTCACAACCCTCCTGCTGTTGTTTTAACACATAAGACACATAAACAACCACACACGCGACATACAAACTCAAACAACCAACTCCTTTCCTTGCGCAGTCTCTCACTGATGAGGAAGGAAAGGTGGGTACTCGTTGCCTTGGTTTCTTTATGTGCCTCTTTCATTCTACCACACTGATAGTCCTAACAGAGATTAGAAGTAATTAGATATTAATTTCTTTTTTTAATTAGCTAGCTAAATTTTTTTTTGTTTTTTGAAACTTAAAGGACTCTGAATTGTTGAGACAATGTTTTCCTCCAATGGGAAAGCGAGTCTTTGATGCTGTAGTTAATTTCTCTCTCTTTCTCTCATCCATCTGTCTCCATCTTCCTCTCTCTCTGTCGCTCATTCTCTCTGGTGTTTCCTCCATCGACTTCAGCTATTCCACTGCTGAGGTCATTTCCTCTGATTCTGGCACTTCCTAACTCAACAGCCAATGAGAAGCTGTGGAACACCTTTTGGCAGCCATTAGGATCTGCACAGTCAATTTTCCAGTGTTTCAAAACACTACAGAGCACAGGAAGCTAAGGGCAGCTTAACAAACACTCTGGCAGTGAGGGAACACGCATTTATACCTATAGAAACAACCACTAACAGCCTGGGCACAAACATGTGAATAATGAATATTAACGAGCACTACCACTACTAAATTACAACTATAATAGCTGTGCTCAAATGAGCTTTTAGACAGTGATCATGTGCAAATTACAATCAGCGTTTTTTTGTCCATTAAATTCACTTCATTGTCTCCACCAGAGATCCATTATACTCTTTCAAGTGCAAAGAGACTGAAAACACTGCCAGCTGTTGCTATAGCCGTCAACCAGGCCCTCGTTTACAAGGGTGCTACAAATTATCAAGGCCTGGTTGTCATTATAACATAGTATATGTTACACTGCATAGGCTTGTTTTCAGAAAAATCTCTCAAAAGCAGCAATTGTGCTCATTCAGTTGAATGATAATGGATGCTCTGGAACGACTTTACTTCATTTCAAGTGTCTTTCATGTTGGGTAGAACAGGGAGGATGGTGGTGCTCAATATAGATCTTTTGAAAAGATTTTTGGAGAGTTAATGATTACACTTTGCCATTGTACCCTGCAGAGAGACAAATGAATGAGGTCACTGAAGCTATAGGGACCAGATGAAGCACGTGATTGAAGGAAATGACTGCGCTTTTTCGGCCATGTTGGAAGGTTCTTATGACCCAGATAATTAGATTTAGGGGTATTCTGTGGCTCAGGTGTGCCCCTTGATATAGGAACTATAAACATCATGAATATAACTAAATCTAAAACACAGAACGGAACCTAAACTATTTAACTAAAGGGAATAAATTGGACACAGGATGCTAAACAATCTTTTTTTTTTTGAGTGCACTATTTTTCTTTCTTTCTTTTTTTTTTGCTTTACTCATCCTGATTCTACTGAAGAACATAGTGTTTTTTTTCCACACTGTGTACCAACTCTGATCATCACAAATAAGAAACAAAATAGTATTTAACAAAAACTAGCAGATTTCAATAATTGCTTATTTTCTTATGTGGCTCTGTGCACAGCCATACATCCTTTTAATAAACATGCTTCAGTGTGATTGGCCACCGCTGGTGTCAGTCAGTCCAGCTGGCTGTGTGATTGGCTCGTCTGGTTTCCAGTGTAGATACAGAATGTAAATATGCTCTATATTCTATTTAGTGATGATTTTATTTTCCACATCTATATAGAGATCAAGAGATAATTATAGTTATTATGGTACTAGGCATTGTTAGAATGTCCTGTGATACCATATAATGACTGTATGAGTGCACACACGAGAGCTTTGTATAATTTCATTCTCTCACTTCACTGCTGTGTGTATTATTAACAGCACCCATCTTATGACCACCACAAGCTTTTTTTGGCCAACAATAAAATAGCCAGATGTACTAGACATAATTATTTTATTTATCTGCACAGGACAAGCGTGAAGGCTGGAGACATTTGCCTGTTCAGATTTACTGAAACATGAACAATTACCTATAGCTATTTGTTTTTAAATAGTGAGGACACTATGCAGAGAAGGGTTTTAAGGAAAGTATAATGTTAGTTTCACTAAAGTGTGAAGGTGATAGGGAGTAAAGCAGAGCAAAGAAAAGAAAGAAACACCTATAAATGAAAATACAAACCCCAAAATAGCAAGACGGATCTTGATATCAGAACCTGACTGATCCAGTTTGCTTGTTTGGGAATGTGCCTGTGTTTTTTATGTAGTGCAAAGAGGTATACAGTGTATGGACAACAAATCTGTTGAGTTTACCAGCCCCACTGCCACGCCTGCAGTACTCCTCTGACTCTGTAGGGGTCTCTGTTTTCCTGTCTGCCTGCCCTCATGATTGTATGCACTGTTAAAACAGAAAGGAGCCATTTTCTATTGTTCACACTTCTCTCTCTCTCTCTCTCTCTGGTTATGACTTCACACCGTACTCCAGTCTTCACTCTCACTCTCTCGCTCTGTCTTTTCTGATGTCTGTATCTTCTCTCTATCTTTGGTCAATAAAGCTGAGTTTCTCCAGTTCCCCCCTGCTGTCTCTCGCTTGTTGTTCTTTCCATCTATAACTAACATTCACTTTTTTATTGGCTGCTGACAATGAGAGTACAAGCTGTCCTTACTGCACCCAGCTGTTATAATACCCACTGCCACTAACGAGCACGCACATTGTGTTTTCAGTGGTCACCTAAGACACTTTACAGACCAGTATATATATCTCAGTTGTGATGGGTTTTTAATAGCATCCCTTTAAACTATACTGAATATAAATACATTTAAAATGCAGTCGGTCAGTGTGAAGGAGAGGAAGGTGTATGGTTGCCTATAATTCATACAAAGAATTTTAAAAACAGTTTCAATAAGTTAGAAATTAGAGTCACTGTGTAGATGCACATTAGAATAATTGCATAGTATTAGTTACAAATATTCTATACACAACTATTACAAAATACAACAAAATCTTGAAAATATGGATTAACTGAATGCACAAAATGCATCATTTACAACATTTTTTTTAATGTGAAATGGTTTGAATTTTGAAGTGGCCTAACTGAGACACAGTAACTGGCCTAACACAGACACTGTAACATGGTGTGAGTCTGTTCCTACAAAAAATATCAGCATATTAATATAAGATGCTGTGCAAGTTTTTTTTATGGATTTCTTTTACAGTATGACTTATCACTGTTTATGAAAATCTGCTCTAGTAGTGCTGCAACAGTCCTACAGGGAGAGATACTGGGAGTATGTGATATCTAATAAAATGATATGATTCAAAAGAAAAGGTTGATAAGACAAGTGTTAAGAAAGCATTCAGATTCCGTGAGTAAAAGTACTAATTTTACACTCTAAAAGTACTACATTACAGGTAAAACTATAAATGGGACAGTGTATTTATAGCTACAAGAGAAAGAAAAACACTGGTATATATTTAGCATCTCAGTTCTACAACAGTCGGTGTAGGTTGGAGCTAATCATTAATCATTTTATTTACTGGTGCTCTAAATATGTGCTTGCAAGTCACACTAATCATCTTTTTTTTAACTGGAAAGAAATAACACTACTGACAAACATCCATCATCAGGCACAATACTTTCTCCAAGCAAAAGTTCAAACCAATAAATTGTAACAAATGAAAATTTCTGTTTCACATGTATACGATTTGGGGTAGTTCAATCTATAACAAAGCATGATACTGTGCAAGCTGAGCACAGCTACATTCCACCATTGGGCACAACCTCAGGAAGGTAAGTATTTGAGAAGGTAGATAAGAAGGAATGTAGGAAGGAGGGCAGAATGACTGACAAGCGAATTTACTTTTAGGAAAGTAGCGGGCAGTTACAAGGAAGTACAAGTACACTAAACAGTACACTAATAAACAGAATCACTTGTCCACTCATCTGATTTTATTGACAACTCACAACTTCACAACAGTAAAAGAAAAGGGTGAGGTAGAGAAAAAGAACCTGTCACACTATGAATTTTGCACTACAGAAACATGGACAAATAGTGCTCATAAAGCAAACTCCTGTAGGACTCTATAGAGATTTTACACAGCAGTTGTGCTGTAAATGGTAAATGGCCTGTATTTATATAGCGCTTTACTAGTCCCTAAGGACCCCAAAGCGCTTTACATATCCAGTCATCCACCCATTCACACACACATTCACACACTGGTGATGGCAAGCTACATTGTAGCCACAGCCACCCTGGGACGCACTGACAGAGGCTGTATCATCTTTCCTAATAGTTTGTGTTTATATTGGTTTGCAAATCTTTTCCATAAGATATAATTCAGGGTGATAAATGATTCTCTTAGGGAAGTCATGACAACCAGTATCTTGAAATAGCAATCAGGTTGCATACACACTCTCAGTGCACAGGATGGGTGTGTATTGTGTGATAATCAACAGTAATTGACTTATCTTTAGCCAATGGCAGCCTAGTGCCTTTAACAGAAACCAGGACTGCTATAATTATTGCACACACAGGCATACTCACACACGACAGGATAATAATACATGTGCCAAGAGCTACTCCACTATACGAGCATGCATCATTGAGATGAAGGAGATTTGGCCAGCTTCAAGCCCCCTTATTCACAGAAGTTCCTCTTATATCACCTGAACAGAAGTTAAGTCACGCTAAAGCACAAGAAACAGAGTAATGATGGAAATTAAAAAGGTGGAACTAAGAGTGCACATGGCATAAAATCATTAAAAAAAACAGCAAAAATGGAAACGAATTCGAAAGAGAAATCATACGACAGATGCAACTAATGTACAACGCAGTCATCCTGAGTTTTAACAGAGTGTCAAGTATTATTTCCTTTTATACTACAAGGTTTATTACAGGTCTACCACTACTGGTGCTGATGCTACTAATTCTGCTACTGCTACCACTGCATGCCACCTTTACTAACACCACTTTCATTAATTTCACAGCTGTCCTTCTTATTGTTCTTTTTAGTTACTCCTTGCCAGAATGTAGTTGTGGGTTGTAAAGTGATATCAGATTAATAAGCAAAAGCACTCACTGAAGTGTAGGGTATTTTCATGGTGCAGCAGAGTTTAGTATTGAATAGTTTCATCTATAATGCTTTAGAAATGACATTATATTTTACAGATATTAACAGTGATATGTGCAAAAGCTACACCATCTAAAAAGCAGCAATAATAGAATGTTAATCAATCAAACTTGTAATCAAACCTTAAAGAACTCTAAATTTAAGTCTTTTATTTTAGAACAACAGTAAAATTGCTGCTGCTAACTGCTAACTACTGTAGCTTCAGCAGTGGCAAAATTAGCATAGTTGTGACAGGCATAGTAGTAGCAGGAGTTTAGCCCGTACTATCAATGATTGTCCTGTAGAAGCCCAGTAGAAGTAGTTTCAGAATGAATCTATTTTGACAGATCCATGCTGATATTTTCTACTCCTACAGCAGTGTTGCTTCTTCATTTGCAGTGAGCATGGGTGTAAGATATGAAATCAGATGTAGTCCCAATAAGGAAGAGGGTCAATAAATGGGCAAAGAACCTGATCAAAAGAAACTACAGCCACAGCGTGTGATGAAGCATAAAGATTTACTGTCAGCGTAATGCTAGTGCAGATTAGAGAATTTTTAAAAATTAACAACAGACCACAAAGGCATATGCAGAGGCATATGAATCCGACCCATACATATTCCCAAAGGAATACATTAGATGCTTCATCTGATAAACTTTTAGAGTATCAGTATAGATCTGCATGTAGAATATTAGGCTAAAAGAGGGTTATTTATTTACTTCATAAGAAATATAAAGACGGTATTCAGTAAGTGAAACGCTCATAGTTTATACTGACTGATATGTTCTCAAGAAGTCAAACCTGGGATTAATCATTGTCCTGTGTTTTGTGTTTGGAAGTGTCATCAGAGGTTTGGTTTTGAAGCATTTCTAAGTATTGAAGCATGTAATAATTGTGTTAGTTTTGATCTGATTATAGCTCCACAGTGCAGGTCTTCCAGAGGTGAAAATTAATCTAAAATTTGGTACCAATAACTTCCTGTTTGTTTGTTTTCCAGTCTACAATCAGACATTTGGAGTTACTTTGACAACGGCAAATGGATGTCAATCTCCAACTGCAAACACAAATCTTCACACTGCTATGGTGAGTGACATGTATACAGAAGTCAAGCAAGTTTAATTTAAAACTTCATATTGCATCTAGAAAAAGGGCAAGTGTTACCTCACAGTATTATTCACATAATGTGTTCAAACATTAGTCAGAAACCTTGGTTTGATATATAAAGAGGAAAGGACTACCCCAGATAGCTCTCTCAATTTCAGTCAACTCATGGTTTGCAAGGTGCCCTCGTCCTATGGCTGCAAAACAAGCCAAAATCATCACCCATGCACTACCATGTTTGACAGTTGGTCTGAGGTGTTTGGGTTGCACTTGTCATGCAACTGCACGTGTCCCTAACCATAGTGAATCCTCACATTAACTTTTATTTAGTACAAAAAAGCTAGCATTTATCCTCCAGCTTCACTGTGTTTATATTATACTAACCATAGCTGTGTAGCTAGCTACCAGTGTTGGGAAGGTTACTTTTAAAATGTATTACACTACAGATTACAGAATAGATGCCCCAAAATGTATTTTGTAACGTGTTACGTTACTCAATGAGAGTAACGTATTCTGAATACTTTGGATTACTTAATATATTATCAGCAGTTTTACAACTACATGAATGTACTATTGCTGTGTGATTTATTACTATTACTGAAGGATACTCGCCATACCAATACAAACAAGATTTTTAAATCTTAATATAAAATTAGTAACAGTAGGGTGGACATTAGGTAAGGCTGCACTTTTTGCAGCGATCTCGTATAGAAAACTATTCCGTGCATATATAAAACAGGTCCAAATGGTAGTAAAGGAACCTCTGGCTAATACGTCGGTTCCGTGTCGGGCTCGTAGCCGAAAACTAGCTTTACTTTGTTGTCTGGGTCAACTTTGCTAGCAAGAGACAGAGAGAGGTGTTGAAAGGCTGCTCCAACGGAACTTATTGTTTCGGAGGAAAACAGTGTACAGTCGAGTCTTAATAGCTTACTTACAACTGGGCTACACTGCCCATGAGGCTACATTCTTTAGGGCTATGCCTGTAACACTCTGCCTATTGCCTTCATATTAAATAATTTTTTGAACAAATTTTTTAAAAAATATTTCTTTACGTCATTATGCGGGCCGCAAGTAGAGGTGCAATGGGCCGCAAGATTGAGACACAGGTATTAGAGCCTCTTAATGCGTGTTTTGTTTGAGTTTCCACCGGCGTGGATTTACCAAAAATAGAGAGGGCATAGCCTAACATATGAAACAGGAAAAGACCGATGTGTAATCCATTTATTTCAACAAAGTAACTGTATTCTGAATACCACATTTTTAAACGGTAACTGTAACGGAATACAGTTACTCATATTTTGTATTTTAAATTCTGCCTTCATTTGGAAGTGATAGCAGAGCTGTATGTTTCAATTCTTCTGAAAGCCCTCAGTCAGATTGTTACATTGTTACACCTGTGTAAAGCATCCGTACTGATCAGTGTTCATTTGACTTTGGGACCAGAAGCGGAGTTTGGACCTGGAAACGGCTAATGACGTCAGACTTAAAGACGGGATAACCCTCTTAAGTCCTAGCGTTAAGGGTGCACTTACTTTCTCACAGGACTACAATCATTTACATCACTCTGCATTAAATTACACCAATGGTTAAAATGAGTAAAAATGTAAATTAAATGTAAAAAATATGAATAAAATATAACTAAAATTATTAAATAAAAACCAGTAAAAACTTTAGCTCAGTAGATGACATGGCATAAAACTGGACTAGACCATTCACTGATATAAATATAACTAGACTATTCTAGAATGTAAGTATTTCAGTAAATATTCTAACTTCAGAATCCTTTAGAGTTCTAGAGCAGTGTTTCTCAAACTGTGTTACGTGTACCACTAGTGGTACTTGCGCTCTCTCTGGTGGTACGCAGGAAATTTCCAATTCTTTTTAAGATTAAATAATATACCATTGTGGAGGTATGCAAAGATGACATGAGAGTTCCCGAGGCTCTTCTGGGAGCTGGAGTCAACCAGAAAACGTCTCCCTGAGCGTGAGTCCTCTATGAAGAGCAGCCTTTGCTTATCTGCAGCAGTTGCAGCCGCTACAGAGTGCTGGCGACCTCGTTTCCCTGAGCCTTAAAACTGCAAATGCATCATTGAGATGAAGGAGATTTGGCCAGCTTGAAGCTGGCCAAAACTGCTGCCATCCCAGCCACCATCGATGAGTCGGAGGCCCCCAGGAGAATGGGGGCGCAGGAGATGCCATCAGTGAATCGGGAACTATCGCCCGGATGCCGAAGCTCCTGGTAGCCAGGAGAATGCGATCCACTTCTTCTGTGAGTGAGCGGTAATCCTTCATGGCCAGCAGCGGGGAGTTGGCGAGGCCAGCATCTGTCGGAAGAAGACGTGAGTGAAGAGGAATCCACTGTCATCCATTCCTAGCAAGGACAGCATGCTCTCCATGAGCTCGAGAGCGGTACCATCACACGGCCCAAGAGAGAGAGGAGTTTCTTGACCCGCTCTGCATCTGAGAGGGAGTAGCACTGCAACAGCAGCAGCGCCTTGAGAGCGGTGTATTTCCCTTGGGTGGGGGCATCCCGGAGAAGGGTCATCACACGACAGGTGGACAGCGGAACCAGCAAAGCCACCACACGATGGTATTTCGTGTCGTTGGCTGAAACGCTACGAAGAGCAAACTGAGCTTCAACGTGCATGAATCAAGAAGGAGGGTTGTGAAGCCGAAAATCCGGCAGCTTAACCACCGAAGCAAAAATGAAAACATACAGCTCTGCTATCACTTCTGACATAAATGAAGACAGAAAACAAAACAGCAGTGGCGTTTGTAGGGTTACTGAAGTTGGGCTAGCGGTATATAATGATGTGCTGTGTGGTGGCTAGCTACACAGCTATGGTTAGCACATTATAAAAACACTTCACGCTTTGCGCCACGTTATTGTTTACATGAGATGAATTGCAGAATGGCAGATACAGACAAAATACTGTTACTGTCAATCTTACTATCTTCAGGTTTTACATGCTTACATATACACACGCAGTTACTGTCCTTCCATTTACAAAGTCAGAGGCATCACGGTGTAATTATTTTACGTGTAGTTGTTTTTTTTCCTTTGTAATAATATTCAACATTGCTATCAATACATAAACAACTGTGGGATACTGTTTGTCCATCATTTAGACAGGGGGAACAAAGATATGTTTCACCATATTTTCTAGTCTTTGGCTTAGAATGAAGTTGGTTTGGAAACATATTCAGCTATGCTTCATCTCCCGCTTTGCGTTTGTGTGGGAGCCCCCGTGCTAGCAGTGTCCCCCCCCCCACCTAGGGGGCGGAACACACACTTTGGGAAGCTCTGACTTAAAGATTGGATATCCCACCTGCTGTAAATGTTTTAATGCAGTACAGGTGTTATTTTTTATCATTATGTCACATCCTGTTTATGACAGTTACAATAAATAACACTCACATAAGAAATAAAATTGTCTCTGTAAACTGTATGTGGTTTTAAATATGCCTATACTACTGTACTTTAATGTTGGTCATAAGGGTGGTACTTCAAGAGCCATATATTTTATGAGGTGGTACTCATTGTGAAAAGTTTGAGAACCACTGTTCTAGACTGTTCCAAGTTGTTGTTCCTCAGAAAATGCCACACGAGCACATTTGAGAGGGAGGTGTTTGGGGGGTTATCAGAGCAGAAGGTGTAGGGGCTGAGAGGTGGGGTAGAGAGGCAGGGGAGAGAGTGGGGCCTGGCCGGGCTGCAGTCAGATTGTTTTGCGGCGGAATAAATGAATGAATGAAAGGCAGCATGGTGGTAACCTGATCCGCGCGGGTCGGCCTCATTGTGCTTGGCTGGAGCTCGCGCTGGCTGGTCGCTCTCCGATTGTCTCTGGAACGGGACAGAAAACACTCCCAGGACCTCGCGAGCCCTACATTATTCAGCGCGCGTGCCTAAAAAAAGGGTAGAGCTAGGGAGAGTGAGAGAGAGAAAAGGGGCAAGCGGTGAAGGGGGAGAGAAAAAAAGAGGAGGAGACCGCTAGTTGGAAAAGCTGGCGCGTAAAAGGAGCTCAGTCCCATCTCAGTCAGAAGCCACTGTTACCGTTATTACCGCCCCTGGGAGCACGTGAACAACCGTTAGGCTACTTCTCTTGTTCGTTTGTTTTATTTAACGTCCCACCGGCGGTTGGTGCCGCAGTTTGAACTGAGGTGAACGCTGAAGAAGAAGAAAACGTAGGGAGAAAAAGAAGAAGTAGCGGTTAGTCCGTTTCCTCCGCCGGTAAAAACCAAAAACTAATCCCGGTTATTATCCGCTAATTGGCCGGTCTTAAGGAGCTCCGGAAATCAGCGATTTGCTGCACATCAATCTCCACTCAGGTAGATTAAATTATAACATAAGTAGTTTCTAAAACATAGCGGAAATGTGTCTGAGCATAAGTTTATGATGGGAACTCATTCAGTGAAAGTAAAACGGTTGCTTTGGGTGAATGGCGTGTGTGTCAGCTGGACTGGGGGGTGTCCTCTGGGGTTTGTTAGCATGCTGAAAATGTTGTCAGCTGTGCATGTGTGTGTGCATGTATGTGCTTCTGGTTAATAGAAACAGAGCCTGTAATTACACTGATTATCTTTAGAGTGGGAGGACACAGGATACTGCACTCTCCTCTACTGAGAGAAAAAGAGAGGGACAAGCAAAGGAGGTCAGTGGACCAGACTGCTTGCTGCAGTAGTCTCTACATGTCTATCTCTCTTTCTCTTTGTGCACCTCCTCCGCCTCCTCTGCATCACTTTAACCTAGATATAGGAATGACCTTAACCTGGTTTCCATCCCCCATCCAGCATACTGAATGACTGGGCAGAACCAGAGGGACGTTTTATTAATGCTGCTATCAGTATTTGGTTTTTTTTTCTGTGTTCCATTATTGTAGCTTCTCTTTTCTTGTATCTCAATGTCTCATTTTTCAAGGGCTTCTTCGGTTAGGTCACCTTGACCCTGAGCTGGAGGAGCAGCTAAGAAAATTGATGGATGTGCAGTTAAATAAAGGTCCTGCTATTGTGAAAAACATCTTGGTCAAGTTGCCGTATACACAGTTTCTGCCACGCCCCTGCCCAAACAAAAACATTTTTGAAGACTAAGTATGTTACGTTAACATTTTATTTTAAAGGTAGTTACAGAGTAATAGGGGATTATAGTAATAAGGGAAGCTAGAGAAAGAGCTGCCAAATGAAGCCAGACTTCATTTGTTTGCTGGAGATTTTTTTTTCATTCTTTTCTTTGCTCATAGCTGTTGCCAAGCAACTTGAAATTCTTTACTTTGAAAATCTTCTTGCTCACTGGTGAGTGGACATTGCTAAGGTGGATTTCTTTTCTCTTTTTTTTTTGTAATCTAATCAATGAATGACTTGACTTGATCCTGGAAATGTTCAATTATCGCCATGCCGTTTTCAGTTTTCAATAGAAGCATATATTACTGATGTTGCAGCTGAAAGTAAATAAACAACTTAACTTGACCCTGTTTTCTCATCACTTCCAGTTTTGCTGATTGGTTTTGATCTCATTGATTGATTTTACTTCATGGTAGATTTTCCTTGAGTACAGCTTGCTGGTACAATGCCAAAGGCACGATGGAGGCTTTGAACATTCTTCCAGTCATCTTGTAAAGAGATTCTCCCCCCCCCCCATTTAACAGCATGTATTTACTTTTCACTTGGTTTACAAAGCAGTTTCAGGAATACAGGCAAACACAGCCAACTGGGAAGAGGAAGTAAAGAGGCCAAGACATCACCAAAGCAGTATAATCATGGAATTTTAACCCAACCAGGAGTGAAATCTTTGGGGCTGATGCATAGACACATTGGTTTTTTAAGTCCTGTTATGAAGCTGTTGTCACCTTGGATAATACTTCTTTCTGACTTTAATGGCTATAATTTATAAAATTTACTTTTTAAAATGTTGTGTACAGTATGGCCTGAAAGTAGCAAGAGATGAGCACATAAAGTCACCAGGAACTATCACATTAGGAAAAACTGGCAAAAATTGTGGTGTGTGCAAAACTTTTGCAACTGTATGCAATCAACTTGCGATCTTGCTGCCTTTGAAATGGTTGCTTCAAAGATAAGGACCAGGTCTATCAAGCCAGAACCTTATAGATTTGAAACTGAAATTACAAAATTCCTCCACAAATAGAGATGTAGTTGGTGCAGGTTGATGATTTAACTCCAGAAGGACAGAGATGAACTGTAACATTGTTTTTATTTAGGACTATAACCAGAATATGACCAATGGCAAACAGTTGAGTTGAGTCCAGTCCACTGATGCAAAGAAATGAGTTGCGGAGGAGTTGGGTTTAGTCTGTCAGTACAGACTGACCCAGGTTGAGTGCAGTATTTGCAGCAAATATTTGCAAACCTTCGCCAAACTGTCTGAGTGATTGCAGTCAGTCTGAGTCAGATCTCGATTGTTTGGATACAGGTTGCCTCCCACCAGGCAACCTGTGCAAGTGCCTTCCATTAAGAATTGTTGCCCAGAGGTTAAGGATGTTGCACACTCAAACTTAAGCAACCAGTTGGTTAATTCAGCTACATATAATCACTCTCTGACAAAAAATATAATGAAATCACCAGGCAACCAGTAATTATTCCTAGTAGCAAGGATGTTGCCACCCTATTTTTACGCTAGTATTGCCAAACTTAAAGTAAAACTTTTTGCATCCAGAGTCACTTTTATTATAGTATTTAGAGGCTTATTTTTTTTGGGGGGGGGGGGGGGGGATTTTTGATGATGATATATTTTTTCAAAGTTTACCTGGCATGTCCCACTTCAAAATCTAAAAGAAATGCACACCCTCACACCTCCTGCAGTTGCTCTCTGGTCTATGAGTCAGGCCCATCCCGTAGCCGGAGAACCATTGTTTTATAGTAGTATAGTCCTAAAAAAAAAGTAATAATCAAAAACCATAACTGATTTAAAAAATGACCACTGTGCGTATCAAAATATTCTCTTTGTGAAGCATAAAATTGTACCCACCATCCCAGCACACCTGTGTAAAATATAATGGGGTCAAATATGATGTCACAAGGTCACTTTACTTTCCAAAAAGCTGGGTCTCCTGATGGCCTATAACTCTCACATAGAGTGACAAACCATCCCTTTTGCTGCAGAACTGCATCTTTGTAAAACACAGACAAATATCTCAATCAAGCCCATTGTGAGATTTTGGCCCTTGTCTATTGAGTAAAGTTCAAAGTTTAGAGGTAAACAGGGTTATGGTAGAGATTCAAGTCTGTTTTATCACCCAGACTCCATTTAGAATAGCTGTTCATGCGTGTTGACTATTTTGTTAGGTCATCATTTGAAATCGCTAGCTGGTTCTGGAAATAACGAAGCCACACAGCAAACTGCCAATTCAGGCAGACTGTTTGCCAATACCTCTGTTAGGCCCAGTGACAGAAAAAATCACAGCAAGCTCTCCAATTCGATTCTATAGTTGATGACAGGATGTATCTACCACATACATTGAGACATAGACTGACATTGAGACAGTCAGTGGCTATTAGAAAAGCACATTTTCAATCCACACCCCTCTCAGCACTATGGATAGTGCAAGGACATTGACAGGAACAACAAAGTTATCAGTGATGTCTACCTCAAATCTCTCCTACTTACAGGAAACACACACACACACACGCACAATTACAGGTTATGTAACAGCTGTGTGTTTGATAATGCTGAGGCTTGCTGAGCCAAGAGTACACAGGAGGTGGAAATAGAAATAGGGTCCTGCAGGAGGGATGGGATGAGAGAGGCCGACAGGTTGACAAAGGATAATAGATATGGAGAGGGATAAAGGATGGAGAGGTTAGTGATGGTGTTAGTTGGAACACTGGATGGAAAAAGAATGAAGAAAACATGAGAAAGGAGGTGGAGGATGCTGTTAAGAAGCCTGGCTAACTTCAAAGTTCTTGAAGTGTTGTTGACATTAACTGGCCAATCGCCTTTTACCGTCTGATTTTTTGATGGGTCTTCAGTAGCTGTTTCCGAAGACAAAGTCCAAATAATACAGTGAGTAGTGCTCAACGGATACAACACATTGTGGCAATACAGTCGACTGTGACCTCTTTGTACACAAATATTGAGTGTATTATCAGCTGACAATGACTGGATGACATGAATAGGAAAGGCAACATGTGGCTTGGGTGTTTGTGATGGAAAGCATGTCATGTGAAAGCTCCTCAGGCCAGTTAATGGACTAAGCCTTGAAAATTATTTTTTTCCCAGCATATAAACAAAGCCTCTTCATTTCTGTGCATGTCTCAAGTACTTGGAATTTTAAGTAGTTCTTTGGGGTGTGAATAACATTCTGTTGCTATTTTTGTTTAGCTCATAGGACTTGATGACAGCTAAAAGTGACTAAGGGACACAGTGGTGTCTTTATGATTCTGTTTTATTTAAAAAAAAATTTATTTTCAGCAAATAATGCAAAATAAGTCACCATGACACTGTATGAAGAGAGCAGAGTTGAAGAGCTGAAAGGCCAAGGTGCTTTTGTCAGTTTTGATGTAGGTTTTCAAAATATAATGGTCTTTTTTTTATTTAAAGTGTATGCAAATGAAATCAATTACTGGGGCTGTCAAGAGTTTCCACAGCTTTGATTATATGTACAGTGAAATTTAGCAACACACAGCAAAGTAATGCAACAGAGCATACGGGTGATACCTACCCTTATAAACCCACCCATTTTTTCTAAAACTGTGGGCATAGGTCCCAAAAATATTTGGATTCACCAAATCTATAAAGAACTATTTGGAAAACCCCCCCCCAAAAGAACTGCCCCTTGGGGGAGGTGATTGAGAATGGTCCTTCCACCTACTCTAAAGAGTCTGGTAGCTTATTTAAAAGAAATCTATGCATTTTTCTGTTATTTCATACCATTTCACAAACAATACTTGATTAAGCATCAGTGACTGCAACCCAAATTATGCCTCAGTCACATGAGAGTAAAAATAGGATGGCAACTAGAAAAAAATCAGTTGTTGCCCTGGGATGATATTGAATTTAGTGAGCATTTGCAAGTAGCTGGAAGTAGTTGTCTTGTGGAAGTAGTGGTCCCCCAGAGGTTGAACATACAACACCTCTGACAAGGTTCAAGGTTCAAGGTTCTTTATTTGTCACATGCATAGTTATACAAGTATAACACACAGTGAAATGTAGCCTGACACGCCCCTCGACATGTGCAAAACAATTGGGGGGGGGAAGGGGGTGTAGAGGAAGAACATTATATATATATATATATATATATATATATATATATATATATATATATATATATATATATATATATATGTATATATATATGTATATATATATATATATATATATATATATATATATATATATATGTATATATATATATATATATATATATATATATATATGTGTATATATATATATATATGTATATATATATGTATATATATGTGTATATATATGTATATATATGTGTATATATATGTATATATATGTATATATATGTATATATATATATATATATGTATATATATATATATATATATATATATGTATATATATGTATATATATGTATATATATATATATATATGTATATATATATATATATATATATATGTATATATATGTATATATGTATATATATATATATATGTGTATATATATATATATATGTATATGTGTATATATATATATATATATATGTGTATATATATATATATATATATATGTGTATATATATATATATATATATATATATCAGGAAGAAGGAACACGAGAAGCTGGAGAAATACCAAGGGCTCAGAGAAGAGCTCGAGAGGATGTGGAGGGTGAAGGTAACGGTGGTCCCCGTGGTAATCGGAGCACTAGGTGCGGTGACTCCCAAGCTAGGCGAGTGGCTCCAGCAGATCCCGGGAACAACATCGGAAATCTCTGTCCAGAAGAGCGCAGTCCTGGGAACAGCTAAGATACTGCGCAGGACCCTCAAGCTCCCAGGCCTCTGGTAGAGGACCCGAGCTTGAAGGATAAACCGCCCGCAGGGGCGTGCTGGGTGTTTATATATGTATGTATATATGTATATATATATATGTATGTATATGTGTGTGTATATATATATATATATATATATATATATATATATATATATATATATATACACACATACATACACACATTGGGTGAATGTGCAGTAGTAGCAGCAAGCAGGTGAATTCTGTACATTAATATGAATAGACATCTGACTATTTTACAGGATAGACAATATAAACATATTTAAAATTAAAGGAATTGAAATGTACATTGTGCCTTGGTTTAGTGTCTGGAAGAGAGTCCTGACTCAGTCAATTATAGATGATGTGAGAGGGCGGGTGTGTGTGTTTAGGGCACGGATGGCTTGGGGATAGAAGCTCCTCTTGAGTCTCTCTGTCCTTGCCCGGAAGATGCGGAACCTTCTACCAGATTGCAGAAGTTGGAACAGTTTGTTGCCAGGATGGGACGGGTCCTTCAGTATCTGCGCTGCTCTAGTCCGGCATCTCCTGGTGTAGGTGTCCTGAAGCGGGGGGAGAGCAATCCTGCAGCAGCGTTCTGCTGTACGGATCACTCTCTGGAGAGCTTTTTGGTCCTTCACACAGCTGTTCCCAAACCACAATGTCATGTTCTGTGTGAGGATGCTCTCCACAGCGCCTGTATAGAAAATCCTGAGGATCTTTGGAGAGACAGCACTCCCTGTCAGACATATTAACATGGGGTTGTAAATAATTGCAGTCTAATATATAAGCATAGACAGGTTGGCAACACATTGCAATCAATCTCAGTCAGAATGTGTATTGAAGAGTGCTACTTGTCTGCGACAAGTCTCTTTTAAGTAGGGAACTTGACTCAGTTTTTTGCTAGCTGGTTGTCTACTGGTTATATTACTATATAAAAGCCAGGCTGCTGAGTGTTATTTTGCAGTCAAATCGCCACACTGGAGCAACTGCTTCACTTTAAGTGAAAGCAATTAATGTGAATTTCATTGGAAGGATTAAGGGGATTTTGAAAAATTTCTTTATGAAGGACAAAAAAATTCTGATTTGGACTTTTTAAAATGTGGGAATAGTGTTTCTTTAGTTGGATAAACACTAAATTAAACTGCTGTTATAAACAGTTTAATTTAAATATTAAATGTTGTTTGCATTATTTTAATTGTCTGGAGCCAGGTAATACACTAATATATCCAGTAGTGAATAAAAGAAAGTTTGAATCCAGCTTCTAAAACAAGCCAGAATTGCCACATTCCAGCTTAGAAAAAATGTCATCCAGTGTATTGCTATTTGTGCTCGAGGGAGGAAGAGAGCTAGTGGGATGCAGGAAATACAACAATACAATCCAGCTATGTAATGGCTGCCAGTACACAAACTCCACTACCCGCTATTGTCTGCAACATCCACCAAGTATTGTTGTACTGAGCAATAGAAGCCATTCATTTAACACAAAGCAAGATCAAGCCACCTGCTATCACAAATGCTGTTTACAACAACACACAAACATAGACAATGAAAGTGCATTACAAAAATGCAGAGGACGCAGCACAAGAGAACTGCTCTTAGACATAACACTTTTATACTGACATGGTCAGGAAACAGAGAGCTGAATTGCCTGTAGATGGGATAGTTTGGCTCAAAACTGAAGCAGAAGAATAATCAGTGTTGCATGGAGGGATGTTGACCTCTATTGCCAGGGCTACAAGCTTATCGTACTTCAGCTTTAGACTGGGGTATCATGTAGGCTTTAAATTTTACAGGCTGTGTGTTGTGAAGTTGAGCCAGAAAGGTAGAAGCTGATGTCCAGCCATCTGGTTACTAACAACAAGAACGCCTTATTTTTCCTTTGGGTTCAGCCAGGCAGAGTTGCAATCAGTTGGGCAGGATTCGCAGTTGCTGATGCTGTAATTTTTACAATTTCTCTCTGAGATGTGTGAGTGTGTGTGTTTGTGCGTAATGACTGATTCTGTTGTACAGTCCTGGAGGGAGTTTCCTGTAAAGGTTACCCAAGGTTATGGTATTTGGAAGCAAAACTCGGGACACTTACGGTTAACATTTCATTGATGCGCATTTCAGGAATGTACTGGTAGTGAGCCAGCTGAGACATTTTTGCAGTGTTACAGCAAACAGCCACAATATTAGCACCAGCCGTCCACTCTAGATCGGACTTGTCAGGAAATGGACACTCGATCTCTGGTGATGTTCCGTGGTGTCTGACACCTGGACCCTCTATGTCCTTGTTCTTGACTTCCTGCAGATGCTTGATTAGACTGGGACATAGGGAGTTTGGAGGTCAGCTGTTTCTTTCACCCCTCGTGCATTTTTATGTTTTGCACATCATTAATTTTCTGTTCTCTCCTATCACTCATCGCTCAGTTTCTTTCTATAATTCATAACAGCTCTAAAACAAAGCTGCCATTTGTCAAACCACCAGGTCTTCTCCACATACACATGTGGTACACATGTACCAAACAGGAATAATTTATATTGTGTTTGCTGCATAATAATATTAATAATAATTCACTGTAGATATATCGCAAATTTTAAAATCTGTGTTTATAAAGTGCTTCAGAGGAACAACAAAATAAAACAAACCATTGAGACCAACTACAGGAAGTTCACAGGAATTGAAAAGTTTAAATTTAATTTAATAAATGTAATAAAATTAATTTAATTTAATAAAACTTTAGCAAAAATGGAAACGCTTATCTATAAAAGTCTGTTTTGAGATGTAGATGACTCCACCCATCTGATTTCCTTGGCCAGACCATTTTAGGGACTCAGGGCACTGACTGTAAACGCTCTCCCTCCTCTAGTTTTCAGGTGTGGTGCTGGAATGTTTTAAAAAAAACTTTTCTTGAGGACCTAAAAGTTCATACTGGTGCATAATCTCTAATATAAATATCATTATTTGAATCATGTTAAAAACTAAATGAGTGCTGCTACATTTTGACGTATTCTCTTCCCAGTGCTTTTAGTTTGCATTCTTCCTTAAAAAAAAACAAAAATCAACATGGATGGAAAAAACAGTATTCAGATAAATGGAATATCTGAATCTAAATGGATAACGCAGTGACTGTCAGGCTCAGACATGTTTGCTGTCACTTGCTGTTTTCGTCCTTTGCGAATCCTCCTTCCTTCTAAATACTTGAGGCTAATGAGGTAGCTTCCGGAAATAGACTGGTGATTAACACACTGCTCCTTCCCAGTGTGAGGCAGAGCAGAAGTAGTTAATGCTATAAGCTAACAGCAGGAAACCGTTCACTCTCTTAGGACAGCAGTGTTATTATGCTCTGTCTCATGGTTAGGAACAAACCTGCATGTGCTACTTTCGCTAGGCGGCTATGGGTATGTGACATATAAGTATAGAGATGGGAATGCTTTATCTAAATTGATCAACTCACACAGAGGAAGCGTGCACTGATGATGGATGATGAGGTTAGACTCAAATCTAGATAAATTTCTATTGATCTAGTGTCGTTACATAATTTATTGTAGCTTTATAGTTTTAGTATTGACACCAGCTTTGTTTGGAGGCTCTTACTATTTACTGGATGGTCACTTAATCATCAAACGTTCATTTTGTCTGTTTTTAGGACAGTTTTAGTGATGCCGTCATGAAGCCAACTAAAAACCTAGCTTTGTTTATCAAACAGTCTTTTTGTGTGTGTGGTGCTGTAAGTCTTTCTTTACTCTTTGACCCAAACAATGCTAAATTTGAACTGATGTGTTGATCTAATCTTTAGCCTCCATTGATGTCAAACATGTGACACTCATAGCTGTGCTAATTTGATTAGTTGCTGACTGATTGACTGTAGTCTTGCATTAAAAACTGGCAACAAAAGCAACGGCACGCATCTGTGATTTATATCTTGATGGGAAACAAATTTTAATTCAGCAACCGATCCAGCAATTTGTGGTTGAACTGCTAAAAGCCACGTTGCTTTTATTGTACACCACTTCCTAATGGCTTCTTTTGACTCTGCATAAAATCCACAAAAAAATTGGCACGCTAGCTTCTCTGACCACATATCTTAATTTTATTGCAAACCTTTGCCCATTTGCCTGTTAGCTTCGCTGTGTGGTCTCTGCACCAAGGGTACTTTGGGACAAAATGGTAAGGTGGGCTAAATCACGCTGGGAAAGGATTAGAATTATATGCTTGGTGGCTTTTTCTTCACACACACATGTGCAAAACCACATCCTCGAAACAATCAATCTCAGCCATCCATGTGTCTCCGGCTCAAGTGAAGGTTTGCTCCTTCGTGTCTGTTCTTACTTTATATTTCTCATCTAACCTGTAGGTTTTCATTCTCATGATCTGATACTATACAGTCTATATTTGTCTGCCCAGTGTATCTTGGAGGTTACTTATTCTATAACAAACGGTTTGTCATTGTCCAACAAATTTTGTGTTCACTTTATGGATGTGTGCAATGTGATGAAACAAAGGGAATGATAATTGACTGCACACACTGCGGCCTGCTGGATTAACAGCAGGGGAGAGCTGGACTGTTACATAACCAGTGGAGGAGGAGGCTATCCGTGAACAATACACAGTAGTGGAGCTCAGCAGTAAACTGTTCCACAGTAAACTATGAAAATATATATTACATGGGTCTCACTATTAAAAACAGATAAATACATACGATCACACACTGGGTATATCTTCCTAATGTCATATATATATATTAACTCTAGTTTAAGATGTCTGGTCCATTTTACTGATTGGTTACTAATCAAATTAACCTATTACACCTAATTTCATGTCTGTGTCTCGGTTCCTGCTGGCAGAAATTAGTGCCTACATTAATTTAATCTGCAATTTGTGTCATATGATTAATGACTTTTTCGGGTGATGCTGTGGTAATGCTTGATTTAACTTTTATGCACATATTCTGTTTTTAAAGTTGGTCCTTGACTGTTTTGTTTAAAAAAAAAAAGTTTTGTAGGGTATTCATGGTTTTCCTGGCTCAAAATGGGCCTTTGGGGTTGACTATATATATAAAATTAAGCAGATAGTTTTTGTTGTCTTGGTTAGGTCATTTGACAGGGTAAATTTCAAAAATAATAATAATAAAGCTGTGGTTAAAATACTTTTGTCACAGGTTTTTCATTTTGGTGGAACCCCAAATCTGCATGGCTGGGCACCAGCCCATTATTCCTAATTGTTTCTTTTAAATCTCTCCTGGGAATCCTGTGATAGGTTTTGTTGACACTGTTGCTGTTTAGGGTAATCAACATGACCTGACTTTAAAAAAGGGGTTTTGAAAATATTCTACACCAGCAACTGACTCACTGTACCTCTACTGCCACATAATACATACTGTGCATATTGCACCAGTTCACTGGGCAAGTAGCCCAATACTGTTTGTTTTGCTTTCACAGTATGAAATATTATTAAACACACAGAGATCTATATTAAAGCAATGGAGTCATGGTCTTTAAAGACATACTGTTAGTAATATTGGGACAGCTGTCTAGTGTTACTGTGTTCAGACTGCTTTTTCTTCCAGTTAGCTCTGTGCTTGTGCTGTGAGTGTTAATCTGGCTGTCTGTTCTATGCTTGGAGAGCCTGTGTAAACGACTGGTCACACTCTCTGACTACAGACCTTTCTGCTTAAGAGCCCTCATCGGTGAGCATGAAAGTGTGTGTGTGTGTTTGTATGTGCGTGTGTAGCATTAGTATTCAGCCTGGAAAATCTCACTGAATCTGCTGTCAGGCCCTTTGTTGTTGCTCCATGAAGGGGTCTTGGGGGTTCTGGGTTTGAGTGTGAGTTGTGTCAAGAGAGGTATTTAAAGGAATACGAGTGATATGACTCCAGACATGCATTGCATTTCTGTGTACCACTCAAGCTTTGAAAAGGGACCTTAACATGATTTCTGTCTGGTTGTTGTTTCAGGCTCTCTGGCAGTGGGTAGGTGAATATTATTTTGCAGTGCTGCAATAAGCTGTCATTCTGTGTGTATGTCTGTGGCTTATGTCTGTAGCTTAGTAGAGATAAATAATAGACAGACTTGTTATTTTAGTCCTAATAGAACAGGATGGGCTCTGCTTTATTTCTGCTGTGCTGCTTGGCTGTGAATTGTTTAATGTGGGGGTTGCATGGACTGCAAATGAAAGCTGTTACATCCATCAATCAGTATCCACAGTAACCCCCACCCACTGGCCCCACAGGCGAGTAGATCAAAGTTTTACTAAGCCTTTTATTTATAATATATATTGGTAGACTTATATTTTCTATTAATAGCGTAAATAAATAAATGATGAGTTTTAAGAAAGACATCATTTTTTTTTGCTGACCACCAGAAATTGAAAGTAACTCCAAAAACCTTCCAGTCCTGCAGGAGTCTTTGGGAAAACAGCTTTCTGACATAACCTCTGTAAACACATTTGTGTCACTCTATTTAGGCCAGATTGAATAAAACATATCATAAATTTTGGTCATGCTGTGTTTCATAGTACAGGATTATCCAGGCTTTGCTCACTGGTTTGTGACTGACAAGTTGAGAATTTTCACAGTCAGACCTGAGTCTCTCTCATCACAATTTGTTTCAAAACATCAAGTTGGCAACAGCGAAATCGCTCATCCTGAGGTTTTCGGGAACGAATGAATGACTGGCAGCCTGGATGCTGTCAGGCAGTCAGCCTGCAGTTGACTGACATGATGTTTCAGCCAGCTGGTGCCTGTCGGTGTGCATATTCTCCATGTGCCTGCCTCTGTTCTCTCCGGGTACTCTGGTTAGGTTCCCACCAGTTGGGTTAATTGGTGATTCTAAATAATTTGTAGTTGTAAATGTGTGCGTCAGTGTGTCTTTACGTGTTATATCTGTGACAGCTGGGATAGGCTCCAGCCCCACCGCAACCTGAATTGGATAAGTGGAGGAAAATGGGTGGATGTATAGATGGAATTTATCGCAGCTTATTTGCATTCTGACTGCTTTTATTTTAACTTGTTATTTATTCTGTAGCTTTGGCACTGTGCTAAAACAAACCAACACTTTTCTTCACATTTAAGCTTCCTGAGCAGGTGGCTGTCACAGTGCTGCTTGCTCTGTTTGTTAGAGAGCAGAGGCAGTAGCTAGATGACAGCCCCATCTTTAATGCTGTCAACCTTTTTGAGAAAAAACAGAGGCTTCTTGAGCTTAATCTTCATTTGTGTTTTTAGTGCCACAAAGACCAGTAGCTTATGCAAGAAAAGAAAGAAAAAACCAAAGTAGTTATTTAAGAGGGTTTGCTTCAGCCAGTTTATTTCACAGGTGAAACAGCAACTGAACAGTCCACTTGTCCAACAAAAATGTGTTACTTGGACATATTATCATGTTTTAATCATTTATTTATTTCATTAACAATCAGCAACTGGACAAAAACAATTGGATAATCAGCTTGTTGTCTTTCGAATTATTTAAGTTGACCCAACTGACCACATCATCGATAGTAGTCTGCATTTGTGTGTCTGTTTTTGTGCAGGTGGCATGTATTTTTGGATGTATTTCCTGTGTTGAGTGCCATTTCCATGGACACAATTTACCACAGCTTCCTGGTTTCCTGTTGAGATGACCCTGTGAGCAGTGATAGGCTTATATCCAATCAGTTGTTTCCTTTAGTTTGCCGGATCGTTTTGTTTGACTTTTGGAAGGCTGATGTGTTCACCGCCCATCTTTTATGTTGTTTATGTCTTCATTTAGCAGGACTGTTCTGAGATTGAAGGATGGCAACATTTCATTGCAGACTCTAACTTTACTCAGTATTAGCCAGGACCCCTCTGAAAGGGGCTACTTTTGATAGGATGTTGTAGCCTGGAGAATTTGCTTTGACAGACATTGTATCAGTTAGACTGCACAATAGATGACTGACACATTTCACCTCAACCAGATGTTATGAAGCCAGCCTTTTTTTGGAAATAGATAATATTTCCTAAATCTTCATGAAAATTGTTTTTAGGTCATTTAGAAAATAGATTGGTTCATTTTCATGGTTTAACCCTCTTCAAACTTCCTATAAATGTGTAAAAGCAATACTTTTACAAATTCCAAAGGAGAATGAAGCATTTTAATTTCCAGCTATGCCTTTATTTGTCTCGGGAGGAGACACAAATCTTTTTAGGGTTGCATCAAGAAGGGCATCTGGCAATTCAAACATGCAGTGCTAATCGCTGTGGTGACCACTTATGAAACTAGCTCTGTCCTTATTTGTTATATAAAATAGAATTGTTAACAATACTAAGGAGTTTTAATCTGATGTTCATTTTAGCTGGGATAATGCAGAAAATACAAACTTACTGTTTGCAGATCTAAATGAATTATGACTATACATTGAATGTAACATTCAGCTAGGATTCAAAGGTTTTGTTAGCATGCAAATTTGTTGTTATTGAGAGTTAAACTATCCATAGAGAAACAAAACATATTTTGCTCCTGGCTGCAAATATGCTTTAGTTGGGCATTTTAACATGGCAGTCTGTGGGGACTGATTCAGTTTTGGAGCCAGTTTCAAGTAGCCATTGGCATAACTGCAATTTGAAGCTTGACTTCATTTTACAGTCCCAGAGGTTGCTGCTTGCCTGCAGGCTTTGTGGTCTCCCGTGACCTGTAAAAAAATATGTCACTCATTGAGAACTTGCCTCAAGGAATCCAGATTTCGCAGCAGTTGGGCTCCCATGTTGAACTTTGTCAAATTAACCCTTCGCATATTAGGAACCTCACACTGTGTTTTTTGGGGGTTTGTTGTTTTGGCGGTACAATATGTGAAAAAGTTACTTGTAACTTTATGCATAAGTATTGTGGTGGGGGTAGAGCTGTGTCTTTCTGCCATGCTGTAATAAGTAAATGTGTCATTTGCTGTGTTTTTAATCAATCATGATCTACTTCCATGACATAAGATTGCTCCGGGCATCAATAGTGTTGACCCAGTTGCATGGATTCACACATAGAAATACACACATGACTACACAATCACTCACACTGCTGCTGTGTTCCTCAGTCTGTGACTCTCTTTGTTTTCTCATCTTTCACGGTTCCTCTAATACATCCAGTACTAAGTTTGCAGAAATTAGCTTATCACTAAATTACTAGCACTGGCATACACAAATGACCATCACAAGTTTCTTTGTTCATTACACCCCTCCCTGAAATTAATCTCCCCGGTGCATATGCGATAATTGGGTTAGTGTCCCACTTTTCTGTGACCAGTTTCCCTTCATCATATGGCCCAGAGTTATTTCGAGCCTGGGAACTCACTGATGGCTTCTGATTTGTCAGTTCAAACAGGGGCACTTAAAAGGGGCAGGAGTGGCACAGCTCACATTTAATTTAAGATTTAAGTCGTTTTTCATTGTGGTCAGGACTGAATTCACAGTGAGGCTATCTCCTGTCACGCTCAAGTACAACTTTTTCTGGGCTTTCTTTCCCTTAGATTAGAATAACCTCTCTTACCTCTGTTTTCCACATATTCATACTGATTTCTTTCAGTTTTAATAAGATCTGAAAAAACATACTTGTTAATACTAAAATTAAAAGGTGTGAAAGATGACATTTCACTCCTGATAGTCAAAGAAAACAAGATTAGTGAGTGCACTTTATGCCTCTTCGGGTGTATCGCATCTGGCTGCGCTTCTTTTCAGTACAGTATCGCAAGTTACCAGTAAAAAGGAGGAATATAGTTTACATAGGGTGGAATAGCTGATTAAAATAAATACAATATATAAGGATAAAACTGCTTATTGAAGTAAAAATTAACCAAAATATACAATTAGATAATTGTACAATTACATAATTCTAATTAGAGTATAATTAGATTTTTTAAAAAAAAGTCTACAATTTCCACAAATATTCATATAAATGTCATGTAATTAAGACATTTCTAAGAAAAATAAAAAACTATCATTGTATGACGTAGGAAAGATTTCCTGTGTCTATCCATGTGGCAGTGGAGCCAAAAAAGGGAATCTTCTTATCTTCATTTACTGGTATTTAGCTGTTTGTAGCACCATCCTCCTTTGTTTTAGGAGCCACTAACACAATCGGACTAATTGCTCTTGTAAACTGGACAAAAGTCTTTCCACTTCAGCTGTGTCCTTATGTAGTGTTTGTGAGCAGAGAAAGTGAACCGTGACCAAGATCAGCTCTAATTTCTAGGAGCCTGATCCTATGACCCAGCAAACACACAGAATGAGACATGCAAACAGCGTTAGAGTAACGCTTGAATACAAAGACTGATTCGTATAATTAGATAGTTAATGCTGGTATTTGCCATTTGTGCCTGTGCTTTATCTTTAACAAGGGGGACAAGCCCATCAAACAACATGAACACTAACTTGCAGGTTTAGATTTCTCTACTGAAAGCACTAATAGTAAAATACTTTGAGGTGACATGGTTAAATTCATTTTATTAAAAGGTGAATACAGACAGTGAATCAGTCTAACCTTAATATGAGCCTGAGTCAACAGTCCTATGCTATGATGACAGAAGAAAATATCATTACTCTCTTATCAGCCCCTCCTATTTTCTTCAGTCATCATCTCTTCATCATCGCCTGCTTCTCGCTGTCAGCTCCATTCCGACAAGAGTTATAGGTTAAAGGGAAAGTAGGCAAGCAGCATGCACTGGGGAAAGAGAGAGTTTGTGCAGGAAGGGAGGAGGCACAGGATGGATGTTTTGTTGCCTGTGCTTATATGAGGGCTTGCACAGAAGGGGTCTTTGTGCATGAGCACGTGCATGCGGGGAAAGACATACACATGCACACAGTTTGCCCATGACATCACAGCTTACCGTTGCAGCCCGGCAGGAATGTGATTGAGAAAGGAGAAGCTTTGTGGAGGAGAGGAAAAGAGATGGGAGGGGAGGAAAAGGAGGAGAAGAAGAGGAGGAAAAGGCTTGGCTAGGGAAAAGTCCGGCACTCCCACTATTGGGAACGAGACGGGCCAGGGCTGGACAGAGCTAAATAGGAAAGCGGATAAAGCTTAAGGAAAGAAGATCTACGGATGTTATACAGTGCAGCTTTTAAACATTACACCATGGAAGTACAGATATCTCAAAAATAGATTAATCCAGTTGTACTTGAAGACACCATTAGGTGAGTAGTAACTAGTAATTTTTGTTTGACAAATTCATTTTATGACATTTCTTTACATCTAGTTATTTAGTTCATTAGATTGTACTTTTATTTGGGAGAGACATGGTAAAATATTCTGTTCACGTTTTCTTAGTTTTCCTCAAAAATGTTCAAATATATTTGTAAGAAAGAAAAATCCTGTGAATTGTCATCTAGAGCAGGTAACTGTGAACTTGAATATTGTAACAGAGAAGAAGGGAAAGTGATAGAGGAGGGAGAGAAATCCAATCCAAGGCACACACCCTAACAGATTTTTGTAAGTTATGTATGCCAAAGTTGAAATACTGTTGATTTGCTTGTCCAGATGTTTGAATGTCATGTTAAACTGCGCACTTTGGGCTGTTTAACCCCAGCTGTGTATCCCCCTTACTCAGTCCACCTGTCTGGCTGCTGTCATTCCCAACCTATTACTCATCGTGGATTAGTTAAAACACTGATTTATGCCATGGAATTTCAAATTGTCTAGCGTGAATAGTGATTAAACAAAGAAGATGTGGTGAATAGCACTGTTTGGCCTGGGTCCCCAATCCAGGGTGTTTGGGTATGAGAACACAGGGCTAAACCAGCACCAGGCTCTGGTTACCACTCAGGATCATATTCAGTCAGGAAGCAGATACGACAACACCAGCTGTACTGGGTTACACAGAAGTGTAGTGTGAGTGTTGTGTGACTGCGTCATCATACTTTCACTTCATGTTTGCCATGTGTTTTGGTGGATTTGTGTGCTCTAGCGAAAGACCATGACGTGATATTAAAGTTATGGAAAATGTGTGTATGTGCGCGTGTGTGTGTACAGCCTGTGAGTCATGAAGTGTGTGTCCATGTATTTGGGTAAATTCTCATCTTATTGAGTGTGTTCCCCACTACCACCATCCAACATCTCCAGCATGCAGCTTAGTATGTGTGCTCAGATACAGAGTATGTGTGTCTATTTGTGATTTTTGGGTATCACAGCCAGAGCCTAAGCATTTCCAGATGTGATAGCTGGAGACAGGCAGAGACGGAGGCAGAACATGCGACTCTAGCTGACTCATATAGAGTCAAGATTGTATTCCACTGAATTCCCACCCAATATGAAATCATAATACACCCAATGTAATTGAATAAGTTATAGTAAGATGGGTGCAGGGCTATTTAGACTCCTAATATCATGTTTTACACTCATGTTACTCTTACAGCCAAAACAATGCTATTTATCCTTCATGTATATTTGACTGCTTTTGGAAATGTAACAGCTATTGGGCACATGTCTGAAGTTTTCAAACATTCAAGCACATTATGAGCTGTGTCTCTTTTCCATAGACAGATGGTTTCTTTTCACACTCACAAACAGATGCATGCAGACAGCTTGCTCCTTTAGCCAGACAGGGAAGGTGTACAGTGTCCTTCATCACAGGTATTAGAGCCTGAGCCTTGAGGACAGGCAGCTATGCCTGGAATGTCAGTTCACCTCTATTGGAGTCAGAAACACACAAACGCATACACGCATGCACACCTGCTATACAAATACACACCCTTGAAAGAACGCACTCTTGCATGCATGCACCGATGCACAGCTACAGTCACATACACACTCCTTTTGTGTGTGTGCAGCAGAATAGCACTGCATATGAAACATTCCTGTACTGTAGTACTGTTTTCCTGGGCCAGTAACAGGATATCCTCCCCCTCTGTACTGTCCTGCCTGCTGGACATGGACTCCTACACACACATTCCTGCACATAAAAACACACACACACACACACATATAAATGTGTGTAATATTTGCAGCAGGTCAAATAAGTAGACAGAGGAGCTTATCTGGGCATGAGTGTGTGTAAAAAGCAGGGACATCTGGTCCTCACATGATCCCGAATATAATTAACTGGGTGAAAAATCTTTTGACTTGTTGAAGGCAGAGTGTGAATGTATGAGAGATGGAGAAAGGGAAAAAAGAACCTCGAATTCCTTTTGCTGAAATGATAAAGTAGTAGCAGAGGCATTATAAGTCGAAGACTCGGCACTCCGGGAATCACTAATTGAAATCTATTCCACAACAGCAAAAATGGTGGTAGAAAAATAACTTCCAGGATTATAAAAAAGGTATTTAACTAATATGGGGGAAAAGTCAAACAACTTCTTGTGCAGTTTTTATTAGATTTGAGTTATGATTTGTTCAGTTTTTATGAAATTTAAATTAAACCAGGTAAAGCTTCAAAATAGTTGCCCAAATACATGCCCTGAGTCATTTCATCATGTCTGTGAAATTTAGAGACTTGCCTGTAGTAAAAGTAATAAGACAGCCTGCGATTAGTTTTATGATAGTTTAACCAATCACTGTACAGAGAAAGTAATTATAAAATTGGTCTTAGTCAAAACTAAAGCGCTTCTTGGAAGTGGTGTTTTTGTTAGCTGTCCAAATGTCTCTAGAGACTGTATCAGTCTCGCTCACTGTATCAGTACATTTCTTTTGTCTGCAGGATTGAGTAAATATTTTTGAGTCCATGAATGCGTTTCTTTGGCATAACTTTTTATTCCCCTGATCTCCCTCTTTGAGAATTTGATTCTGTAAAGAATTCACTTTAAAGGCCAGCTGCTGAATTGCAACACAAGGTGGAGGCTCATTCCTTATCGTTGATTTGAGCAAGAGTTAAGAGTTGCACACATATTGTTTTCATTTGTCATTAGCAGACATAGTGCTTAAGATATTGGGTATTGTGAGGTTGTTGTTATGTACTGTGCTGTGTGGGTTGCATACATACACCTTCACAAATACACGAGGAAATGCTTTTTTTCTGGCAGGCAGCGGGAAGCTGGATTGGGAAGAAGAGTTATTATACGCTTGGATAATTATTCTTTATATTTGACTCTACAAATCTTGGAAATCAGATACTTACTTGGGATGGCATGACCTTGACCTCAGTGACATGTGAAGAAGTCCTTTTTATCATGATATAGCCTTCATTGCAAACCTTAAATAAATATCTCTAAAATTCTAAACATGTCTCAGAGTTATGCTGAAAAACATAGTTCATGCAATAAAGTCTTCTAGGCTGGACTCATTAATATCAGGCTGTTCTAAAAGTTGTCTAAAAAGGCCCCAGTTAATCCAAAACTGCAGTGAGAGCACTAGAGACGAGAAAGAGTTACATATTAGCTATTCTTCCTTGGCTTATTTGGGGTTCCTAGAGTTTTTAAAAGTAGAATTGGAAGCAGAGCCTTCAAGTATCAGGCCCCTCTTCTGTGGAATCAGCTCCCAGTTTGGATTTGAGAAATAGGCACTCTCTGCTTTTAAGAACTTGCTCTCCTGGATCACGTGACTCTGAACCATCCCCTAGTTATGCTGCACTGAGCATTTCTTCTTCACTCACCTCGTTTCACTCCTCACATGTTTCTGCACCACTGCAACATGTCATTAATGTTGGTCTCCTCTCTCCCTTAGCCTGTGTAATTTCCTGTCCCCATATGCTCTCTTTTTCTTTTCTGTTTCCTCTAACCATACCATCGGTCACAGTGGATAGCTGCCCCTGTCTGGACCTGGTTCGGCTGGAGGTTTCTTCCTCTTAAAAGGGAGTTTTTCCTTCCCACAGCTTGCTTGCTCACAGGGGGTCACTTGAGTGTTGGGGTTTTTCCCAGAATACTGTAGGTTCTTACAATATAAAGCACTGTGAGGTGACTCTTGTTGTGAATTGTATTTTTGAATTCTTTTTTATGTCATTTTTACTTTTTGTTTTTAATTTAGTTCAGTTTCATTTTCATTCCCAAGTTAGTTGGTTTGTTTGTTTCAGTTTAGTTTGTGTTTGAAAAGTTTAGTTTCAGTTTTGTTGTTGTTGGTTTCATTTTGGTTTATGCCTTTTAAATTATTATTGTATGAAAGGTGTAACAGATGGGCAGGATTTAGGGAAACCATTACAAGAATTGCTATAAAAACACAACCTTTTCAAAGCAGCTGACTTACTGTCTTGTGGACATCCACAGTCTCAATAAACATATCCATCAAAGCTTCATCAGGGACACTGTGATAATAGAATTTTTCCAAACTAACAAACACTAAAGCTAAGCAGATTTCCTATATATTTTTCTTTAATTTTCAAAGGGGTTTTTTTGTTTTGTCTTATATTTTATCAAAAGTCAAGTTTTTTTTCATATACAGTTTTAATTTTTAGTTTAGTTTTAATTAAATGTAAAAGCTTAAAACTTTGGTTGGAGGATGTTAATATATTGCCAAACCTGTTCTCACAACAAGTTATTAGCAGATTTCTGTTAACATTTGTAAAGACAGTAATTTCCCAGAGGATAAATGTCAATAAACTCCATGCTCTCCTCCCTTTTCCTTTAGCACCAGTATGAGACTGACATTTGTGGTTTCTGGTAAAATCCCCCAACTATTGGGTGGCTTGTTATAAATTCTGTAAGCTGCTTTTTGAGCCCCATCTTCCAGTAAAAATATTATTCATGTTGATGCCTTAAAACCTACAAAACAAAGTAAATCTCCATTAATTTTAGGTGTCTTGTGTCGTAATTAGCCAACATTTGTATGTTAAACCCATATGGGGGGGGGGGGGGGGGGTTCCACTGAAATCCTGATTGAACTGGCATTTTAAGCATGCTGATGTTAGTAATTAGGACAAAAAAAACACTGTCCCTGAAGACTCACAAATCCATTAGACAGTGTTTTGGTTTTTTGAGGTCTATTGTTATTTTACACTAGATTTTACAGAGGCACATTAGAGAATGTGTTAATAGATCGATAAAGAGAGAGAGTATGGAAGCAAAGAGATGACCAAGATGCCCTCAGACAACATTTTTATTAAAAGGGAGGTGGAAGAGAGCAATAAAGAAAAGATGACTAGGGAGGTGAAGGGAATGTAGAGGAAACTGTCCCTTCACAAAGCTTTTTAAATAGAGCTGGTCAAATCCTCCAAGAGACTTCACTGGCCACTGTTTCAGCATTTGAGCAATCTCAGAGAGCAGAGAGGAAGGAAAAAGCTCAAAAGGGGCGGTGAAGAGGAAGTGTAGATCAAGAAACTGAAAGGGAGCAAAAAGAGGGAGTGGTACGTGAGGAAAAGAAAGTGATCCAGGCTTAATTTTCATGTTGACAATAAATCCAGCTGAATTATGCCACTGATTGTCCAAAACCCCGTCCTGTGGATAGTAAGAAGAAGGAATGTTCCCAAATGGTACAATATGACAGTCTGGTAGTTTGTCTGAGGCCTGAGGTGGAAGAGAAGAAAAAGCCGCTCACTTTTGCAGAGCTGTGTCAAATGATTACTATTTTCTTTATTTGTTGTTTATGATTTAAAAAAAAGAAAAGAAAAATATCCTCATAAAATCCCAGTGCTCAGGATGACCTCATGAAGTGTTTGATATGTCTGACAAAATGTTGAAAACACCCAAATTTTCAGATTTGTAATCCTGGTGACATATTTTCTACTAGTACTACTAGTACTTCTACTCGTATGTGAAGTTGACAGCTAGTTTTCTCTCTAATAACCTGTTGGTTAATGGTTAATTTATCAGCAGACTAGTTTACTAAAGTTATTCTCATTAAATCCCCTCACACAGACTGAAATATTAAAAAAGAGGGGTCAACAACTCCTCATTAAGCTCCTGTTAGAGATACGCACATGCTTAAGGATGAATTATAATGGCTACAAGGCAGTAAAGAAGGAAACCAACATTTTTAGAGAGTAATGTCCAGGAAAAGAGAGGCTGAACTGTGTAAATTTAGCTTCTTATTAATGGTTTATCTGGAATGTGAAGGATGATTCATTAAACCAGGTTGAGGATCTGATCTGTGCATACTAATGCTTCAATCAATATGGACCTTACAAGACTCAGCTACTGCCTGTATCATTCTTCCTTGAATGACTACAAGTGATATGTAAGTTTAAAAAGTGTATTTATAGAATGAAACATAATATATTAAAAAAAAAAAAAAAAAAGGTCTTATGATAGAACATCACCATTTTGCCTTATCTGGTGATATGTGCTTCATAATGTGACATACTTTCAAACCATGGTATAATAAGTATGATGTAGCCGTGTTAGCTGACCTGAGGTCACCTGTGTATTTTTATAATAGTGTGCCGTACATATTAAATTCCATGATATGTAGCAGTTGTCTATCAGTCAGACAATTAGTTGGAACTGGCCCAACGTGCACCACATTAGGAAAATCTTTTGTGTTTAGACGGCATTCATTCTTCTCAAAATAGCTACTGACAACATGGCCCTGAGCCTGGTGCTTAATCTGAAACACTTAAGTGCAGCTCCTCCTAGAAAAGACGAGTGAATGTGTGTAAAGGTGTATCTTCAACCTGAAATGTCTTCAAAGCTGACATAGCAAACAGAACGCCTGAGTGCTTTGACTGTTGTAGCAGTCTTCTGTCATACAGAGCAACTGTGTGTATTTTGTCGCCCCTTAGTGGTGGGAACCAGTCAGAACACAGTGTTCTGCTGCAATGCAGACCAAAGAACATTCATGTGTGAATTGATGTGTCTAAATGATAGTGGTTAGAAGCGGCTGACCTTTCAAAATAATATCTAAAGTTATTAAATGTCCACATTGTCTTTATTAAACCAACTATCAGTCAGCTTCAGCCGGCAGAGCTTCTGAAACACCAATGTTTCTTTGTTGACAGAAATCATGGCAAGCAGAGGATGTCAGTGACTCAGTCCCGAGAGAGCGAGCCCTGAAAACTGTCAGTTTCCAGGAGTCAGTCAGCGTTATCACTGACAGGCCTGCAGCCATGGAACTGGAGAGCCAGCAGATCCAGCACGACTGTCTCAGCAGTCCCAGTAACAGAGCCCACAGTCCAGTTGGAATGAAAGTAGAGACTCCTGACTGTGAGGTAGTGCAGGTATGCAGATCAAAACAAGTTAACTAAAAGGTTTTAACTTCTTGTTTTATTATTTGAAATTGGCGGCACATTCTGTCACAGTATTTTGAAATATGACTGTTGTTTCCACAGGAGATCTGCTACCTGGACCAGGTGTTAGATGCAGCCTCAGACACACCCACAAATGGGAACTCCTCTCTGTCACATCACACCAAACCCATCAGCATAGATGGAACTTCTCCTTCTGTGTGTGTGTCACCCTCCTCCCCTGTCAATCACCACTCGATCGTTGTGGAGGGACAAAAACAAACCACGTTTCTCCACCAGGACGAGTCTGCCGTTAAAACCAACGGGCACGCGCAGGGAGACGAGTCTGGGGGCAGCAGGGCAAAGTTTGAGCTGCGAGCATTTCAGGAGGAGAAACGCCCGGCCAAGCTGTTCACCCCTGGAGAGGAGCAGCAGGTCAGGGTGACGAGGAGACGTCCCTCAGAGGAGGTAAAAGGCTGCTGGATAATGTATCAGACTGTAACAAATACGCTATTCAGAAACACAGCCACAGGAGACCACGGTTTGTTTTATCAAATCATGTCTTATGAAAACAAAAATGATGTAAAACAAGCAAAGATGAGTTACTTGGGGTAGGTTTACCCCATTCACTAGCATGCTTTTGTTTATAATGATAAATAACCATTCTAACACGAAAAACAACAAAATAAAATGAAATGATTAGTACTTAATGCAAAAAGTGTACTTGCTTTCAGTTGCTCTATTTTAATACCAGAGGCCTACTCTTAAAGACCAGTGTTCCTTCATTATTACTATACAAAATATAAAACACCTGGAAACATTTTTTAATGTACAAACTACGTAAGTAGAAAGGTCATGACTGAGATCACTGTAATCTTACTGCCACATAAGACTTCATATTGAATTGTGAAATACAGGCTTGAAGGAAGGAATTTTGAAATTGAAAGTGTGTGGCAACTGTCAGTGACTCATGATATGACATCAAAGCTCAAAAAGACATATGTGGTAACATAAATAGAAACAATGGCAATCCCCTGAAATTCTATCAACAGAAGGGGCTCAAAACACTGTTTTTGATCCTAAGTAATATTAAAGCGTCATACTAAGACCACAGTCCAAAATGTAACCTCCCACAGGCCTCAGGAGAAGCCTGAAACTGCGACACTTTCCCACAATAGTTACACTTACTCATACACTAAAAGATTTGGCAAAGACTCGGGATTTTGCAAGGTTACTATTTGCAAGGAGTACAACTTAATTCCTTGAGAAATTGTTCCCGTCATGCTGCAGATTTCCAAGGAAGAAAAACTGCTGAGTAATGGAACAGACACAGAAAGAGCTTTAGTGGTTTGTTCTGAAAAAAAGACAGCTCTGACTGAGATTTATGAGCACCTTACACTGAATGATCGAGACACAACTGCTGTGATTTTACCGCAACACGATTGTGTGACACTGACGTTGCTTGAAAAGCTGTTAGCATTACTTGTAAGATGGCATTAACCAGTACACAATACACAATAAAAACTTTCTTTGTTTCCTTGTTGGTGCACTAGTTTATTGGAAATTCTCTTTGTACATTTTCACACTCTTCTTCTCCTGGTTTGTTTTTCCATGTCAGGTTCAGGAATTGGAGCGTGAGCGTCAGGAGCTGATCAGAGACCAGGCAGTGAAGAAAAACCCTTCGATTGCTCAGCGCTGGTGGAACCCTCCTCAGGAGGTAGATCACCATTTAATCTCTGGTAGTTTTCGTTTTTCATTTAAACTGTGTTGTCCTAATGACAAATTGATTGATTTGCCATTTTGTTGTTTCAAATCATTCAAGATCCCTTTGGAAGAACAGCTAGAGGCAGATAAGCTCGAGTCTCTCAGGAAGTACCAGGAGAGGAAACAGCAGCGACATAATCACACTTATGCATACACACAGGTAAGACACACAAACACATGCACAAAACAAAGGAGCTCAAGCTCACACACTCAAACATGTTCTTTGACTTTGAGGAAGCATGATAAATTTGGACTGTAATAGATTAAATAAAGATGTCTTAAGCCTCATTGCTGTGCAGTTTTCTAATTGACTCTTTTGTATTCTGTACTCTCATCTGTTTTGCAGCCTCAGGTGTCAGGCCCTCCCACAGTGGTAACCCTTGATTCGGAGCTAACCAGGAAGGAGGACATCGTGGAGGAGCAGATCAACTTCTCCTCTGCTAGGAAGCAGTTTTTGCAAGGGGAGGCTACCAAGAAGGATGTAGCTCCTCAAATATACTCTGCCAAACCCTTCTCGAAATCCACAGCCAGGGGCAGCCACGGGAGCAGTGACATTGTTGCAGAAACTGGGGAGACGCACGTGACCTGGTCTGATGAAAGAACTAAAGATGAATTCACATGTGCGCTAGCTGTGATGACAATCCTACCTGAGGAAGAGGAAGCAAAAGGTCATTTTCATCCAGCTTTTCACCCAGAGGAGTCTGACTCAGGACTGGACGAGTTATCAGTCCGCTCTCAGGACACTACTATATTTAGCTTGGATAACGTTTCTGACAGCGGGGCTTCGCTACCCCCTACCCCATTGCCACTTACCCCTGTGTCACCACCTACCCCTCAGCCAACTACTCCAGTCAACGGGCAGATGAGTGGCAGTCCAACAGAAGATGAGCTGGAGTACCACGCTGGGGTTCTTGTTCAAAATGCCATCCAAAATGCCCTAGCAGCTGAAAACGTAGAAGACTGGCAGCAAGCTGACTTGAATTCTTCACAGCTGAGTACCCCTGCATCTCCATGCTCTGTATCCACAAGCAGCCCAGTGCCAGTTTCTTCCTCCCCTGTGTCTTCTGGTGGAGCCCCCAGTTTCCAGTCACTTGTGTCCTCCAGTCCTGCGCCATCCAACTCATCCCCACAGCCAGACAGGCAGCCAGTGGTGAGAGTTGTTTCCCAAGAGAAGCCATCAGAATCACAAGAGGCTCAGAAGCAACAGCAGTCCCCAAGACCAGCACAATCACAGCTCCAGACGCCTTCTCCTCCACCGTCTCAGCCTGTCTCACCACCACAGAGGCCCAGAGACGGAGGTCCCAGGATTAAAATCCAGTCCTCCTACACCAGAGCGCTTGCTTCATCAGCTCCAGCCCCAGCTCCTGCGCCTGTGCCTGCTCCTGCCACAACAGCTCCTGTCTCTAGGCCAACCCCTGTATACCGTCCCCCGTCTCCTCCAAGCCCAGAGAAACCAGAGTTCAGCTACTTCAGTAAATACTCAGAGGCGGCTGAACTGCGTAGCACGGCGACAGCAGCGCGAGGGCCAGAGGTGGAGGCGGCTAGTGGCCCGTTCCGCCTGCGCTCCAAGAAGCAGCGAACTCTGTCCATGATTGAAGAGGAGATCCGAGCAGCTCAGCAGAGAGAGGAAGAACTGAAGAAGCAGAGGGAGGTGCAGCCTACCGTTGTTGTCCGGCCCAGCGGCACTTCCAGCAGTAGTCATGGACCTGTGAGGACGGGGATGCGGCACGCCACTATTTCCCCCACAGATAAGATGAAGAGCAACAGTTTGCCAACTAGACTCACATTGACAGCACGGACAGCGCCAGGTCAGTTAGTACTGCAGGTCCTCACAAGGGTCATACAGTCATACAGTTAACAAGCTTATTAGTTTATTTTAAATGCCAGAATCAACCCATCAACTTCAACATTACTCAGTTGGAAAGCTAATGGGTAAATATTAGCATGTAAATTTGCTGTTTATGAATTCCTGTGACTAAAAGAAAGAGTTTTTTTTAGCTTCTTTTTTTAACAGAAGAGAGCCATGCAGCCAGCAGCACAAGGAAAAGTTCATGCTGTATTATTCTAGAGTGGTAAAGGAGGAAAACCCCTATGTTAGAAATGGTCTAAAAGTAGCTCATGAGGTAGAAAAGGTCATCTACTAATTGGAAGTTGGTCAGATCCCCGACTGCTCCAGTCTGTGTGTCAAAGTATTCTTAGGCAAGATACTGAAGATTAAAATGCTCTTTAATGCGTCCATCCGAGTATCTATGTGTGTGAATGTTAGATAGAAAGCACTTAAGTATAGAAAAAGTGCTTGTGTGAATGGGTGTGAATGAGGCATGTTGTATAAAGCTAGATTTTGAGTGCTCAAGTAAAAAAGTGCTGTATAAGAATCAG
The DNA here is from genome assembly GCF_965226115.1 of Aulonocara stuartgranti. Lineage (NCBI taxonomy): Eukaryota > Metazoa > Chordata > Actinopteri > Cichliformes > Cichlidae > Aulonocara > Aulonocara stuartgranti. The sequence continues at coordinate 29,864,392 of NC_138945.1, read as the reverse complement.
TCAGTCCAACCACCCACAAAATGACTGCTTGCATGCTCTTTCCTCAGTCATAGCAGGCAGAGCACAGGTTTTCTGTGTCTTATGTATATCTAAGAACAATAGCTTTGGCTCCAAACGATGTAAATGTAACAATTTTTAAAAAGAAAAGAACTAAAAAAATGTTTAAATAACCCATAGTATGGATTTTTTTTATTTTTTTTATTTTTGGGGTTTGCAGGAAAGATTGAGAAAGTTCGACCTGCGCCACCTGTCTCCCCCTCGACCTCTGAAGGAGCCCTGTCTGATGCTGGCAGCGAGGACTCTGGAGGATCACGACCCAAAAACTTCATGCAGACTCTTATGGAAGACTACGAAACACACAAAGTGAAGAGGAGAGAGAAAATTGAGGACAACAGTGTAAGTATTTCAACCCAGGGAAAGATAAATGACTAGACACAGAATAAGAGAAAGAGACTGAGGTGCTTTTCACTGCAAAATCAAAAGCTTTCTGTTGCAGAAAACGCGTAATACAAAGCACCACAAACTAATGTAGTAGTTGTGAGCATCAGTTATTATAAATCCCCTGATCTCTGTGAAAGTGCCAAGAGATGACACAGTTTGTCACATAATACGTATTTGTTCAGCCGGGCTTTGGTTAAATCACCTCCCCTAAATGTCAACGCCCGTGACCTGGTATGAGCACATACTGTACATCACCAAAGGGTAATTCCCAGCCTGGAAGAGAAGAGAGTCAAACAGTCAGAGTGAAAGTAAGAGGGGCTTTCTGTCCTGACCCCATGTTTTTGTCTTTTTTTTAATGTTTTGTAATAAATGTAATTCGACACCAGAACGCTTATGTATTCAAAATGGGGTCTCACGAAAAGGTGAAAGGTTTGGCACGCAAACACAAAGAAATTGTTGGAAATGTTGCGTAATCAGAAATGACAGACAGAAGTTTCACTTTTCAGTTCATGAGCACCGCACGCTCAAATTCATATTCACACACAGCAGATCCACTGGGAGGGAACATTTCATTCCAGCTGCTGTAAGATCACATACTTCAAGTTACTTCACTGAATTTATTCCACACAAACATCTCTGCTGCGCAGTTGTTAGATGCTGATGTTGTTGCTAATTGTGCTTTTGTTTATCCATGATGGCATCACATGTGTTGACTTCGTGTACTGTTGCTTCTCTCCTGCTTCTTGATCAGTATGCCCGTTTGTTGCTGGCTAACGAGGTAACCACTGAGGTACCTGAGGAATCTCTTCCCTCCTGTAACTGCCTTTACTGACAGACCTGGGTCAGACCATACACATTAGATTCATATACAACAGAGTCCAAGTAGATGGCAAAAATCAGCTTTATGCAGTGCTGTGCAAAAGTTTCAGGTACTAAACGTGAACTAAGGATGGATTTAGATCCACTTCCATAAAGCTTTCTTCAGGGTACAATAAAAAGAAATCTGGTTAATATTTAGTGTGAGGACCCTTTCCCTTTACAGCATCATGGCCTCTCTGGATTCAAAATAAGCTATTTCTGAGTCAGTGTTGATACTAGGGTGAGCTTGAATAGTCAGTTTTGTTTAGGAAGAGTATTTGGACTAAGTGGCCCATGGGAGCCATACTAAGAGTTGGCTGGATTCTCTAAAGACTCAGGAAAAGTGCTTCAGTGCTTCCACCCCGTTAGCTGAGAATATACTGGATTATCCTCTATGAAAGAAAAGAAGTTACAGTTATGAATGTGGTTTCCTTTAATACCATAACCTGCTGTTATGTTTTGAACATCATCAAACTCCCAGCTGAGCAATAAACATGAAGCTCCTGTAATAAAAACCTTTTTATAAAAAAAGAGCTCTATTAAAATAATCAGAGTGAGTTTAAATTTGCATTACTTGTGTGTGTCTCATTGGATCGTTGGGATCATAATTTATTAATTGGACTTTGGGTCCCTCATTACATTCAGTTATTAATAATAAGAATCTAAATGTGTTTATTACCTAAAACCTTTGCACAGAAGTGTAGCATGTATCAGTATCACCTGAAGAAACTGCCTATTCACAGTGATTTTGACTTCCCGAGTCCAGTTACAGAGTCAGAATGAGAAGAGTTCCACTTCCACTTTGTTGTTTTCATCTTCTAATTGTCCTTCAGTCAGTCTTTTAGAAATGAAACCAGTGCTGAAAATGTAGATGGTAGATTGGAAACCATAGACAGGGCACTTTCTGAACAAAACCCACATGTGTTTTTATGTCTGCTCCCAGGTCTGGTTGTACTCTCATTTCCTTGTTCTGCTCTGTGGTGTTGGTGCTGCATGTGCTTGTCCGTGGATTTGGTGTGAACCTTTAATCCACACATTCCAATTTATGTACATGCTGTATAGAGTGTTGATTTAAAAAGTTTCTTTCAATATTTAAAACAGAAGGAGCCATTTTAATGGTGCCATATAGCTATATATGATAAATATGTTTGTAAATGATATTCAAAAGTGTGTAGTCGTTAAAAGATACGGTACTTGGGTGTGCTTCAATCTGACACTACGTAATTGGCCTAAGCTTTGAGAAGCTCATGTCCATACTTTTCTATCATCATGACTGCTGTCAGCCCTCTGCCACTACCCACAATCCACTTCACCTACACCCTGTCCTGATCTACCCTGGATTCCAGTTGACAAAGAAATCTTTTCCCCTTGTCCTTGTCTGTCTGCTTGAAGGTGATTGTGAGTATCAGCATGGGTGTGGGAGAGGAATAATGACTGGACACGTTTAATGTGGTGTTCAAGCATGAATTTTCCCTGAAATGGAGTAAAGTTACTTTTGTTGTTGCTGTCAAACACTGCAGGTGCTCTTTATTTTTGTCATTTAATTAAAGTGATTAGATGTGCGCGCCCTCAGTGTTTGACATACACTGCATGTCATGTTAAAGTCACTGTGGCGTGCGTGTTTTGGGGTTTTTGTTGTTGTTGTTTTTTAAGTTTGTAACAATTACATTGCTCCCGGTCGCACTTGCATCTGATTGGTTGCTTTGTAATCATCAGGTTCTGGAGGCCACTCGTGTGACCAGGAGGAAAAGCGACATGGCGCTGAAGTGGGAAGCCGGCATCTATGCCAATGAGGAAGGCAAGGAAGAAGAGGAAGAGGAGGAAGAAGAGGAGGAGGAGGAGTAAAAAACTCCCTTCAGAGACAACTAACAAGCCAATTGGAGAGAATGAAGGAAGAGAAAGACTGAAGGAAAAGTGAGAAAGCAGGAAGGAAAACTATTTATTTTATTAAGAGTATCTGAAGATCACATGACCCCAGCAGTGTGAACCAGTGGGGCTTTTTGGACCTGAAAACTGAAGGTATATTAGCATGTTAAGGGGCTGAGGATGTGGGAAATATGTGAAGGTGGTCAGCAATAAAAGAGACACTTCAAAGGTGTTTGATGGTGGTTTTAGAGCAACGTTTAGTGTTTTTAATAGCTGGTAGATGCTAAATGACTGAAATATTCTTAGGATTTTTCACCTTTATGCTATTATTCAAATAAGATCTAAAGCTTTTATTTTGACTGGTTGCCTGAGACTCTCTGATGGTGGTTTCATCTGCGCGTGCTATATAATAACCACAGTCATCTTCTGAAAGTGTGGAACGCTTTTAATCAAGAGGACGATATAAAAGATAGGCAGATGCAGCTATTCAAAAAAAGAAAGTTCTGAGAGGAAGTAGACAAGGAGAGGCCAGATCACCCTCTTAGTTTTTGTAATTTCAGAAATACTTTTACCTGGATTTACTACTGGAAAGCTGCTGTGTTTTCCAAGAACCGAACCGAAAGGTGCCCCAAAGCGTCACTTTCAGAGCCCATAATGGCACGGTGCAGATATGACACAAGTTTGACACGCTTGCCAGGAGCTTTTGCCTTCTTGTCAAGCATCTTTACTGAATTTTGAGCAGTCAGCATCCTTTTTGTGTTAAATGCTAGTCAAGAAATTAGCAAAACTAGCAAAACTAAACTTGCCTTAGACCGCCAGTGCTTGTCGGTGAACGGTATGTATTGTATCCTCTCCTATCCTGCATTACTACACTGTCGGTAGACCTTAGGGAAAATAAGCAACCACCTTAGATAGAAAGTTTGCCTGTAATCGCTTCTTTTCCAGTGCAAACAGAAAGGGGGGGGGGGGGGGGCTACCTGCTGGTAGTGCTTACACCATTTGAGTGAATTTGTGTGTTAATTAAAGGGCTGGGTCAGGGGTTTTATATAAAAAAATCACTTATTTTACTTTTGTTGGCTACGTCGCTTTGTTGACCTGTGCTTTCTGATGATGTAAGCAGTTGTTTCATGTATTATACTGAGGTAGGACTGTGTATTTGACCTATGAACGTCTGTATCTACTTGCTAGCCGAGGATAAAGTTTGATGAAAAAAATAATCAAAAAAGGTTTTTATAAGAAGTCGTTATACCAAAACAGAATGTTATTTAGAGAAAACCCACCAGCCTGAGCTCTCCACGTCCTTTTTAAGGCGTACAAGTGTGCGAATGGATTCACACTCCTTTCCTAACCTGAAACAAGCACAGCTGAAAAAAAAGTGCAGTGGCAAAAAGAAGGCAATAAAGGTCTTTCGAGACGCTGAGCTGTGCTGTAAGTTGGGCTTGTAAGGGTTTTTTTGTTTTTTTACTAACTGTATTGTGACTGAATTTTGCAGAATGACATTGATTTTGTGTTTTGAAGTGTTGAAATCATACAAAGTGACGAGGAAAAACAGGATTCAGCTTCAAGAGTAAAACAGTAAATACACTTTAACACAACCACACTTCTCCCTGGAGTATAACAGACTGTCTTTAATTTAAAATGAAAAGTAGAAATGTGTCAAACTGGCTGTGGAAACGGTATTTCTGGACAACTTTTGATTGTATTCCTCTGTCGTAGCCTTTGAGATTCGTTTCTGCGTCCAGATGTGAGGAGAAACAACATCGTTTTTGTAAACCAAAAGTCACAGTTTTGACCTGTCCAAGTGCCCTTCAGCAAGGCAGCAACTTCTCTCTTTGCTTCCAAACACACTGAATGTACGCTGAGCTAAACCACAGATGTAATTGCTGGACATCTACTAACCTATCAAGTCAAGCCACCCTTTGCAACTTATTCCACTCGACTGTCTTGTGATATGCTTTGTCAAGAAAGCGTGGCACAAACGCCATAAACCAAAAGTGAAAATCAAGGACTCATTCCTCTGCGGTGTCCACTTCCACCAAACCCAGAACAAATAATATTAAAACCCACACATATGTTCCAGAGAATCATCCAAGTTCTCCTTTCAGGGTCTTCTGTGGTGCAGCAGAGGTGAAGTGTCTTTAACGCTGGTATGAGATTATTTTTGACTTAAAGGCTAAAAGACAACAGGACGGAAAAGGTTTTCATCCTTGTGGGAACCAATCAAAGTTCTCATTAGAGTCGCTTATGAAACGTACACACAGAGGAATTATTGAATGGTGTGATCTATTATTATTATTATAATTATTATTATTATGATTTTGATGTTTGAATTTATGGTGCAGAGATGATTTTATTTATCATTTTAAATGCTGGTAGCTTGTTTTCGGCCTACAGAGCTTCTCCAGTGTGGAACTCACTGTCTGTGTGTGTGATAAAGCAATCTTATTACTACAATATAAACACAGTATAACCCCTGTTCCTATGTTAACCACTTGTATGCTCATACTCTGCTTTGTTATTTTATAGCACATGTAAGGCTCACAGTTACACACCCACTATACATATTATGAATATTTTCTCATTAAAAACAAAACCTGTACATGTGGGTTTCCTGAGTGGTTCATTTGCATGTGTTTTCAGTGTTAATACTGGAAGCGGAGGTGGGGGGATCATTTCATTGTCCATATACATACACTAACCAAAGGGACACTTCATTCACACTTTGCTGTGACCCTATCCTCTGAATGTGGCAGCAGAGATTGAGTTTTTCTAATCTTCTATTGTCCAGGCGTTCTGACTGATGTCCCACCAGGATAAGGCCCAGAGGAATACCCAGGAAACGCCTCGGTGTCCCCTACTGAAGAGCTGGATGAGGCAGTTGGTTAGAGGGACATTTAGGCTTCACGTTAGAGACTGCTGCACCCGTGATCTGGATAAGCAGTTGAAAATGGACGAATGGATGGATATTGTCCCGTTTTGGTGTACAATAGAATTTCAGTCTCCGTTTCCTGTTCTAAGCTGACAGGAGTGGCACCTGGTGTGATCTGCTCCTGTAGCCCATCTGCTTCTGTGGTTAACTGAATTACTGTTGCCATCCTATCAGCTCAAAGCATTCTGCGCATTCTCTGACATCAACAGGGCATTTTCATCCAGAGAACTGCCACTTACTGGATGTTTTCTCTCTTTTTGGATCCTTCTCTGTAAACAGACGAGCAGTTTGTGAAATATTAAGACCAGTCTATCTGACATCAACAACCATGCTGTGTTTAAAGTCACTTAGATCATATCTTCCTAACTGTGATGCACAGTTTGAATTTATGTCTTTTTGACTGTGTCTACCTGCCTAAAAACTTATGTCTCCATATGATTGAATGATGAAGGAGCAGTTGAACAGCTACCCACTGACTTGGCCAGGGAGTATACATAGAGTACACTTTACATTACAAACATTTTGAAGGAGGTATGTCTCATTATCGGACCAGAACTGAACAAGCAAACACTTCCTTGAGTTGTCAAAGGAGCTTGCAAAGAAAAGCGTCTGGACTTCTTTAAGTTGCTTGAAGACGTTTCACCTCTCATCCGAGAAGCTTCTTCAGTTCTAAGGTCAAATGGTGGAGAGTCCCAGATATAAACCTAGTGGGAGTATCCCCCCCCAGAGGGACAAAGGGACCCCCTGATGATCCTCTAATCGCCTGAGAGCCACCTCCACAGGACAAGACTCAGCAGTCCATCTGCATCTTAAGGATAAAGGACACTCTTTCGAGGATGCCAATGTTCACATTTTGGACAGAGAGGACAGATGGTTTGAAAGAGGAGTGAAAGAAGCCATCTATGTCCACTGTGAGCGACCATCTTTGAACAGAGGCGGGGGTTTACGACACCAACTCTCTGCCATCTATAATCCAGTTTTGAGATCCCTTCCCAGACGCCTTAACGCCCACTCACATCCTGGGCCATCTGACCTCAGGAATTCGCATGATAAGGTGGGGCCAGGTTTCACAATGAACACACCCGAAACTCTGGCTGATTGGGTCCCACACCCAATTTCACACCTTGGCTCAGGCGATTAGAGGATCATCAGGGGGTCCTTTTGTCCCTCTGTGGGGGGGGGTTACTCCCACTAGGTTTATATCTGGGACTCTCCACCATTTGACCTTAGAACTGAAGAAGCTTCTCGGATGAGAGGTGAAACGTCTTCAAGCAACTTAAAGAAGTCCAGACGCTTTTCTTTGCAAGCTCCTTTGACTACGATGACCTGGATGACTGAGAACCTTCACAGACACTTCCTTGAGTTCTATTTGTGAGCTGTAAGCAGCAGCTTTTGAAAGTACCTTGTGGTTAGTGCATTGTTGAGCTTGTGGGAACCCATTGTGAATGTGCTTTTTTTCAGTTCAAATTATTTCTATCAACATACAACAGAGACCACTCTAGCAGAAGCCTATCCACAAAGACTGCAGTCACTGCTGTTTATTGGAAGGAAATTAAATGTTTCCTGTTTCAGGCTTCTCCTGTTAGAGGATTACCTGCTTTCTGGTTTACCTTGAAATGAGCTGGCGGTAATGCCTGTATATGTGCTGTTGTATGCATGCGATATCTACTTCGCCTACAGCTCGTCATAGAAATTTACAGGAACTGCACATTTGATTTGGCTTTGCAATACCTGTGTAATTACATGGGTGGTGCGTGCTGGGTCTTTTATCAGCATTTTTCACATTTTAAAGTCACACACTGATAATTTATTTAAAAATGAAAATGAAAGTATACCAGCTGAGATGGATTAACTGCCTTCAATGGGTTCATATCTAATGCCATGTTTTGGACTGCAGCTCAGTTGTTTTTCAGTTTTATATCTCAAACCTAGATAAATGCAACGAGAGATGATTTGTGTGGAGATATAATAGGGAGCACAGAGAAATGGTAATGATGAAAATGTAAATAGTGGCCCAGAGCCTGATGAAAGAAGGTGGTTTCCTAAAATCTGACAGAGTGCACTGAAGCCAGCAGATCAGCAGCAGGGGATGAGGAAGTGGGCGTGTTTCCTCGGTGAGGCTGCTTAGTTTGAAGCACACGCGCACACACCCTTCACTTACTACTGACGGAAGCAGTCCTAGAAGACGGTCATCTTTATTTTTTTTACAAAGCTACAACAATCCAGATCATGGTGGTACCGAACTTGTGTCAAGCAGCCTTCGCGATGCTTCGGCAGATCGAGCCGATCATCGTGCTCGAGCAGCTGGGCAGCACTCTCTTTGATACCGCGCTGCAGATGGTGGTCTGGGACCGCTGTGCCAACGCTACCGACCCGGGCCACTCCAGTGAGGATGCCCAGCAGAAAGCCATGACCGACTTCTACATGATCAACAACCTCATTATCCAGCTGACTCCCATCTTTCCTGCGCTGTTCCTGGCAAGACTGAGCGACCGCGGCCGGAGGAAAGCCCCCATCGTGTCCCCCCTCACCGGCTACCTGTTGTCTAGGGTCATCCTGCTCCTGGTAGTCGTTCTAAAACTGCCGCTGCAGGTGATGTTCGCGGCGGGGACTGTCCTCGGGCTCTCCGGCGGGTTCACCGCATATTGGCCCGGTGTAATGACTCTAGCTTCACTCGGCTCCACGGCGGCCGACCGCTCCAAGGTGAGTTACAGGCGTGCTGCAGCTGCAAAGCCGTGGAAGGAGCGCCGAGAGGAGCCTCAAAATAACTTACTTTCAATCACAAAACTTTGTGTTTGACTGTAAAACTGATGATAATGTGCAAAAACTAAGAATTACAAGGATATAAACGAATAAGTTGGGCCATTAAAGAAGACCGTTTCTTTCTTTCTCTCTCTTTTTTTTTTTCCAGATTTTTCAGTCTTTCGCTATTATTGTTTTCAGGGATTTCCCTTATTTAAAAATGGCCTTTAGGTTTTATTGCTCATGTGAGCACAATTGGTCGATATACGAGTCTGCGTCACCTCTTTTAACTAAAATCTATGCAATACAGATGTTGTACCTAAAAGAAACACAATACAACTCAAATATATATTCAGTGAACTTAAAAAAAAAAGTAAGCTTAAACTTTTAACATAAAGCCATAAACACTTTCCCCCTCTTAGTCTGAGAGTACTGTGCTTCAGGAAGCATGTTATATGCACACAGGCGGTCAAAAAGAAAATTACATTTAATTACCAAATCACTCAGGGGTTAGCCCCCTCTGCTGTGGAGCCAGCTCCCAGTCTGGATTCCCTCTCTACTTTTAAGATTAAACTTAAGACTTTCCTTTTTGATAAAGCATGATGATAGTTCTAGATCAAGTGACCCTGAATCCTTCCTTAGTTGTGCTGCAATAGGCCTAGAAAGCTGGGAGCTTCCCATGATGCACCGTTTCATCTTCACTCCCTGTGTTAATACACCAATCTGCATGTAGTCATTAGTTATTATTAAGTTATTATTACTACTCTTGCCCTCTTCCACAGTGTTTCTTTGTCCTGTTTGCCTCCCTTCACCCCCAAACCCGTTGTGACAGATGGCTTTTACTCCATGATTCAGCTGAATTGAACTGAAAAAAAAAAAACCCAAACAAAAGCAAAACAGTTTCCTTTAACTGATTTATTCAAAGGAGCTTGCAGAGAAAAGCGTCTGGACTTCTTTAAGTTGCTTGAAGACGTTTCACCTCTCATCCGAGAAGCTTCTTCAGTTCTAAGGTCAAATGGTGGAGAGTCCCAGATATAAACCTAGTGGGAGTATCCCCCCACAGAGGGACAAAAGGACCCCCTGATGATCCTCTAATCGCCTGAGCCAAGGTGTGAAACTGGGTGTGGGTCCCAATCAGCCAGAGTTTCGGGTGTGTTCATTGTGAAACCTGGCCCCACCTTATCATGCGAATTCCTGAGGTCAGATGGCCCAGGATGTGAGTGGGCGTTAAGGCGTCTGGGAAGGGATCTCAAAACTGAATTATAGATGGCAGAGAGTTGGTGTCGTAAACCCCCGCCTCTGTTCAAAGATGGTCGCTCACAGTGGACATAGATGGCTTCTTTCACTCCTCTTTCAAACCATCTGTCCTCTCTGTCCAAAATGTGAACATTGGCATCCTCGAAAGAGTGTCCTTTATCCTTAAGATGCAGATGGACAGCTGAGTCTTGTCCTGTGGAGGTGGCTCTTCTGTGTTGTGCCATGCGCTTGTGAAGTGGCTGTTTGGTCTCTCCTGACTGAGAACCTTCACAGACTTAACTGATTTATATTAAAAGAAATAACCCTGTGCCCCCTTGCAGGTGTTGATGAGGGTGGAGTTCATGTATGGGTTAGCAGGCGTGGTGGGCAGCCTCGCTTCTGGCCATCTGTTCCACCTGTACAGCTCCAGTTTGGGACATGGGACCATCCTGCTTATCATCAGCACACTGCTGCATCTGCTCTGCCTCTTACACTCCATTTTCCTGCTGCAGGTCAGTGTGTGCACGTGAGAGGGTTCAGAGGGGGCGGGGGTCCAGTGTAGCCATGTGTTTTTTGTGTATTTCTAATTGTTTATTTTTATTCTTGGAATCAAAAAATATACTGTGAATCAGCTTTGCATGATTCACAGTATATTTTATAATGGCCCTTCATCCACTTTGCTTCTAGCTCCTCCCCCCTTAAAGGTAAGTTTTTTCTGATTAGCTGCCCCTTCAAAACAAAAGGGCTCTGAACACCAGGTAGAGATAACCACATTCAGAGGATCTGATCCTACTGACATCATACAGAGCCAAAAGTAGAAAAAAAAAACTTCTTTCTTTTTGGTGACCTCACCATGACCTAATGACCTAAAAGTACATCTATGACATAAAATAAAGAACAGCAAGCTAAATTGTCGATCATTAAACATGCTGCTGTAATAATAATGTGAATAATTACATTAATCTGTAATTATGTGTCTTATAACTAGAACCATCTTTATTCATGTTCTGCCTTCAGTTTTAGCCACACGTGCTCGCTCTACCACCTCGCCGAGCTCATATACCACGCATGTCCGTCTTTATTAAAGGTGAAAGGTGTAAGCGATGGAGAGCCGGAGGAGAACCGCCACCTACTGTTACGCGCCTCCACTAACTCTTCAGTTGTCGAGGCTCCTGTTGAGATAAACAGAGTGAATGTGGCTCTGTTGTTTGTGGCTGCCATCCTGTACGACTTTGCAGTGGGCGGAGCCATTGAAGTACTGGGCGCCTTTGTGCTGAGAGCACCACTCAGCTGGAACGCCACTCTAGTAAGTTTTTTTACCCCATTTTTGTGATTTGATGCAAAAAAGATGGGATAAAAGTAACACTGCTAGTTTTAACTCTATTTTAAGCAGACGGGACAATTCTAAATATTAGTGTCTAAGCTTAGCCATCGGTTGGTTGGTGATTGGTATGTTGTTAGCTAATGAGCACACCCTTGTTCATCCTCCTTTCTGACTGTATGACTGTAGTCTTCTGAACAGACTGAGGGAACTGAGGCGTGTTTTCCCACAAATGTCTATACAGCCAGGAGTGTTTCTGCAACCAGAGGAGTCGCCCCCTGATGGTCATTAAAAATAATGCAGATTTAAGGCACTTAAGCATTAATGCCATCTGTTCTAGTTGCATAGTCTGTTTATTATTGCCTCTCTATCGCTGAACATCTCTCCCTTCTTTTTTTCTCATTTCTTTTCCTCTTTCTTCAGGTGGGGTACGGAAATGCAGCAGGCTGTGTGATCTTCCTCACCAGTTACATAGGTGTCATCGGGTTTCGACGCTGCTGCAGCGACACCTCGCTCATTCTGATCGGCATGGTGTCCTTCGCTGTCGGGATTTACTTCATGTCCTTTGTAACGACGACCCTCACTTTCTACCTCGGTAAGAACAAACATGTTACACAGATTTTATAGTAAATTTGTGGTGGATTAGCAGCTAATAGAGACACTTCATCCAGAAGATTTGAGGCGGGTTTAGAGCTCATGCCACACGCACAGGCCACATCCTTCATTTTCTCCTATGACCTTTAAACAGAGTAAATAGGCCCCCAGTTTAGCGCCCCTGGTTGATCAGGCTCAATGCATGCCTAACCTAGGACCCTTTGCTGTGTGTTTTCCCCCACTTTCCAGTATTCTTCTCAGTCATGTCAAATAAAGATGAAAAGCTGCCCTAAAATAATGTGTTTTTAAGTGAGAAAATAAAAAAAATTAGACACTGAAAGCAACAAAGGCCCAGTTGTGTGACTGCTCCTAACCTGTTCTTCATGTGACACTTGGTATTGTCTAAAAAACAGATCAGGTTTAGTTCCCAGAAGAGCTGCGTGTTCAGATTCCAATCGTTGCTTTTATTTTTACTTTGCCAAGTGGTTCGCACAGCAAACAGCAAATGGGAAAAAAATGTGTGTTTATGCTTTGATGGATTAGAAAGTTTGACTCAGCAAGCAAAATAAGTTTGTGTGCTAAAATTCAAGCTGTTTATTTGAGTTTACGTCAGACCTAAAACACCACCATGAATCATAAAAAAGTAGGAACCAAAATAAGGAACTAGGAGTGATTATAAGCCATAAACACTTTTTCCCCCTTAGTCTAAGAGTGCTGTGCTGCAGGAAGCATGTTATATGCACACAGGCAGTCAACAAGAACATTACATTTAATTACCAAATCAGCCAGGAGTTAGTTTCAACCAATTAAGTTTGATAAGGTTTATTTAACCCTTTCATGCATGAATTATGACCTCAATCAGGATTTTTTTCTTAAGTATTTTTTATTCATCTTTAGGCATGAAAAAAAGATTTTTGAACTTCATTTTTTTAAACATGTACTTTGCAAAGAGTTTTTTACATCCACTTAGTCCACTGGCTGGCCAGTGGGTGGCAGGGTATGGAGTCACACATCAGTGTCCAATGTGGTGGTTTATGTGCAAATATGCTATCAACACTGACACAAATACAAGAAAACAGCCTTTGAATAGCTGTCCACTGTAGTGACCACTATAAGAGATCTGCATTCTTACTGAAGGCTAAGACATTCAATACTCAATATGTACACCCAGCAAACAGCTACTCAGCTGAAGCTCACGGATAAACATGTGGAAATGTAAAAAGGGACATTTCTCAGCAGTTGTGGTCTGGTCTATTTTCTGGTTATAAACAAATGAGATACTTTGTCTTAATTATTGTTTGGGCGGGATTGGCACCACTAGGATGTTTTTTATTTGCTATTTATCATACTTCACTTCTGAACTTGGACAATATATATATATATATATATATATATATATATATATATATATATATATATTTTAGGGGTGCAACGATATTCGTATCGATATTGAACCGTTCGATACAGTGCTTTCGGTTCGGTACGCATATGTATCGAACAATACAACATTTGTAATTTATTTTATCAACTTTCCTTCAGACGATGCTGTCTGTGTTGAGCGCTCAGTGAATCTGCGTTCGACTACTCCGCCTAGGCTGCACTGTCGAGCGCAGATCCACTGAGTGCTCAACACAGACAGCTTAGTCAGAAGGAAGAGCACAGGGCAAGCTAGCAAGACAGAAGTTAAGCTCTCCTTGCAAGATGGACCTCCCCCACCCTCATTCAGATCTGGCGTTTGGAATTATTTTGGTTTTCATGTGACGTATGACCCTGAAGGTAAGTGAGTCATGGACTAAAGTAAAACAGTATGTTGGATGTGCCACGCAATGCTTAATTACATGGGTGGGAACTAGTGTGTTAGCGCAGTTAGCTCGTTAACGTGTTGGCCGTCTAGCCCCATGCATGGGGCGGTCGGCGGTAGCTCGTTAACGGAGATTTGCCGTGTTGTGGCGTTAAGGTCATTTCAACGAGATTAACCTGAAAGCACTAGTGGGAACACGACGAATATGACTGCACATTTACGCCGACATCATCCTAGTGCAAAGACAAAAACAACAAGCATGCTACTAACTTTAGCCGAGTCATTTAGACAGCTGTTAGCACATGATTCTCCTTATGCTGCTGAGAATATAGCCCAGAAGAAGCGGATAGTATAGCTTTTATTTTGGAAAGAGCCATTTCTCTGTAATAAACTCTCTTTTCCAAAGATGAGTGATTCCTCAATCAGATACAGGGCTCGCAAAATCGCTAGCCCGATGTCCTGGAGCTAGCGATTTTTTCAGTCGGGCTACCAAAATCTATCTCTGCCCTGCCCGTCGGGCTATTGTAGGAAGGAAAAATATATGTCAATGCTTTTGCATTCTTTCAGAAATGTAGCTGGGTAATTATGTCATTGGCATCGGTGAGCCACTGTCAATATGTGACATATTGAAATCGCGTTTGAATTTGCGCTTGTTTTTTTGCTTTCACTTTGCAATCGTGCGAACGGTGTATAGAGAGCGACAGCACTGATCTGTGAGTGATGATAATTTGTGCACCAATTCCTCTGACATCGTCTTATTAATCGTTAGCTTACTATGCAAACATGACAAGTGAAATCTCCCGCAGCAAGCTTAAACATGTGAGCGGTTGATCGCGCAGAGAATCGCTGAGCTTATGTGAGTGCGTGTGTAAAAGCAGCAGGATATATATTTTAGTTCTGCTGAGCCAAATAAGACAGGTCAGGGTGAAGAAGTGACAGCCAAAGAAAAGCTTACCACAAAACGGAAAAGTTATGACAAATCAGACTATAAGGCAAAAAGAAAGTGCAGCTTTATGGTTTCATGGACAAAAGAATTTCTGTGGCTGCAATATGACGAGCTAAATAACCAGGGCTGCACATAAGTGGTCCGCAGGTGCGCATTCGCTGTCAAAATAAAAAACGCGCACAAGGGTTAGGGTTAAATTTAAAAACTGTACTTTTGAGTTAAAATATATATTTATAATTTTAATAAATGACAAATTAAAAAGGCATGAACATTTTTTTGTATCGAAAAAATATCGAACCGTGACACCAAAGTATCGAACCGAACCGAACCGTGAATTTTGTGTATCGTTGCACCCCTAATATATATATATATATATATATATATATATATATATAATCCGATCCATTAAATATCAAAAGAACACCTCACAAAACTTGCAACATGGCGTAACTCGGCCCATAACCTTAGCAGTCGGAGTAGTATGCATCACGTGATAGAGCGGCTGTGGCGTGGGAGACCTGTCTGCGGTCTGGTTCAGTATTTGGAGCCTCGCTACCAATCCGGCATTTCATCTCCGAGGAAGTTATCCCAGAGAGAAATGAAGCAAGTGTGTAAGTTCATCTCTGAATGTTTGTAAAGCATTCCAGCATTAAGCTTAACAAACAATATATGGAGCGACTGCCTCTTCTCTCCCTCCCTCTCCTGCTGCTACTTCAGTCGTGAAACTGATCAATGATCAGCTGATCAGCTTTTCTGTCGTGAGTTCGTCTCTCTTGTTTGTTTATTGCCCACTTCGCGCCAGAAAGAGGACACCAGCGGCTGAACAGCAGCAGCATGTTTAAGCTTGTTAAGCTGTTGTTAGAATTTATTTAATATTACTTTCTACTCCAGGATCTTTTTCTACGTAGCTGATGCTGGTAACTGTGCAGGGGCGGATCTAGCAAAGTTTAGCCAGGGGGGCCGATAGGGCATGAACAGGGAAAAGGGGGCACAAAGACATACTTTTCTTACTTATTCTCATTTAAAATGTCTAGCTTTTAATAAATAATTATTTGAATCTTACACTCAAAGTTTTAATCTGATGTAAAATGTATAGAAGTCCATTACTGTATATAGTAACTATTAAGTCTAATATACCCTAGTAAGCTATACTACTTTTTCCGTTGGGAAGGTACCATCTGTGCAGTCTGCAATTCTGTTGAAGAAAGATGTTGAATCTATTTAATTACTCTTGAAAAATAATTGATTTCTGAGCATTTTTTCAAACTGCATCAAATTAAAGTTAATTATGTCGATTAAGCATCATGAGGTGGAGGGTGGTTCCCTATTTTTTTTTTTTTTTTGCTGGGAGTTGGAACCCTATTAGTTAGGTTGCTTAATATTTCTGCTAAGTACTCTTTAAAATACCAGAATAGGGAGGATGGTGTAGGTTTAAGTTTATTAGATTGAGCAGTGTTGCTGAACTATGAAATATTTTGGGTGCAGTGTATTTTTTGCATACAGGTATAACAGAATAGCTTTAGTGTTTTCTTTTTTTTTAACTTGAGTTTGAACGTATACAAAATGCAGCAAGATATTAAAAAAACAGTTTTATTTCTTAAAACACACTATATCGGATTCATATCGGTATCGGCCGATATCCAAATTTATGATATCAGTATTGGACATAAAAAAGTGGTATCGTGCCATCTCTCATATATATATATATATATATATATATATATATATATATATATATATATATAGTTAGTGGTGGTCCCCGTGGTAATCGGAGCACTAGGTGCGGTGACTCCCAAGCTAGGCGAGTGGCTCCAGCAGATCCCGGAAACAACATCGGAGATCTCTGTCCAGAAGAGCGCAGTCCTGGGAACAGCTAAGATACTGCGCAGGACCCTCAAGCTCCCAGGCCTCTGGTAGAGGACCCGAGCTTGAAGGATAAACCGCCCGCAGGGGCGTGCTGGGTGTTAGTTTTTATATGTGTGTGTGTGTGTGTGTGTGTGTGTGTGTGTGTGTGTGTGTGTGTGTGTGTGTGTGTACAAAGACTAAAACTAGACTAAAAATCCTTAGTCTCAGTATTTCTTAGTCAGGTAAAAACCTGTACTACAAACTCCCTGATGAGGCATTGATGGACATGGTCATTGAAACTTGGGATGTTTACGAAACAGGGAGTTGACCGCTTTGTGTTTTTATTCTGATACATGTGCTGATTTTTCTAAATCTTACCTCTGACATATGCTTTGTATGTTCATATCTCAATAACTATATCTCAGTGACCAGACCACCAGCTGGCAGTTATTCAGCAGGGAGATATTTGGTGGGTCAATGCTACCTGTGAAGGCCTGACCTGTTTCCCTCAAAGGATTTAGCCTCTGAATTGGGACATTGTTTTAAAGCAAGCACTGCCGGATTAAAAATTATACTTGTTTAAACACCAGGTGCGACCATTCTTACCCAGAATGGGCAGCAGTAGCTGCATAGCTGTGGTCGGGTTTGGCGGATTTGAAGAATTCATTATGGAACAAAATGTTAATCATGAACTTTTTCTGCAGCTCGTGCACTCACCCTGTTTGCTCTCATCCCGATGACCACAATCAGATCTCTGCTCTCACAGCAGGTCCCAGCTTCTTCATGTGGTGAGTACGCAGGAAAGATTTTTGAGCACTTAACACACACTTTGTATTTCATCTTAAAAAAGTGAGAATATTGGAGGCTGTCATTTGAGCACGTGAATGAATGTATAATATTGGTGCCTGAACACAATGGATGAAAACCCAGTCTGGTCATTCATAATAAACTCGACACATATTTACTGACTGCAGCATAAAAAATCAACGATGGCTTCAGAGTTCGAGGAGCAGAGCGGGTTGAGAGTAGGCTGGAGTGATCTGTGGTTGCATTAAAGCAACGACAACATGACTTTTCCTGCGAGTTGTGTTTGCTGTCTGAAGAAAGACTCACCAGTCCTGTTTATTTTTAATGCTCGTGAGAAAATACTGTGTCAGCAAAGCATTGTCGTTATAGGCTGCTGTGCCACCAGTTTCATGACTCTTAAACAGGTTTGTCAACTCTGACGCATTAAAGTTCATGTCACATGGATTACACTGCCCCATGAAAGAGCGAGGCCCAAACAACTTACTAATTAATGAAAAGACCATGTATGATTTAAGCTTGTTTAGTATTAGCTGTCACATTTTTACACTTTTCAGCATAAGCAAGAAGATTTTATAAGCCAGACGTTAGCAGGAGCTGTTTCTTGTTCCAGCTGTTTGGTTTTTTTTACTGCTTTATAGGATTCAGATGTGCACGCAGGTGGCACAACGCTGAGGACTTCATTTATTATTCAGTCATTATGTAATCGCAGAATTTCCCGTATAGCTGTCAGACACGGTTTCTTTTCTTTCTTTTTTAAAATTTAGCACATAGTCACATGATCCTCCACAAGGAAGCACTTGGTGAGAGTGGTAAGGAAGAACTGCCTTTTAACAGGAAGAGACTCGGGGAGGGGCAGCCATCTGCCATGACCGGTTGAGGGATGGGAGCATTATTCCTCAATTAGTGGAGAATAGAAGGATTGTTTTGTGAAGCCTCGCAGCAGTCTGAGCTTATAGCAGCATCACTAAAGCGGATCCAGCTCTAACTATAAGCTTTTTCAAAACATAAACAAAAGAAGGTTTAAAGCCTAATTTTAAAACTATACTCCCCTGAAGCCAAACTGGGAGCTGTTTCCACAGGAGAGGGGCCTGATAGCTGAGGGCTCTGCCTCCCATTTTACTTTTAGTAAATCTTGGAACCACAAGTGCAGCTTGATTGCGAAGTGCTCTCCTTCAATAGTATTATACTGTGAGGTTTTATTATATTTTTTAAACATCTTAATAAAGGAAGACCTCAGGTGAAAGGGCCCGATTGTTGGAATGCCACTAGAAACGATTCATTGACTCTGTTTTACTCCCTGATGAAGACCCGTGTGCCGAAAGCAGTTGGAGTTTTTAGGTTAAACATAATCTTCCCTGTAAAACTGAAGACATTTTAATTTTATTTTGAAATGTGGTTGCCTTGGAGTCTTGTGATATTTAAGCCTTAATAAAGCTGCCACCATTTTAAGTCTTGTGTTTCAGTGTGCGTGCACTGAGTTTGAGGGAGTTTTGGATGCATGTGAGAGGATCTGTGCATAAGCAAGTCCTCCATGTGATCCCTTTAAGGCTGCTTCACGATAAACAATGACCTGCATATTATAAGAGCCTGCTCTGCAACTAGCCAGAGAAGGCTTCCTCCCTCTCTGTCACACATGAACACACAGTTTCCAGGTGATTACAGGATCAGATCAATTTACTGCCAGGGCTTTTTCTCCCGTCATCTGCTTGAAACGTCAGAAATACACACACACACACACACACACACACACACACACACACACACACACACACACACACACGCAATATCTTGTATAGATTAAACAAACAGCAAGCTCTTCTCTCTTCATTCCCTTTGTCTTCCATCCCCTTCTCCTCAGGCATGACCCTCACCTTCCTGCAACTCGCTCTGAAGTTTGCCAGCCTGGCGTACATTCCCGCTTTCACCAAGATCTATCAGGGAACCCTGGACTGGTTCCCAGGCTTTGTGTTCACACTAGCCAGTATTTTCACAGTACTGGGAATGAC